>NC_056733.1:465043934-465670329 GCF_019279795.1 Protopterus annectens
AGCATCTTTTGTACAAATGCCAGATACAAAAGTATGTCCTGGCTTTCTGCATGAATTAGACAATCATTCAGGTATGGGTATATTTGAATATTTCTTTGCCTGCAAAATGCAATGACTGGAGCTAGGCACTTTGTGAATACCCTGGGCGCAGTAGATAAGCCAAAGGGCAGTGCAGAGAACTCATAGTGCATGCAGCCTGCTTTGAAGTGTAGGTATCTTCTGCAAGATTCCCTGATTGGGATGTGCAGGTAGACTTAGTTTAAATCCAGTGTTGCCAACCAGGCATCTTTGCCTATCATGGGAAGCAACTGGTGAAGAGTTAGCATCTTGAATTTTGGAATCACCAAAAAAGTGTTTAGGATAGAAAGGTCCAGGATAGGACGCCATGAGTCGTCTTTTCTGGGTACCAGGAAAAGTCTTGAGTAGAAACCTTGTCCCTTTTCCTCTTCTGGTACAGTCTGAATAGCCTTTAATCTTAAGAGAGAGAGAGTACTTGCTTTTGAGCCTCTTCCCACCGATTTGGGGATAGATCTGGCCAACCATTTGGGGGATGGTAACGTGTGGAAGCGAAATCTGTATCCTTGGGAAACTATGCTTAAAACTCATTTATCCAGGGTAATGAGTTCCCAGTTTTTTGCTTGCAGAGCAATCTTTCCCTCTAAAGGTGCCGTTTGTTGAGAAGTGCTTGGAAGTTTTAAAGTTAAGTCATTGAGACAGTTTACCATAGGGGGGAGTCTAACTACTCCCTGATTTGGAAGTGGGAGCCCCCCACTGCTTAGTACTGTGTATACCCTGGGATTGAAGCCTGGTTGTTCGGGTGGTTCTGGGTTTGAACTGAGAAGGCAGGAAAGTACCAATTTTTTTGTGGGCCAATGCCTACTAAATCTTGGAGGCTGCACTTGTAAGAAATCTTTAACAGTTTGCATAGATTTAGCTTTTTCCTCCATCTCTTTAAAAACAACTTCTGATTTGTTGCCAAACAGGCGGTCCTGATTTAAGGGAGCATCCAGCAATTTAGTTTTAACATGATCTGGCAAAGATTGCTCCTTAAGCCAAGCATGCCTTCTAACTACAGACCCGGTGACAGCAGCCCTGCAAGATGCCTCTAGTGAATGAAAACACATTTTCCAACCCGTTCAGCAGAATGCATTAAATCTTGTAAATCCTTATTTTCAGCACAATCAAGAATCAACACCATTTTCTGTTTATACAATCCAATAATATGCTACTGATACTTTAACATATGAAATGGGCAATTTAAGGCCCTGATGGCCAAGGTTGCAGAGGTGTATACCTTCTTAGCCCATCTATCCAAGGCCCTAGAATCTCTATCAGAGGGCGTAGGATTTTTGGCAGTAGTAGCCTTAATGCCCTTGGGTCTCTGTGAAATGGTCTCAGGATCCGCAGTAGGATTTTTAAAAAGGAACTTGAGAATCAGGAACCCTGTAATAGCTATCAGGTTTTCTGGGAGCAGGAGGTAAAGAGAGTCAGGGGCCAAGCTAGATTCCAAAAAGGCATCAACTATGTCCAGCACAGGAGGGATCGCTAAAGGCCTGTGTTGGGGCAGGAGTAAGAAATCTCTAAGCCTCTTTTTAGAATCAGAGTAATCCTGACTTTCCTGGTGAAAATGCTCCCTAAGAGTATATGTAAGGTTTCACCAAAAGAAAAATCCTCTGGGGGAGAAGCAGACGGAATAGAGTCCTCTGCATCAGAATCCTCATAGGTGGATAAGGGAAAATCCTGGTCATTAGAGAACACAGAAATTTCAGAATCCTGGTCAAAAGTATCATAAGCAAATTCAGTCCTAGGTCTCTTAGAGGGGAAGGTTGGCTTCCCCTAATTAATACGGTCTTCAGCCATTCTTATCATTTGTTTTTTAGGCATAGAGGCCTGACCATGCGGTCTGTGCGTTGGTTTCCAAGGCATGGTTCGGGTTTTAGGCCTTGAAGAAGAAGATGGCGTCAGTTTAATATGCAAGTCAGTAGGCCTGAATACACTCTCAGAAGCCGGTGCCACCACAGCGACTCCGGACCCATCCAAGGTAGAGACATCTGCAGGTTCCACAGTTGAAGCATCTTGCAGCATACCGGACTCTGAATAGGTCTCAGTAGAGGCCTGCGAATCTGAAGTAGCGGTTATCAGGGGCTGTGAAAGCACCTGAGTACCGGCAAACTGGCGACTAGTTTAGGAGAAGCGTCGGCGGCAGCTTTGGACCTAGGCGGCCTGTCTTTATCTTTGTATTTTTTCCGAATGTCGGTAGTCGGGTGGCTTACCGAAGACATATCTGGATAATTGAACCAGGTACCAAAATATTTAGAAGCGAAAATATACAGACGACGAATAGTTTGTGGTTTGAATAAGGCACAAAACCGACAGCGAGATACGTCGTGGTCAGGACCTAGGCAAGGAATACAGTACGAATGAAAATCTTTATGAGGTATTTGCTTTCCACAAGAAATACAATTATTGACTTTTACTGACATTGGTTTAGAGCAAGAAAAAGTTTCTCCAACGGGGTACTTAGCTTTAGTTGAAGACTTCGGTTCTGAAACTCAAAAACGAAAATTTTAGGAGTCGGCCGACCGGCACTTGCAAACTGCTTCTGCTTCGGGCACCGCACGGCAAGACAGACTGGTGTAATGGCGTCGGCTGCATGCTTTATACCCCTGACGTCACGGAAGATGAGAGAGCAACTGACGCAGGACCCAAGACTGACAATTAAGCTGACTGAGGGCTACTGCAAGCAGATAACCCAAATGTAATGACTGCAACAGTAAAACACGAAGAACATCTGAACAATTTATGTAATGGTGACTGATGACAGTTATACAAAAGAACATATGTGAAGTATAACGTGTAGTTTGAACAGATAAGTGAATGCTTAAATAGTACACTGATAACATTCCACTTCTCAATGTCTAGAAAGTGCTCATAAAGCCTCTCGGAGAATGTTCCACTTTCCCTACATAATATGCATCTCTGAAAGGGGAGGTACCTGGAAATGCAGGCTTGAATGAGAAGAACTGCAGAGCACATTAATTTTATTTGCTGATTTTGACTGGCTAATGTTGATCACATGATTGATACTCAGGGCTGCATTCATGAAGATGCGGCAACATTGTCCATAGAGGTGTACACATTGTGGTATCCTTCTGCTCTTCAGAAAACACCCTTATTATGGTGCTGCACAGTCCTCCAACACAAAGATGTGCAGAATCGAGAAGGGCTAATCCCGAGGCCATGCTGAATGCTAATGAGGCATTCCAGGTGAGAGGCATATGCCAATTAGCCATGCGCTCTCCCACAAGAAACACCCCCAACTTCCAGTAAGGCAACTACATGACCATCCCATCACACATCACAGTAAGGAAAGCACAGCTGTGTACACTTACACTGGCCTTAAGTTGTTAGCCCCTCTAAGGAACGGCTTGATGAGGGTGTGTGAAAATAGAGGTGGCTCTGTGCTGTACTGAGCAGAGATGGCAGAGGCATGGATTTTAATAGAAGAGAAGGATAGGTCTGCTAGGTAATCCAGAATGAGAGGTAAGGAGGGCTGTGCTGGTTCAGCTCCTTTTTTTTTTTTTTAATAGGTTCATAGGCTAGTACTAGGCTAACTGCCCTTGCGAGCCATTTTAAGCCTAGCCAGTTATCCCCTGTGAGATTTAAACCCCGTACCTTGTGTTTGTAAGGCAAACACCTTAACCATTAGGCCACCCTCCCAACCACAGCACCTGGATACAGGAGCAATACATATTCCACTTGTCAGCATAGGATTTTCTAGTGTTGGGTCATCTGGCTTCACATATAATGTCCAGGACTAGCTTACTTAGGCTGGCCACTGGAAGAGAGGTCAAAGGAAAAGCCAGGATGCCAGGTTCAGGGTCTGCAATTGTGGATGTAAGAACTCTCCCTTTTGCTGCATCAGGAGAGTTGGAATCTGAGGGAGGTGCCATAGAGGCAACGGAGACAGGCTGCGCAATAGTGTGTAACAATGTTGGCATGGCCAGTCTGGAGCAATCAGGATTGCCCTCGGTCTTTCTTCCCTTATTCTGAGTAACACCCTTGAAAGAAGAGGTAGAGGGGGAAATGCATAGATCAAGAGGTTTACCCATTGGAAGGATAGGGCATCCACTTTCCAGGCCTTCCTGTGAGGTTCCCTGGTGCAGAATTTGCTGAGCTGGTGGTTGTGGGAGGCAAATAGGTCCACCTTCGGGATACCCCATTTTTGGGTTACGAGGTTGGAGGTGCTGTGGTTTAATTGCCACTGTGTGGGTCTAGGAGATTTCTGCTTAAGTTGTCTGCCAGACAGTTTTGGTTGCCTGGCAGGATCGGTGCTAGCAGGTGTATCTGCATGGCTGAAGCAGTGTGCCAAAGGTCATGGCTAGCCTACATATTGGGTAAGAGCAGGTTCCTCCCTGCTTGTTGATGTACCACATCACTGTGGTGTCGTCAGTTTTGATTAGTAGAGGCCTCGGAGAGAGTAGGGGTCTGAAAGCTGTCCGAGGATGCTGAACAGCTAGCATCTCTCTTTGGTTGATGTGCAGATGAATTTGATTTGGGGTCCAGTGGCCCTGAATGCACCTGCCGTCCAGATGTGCATCCCAGGCATAGCCTGATGCATCTGTGGTTAGGTTAGGGTCTGGACGGTGTGGGCTTGTGAAAAAATAAGTCCCTTGCTGTGGCTGCATGCTGCTGCACACCAAAGAAAATCTTTCCTTAGCCAAGGTATCATAGGTATAATAGTTTCCAGCTCCTGAGAATGTTGCAACGACTTTTTAAGTATCACTGAAGTTTCCTCATATGCAGTCTGGCATACGGAATTAACAGAATGCAGGAGGCCATGAACCCTAGAGCTTGCAGGATTTTCCTTGTGGATAACTGGGTTCTGGTGGCCAGCGGAGAGAAGTAGCCTGTCAGATAGGCTTGTTTTTCTGGAGTAAGGAATGCCATCTTGGATGCTGTGTCTAGGCTTGCTCCCAGGAATACAATTTTCTGACTGGGGACTAATTTGGATTTCTTTTCGTTTTTAGTGCACCCCAGTAAGGTCAGTAGGTCTTTTACAAATGTCAAGTGCTGAATCAAGCAGTCCAAGTAGGGGTAAATTAGAATATTTCTTTGTCTGCAAAAAGCAATGGCTGGAGCCAGGCATTTGGTGAAAACTCTGGGAGCAGTGGATAAGCCAAAGAGATGTGCAGAGAACTGACAATACATAGACCCTGCCCTGAAACATAGATATTTCCTGCAAGAGTCTCTGACTGGGATGTGCAGACAGGCCTCTTATAGGTCTAGAGTGGCTAACCAGGCACCTTTGGATAGCATAGGAAGAAGCTGCTGGAGAGTGAGCATTTTGAATTTTGGTACCACCAGTAAAGTGTTTAGAATGGAAAGATGTAGGATTGGGTGCCCTCTTTCCTGGGTACCAGGAAAAATCTGGAATAGAAACCTTGGCCTATCAGGTCTGCAGGAACAGGCTGAATTGCCCTCATGGAGAAAAAAGGAATGAACTTGGTCTTGTGCCTCTGCCCACTGGTTTGGAGGAAGATCTGGGAACCTTTTTGGGGTTGGCAGTGTGTGGTAATAAAATTTGTACCCCTAGGACACTATGTTGAGGGCCCATCGATCTTTGGTGATGGAGGCCGTTTTTTTGCATGGGAGGCAAGTTTTCCTCCTAGAGGCACAAGCAGGTGAGCAGGGGTAAGAAGTGGAGTTGAAAAGTCATTGTGAATTCTTTCCATAAGGGGGTGGCTTAGCACTCCCTGCTTTAGAAGTGAAGATACTCCATTGCTTAGATCTCTGCAAACCCTGAGACTGTTGTCTGGGGGGGGGGGGGGGTCTGCTTCCCCTACGTCTAGTCTGAGGTGGCCTTAAGGGGGCTGGAAAGGACCAATGTTTTGAGGGGCAATGCCTACTGAATCTTGGAGGCTGGACTTGCAAAAAAATCTTAACTGTCTGCATAGACTTAGCTTTTTCTTCCATCTTTTTTTAGAACCTCTTCTGCTTTGGTGCCAAACAGATAGTCTGTGTTCAGTGGTGCATCCAATAATTTTGATTTGACATGGTCTAGCAAGGTCTGTTCATTAAGCCAAGCATGCCTTCTAAGTACAGAACCTGTGACTGCTGCCCTGCAGGAGGCTTCTAGGGCGTCAAACCCACATTGCAGGGTATGCTTACTAATTTGGCTTGCAAAATCCATAAGCTCCTGTAATTCTTTATTTTAAGCACAGTCAGCGAAGGTAGATAATTTTAGTTTAATAAGTGCCATAGTATGTTGCTGGTATTTCAGCATGTGGAACTGAATTTAATGCTCTAATGGCAAGAGTAGCAGATGTGTATACGTTTTTACCTGATCTGTCTAAAGTTTGGGAATCCCTGTCCAAGGGAGTGGGATTCTTAGCTGTGGTTGCTTTTATTTCCCTTAGGTCCTTGGGAGAGGACCTCTGGGTCAGCAGAAGGACTTTTTGAAAAAAAAAATTTGAGTGAGTCACGGACTCTGTAGTACCCATCAGGTTTCCTGGGAAAGTACAGTTTTGTACCTACCATAAATGTAGATGTTCGAGTGTACACCCTGCTGCAGTCATCACACTTGGGTTATCCTGTCGTCAGGCGGTCCCGCAGTCGGCCGGAATTCCAAAGTCTTGGTCCGGCATCTGTTGCTGTCGCTTCTTCTCTGACGTCAGTGCGCCAGGGGTATATATAATGCATCCAACGCCATCTCCCTCAGTTTTTCTTGCCCCAGATGTCAGGTGCCCCCAAAAAGGTGGTCAGTAATTGGTACTAAAGTAATTTTTTGCACAAACACAAAATCCCTCCAGCTATAAGCAAATACATCAGGAAGGTATTGTATAGATTTAGCCAGTTAGATCAGAGGGGATGGAGGGAGGGTAACCTGGAATGCAGCAGGGTGTACACTCGAACATCTACATTTATGGTAGGTACAAAACTGTACTATGTTCATCGTGTTACCCTGCTGCAGTCATCACACTTGGGTAGAATCCCAAAGCTATGGATGGGTGGAGGAGTTATAGAGGGTTAGAGGAGGCTAGAAGGCCTTCAGAACTGCAGTGGCGAAGCCAGCCCTAGACTTAGAGTAAAGTGGTAAGTGATGATGGTTGGTAAAGGTGTGTACTGAACTCCAAGTTGCAGCTTCCAAAATCTCCTTGGTTGGTACCCCCCCTGAGGAAGGCTGTAGATGTAGCTGTTGCCCTGGTAGAGTGGGGCCTAATGGTAGCAGGAACTGGTTTTCCATAATGGGTATAGCAAAAACGAATGCAATGCCCTATCCACTTGGAAATGGTTTGATTTGATACAGCCTTCCCTTGTGAAGCTGTAGCATAGGATCAAAGAGCTGGTCAGGATTTTCTGAAAGCCTTAGTTTTATCCAAGTAGTAGCGAAGTTGCCTGTTAATGTCCAAGGAATGCAGGAGTCTTTCTCCTTTGTTCTGTGAGTTTGGGAAGAAGGTGGGTAAGTGAATGGTTTGATTTAAAGACACACTGGAAACCACCTTAGGCATGAAGGAAGGATAAGTACGTAGAGAAACTCTGTCCTGATGGAAAATGAGGAAAGGTTCCACTGCCATTAATGCCTGCAGCTCTGAGACTCTTCTACCTGAAGTTATTGCTAGCAGCAGGGCAGTCTTCCATGATATGAACTGTAGATCTGCAGAGAAAGCTGGTTCAAAGGGAGGTAGCCTAAGTTTTTCCAGAACAAAATTGAGGTCCCATGTGGGTGTCGGTGCTCTCCTGGGGGGCCTAATGTTTTTTGCCCCTCTGAGGAACTGCCTTAGAAGTGGATGCGAAAATAAGGGTGGTTCTGTGTTGTAGTGGGCTGAAATAGCGGATGCATGGATTTTAATGGAAGAAAAAGAAAGTCCTTTGTGCAACATCTCAGTTAAATACTGTAGAATCTGAGGCAGGTGAGGCTGAAGTGTGGTTTGGCCTTTAGTTTGGTTCCATGCAGAAAACCTTTTTCATTTGTCTGCATATGCCTTCCTGGTGCTGGGCCTCCTAGCTTCCAGAATAACATCCATAACTGCTTGGGAAAGAGGAGCTAGCTGGATGCTTAGGTGATTTTCCATGCAGCCAGATTTAAGGTTTTTAACTGGCTGTGAAGAATCTGATTGTTTTGCTGTGTGAGCAAATGGGCAGTTTGTGGTAAAATCCAAGGTGGGTCCTGGGCCATATTCCTCAATAGTGGGCACCAGTGCTGGCGTGGCCAGTCTGGGGCTATGAGTATCAGTCGTGGTCTCTCCTTTCTGACTTTCAGAAGCACCTTTGTGAGGAGAGGCAATGGAGGGAAGGCATGTTTTTCCAGCTTAATGAGAGTACGTCCATTTTCCAAGCTTGATGGTGAAGTGTCCTTGTACAAAATTTTGTTAGTTGATAGTTTTGAGGACTGGCAAACAGGTCTATGTCTGGAAGGCACCATTTTTGAGTTATCATTGTAAATACTTTTGGATCCAGTTTCCACTTGTGGGGATCCATGGTGTTTCTGCTGAGGTCGTCTGCCAATGTGTTCTTTTGTCCTGGCAGGAACTGAGCTTGTAAGTGAACTTGGTAAGCCAGAGCTGTGTTCCACAAGGTCATCGTTTGCCTGCATAGAGGGTAGGAGTGTGTACCCCCTTGTTTGTTTATGTACCACATTACTGTGGTGTTGTCCGTCCTTATTGTAAGTTGTCCTGGATGTAATAGATTCTTGAAGGCTGTCAGGGCATTCTGTACAGCTAGCATCTCTTTTTGATTGATGTGCAGATGCCTTTGATCTGCAGACCATACCCCTTGAATGCAGTGTCCTGCCATGTGTGCCCCACAGGCGTAGTCTGATGCATCTGTTGTGATAGTTTGCCTGGCTGGGGGGCAAGGTGAAAGGCTGACCCTTGTTGAGGTGACATGCCAGTGACCACCATAGAAACTCCTGTTGTAGGCAGGGAATGAGAGATATCATTATGTCCGAGCTGTGGCTGTGTTGAGACCATACGCTTTTTAGGTACCACTGTAATTTCCTCATATGCAGCTTTGCAAATGGTATTAGTAGTATGCAAGATGCCATGAAGCCCAAGGTCTGCAGAATTTTTCTTGCAGGTAGTTGGGTCTTTGTTGCCATTGTTTTGAAATATTGTGTCAGTTGTAGTTGTTTGTCTGATGTCAGATAAGCCTTCTGGGCCGTTGTATTCAAACTGGCACCCAGGAATGTCATATTCTGTGAGGGTATTAGTTTTGATTTCTTTTCGTTTACTGTGTACCCCAGGCAACTTAGAAGATGTTTTACAAAAGCCAGATGTTGTAAGAGGATGTCCTTGCTTTCTGCTTGGATGTGGCAGTCGTCCAGGTATGGGTATATTTGAATTCCTCTTTGTCTGCAGTATGCAATTACTGGTGCCAGGCATTTTGTGAAGATCCTGGGCGCAGTAGATAAGCCAAAGGGCAGTGCAGAGAAAGTACAGTTTTGTACCTACCATAAATGTAGATGTCCGATAGGAATGCATCTGCAGTCCTTACAAATGGGTTTGTCCTGTCGTCAGGCAGCCCTTCGGTCGGCCGGATTCCAAAGTCTGGGTCTGGCTTTGGCTGGTGTCGCGCTTCACCCGACGTCATAGCTGCAGTTATTCGGATATAAAGGCATCAGCCGACGCCATTTTCCTCAGTGTTTCTTGCCCCAGATGCCAGGTGCCCTCTTGGATGGCTAAATTTGGATAAATGCCAATGTTTCCAAATAGTAGAGAGCAAACACATAAAATAAGCATGTATGTACATATATACAAACAAATACACCATAATAGATCCCCCCCAAGCTAGCTGAAGGATGGCAAATACCCTAGGAGTACCACAGAGGGGAAGGTGGGTATCTGACTGCAGATGCATTCCTATCGGACATCTACATTTATGGTAGGTACAAAACTGTACTATGTCCTTCAAGGATGCATCTGCAGTCCTTACAAATGGGTAGAATACCATAGCTAAACTAGGGGAGGAGGAAAAAGGTAAAATTATGGTGTAGTTAGGATCCCTTGCAAAACAGCAGTGGCAAAACCTGCTCGGGATCTAGAGTACAAGGGTAAATTGTAATGCTTGGCAAATGTATGCACGGAGGTCCAAGTATCAGCCTCTATAATGTCCTTGGTAGCCACTCCTCGTAAGAAAGCTGTGGTAGTGGCTGTAGCCCTTGTGTAGTGAGGCCTGATGTTCTCTGGTGTTTTCTTTCCATGGTAGGAGTAACAAAATCTAATGCAATTTCCTATCCATTTGGAGATTGTCTGTTTTGAAATTGGTTTTCCTTCCTTTCCTGTTGCATATGCTACCAGAAGCTGGTCAGTTTTTCTATTGGACTTGGTCCTGTCCAGGTAGTGGCGTAATTGTCTATGTACATCCAAGGTATGCAACAGTCTTTCTCCCCTGTTCTGAGGGTTGGGGAAGAATGTAGGTAGGTGGATAGCCTGATTTAAAGATACTCTGGATACCACCTTAGGCATAAATGTAGGATTTGTTCTCATGGACACTCTATCTTGATGGAAAATCAGGAAGGGTTGCACTGCCATTAATGCCTGTAGTTCAGAGACCCTTCTTGCTGAGGTGATTGCCAGCAGGAAAGCAGTCTTCCAGGAGAAGTATTGTAATTCTGCTGTTGCTGCTGGTTCGAAAGGGGGAAGTGTCAATTTTTCTAGCACAAAGTTCAAGTCCCATGCTGGCAATGGTGGTTTCCTGGGAGGTTTAACATTTTTAATTCCTCTCAGAAACTGCCTGAGCAGAGGATGTGAGAAGACAGGAGGATTCAAGCTGTATTCTGCTGAAATGGCTGATGCATGTATCTTGATGGAAGAATAGGACAGGCCTGTATGGAAGAGCTCTGCCAAGTACTCCAGGATGTTGGCTATGTTTACCAGTGCCACATTTTCTCCCTTTGCAGTACTCCAAATGAGATATCTTTTCCATTTTGCTGCATAATTCTTTCTTGTTGAAGGTCTATGAGCCTCAAGGATTATGTCTTTAACCCTTTGGGATAAATTTGGGTTAATTGTTCTTATGTAATGTTCCAGGCAGTTAGCTGCAGAGTTTCCAGGTTTGGATGCAGGATGTTGTAGTTGTTCTGTGTTAACAGCAATGGGATCAGAGGTAGTGCCCATATTTGTTCCCGAGACATGCTCCTCAGCAATGGGTACCAATGTTGCCTTGGCCAGTCTGGAGCTATCAGAATGATCCTTGGCCGGGCCGTTCCTCTTTGATCTTCAAAAGCACCTTGTGCATCAAAGGTAGTGGTGGGAATGCGTATGCAGTCAGGTCCTTCCAACTGAAAGATAGGGAGTCCACCTTCCAAGCAAGTGGGTGGTACGTCCTTGTGCAGAATCTTTTTAGCTGGTGATTGAGTGGGGATGCAAATAAGTCTATTTGTGGTAATCCCCATTCTCTTGTGATGGCTTTGAAGATGTCCGGATGCAGCATCCATTCGTGGGCATCCGTGGTAGTTCTGCTTAGTATGTCTGCTAGAATGTTTTCTTTTCCCGGTACAAAAATTGCTTGTAACTGAATGTTGTAGCTCAGAGCCACATCCCATAGGTCCAGTGCCAGCCGGCATAGAGGGTATGAATGTGTGCCTCCCTGTTTGTTGATGTACCACATAACTGTGGTGTTGTCTGTCCTTATCAACTGACCTTCCTGGAGAAATGGTCTGAATGACTGGATTGCCAATTTTACTGCCAGCATTTCCTTTAGATTTATGTGCAGGCGCAGCTGGTCTTGAGTCCATAAGCCTTGTATGCACTTGCCCAGCATGTGTGCCCCCCAACCGAGGTCTGAGGCATCTGTCGTGATAGTATGGCTTCGTTGACTGTTGCAGAAGGGCAATCCTGTGTTTGATTGACAGGCCTGAGCCCACCATAGGAACTCTTGCTTCAGGCATGGGATTATTGGAATTTTGGTTTCTAGGCTGTGCTTGTGTTGAGACCACAAATTCTTTAGGTACCACTGTAGCTTTCTCATATGCAGCCTGGCATGAGGGACCAGAATTATGCAGGATGCCATGAAGCCTAGAGCTTGTAATACTTTCCTTGCAGTTAGATGGTTCTGCTTTATTAATGCCAAGAAGTAGAGAGGTAGTTGCTCTTTCTTTTCTGCAGTTAGGAATGCCATTTGTTTTGATGTGTCCAGCTCTGCACCCAGAAAGGTTATTCTTTGGGATGGAATCAGCCTTGACTTTTTTATATTGACTGTATATCCCAGGGCTTGCAGCAGGTAAATGACTCTTTGTAAGTCTTCTGTTAGCTTGCTTTTGTTGTCCGCTTGTATCAGGCAGTCGTCCAGGTAGGGGTAAATTTGGATTCCCTGAAGTCTGCAATGAGCAATTACTGATGCCAGGCATTTCGTGAACACTCTGGGCGCAGTAGATAAGCCAAAGGGCAATGCTGAGAATTGATAATGCTCTGATCCTGCAAGAAATCTGAGGTATCTTCTGCAATTTGGTCGTATGGGGACATGCAGGTATGCCTCCTTGAGATCTAGAGTTACCAGCCAAGACTCCTTGCCCAGCATGGGAAGGAGCTGCTGTAGGATCAGCATTTTGAATTTTGGAACAATGAGGAATGTGTTTAAAGCGGACAGGTCGAGAATAGGCCTCCATTTGCTCTCTTTTCTTGGTACCAGGAAGAGTCTGGAGTAAAATCCCTTTCCTTGTTCCATAGATGGTACCTTTTCCACAGCTCTCATTCTTAATAATTGAGATATTTGCTTTAGAGCTTCTGCCCTTTGAGTAGGTGGTAGGTTTGGCATTCCTCTCTTTGCTGGTAGAGTATGGAAATGGAACCTGTAACCTTGTTCCATGGGAGCATCTAAAAGCTTTGATTTGATATGGTCTGGTAATGCCTGCTCTTTCAACCATGCATGTCTCCTGATAAATGTGCCAGTCATGGCTGATCTAAAGGAAGCCTCCAGTGCATCATAGCCACATTTCAAAGAATGGTTACTAACCTGCTGTATGTTATGTACCATTTCCTGAACATATTTCTTATCTAAAGATTCTTCAGAGGACAGCTTTTTAGTTAACTGGTCTAGCATAAACTCTTGATATTGAATCATATGAAATTGGCAGTTCAAAGCCCTAGCTGACAAAGTAGCAGAGGTGTAAACTTTTTTACCCCATCGCTCCAAGGACCTGGATTCCCTTTCAGAGGGGAGGGGGTTTTTAGTAGATGTAGTTGGTACAGCTTTAGGGCCCTGGGAGATAGTCCCTGGATCTGCAAAAGGGGCCTTGTATAAATGGTGATGAGTGTCCGGGACCCTGTAGAACCTATCAGGCTTAGCAGGGGCCGGAGGTAATGAATCAGGAGCAGTGCAAGCATCATTAAATGCATCATCTACAACAGAAAGAACTGGAGGTATAGCTAAAGGCCTATGCTGTGGCAAATGTAGAAAGGTTCTAAGCCTTTTCCTGGAGTCTGAGAAATCTTGGCCCTGCCACTGAAATTGTTCCCTCATAGCATGCAAGGTTTCCCCAAAATAAAATTCCTCAGGTGGAGAGGCTGAAGGTATGGACTCTTTAGCATCAGAGTCTTCGTAAGGAGAATAAGGAGCCTCAGGAGGGTCTGTATGTTCTGAGTCATCAGAGGAATCATCTGTGGATACAGGCTCTGGGGGCTCTGCTCTAGGCCTCTTCTCTGGAGGTGGATGAGAGGTCCTGTCTGGATGAGGCTGGGATCCACGAATTAAAGAAATGAGATCCTCAGCCAAAGAAAGCATATGGGAACTGGTGCTGGGCCTGTGAGAGGGGGGCTTAACAGGCACCGTTTTTGAAGCTTTAGCTGCTTTAGCCCTGGCAAAGGCCTTAATAGACATGGCTGCAGGAGGCCTAGCAGCTCCACGTGCAGGGGTTGAAATATCCAAGGGAATAGTGTCTGATAATTCCTGAGAAATCGCAACTGCAGGTTGATTTCGCCGATTCCACCAGGTTAGAAGAGGCCTCGGTAGAAGGCATGTTTTCGGCTGGGGAAAGAACCGCTTGCTCGGTTTCAGCTGAAACCTAGACACTCGTGGTTGGCTTAACCGCGGTTTCGGACGAAACCGCGGACCGCGAGCGTCTGTCCTTTTCCCTGCGTTTTTTGGTTATTTGTGAAGTCGGAGGATCCGACGGCATGATATAACTAAAATCAGAGCCGAAAAACTGTTCTGCAAACTCCAACCGGCGCCTAAGCGTCCGTCGGTTAAAAGAAGCACAGGCTAGACAAGCTGCTACGTCGTGGTCTGGGCCTAAACAAGGTAAGCAGTAAGAGTGGAAATCTTTATGAGGTATTTGTTTCCCACAAGTTAAACAGTTATTCACTTTTTCTGACATCGGCTGAGGCAAGAAAGAGTCCCCAACGGGGTACTTAGCTTTTAGAAGTCTTCGGTAGTATTCGGTAGTAGTAATCTCTGGTTCTGACCGACCGCACTTGCGAACAGCTTCTGCTTCGGCGCCACGCTGCAAGAAAGACTGAGGAAAATGGCGCCGGCTGATGCCTTTATACCCAATAACTGCAGCTATGACGCCGGGTGAAGCGACACCAGCCGGCCAGACCCAGACTTTGGAATCCGGCCGACCGAAGGGCTGCCTGACGACAGGACAACCCATTTGCAAGGACTGCAGATGCATCCTTGAAGGACATCTGGTAATGGGATGAACCTGCAATGAACCGGAGGCATCTTCTGCAACTTTGTCTGATGGGGGCAAGCAGGTATGCCTCCTTGAGGTACAACGTTACTAGCCATGCTTTCTTGCTCAACATGGGAAGAAGCTGCTGTAGTGTTAGCATCTTGAATTTGGGTACTTGTAAGAAGGTGTTTAGAATTGAAAGGTCCAGAATTGGTCTCCAGGCATTGTCCTTTCTGGGAACTAGAAAGCGTCTTGAGTAAAATCCTTGGCCTTGTTCTCCAGTAGGTACCAGTTGAATGTCTCTCATATTCATGAGAGCTGTAATTTGTCTTTGTGCCTCTGCCCATTGATTTTTGTGGCAACTTTGGCATTCCTCTTTTCATTGGCAAGGTGTGAAAATGGAATCTGTATCCTCGTGAAATTATGTCTAGGACCCATTTGTCCTTTGTGACAATGTGCCAGTTGTTTGAAAAAAGTGCGAGTTTTCCTCCCAAGGGGGCTGCCAAGAGAGTGTTGCTTGGCCAGATAAGATGCAAGTCATTGAGTTTGCCTTCTAGTAGTTTGGGACCGGTCTTCTCCTCCCTTCTGTGCTGCAGTGCCCCATTGTCGAGGTTTGTACTGGGCTTGTGGTTGTCCTCTGCCTCTTGGACGTCTGTATTTACCCCTCTGTGGCCTGTCAGTAGCTGGAAAGGACCAATTTTTTGTTGGCCAATTTCTGCTGAAGCGAGGGGGCTGTACCTGTAGGAAATCTTTGACTGACTGCATAGATTTTGCCGTATCCTCCATTTTCTTTAAGACTTCTGCTTTAACTCCAAAAAGAACATCCTGCTGTAAGGGAGCATCTAGAAGCTTTGCTTTGACATGATCAGGCAGAGTTTCTTCCTTTAACCAAGCATGCCTGCATATAACAGACCCAGTGAAAGCTGCTCTGCAGGAAGCCTCCAAAGAATCAAACCCACATTGTAAAGTATGTTTGCCCATCTGTTCAGTTGCATGCAACAGATCCTGCATTTCTTTCAATTCAGACTGTTGAGGGAGTGAGCTCATTCTTTGTTTTAACTGAGACATTAAACATTGTTGATATTTTAGCATGTGAAACTGGCAATTTAGAGCCCTCGTAGCTAGAGTGGCTGAGGTGTAAACCTTTTTCCGCCACCTGTCTAGTGCTCTGGAGTCCCTTTCAGAGGGTACAGGATTTTTAGCCATAGAAGCCTTAGCCCGTTTGGGACCCTGGGAGATAGTCTCTGGATCAGCAACAGGACTTTTGTAAAGAAATTTGTGGGAATCAGGCACTCTATAGTATCTGTCAGGTTTGGCCGGAGCAGGAGGCAGAGAGTCTGGGTTCAAACTGGATTCTAAATAAACATAATCCATAATGTCTAAAACTGGGGGGATGGCAAGTGGTCTGTTCTGGGGGAGTAAAAGAAACTCTGAGCCTTTTCTTAGAGTCAGAGTAGTCCTGACCTTCCAAGAGAAAATGTTCCCTCAGTGTGTAAAGTTTCCCCAAAGGAGTAATCTTCAGGGGGAGAAGCTGAGGGAATGGAATTCCTCAGCATCAGAATCTTCATAAGGGGAGGAGTAATCTTGGTCTTCTGAGGAGCCTGAGGAAATGGACACTTGTTCACAGGATGCATAATCTTCCTCTTGTCTAGGCCTTTTGTCAGGAGGGGGTTGGGAACCCCTGATTAAAGAGATCAAATCCTTCAGCCATTTTGAGCATCTGTTTCTTAGGCATGGGGCCTTGAACAGGGGACTGAAGTGCAGTCTTTTTTGGAGTCTTCGTCTTTGGATACATTTTAATGGTGAGCGTCGGTCTGAAGACGCCTTCAGAAACTGAAGGTGTTCCTGCAGCACCGACATCTTTTTCTGCAGTGTCGTCGGTAGGGGCTGTACAAAATGGCTGCGTCGGCCTGGTACTTTCCGCCAAAAGTTCCGAAGCAGTCTCGGGTTCCAGATCTGCGGTAGTCAGGGGCTGCGTCGGAGCCTCACTGAAAACCGGTGAACCGGAGACCGGACCAGCAGAGGCCTCGGAGTCTGGCTTGGGTCTAGGCTGCCTGTCCTTATCCTTGCGTTTTTGTGCACGCCAGTTGTCGGTTGCTCCGACGGCATAGTGTAGTTAAATCTTCTACAGAAGTAGTGTTGTGCGAAATCAAAGCGTCTTTTTATAGTATGCTTATTAAACCTAGCACAAAAACGACAATTAGTGACGTTGTGGTCTGGGACTAGGCAAGGTATGCAGTAAGAATGAAAATCCTTAGGAGGTATTTGCTTCCCACAAGAAATACAATTGTTAACTTTTTCTGACATCGGTCTGAGGCAAGAAAAGTTTCCCCAACGGGGTACTTAGCTTTATTTTAGACTTCAGTCTGAAATTCGAGTTCGAAAATCTCAGGAATCGGCCGACCGGCACTTGCGAACTGCTTCTGCTTCGGGCACCGCGCGGCAAGAAAGACTGAAGAAGATGGTGTCGGATGCATTATATATACCCCTGGCGCACTGACGTCAGGGAAGAAGCGACAGCAACCGACGCCGGACCAAGACTTTGGAATTCCGGCCGACTGAGGGACCGCCTGACAACAGGATAACCCAAGTGTGATGACTGCAGCAGAGTAACACTATGAACATCAGGAGGTAGAATATCAGGAGTTAGACTGGATTCCATAAAAACACCATCCACAACATCCAGAACAGAAGGACTAGCAAAGAGTCTGTGCTGTGGTAAAGCTAAAAATTCCAAGAGCCTCTTTTTGGACTGAGGATAATCCTGGCATTCCCAATGGAAATGCTCTCTCAAGGTATGTAGGGTTTCACCAAAAGAAAAATCCTCTGGAGGAGAGGCAGAAGGAATGGATTCCACTGCATCTGAATCCTCAAGCAGTTAAGGGCATGTCTTCATAATCATAAACCTCAGAGCTGTCGGACCCTTGGTCAGATAAAGCTGCTGGTGACAAGTCTCTTTTCCTTTTAGCAGGGATAGGCTGGCTTCCCCTAATCAGCATGATAAGGTCTTCTGCCATTTTTAAGCATCTGAGATTGAGGCATGGAAGCAGGCGCTTGAGGATGGGTCATATTTTTAGGCATAGTTCGTACTCTGGGCCTTAGAAACTCTGTAGTTTTAGAAAGAACTCAAGACACGAAAGAAGCCATCGGTTTGTGTCGATTATCGGTAGTGTGAAGAACTTACTAAGAAGTCGGTGCCTGCACAGCTGCTCTGGACCCATCCAAGGAAGAGACTTCCGCAGGTTCCATAGTCAAAGAAGAGTCTCACGGCATACTGAACGGATTTCGGTAGCAGCCTGAGAATCCATCTTAGTGGGCATCAGGGGCTGTGAAAGCACCTCACTGAGTACCGGAGCGAACTGGTGTCCAGCTTAACGGAAGCTTCGTCAGCAGTTTTGGACCTGTGTGGTCTGCCTTTATCCTTACATTTTTTCAGATCATCAGTAGTTGGATGGCTTACCGAAGCCATTTCGGAATACAGAGATTGACAGCAGAAGTATTTAGCTACGATAAGGGCCCGGCAACATACAGTTTGGGCATTGAACAAAGCACAAAACCGGCAATGAGGGAAGTTATGGTCTTGGCCTAAACAGGTGTCGCAGTAAGAATGGAAATCTCAATGTGGTATTTGCTTTCCACAGGCGCGACAACTGTTAACTTTTTCTGACATCGGTTAGAGCAAGAAAAAAGGATCCCCAACTGGGTACTTAGCTTTAGAAGACTTCAACTGCGGAACTGAAAACTCAGGTAGTTTTTGACTGGCACTTATGCGAACTGCTTCTGGCTCCTCAGCAAGAAAGACTGATGTAATGGCGTCGGCTGCCTGTTTTTATACCACTGACAACCTGATGTCAATCCTGGAGTGACAGCAACCGCCGCAAAAATACTAAGCCTCTGGTATTCGGGCTGACTGAGGGCTACTCCTGGCAGGATAACCCAAGTGTGTTGTCTGCAACAGTGAAACACGAAGAACATCATGGCTAAAAGTCTCTGTTCAATTGACAAACACGAAGGCAGTGCATGTTGGGGTTGGGAATTACCAGACATCAAGGAAAACTCCATAAAGTGTTTAAAGGAACAGAACAGCATAACTGGGATGGAGGGAACACCAAACACACTCCAATGTGCCATAATCACACCAACTTCAGTACAGGAATTGTGGGTGGGAAGAACCACTAGACTACTAGACTACCATGGATTATTTAAGTGCAGTGTTGGAAACATTACTACAGGGATCTGAAATTAGAGCTATAACAGCAAAGATATGGTGAGGGGATATACTAGACAGCAGGGATGACTGTCTACAGTGTGTACTGACACTGTCATGGGGATCAGGGGTAGGGGATGCACTAGACCATCTGGGCCTAATGCATGCATGCTGTAATGGCATTAAAGTATTACAAGGATGGGGAAGCCAAGGGAGGGTAGAAACAAGTACAGGACTGTGGTGTTTGTGTTCTTGTACTTGTGTGAAAGAGAGAATGAAGGGGGTGGGGTGCCAGTCAACACAAGCCAGCAGGTTGCTAATGTGACATGCAGATCAACCATGAACTCTGCATTGTGGAAGTAAATGCAATTCAAGAAACATGCAAATTAGCAGGTAATGTCTTACTTTGTCACAGCTAGCATATTTCTGAATCATAAACAAGCACACATTGATCTGGTAGGGCCTATCTAGCAGAAGCCACATCAGGTTTAGACTGAAGCTGAAAATGGGTAATGGGTTTGATAAAGTCTGTCATTTGTTATTGGACAAACTTGATCAACTGTTTTAGGAATAAAAACTTTTTTTTTTTTTTTTTTTTTTGAGACAAGTGGAGGAGTTTCTTCATTAAAATATGCACCGACATCCAAACAGCAGTGTTGACTAACAAATGCCAAGCACTTTGATAAAAGTTCACCATATCACAAAACGAGAAGTTATGTACTCACCATAACGTTCGATGTATGTAGTCCATCTTGCCTCACATTCTTACCCGTGGGTTCAGAGCTGAATGTCGGCTCCAACTCGGCCATACTTTTTAGCTCGAAAACTTTCTATTGTCTGGGCTAAGATGGTATCCCATGCTGCACTGCTCTCTATCCCCAGATCTAGTTTGCTGCGAGTACCAGCACTCATTCTCCATGCACAACACCACCTAAGGAAAGGAAAAACAAACCAAGAATGAAGGGAGCTCTGAAACCAGAACTAACCTCCAGGTGAGGCGAGATGGACTACACACATCGAACATTATGAAGAGTACATAACTTCTTGATGTTATGTAGTCCAGTCTCGCCTACATTCTAACCCGTGGGACAGCGTCCCCAGCACCTAAATCCTGGGAGGCTCAGTGGAAAATACTCCTGAGCACTGTGGAACCAAAGGAAGACCTGCCCCTAGATACCACATCTAACTTGCAATGAGTAACAAAGGTGTGAGGAGATGCCCAAGTAGCCGCAGCACAAATACCATCCATAGACAATCTGGCCTGAAAATCTGTAGATGTAGATACAGACAGAGTAGAGTGAGCCTTCACCAGGAACGGTAAATCTTTTCCCCCTGAAGTATAAATGAAAGAAATACAACTGGAAATCCACCTGGACAATGTGACTTCGGAAACAGGAGACCCAATTCTGTTTTCTGAAAATAAAACAAACGACTGATCAGATTTTCTGAGGTCGTTCGTTCTGTGCAAATAAACACGTAATTGTCTGTGCACATACAACTGATGAAATTTGAATTCTGCCTTGTTTGAGAACAGAGGAAAAAACAGTGGCAATTCAATAGATTGGTTAAGGTTACTGACTGACGCTACTTTGGGAAGAAAGTAGGGGTTCGGTCCGAGAGAAACCCTGTCCTTATGAAAAATCAAATAAGGGGGTTTTGATTGATAAAGCTTAAAGCTCCGAAATGCGTCTGGTTGACATGATGGCTACTAAAAAGACAGTCTTCCAAGTTAAGAATTTTAAATCGCAAGTGGCTGCAGGCTCAAAGGGGGGTGAAGTAAGACCCTGTAGAACAAAGTTCAAGTCCCAAGGCATAACAGGTTCCGATACCAAAGGACGAAATAACAAAGTGCCCTTCAGGATAGCCTTACAGAGTATGTGCCATCAGACTTGGTTCGTCTGCGACATGAAAGGTAGAAATCACCGCCAATTGGCCTTTAATGGTTGCGGCTGCTGAACCCTGGTTAAAGAGCATAGACAAGAACTCCAATACAGACGAAATTGGAGTTGTGTAAGGGTCAATCTTCCTGGTCGAGGGCTTATGAGGAAGAGAAAATATGAACCACCTCCAGCGAAAACTGATTAAGCCTAACTAATGACAGAAGTGGAGTAGCCAGGCTGTCAACCAGAGGGTCCGAAGAGAGGGGATGGAGCTGCCCTGACATGTGCGTCAGTAAGTCTGGTTGTGGGTTCAGAATCCAAGGAGCGTCCATGAGATAGGGATAGAGAAAGGGGAACCAAATTTAACGAGGCCAGTGTGGGGCAATCAGAATCATCTTGCTTCCCAAGGATTGTGCTTTCTGAATAACCTTTGACAGCAAGGGGACTGGAGGGAAGGCATATAGTACACCGGAGGACCAATCGTGGACTAGAGTGTCCCTGGGTGACTCCCCCTGAGGGGGGATCAGTGTGAAGTAGCTGCTGCATTTGGCATTGAGGGGGCTGGCAAAAAGGTTGCAGCAAGGCTGACCCCACCTGCGGAAGATATGCTCCGTAACTTGACAGTTCAGGGACCACTCGTAAGGCATCAGAATAGCTCTGCTTAGCCTGTCTGCGATCACACTGGACTTCCCTGGAATGTGCGTTGCCATCAGAAAACGTTGGGAAGATGATGCGCACTGCCACACTCGCATGGCCTCTCTGCAAAGGGGATAAGACTTGGTTCCTCCCTGCTTGTTCAGATACCACACCACTGTCATATTGTCTGAGTGGACTGCAATAGTCCCAAGAGGAAGAAAACTCTGAAGTGCTTGCAATGCTAGTAGCACAGCTCTCATCTACAGGACATTGATATGCAGATGCATCTCATGCTCTTGCCACGTGCCTTGGACTGTCCTGCCTAGATAATGCCCCCCCCACCACCAATCTGGGAGGCATTCGTGGTCACCGTGGCAACCAGGGGCACAGGAACGAAGGGTTTTCCCGCATTGAGGTTGTCGGTGCAAAGCCACCAAGATCCTGTTTGCACCAGTCTGAGTAGAATAGGGTGAGAAACGGGAAGACATTCAAGGAACCACTGGGCGAAGAATAGCCACTGAAGGAGCCTCATATGTAACCTTGCCAGGGGGACTAACAATTGTATCAGCCATTGTCCCCAACAATTGGAAGACCCATCTTGGTTTCACTCTTCTCGGAGGGAGTAAGGCGTAAACCTGTTGTTGTAGGACTCGGATTCTTTCCTGTGGCAGAAAAGTCCGCATGAGGACATCTAATTCGGTGCCTATAAAAATGACATGCTGTGAGGGCAACAAGGCAGATTTTTGGCAGTTCAATGTGATGCCCAACTGGTGACATAGGTTGATAGTAGCATCCCTGGTCTGAAGCAGTAGATGCCTGGTGGTGGCAGTAAGGAGTCAGTCGTCCAGATATGGAAACACTTGGAATCCCTGACATCTCAAGTGAGCAGTCACCACTGCCATGCATTTGGTAACCACCCTGGGGGCTGTGGTGAGACCAAAGGGAAGGGCTCGAAACTGAAAGTGACTGGCTCCCAGCCAGAAGCGTAGGTGACTTCTGGATGCCATGCCCATCTTTATGTGGTAGCAAGCATCCTTGAGGTTGATGGAGCACATCCACACTTCTTTTCCCAAGAATGGTAGAACAGACTGCAATGTGACCATTCGGAACTTGGACTTTTGCACATGGGTGTTCAATTGGCTGAGATCCAAAATGGGTCTCGGGTCCCCTGTCCTTTTCGTCACCAAAAAGAAACTGAAGTCCCTAATCCGATCTGGTCTGAGGGGACATGTTAGATGACTCTCTTTTCTAGCAGCTTTGAAACTTTTGAAGCTGCGTAAGCCCTCTGAGTGGAACATCCGGGATTTTCTTGATTGGGGGTTGATGAGAAGGGAATGACTTATCCTCCAGAAATTATTCGTAGAACCCATTGGGTCCTGGGTGATATCTTGCCAGGCCTCTGGGTATAATGAGATTAGACTCCCGACTGGCTCCGGAAACGCACAGTCGGGCCTCCCATCAGGAGTAGCGGTAGGGAGAACCACGAAAGGAATCGAAATCTCCCGAGTTGCTAGGGCCTCCTCTGCCCCTAGGGCAGTGTCTCCCTGAATAACCACCCCCTCCCCTACCTCTGGTGGGGGGCTCACCTTGTGCACCAGGAAAACCCCTCTGTGATTTTTTGAACCACATTTTGCCACCCCTCTGGGCCTTGGGATAAGGCCTAGAGGGAAGGGAAAAACGGACTCGTACGGCAGATAGTTTTTTCCCTCCTGCTCGCACCTAGTGAGTGTCTTTCACCTTGGTTCCGAACAAAGAGAAACCATCAAACAGGGCATCAGTGAATGAAGACTTGAATGCCTCCGCGAAATGACAAAGGCGCATACAGGCCAGCCTCCTAAGAGCAACTCCTGAACTTGCTGCCCTACTCGCTCCCTTGGTTGAGTAGGAGATTAGCCTCATGGAGGAGTTTGCAATAGAAATTACAGTTTTCTACCTACCATAAATGTAGATGTTAGAGTGTATACACTGCTGCAGTCATTACAGTTGGGTTATCCTGCCGTCAGGCAGTTCCCCAGTCGGCCTGAGTTCCAAACTCTTAGTCCGTCGTCAGTTGCTGTCGCCTACTCCCTGACGTCAGTGTGACAGGGGTATACAAGATGCAGCAGACGCCATTTTCTTCAGTTTTTCTTGCCTCAGATGTCAGGTGCCTCTAAATAGCTAGGCAATTCCAATTGTTAATAAAACATACATAAGAAAAGCAAAAAACATCTTACAGCTACCAGCAAATACTCCCTATAGGTAGTAAGGGTAGAAGACATAGGTACGTACCAGCCAGTAAGAGGGGAAGGAAGGAGGGTAACCTGGACTGCATCAGTGTATACACTCAAACATCTACATTTATGGTAGGTACAAAACTGTATTATGTTCATCGTGTTACACTGCTACACTTGGGTAGAATCCCAAAGCTGAGGTAGGGTGGCTGGTTCTATAAGGCATTAGGGGTGGCTATAAGGCCCTGCAGCACTGCAGTGGCGAAGCCAGCTTTGGATTTAGAGTATAGAGGCAGATGGTAATGCTTGGTGAAGGTATGCACAGAACTCCAAGTTGCTGCTTCCAAAATATCCTTGGTAGGTACTCCCCTGAGGTAGGCAGTTGAAGTGGCTGTTGCCCTGGTGGAGTGAGATCTAATGCTGCTAGGTACAGGTTTTCCATGGTATGTGTAGCAGAAACGTATACAATGTCCTATCCATTTTGAAATAGTCTGTTTTGAAATGGCTTTTCCCTGTGCTCCTGCAGCATATGCTACCAATAATTGCTCAGATTTTCTGAAAGCTTTGGATTTGTCCAAGTAGAAGCGTAACTGCCTGTGAATGTCCAAAGAGTGCAGTAGTCTCTCCTCTTTATTCTGTGGTTTAGGATAAAAAGTTGGCAGGTGAATAGTTTGGTTTAGAGCCACACTGGATACCACCTTTGGCATAAACGTAGGGTTAGTTCTTAAAGACACCCTGTCTTGGTGGAAAATGAGGAAAGGTTCCACTGCCATTAGTGCCTGTAATTCTGAGACTCTTCGTACTGATGTTATTGCCAGGAGCAGAGCAGTTTTCCAATTGATATATTTTAATTCTGCTGTGTTAGCTGGCTCAAAAGGAGGCAAAGTTAGTTTTTCCACAACAAAGTTGAGGTCCTAAGTTGGAGTAGGTGCTCTACGGGGCAGTCTTATGTTTTTAGCCCCTCTGAGGTACTGTTTTATCAGAGGATTAGAGAAAATTGGTGGATCCTTGTTGTAATGAGCAGAGATGGCACAGGCATGGATCTTGATGGTTGAAAAAGAGAGGCCCTTGTCCATCATCTCAGTTAAGTATTGCAGTATCTGAGGAATGTTTGGGACTAGAGGGTCAAGGCTGTGCGCTTGGTTCCAGGCACAGAATCTCTTCCATTTGTCCGAGTATGCTTTCTTGGTGCTAGGCCTTCTGGCCTCCAGAATGACATCCATACCAGCTTTGGAGAGAGGCATTGCTTACTTGACTAAGGAATTTTCCATGCAGCTAGATTTAAGGTCTTTAGCTGGCTGTGAAGTATCTGATTGTTGTGCTGAGTCAGCAACTGTGGAATTTGTGGTAAAATCCAGGGTGGTTCTTGTATCAAGTTCTTTAAGATTGGGTGCCAGTGCTGGCGTGGGCCAGTCTGGTGCAATCAATATCATTTTTGGCTCTTCCTGCCTGGCTTTTATGAGTACCTTTGGAAGGAGAGGTAAAGGGGGGAAAGCGTATACTTGTAGTTTTTACCAGCTGAATGAGAGGGCATCCACTTTCCATGCTTGTGGATGGTAGCTCCTTGTGCAGAATTTCTGTAATTGGCAGTTCTTTGGGGTAGCAAACAGATCTATGTCCGGGCTACACCATTTTTGTGATATCATTCTGAATACTTGTGGGTTCAGTTCCCATTCGTGTGGGTCCATAATGTTTCTGCTTAGATAGTCTGCCAGTGTGTTTTTCTCTCCTGGCAGGGATTGTGCTTGCAGATGAACTTGGTAGTTTAGAGCTGTGTTCCACAAGGTCATGGCTTGTCTTGCAGAGGGGGTAGGAGTGTGTGCCTCCTTGCTTGTTTATGTACCACATAACTGTGGTGTCGTCTGTCTTTAATAATAATTGTCCTGGATGCAGTAGGTCCTTGAAAGCTATAATAGCATCTTGTACAGCTAGCATCTCTTTTTGCTTGATGTGGAGATGTCTTTGCTCTGTGGGCCACTCGCCCTGGATACATTTTCCTGCCATGTGTGCTCCCCCAGGCATAATCCGATGCATCTGTTGTCAGTGTTTGCCTGGCTGTGGGTTGAGTGAAAGGCTGTCCCTTGTTGAGGTGGCAAGCTTGTGCCCACCATCGAAACTCCTGTTGTAGGCAAGGAATTAGTGGTATAACTGTTTCCAAACTTTGACAGTGTTGAGACCATACACTCTTTAGGTACCATTGTAGTTTCCTCATATGCAGTCTGGCATATGGAATTAGTAGTATGCAAGATGTCATGTAGCCCAAGGCCTGCAGAATTTTTCTTGCAGGGAATTGGGTCTTGGTTGCCATTAATTGAAAATATTGAGTCAGATGTCCTGGCTTGTCTGGCGTGAGATAAGCCATCTGGGCCGTTGTGTTCAAGCTGGCACCCAGGAATATTATCTGTTGTGAGGGCACTAGTTTTGATTTCTTTTCGTTTACTGTGTACCCCAGGCAACTTAACTTTTTTACATATGCCAGATGCTTTAGTAGAATGTCCTTGCTCTCTGCTTGAATCAGGCAGTCGTCCAGGTATGGATAAATTTGAATTCCTTTTTGCCTGCAAAATGCAATTATTGGTGCCAGGCACTTTGTGAAGACCCTGGGCGCAGTAGATAAGCCAAAGGGCAGTGCAGAGAATTGATGGTGCATTGAACCAGCTAGAAATCTAAGGTATCTTCTGCAATTTTGTCTGATAGGGACATGCAGGTATGCCTCTTTGAGGTCCAAAGTCACGAGCCAAGCTTTCTTGCCCAGCATGGGAAGAAGCTGCTGTAGTGTCAACATCTTGAATTTCGGAACATCCAGGTAAGTGTTTAGTGTAGAAAGGTCCAGAATGGGTCTCCAGGCTTTGTCCTGTCTGGGAACCAGAAAGAGTCTTGAGTAAAATCCTTGTCCTTGTTCCTGTGGTGGTACCTTTGGAATAGCTCTCATGTCCATGAGTGCTGTAATTTGTTTTTGAGCCTCTGTCCATTGATTTGGTGGCAGATTTGACATTCCTTTTAGCCTTGGAAAGGTGTGGAAATGGAACCTGTAACCTTGAGATACAATGTTGAGAACCCATTTGTCTTTGGTGATGCAATGCCAGTTGTGATAGAAAAGTGCCAGTTTCCCTCCTAAGGGGGCTGCCAAGAGAGCTGTTTGGCAGCTGCAGTGGAAAGTCATTGAGGCCGTATTTTATAAGGTTGAGGCCCGTCTTCCCCTTCTTTTTGGCCTGGTGTGCCCCATTGTCAAGGCCTGTAAGGGTCTTGCGTATGACCTCTACCTCTTGCATGCCTGTATCTGCCCCTTTGAGGTCTGACTGGAAAGGACCAATTCTTTGTTGGCCAATTTCTGCTAAAACGAGGAGGCTGAACCTGTAAGAAATCTTTCACCGTTTGCATAGATTTTTGCCTTATCCTCCATCTTCTTTAATACCTCCTCTGCCTTGACTCCAAACAGCACATCCCGCTGCAAAGGTGCATCCAGTAGTTTGACCTTAACATGATCTGGTAACGTATGCTCTTTTAACCAAGCATGTCTTCTAATGACAGAGCATGTAACTGCTGCTCTACAGGAGGCTTCTAAAGAATCAAACCCACACTGCAAAGTATGTTTTCCTACTTGTTCAGCTGCATGCAATAAATCCTGGATTTCTTTTAAGTTAGGAGGATCTGAATCTGGAAGCATTTTTTGTTTTAACCGAGACATCGAAAATTGCTGATATTTTAGCATGTGTAACTGGCAATTCAAGGCTCTCCTTGCTAAAGTGGCAGACATATATACCTTCTTTCCCCATCTGTCTAATGCTCTGGAATGTCTGTCAGAGGGAACAGGGTTTTTGCTGAGGCCTTGATCCCTTTGGGTCCCTGAGAAATGGTTTCAGGGTCAGCAACAGGGCTTTTGTACAGAAATTTGTGAGAGTCAGGGACTCTAACAGGTTTAACAGGGGCTGGGGGTAAGGAGTCGGGGTTCAAACTGGATTCAGTGTACACATCATCCACAATGTCTAAAACTGGTGGGATAGCAAGGGGTCTGTGTTGGGGCAATAAAAGGAAGTCTCTGAGTCTTTTCTTGGATTCTGAATAATCCTGGCCTTCCCAATAGAAATGCTCTCTCATGGTATGTAATGTCTCCCCAAAGGAGTAATCCTCAGGTGGAGAGGCTGATGGAATTGATTCCTCAGCATCAGAATCCTCATAAAGGGGTAAAGAATATCCTAAGTCCGAGGAAGAGTCAGAGGAAATGGACACCTGGTCAGAAGATTCATAGTCTGCATCCTGCCTGGGCCTTTTATCAGGAGGGGATGGGACCAGGGTGATAAGGTCCTCGGCCATTTTTAGCATTTGTTTCTTAGGCATGGAAGCCTGTCCTGGAGAGAGTTGTGTCTGTTTCTTAGCTTTTAAGGGGGTCAAAGACTTAACAGAGGGTTTAATAGTTAACTGGGTAGGTCTGAAAACACCCTCTGTAGCTGTGGATAGCTCAGCTACTTCGGATTCCTCTGTAGGTTTAGGATCAGTAAACTGAAGGCCTAGTGCATCTGAAGAGGCCCAGCTAGCTCCACGTGGGAGTCGGAGACGGTCTGTGGTTCTGTGGAAGCGGTCGTCGGGCTGCATAGGCGCCTCGCTGAAAAGCGGAGAACCTGCGACTGGCCTAGAAGAGGCCTCGTCGTTCGTTTTGGGCCTCGGATGCCTGTCTTTGCGCTTTTTATGCATTGCGGTCGTCGGAATTTCCGACGGCATGGTGTAATTGAATTTTCTACCAAAATAATGGGCAAAATCAAACTGACGTTTAATAGTGCGCTTGTTAAACCTAGCACAAAACCGACAACCAGTGACGTCGTGGTCAGGGCCTAGGCATGGAATACAATAGGAGTGGAAATCCTTATGAGGTATTTGCTTCCCACAAAAAATACAGTTATTAATTTTTACTGACATCGGTCTGAGGCAAGAAAAAGTATCTCCAACAGGGTACTTAGCTTTTTTAGAATACTTCGGTTCTGGATTCGGAATGAAAATCTCAGGTGTCGGCCAACCGGCACTTGCGAACTGCTTTTGCTTCAGGCACCGCGCAGCAAGAAAGACTGGAGAAAACGGCGTCTGCTGCATCTTGCATAACCCTGTCACACTGATGTCAGGGAGGAGGCAACAGCAACAGACGCCGGACCAAGACTTTGGAACTCTGGCCGACTGCGGGACCACTTGACGGCAGGATAACCCAAGTGTAATGACTGCAGCAGTGCAACACGAACATCTGAACTAGTTTTATCAACCTGAATGCAAGAAAATTGAACTCCAGGCATCAAACTAGAAACATTAATGCATGCCCTTGCAGTTGCACTGCCAGTTGCCAAGAGAACTAGGGGCATAGTAATGCAAACTTTAGAGTATCTAAACAGCAATGAAAGATTATTCACTTCAATGACCAGGCTTGATGCTATCTTCTTGAAAGAAGGAAAAAAGACCAGATTTATGAGGCATTCTCCATATTTCATGGGGGAGGGAGTCGTACAGACACAGAGTTGCTTATGCAACATCCAGACGACGATTTTTTTTTTTTTTTACTTAAACTATTATCAGTTGAACTTCTCTCTTTTGTTGGTGATGGATGAGAGCTCTTGTATCACAGCAATGACCACCTATGGCCATCTGTTTAATCTGTTTATGCAGTCATGCACACACCCTCCCCACACTGGCACTCTGCTTCCCAACACCTCCACCATCCACAAGCAAAGGTTCTGCCAGCAAAGCAGTGGCATAAGCCAGCTATGACCAACTATACCCCCTAGGATAGTGTGCACATCGTCTCTACCTACACTGTCAAGCACCTGAGACACTAACTGAACTCTGATCATCTTGGCCACAGTCAGAATTTTCCTGCTCTACACCCTTAGCACAGGACGTTACTTTTCAGCATTGGAAGGATTATGAGAGAGACATACACACAGAGGTTCTACCACAGATAGCAAAATTAATTTTAAGCAACACTACAGATATTGCATAAATATGGTCGTCCCAGAGAGATTTGTTTTTAAGCTGCTAAATGCTACAAGCTAGCAAAAAAAGGAAGAACCGTGGTGAAGCAAGAGCCATTAGAACACACAGTAATCCAAAAGAAAAACATGGCTCAGCAGCGCCAAAATACTATCAAACACAAAGCTTTCAGGTATAAATCCTTCATCAGTGTAATGAAAACAAAATGTAGTACTTAAATACAAACCAATGAAGTCACCAGAGTATAGCCAACTAAGAATCAGCATCAATTATTTAATTAAAAGTTAATATAAAGATTCATTTAAAAAAAATCATATATATATATATATATATATATATATATATATACACACATACACACACACACTCATGTAAAAAGATAAATCTAATATTGAAAACAGTTTTTTTTTTTTTTTTTTTTTTTTTTTTTAAATCTGAAGAGACACTTTTTACCATTGCAACCACAATTGCTTTCATTTCAAAATGGGTTTAATACTAACCCATTTTATTCAGACCAGGTACACAGTCCACCTGCAAGCGCACTATCCAATGTTGTGTCTTTCAGCTTTTCCCGGTTAGGGGTCGCCACAGTGGAACTCCGGCCCGCTAATGATTGGCAGTTGATTTTTACGTACAGAGTTGCCAGCTCTGCCGCACAACCTTCAATGAAGGTACGCCCATTCACGCATGTCTCCACGCAGAAGATGTTCTAGCCGAGAATCGAACCGGACAGCATCTTACTGTGAGGCGGCAAAATCATATTCTTCAATTCCAACCTATTATCTATACCCCCCACCCCTTAAATTCTTACGACACATCTATCACCCAATATACAAAATCATGTTGATCACTTTTCTCCATAAAGTGCTTAGCTAATGGGTTTATCACTATATTCCTATGGATATCCGATCTATGTTCAATAATTCTTTTATTTTTTAGAAGATTTACCTACACAGAAACAAGTACAGCTTCTGCAGGTAGACAGACATTAGCATTCCAGGTGGCAGTGCATCTACAGACATTTCTTCCCTGATACAGGATGTGTGCATGTACAGTCACTGCAAACAACACTGCAACAAAAACAATTTTAATAAGGATAAGCACCAGTTTTACTAAAATTATGAGGCCGCCTACCATAAACCATTTCCTTGTAGCATAACTGGCTCTTCAAATTTTAACAATTTTTATAGGCAAAATATGGTACCACCCCCTACAATCAACATGAGGTCTGGTAAAGCTTTCAAAATACTCCTTATTCATGATTATTTCCTTAACTGCATCAATACATCTACTAAAGGTGGTTAAACAATTTAAAGTAACACTGGGTTTTTCAGTAATATTTCTACTGGATGCATTATAACCAGAGTAGAAAGGTTTAGCTTTACCATTCCTTTCTTTTAGAACTTCATCCCTGAGCTTGTCCAGCATTGCAGGGTCATAGCCTCTTTCCTGAAACTCAGTTGTCATATATTAGACATCTGATTAATAGTCTACTAAACTGGTGCTCAACCTGCTAAGCCCATAGGTATTGACTTTTTACAATTCCTTTAAAAATATGTTGGATATGCATACTCATTCTATTTAAATAGATATTAGTTTTACATCTTTCCTAAAGATACTGGTGTTAATTTCAGAACCATTATGAACCAAATTAACATCTAAGAAATGAATTTCAGATGTAAAACAATTCATCTCAAATCATAAAAAGTCCGTAGTTCAATTCAAGAAATCAAACTAAACCAGTTCTTCCTGCTGACCATGCTAAACACATAGTCCACATGATGTTTGTAGAACCCTATCTTTGAGGAAAACCTCTCAGGTCCACTACAGACAAATGTTTCTTCTCATTTACTAAGAGTAAGATTGGCATATATATTGGCGATTGAGGTATCCATCGCCACCTTAAAGAGAGAAGTATTTACTCGCGAGTACTAATGAAAGTAGTTCACATACTGTTTCAATCTCCCTCCCAGTGCTTTAGCTAAATTTACATATTTCCTAATCGCAAACACCCTAAAGATTAGGGATAACAGTGAATAATGATTTAATGTCCAATGTAATGAAGGTGGGGGACGTAAAATCACCTGAGTCATGCCATTCAAAAAGTTGAACAAGAAAATCACCATTGTCCTTAATAAAACTTTTGACATGTACTAAAAATTTGCTCTGAACATTTTGTAAATGAGAAATGGGTTCCGTAGTCCATCCATTACCAGATACAATAGGTCTCATTGTTGAGCGGTACAATGACTTGTCTACTTTTGACAGGCTATATAGTACTGGATTTTAGAATATGGAAAAGTAAGGATCTCAATTGAGATAGCATTCATAGCTTACAGGTCAAAAATACTCATATTAATACGGTTAAACTTAATATCAGAAGGAGCTATTTCCCTGAATGCAGACTCATCAGAAAAGTTAATTAACTGAATCAATATAATCTGTATGGAAAATAATTACAACTGCACCAACCTTTTTGGCTTCTTTAACTGTAATGTCATCATTTTTTTTCCCCAACAAGACCTCACGTTCACATTTGGTCAGATTGTACATCTTTTTAAAGTCATTGCGCTCAAAGTTTATATAATTGTTCTTCACACACATCATGAAAGGCAGTAATGACAGGATGGCTCACAGTAATGAAAGTGCTAGCTTTTTTTTTTTTTTTTTTTTTTTTTTTAACAAACCACAAAACTAGGGAGAACAGTCTTTAAAAATCAATTTCGGACTTAAATTGCATGTCAAAACTTTGAAATCAGTAAGTGCACTTATGAAGGTATCCGTTTGAGGAGGAATAAACTGCATTCCTAGATTCAACAAGGTAATATCAGCTTCCGAAAGTTCCAACCTAGATAAATTAATCACAGAACCAACAATAGCTATTGTCGCAGACTCATTTTGCTGCGTGTTTGTGGACAATTGTACACTCTTCCTGCTTCATTCCTCATCTTCGAACGTTCCCTGGTTAAGTCTCTCCTATGATTGGTTAATTTCGCTGGTAATTTTGGATGCATTATTGGGAAGGCTTCCTGAAAACCATCAAAAGTATTCCCCAATTCAGATCCACTCGGTTTCTGTACCAATGAGGTCAGAGAAGATATTACAGCATTACCGCTATTAGTTAATACAGTCACATTATTAAGAGTGGAGCCACTCATAGATTCATCAAAGTATTAGGAGTTATTGTGTGAATTGGCATACTAACATCAAGTTCATCCAAAGAATTCCATTGTGCAGTTGTAGGTCTCCACACTATAGATTTTGTTCTAGATTCCCTAAGCCATGAAAATATATTACCAAATGAAAATCATTAATATCCCTCACTAATTTACTATGCTTAATAGTTTCCAACTTTTATTATCATAAGCAGATAGCCGTTCGAGCACATCATTATACAGGGAAACAGTTCTTAAAAGAGAGTAGGGTGGAGACTTCACTTTCAATTGTAATAATTTCATCCAGAATGTCTCTCAACCGTAAAGAAGAAATGATTCATAAGTGTTGTGTAATCAAAACTAAGTTTCAAATTTAACTCCTGCCACTTAAGTCGGGATATTTATTCCCAAAGGATGGCATTTTCAGGACTCTCAGGCCTCATGGGACCACACCAAGCTTAATATACACTGAAAAACGAAACCACTGCGATTGCAGCCTCAAATGCAATAAATAGTCAGCACTTACCTTTGCCTCAATAAAGTCAGCACTGAAATGCATTTTCTGAAAAAAAGCATATGAAGCACTGCAATGGGCAATAACACAGGTCAAGACACATGCTTCATACAACAGAAAATGTACAGAAATAGACAAATGCAGGTTCTTTAAAACTGAAACAGTTGGACGCCTTTTGCTGGATTGACACACTCGCGGCAGGGGGCCTGTATAATAAAAGGCACAATAATGTGACAAAAGAGTTGCAGCGAAGATTGTGCAAACACTGCAATACTGAAGTTGCTGAGAAGCACTAGAAACATGAACTAGTATTACACAGAATGATGGAAGTTTACATCGTACGAGATCACCCATTACCAATAATTCAAAATTGGATGCAGGAAAACCAAATGTAGTAGTCCATAACAGAGCCAGATCATGGTCAAATGGGGGCCTAGTCAGGATAATGGACCCCCCCCCCCAAAGCAGTCATTCCAATGTTCAAGTACTTGGCTATTTCTCCCCTCCAGTTACCATAAATGCTGTTTAAACCTGTCAGTGTGTATACCTTTTCCTCTAATTAAATCTAAATATCTGTAATAATAGAAGTATACACTTATTTCAAATTTTATAGCACAAACACCGATAACCATTTGCTAAGCAAAATAATACAGTCTCACAACGAAAACAGACCTGACACGAACAGTAAACTTATCTGACCTTGAAACTCACATTCAAAGAAAATGCATCTGGCCAGTGACGGATTAAGTTTATCTTTGGGCTGTTTTCAAACTATATGCCCCTTGCACACATTTTTATGACCAGGCATACATGCGCGCACTGAGTCACTTTGTGAAGTGTATTAAATTATATTCCTTATATAATACAGCACCGCTTATTACAAAGTGTTCTAAATTTGTAGTTTTGAACATTTTTGAACATTTTTTCCAATAAGGAATGAAAATGTATGAATCAATGACAAACCATTTCAGAACATTTCAACTGTAAAAGGTCACTCAAACTTCTGTCATTACAATCCAGCAACATCAGTCAACATGCACAATTTCTGCAGAAGTAAAAGTCATCTGAGTAATGCCACAGTAAAAAGATCTGCTGTCTACAAATTTGGTGCTTGTTGCCCTTGAAGAATAAACTGCCTACTATGTTGCATTTAAAAAAAATGGTAAACTGGTAATACTGCAATAGGAAATGGCTGGCAAAAAAACAGGTTCATAGTTACTAGGCAGCCCATCCAAAGGAAGGCACACACAGGATTGCAGCACCCCATTCCTCCCTTAAAGAGCACAACAGTATCAGCAATCTACATGGTGTTGGAGCTTTCTGCTCCAAATGCAAGTATACTACCTGTCATGCTACTAACACTGCTTTCAAATTCTTTACCACAAACTCTGATGGCCATTTGCTAAACAAAACTGGATGCACACTGAAAAAACACTTAGTATGAACAACAATAAACCTCTCTTCCCTTGAAGCTCACACTACTCTGTGCAAATGCACTGAAACTCGCTATTCTATGAAAATGCACTGAAACTCACTTTTCAGTGAAAACGCAAAAATTCAATTCCATGAAAATGCACTAAAAAAAAAGAAGTTATGTCCTTACCATAACATCCCATCTGTGTTAATCCAAAATCAGAAGAGGATGATACTCCACAACAAACGAAGCAAAACCAGATGAATGAAAAGACAAGTCCTTTATTCGAATAAGTAAGCGCTTTCACGTTGCTTGGAACGCTTCATCAGACTTCAACAAACCATAAAATTTAAATCAACTTATATATAAGTAAAACACCAATGAAAAACACATTAGCAAGTCACATGTAAGTTACAAAAATACATCATTTCCTTTCCATAAAAATTATATAAATACATCATAAAGATCTCATGTTAATAAATGAATAGTAGAAGTAAAATATTAAAACATACTAAAACACATATTAAGACTTATGTTTAATGTTTCAAAGGTTTATCTAATAAAAATGGTCTCAATGAAAATTTATCATTGAGACCATGACCTTTATTCGCAGACAGCTTAATAATCCATTTTGCCTCAGCTTTTTCTGTCTTATTGCCAATATTACCAAGTCTTTCAGTCTCTGTTAACTGTCCTATTACTAAAAATCTAAAGGCATGTGTGGTGTCATTTTGTAGTACATGCTTGGCTAGGGCATTCCCTTTATTCTCTCTATGTATAGCATACAAATGCTCTCGTATCCTTTCTCTTAAGGTTCTATTAGTCTTTCCTATATAGAAACAATAACATTTTATGCAGGATGCTAAATAAATCACATTTCTTGACTTACAATCAGCGTATTCATTAAACTCATATTTAACACCAGTATCTGGATGTGTGAAAACATTAGATTTCATTATATATATATATATATATATATATATATATATATATATATATATATATATATATATATATACACTGGTTGCAAGAGCGACATGCAAATGTACCCTTTCTCTCAGAGGAGATCTTATTTTTTGGCGCACTCTCATAACAAAGCATATGTTTTAAAGATTTAGTATTCTTATAGCTAAAGGATGGTTTCTCACCTACTAAGTCTTTTATACCATCATCTAACTGTAAAATGTTCCAATGTCTCTTAATAATGTTGACAATAGAAGTATTATTATTAGTAAAGGGTATCACTAGTCTCCTCTTATCATTATTCCTCACTATAGGTCTCTCATCTATGTTGCCTTGTTTTTTAATAAAAGGACGTCCTAGATGTGTACGTTCAAAAGTGTCCAAAGAACGCATATCTCTATTGCAATAGCCTTTATGCCTAAAATCACTTTCTATAGTTTTTAATGCATCAGAGAAAACCAAATCATCACTAGTTATATTAGAAAAAACGTTTCACCTGATTACTCACAATGTTTCTGTGTATATGGGGGGGGGGGTGCATGCTACTTCTGTGAATAGCATTCTTCCTACATACCTTCCTAAATACTTCTGTTTCTAGAGTATAGTCTTTTTTCCTCAATGTCGCATCTAAAAAATAAATTGTATTTTGTGAATACATTTCAGTCAACCTAAGAAATGTGGTAGTTCCATTGATATATAGAACAAACTCTTTTAGGAGCTCTAGTGTGCCTCCCCAAATTAAAAAAAGATCAACAAAACGTTTGTAATATCTTATAGAAGTGGAGTAAGCCAAATTAGTTAACAGAGACTGAAAGACTTGGTAATATTGGCAATAAGACAGAAAAAGCTGAGGCATAATGGATTATTAAGCTATCTGCAAATAAAGGTCATGGTCTCAATGATAAATTTTCATTGAGACCATTTTTATTAGATAAACCTTTGAAACATTAAACATAAGTCTTAATATGTGTTTTAGTATGTTTTAATATTTTACTTCTACTATTCATTTATTAACATGAGATCTTTATGATGTATTTATATAATTTTTATGGAAAGGAAATGATGTATTTTTGTAACTTACATGTGACTTGCTAATGTGTTTTTCATTGGTGTTTTACTTATATACAAGTTGATTTAAATTTTATGGTTTGTTGAAGTCTGATGAAGCGTCCCAAGCAACGTGAAAGCGCTTACTTATTCGAATAAAGGACTTGTCTTTTCATTCATCTGGTTTTGCTTAGTTTGTTGTGGAGTATCATCCTCTTCTGATTTTGGATATGTGCTTTTTTTTGGGAGGTGATACATTACCCTGACAGTGTTCTTTTCTTGCTGATCCAATCTGTGTTGTTGATCTTCATTCATTCTTGATGAATGGGACGCCGTTCCAACCACTTGGAACTGGCTTGGCCATTATACAGCTCACGCCAGCCAAAAAAAACCTCTCTAGTTAAGATTCTACCCATAATGCCCCTCTCTCCAGTAACTCAGATCGAGTTTGCAGCCAAGTATAGAAGGATAACAGAAGCCCTGTCCAAGGTAAAACTTAACATCCTCCCAAAACCAAGTTCCGAACCTCCAGAAGTCCTTAGGTGTGGGGTGGAAGGTGAGGTTCTAAGAATGAATGAATATCGACGACACAGATAAAACGTTATTGTAAGAACATGACTTCTTTATCTGATGTTGTCAATCTTTATTCATTCTTGATGAATGGGACAGAGACCCCAGCTACTTTAAGTCTTGGGTGACCCTAAGGAAGGATATTCCAGAGCACCACGCAGCCAAAAGATGCTCTTCCCATGGAGGCCATATCCAATTTGTACTGAGTGATAAAGGTATGGGAAGTGGTCCACGTTGCAGCTGCACATACTTCTTCCACGGAAGCCTTGGAGTGGAAAACTGCTTAAGTAGACACAGATCTGGTGGAATGCACTTTAACAGGTGCAGGCAAAGAATAGTTGTGTAAAATCTTACCCTAATCAAAGAAGCCCCTCTCTTCCATGTTGGTGTATTCCTACTATGGGCTCCTCCACCTCAGGCGACCCAAACATCGGCTCCTATACAAAAGCTTAAGCCTGGTTGTGGCTAGTGCGTGGGATGTCACATGTAGGGCCATAAACCAGGAGCCTTAAATGTCACGTCTATACGCACAGTCAGCACCAACTTGCCAGTTGGACAGTAGTCTACGTAGAGCCAAATGATGCCCTACAGACCAGTGAAATGCAATTGACTGCTCAGTGTGACCATGATCTAGATAGTGCCTCATGACACCCCATAGACAGGGGAAAGGTAATGTTGGGGGATAGGTGGGAAGAAAGAGCTATGGCAACATGGAATAAAAGGACATCTATGGCTAAGGTAAGATTTTACAGAACTATTCTATGTCCTTCAATTCACATGTGGCAGTATTCTTACTGTGGGAGAGTACTACAGCTTAAGGAGGAGGAAGGGTGGAGGAAGAGGTAGCAGACTCCAGAAAACCTTGCAGGATTGCCCTTGCAAATCCTGCTCTGGAAGTGGAGATATGGTCCAGCTTGTAAAGGTATGTATTGAGGACCAGGTGGCTTCCTCAAGGATGGTAGCTGTAGGCCCCAGAGAGGCTACTACTCTAGTAGTGTGTGTGCCTTGACCCCCTGATGCAAGTGTCTTCTATGGTAGGAATAGCAGAAACAGATAGTTTTCCTAATCCAGCAGGAGATAGTTTGGTTGGAGACTGCCTTGCCCAGGGCCTTGAGATGGAAGGACACAAATAGTTGATTAGACTGTCTTATGGTCTTAATTTTGTCTGAGAAGAATCTTAACTGCCAGTGGACATCAAGAGAGTGCGGTATTCTCACTGTTGTTTTCAGGAGATGGAAAGAAGGTGAGTAAAGTGGACAGACTGATTTAGGGACAGTTCACTGACCACTATGGGCATGAAGGAGGAGTTGGTGTGCAAGGTCGCCCTACTTTGTGGAAGATAGTGTAGGGAAGGGATGCCACGAGTGCCTATAACTCAGACTCTTCTGGCTGAGGTGAGGGCTACCAGTAAGACTGTTTTCCATGTGCACATCCTGCACGGATGCAGAGCTGGCTGGCTCAAAAGGAGCAAGTGTAAGCTTTTTCTAGGACAAGGAGGAGGGATAGGCTTCCTTTGTGGCCTAATGTGCAAGACCTCTTTTAAAAACAGTTTTAACATCCAACCTGGAGAGAAGAGGAGGGTCCAAGAGTAAGCAGGCAGAGAGAGCAGATAGGTGCACTTTCACTGAAGTGTGTGAAAGGGCTTTTTTTATGAGCTCACACACACAGGTTAAGACAAGAGGAACATCCACTTGAAATAGGTCCCTACGTCTTTGGAGACCCCATTTGGAGAACCTCTTCCATTTGGAAATGTAGAATCTTCTTATGTTGGGTTTCCTGGCCTCCTGCAGGACAGAGGGCACATCCTGTGTAGCGGTGTCTGAAGGGGACTAAAGGTTTATCACCCAGAGGGTTAGGGAAAGCATCGCCAGGTGTGGATGAATGAGAGTTCCCTTCTGTTGTTTGAGCAGGTCCACCTTGTGGGGCACCTTGTGGTGATTGCACTTGCAGAGGGACAGAAGGAGTAACCAATGCTGACTTAGCTAATAGGGAGCCACCAAGAAGATTTTTGGCATGTCCCTCCTGATTTTCAGGAGGACTTTCTGAATAGAAGGGAGTAAAGGCATACAGGAACAGTCCCTTCTATGAAATGGTGAAGGTGACCACTCTCCAAGCTAATGGGGAGGGATCCTTGGTACAAAAGGTTTTCAACTGTCTGTTCTGGGGGAAGGCAAATAAATCTATTTGTGGCGTGCCCCACTGGTGGACAAAGTCTAGGAATACTTCTCTGTGCAACATCCACTCATTATGCAGAGAGAAAGATCTGCTGAGGGCATCCGCTTGGTGGTTGTCCTGGGATGGGATATACATTGCCTGTAGAGATATGCTTTTCCAAGCAAATAATTCCCAAACTTGCATTGCTAGCCTGCAGAGTAGGTAAAACCTGCCCCCCCCCCCCCGATTGTTGATGTACCACATAACACTGGTTGTCCGTGAAGGTTTTTAGGAGGCCTGGTTGCAAGAGAGGGAAACAAGGCCTGCAGGGCTAGGTGAGTTGCAGTTATCTCCCTAACGTTGATGCCTTTCATCAGGAGGGGAGGGGAGATCTGAACCATCTGCATGCATGTGTTGAGATGGTGTGGGGGGTTGGAGGGGCAGGCCTGGGTTCGGTTGTATCTGATGAATCCACCACTTCAATTCTGTTTTTAAGCAAAGCAGGAAGGGTATTTGAAAGTCTAGAGGGTGGCTGTGTTGGGATCATACATTCTTCAGATACTACTGTAACTTTCTCATGTGCATCCTGGTTAGTGGCAGCATAGGTATTGTGGCTGCCATAAGGTCCAGCTGGACAAGAAATGCCTGGCTGCCAAGTGGTTGACCTGGAGGAGCTCCTGGAAGCGGCTGATCAAGTAAATCACCTTGTCCTGGGTATGGAAGGCCTTCATGAGGTCTGTCCATATCCTGCATCCCAAGAAGGTTTTTTCCTACGATGGAGAGAGGGATGATTTGTTGAGGTTGACAGTGAATTCCAATTCCTTGAGCAGAGAGAGAGAGAGAACATCAGATTTTTTTAGGATGTCTTCCCCTTCTGCAAGAATGAGACCGTCAAGGTAGGGGGTAGATTCAAATGTCCTTGGATCAGCAGTAGGCTTATGGCAGGAGCTAGCCACTTGGTGAATACCCTTGGTGTAGTGGACAAACCAAAGAGCAAGGCAGTAAATTGATAGTGTGAAAGACCAGTTGTGTACACTTACCATAAAAGTAGATGTTCAAAGGTATTCACTGTTGCAGTCATTACATTTGGGTGATCTGCAGGCAGGTTGCCCTCAGTTGGCCTGAATTCCAAAGTCTTGGGTCCTGCGTCGGTTGCCGTCTTCTCTTCCATGACGTCAGGTTGTCAGGGGTATAAACATGCAGCCAACGTCACTTTATTTTGTCTTGCCCCCGATGTCAGGTGACCCCAAAAAGGCTGCAAAAAAAATATATATATATATATATATATATATATATATATACATATATATATATATATACATACATATACACACATGCATCAATATAAACTTTACGTTCATCTACAAGCAAATACACCACATAGACTGTAGAAGATAGAGAAGGAAAAACTCCAAAATGACAGGGGGATAGCAGTAGGGTAACCTGGACTGCAACAATGAATACCCTCGAACATCCACATTTATGGTAAGTGTACACAACTGTATTATGTTCTTTGTGTTTCACTGTTGCAATCATTACATTTGGGTAGAATCCCAAAGCTATGGAAAGGGGGGCTGGAGCTAAACAGCATTAGGAACGGCTATAAGGCCCTGCAGAACTGCAGTGGCAAAGCCTGCTCTGGATTTAGAGTAAAGAGGCAAATGATAATGCTTTGTAAAGGTGTGAACAGAACTCAAAGTAGCAGACTCTGAAATGTCTTTGGTTGGTACTCCCCTTAGAAAGGCTGCTGAAGTAGCTTCAGCTCTGATGGAATGAGACCTAATACCCTTGGGCACAGGTTTACCATGGTGTAAGTAGCAGAAACGGATGCAGTGGCTTATCCACTTTGAAATTGTCTGCTTTGAAATAGCCTTGCCCTCTGATCCTGCAACATATGTCACGAGTAATTGCTCAGATTTTCTTAGAGCTTTAGTCCTGCTTAAGTAGAATCGTAGTTGTCTGTGTACGTCCAAGGAATGCAGAATTCTCTCCCCCTTGTCCTGCAGATTTGGATAAAAGGTTGGCAAATGAATTGTTTGGTTAAGAGCCACACTTGAAACCACCTTAGGCATAAAAGTAGGATTTGTCTTCAGAGATACCATGTCTGGGTAAAATATGATAAAAGGGCTCAACAGCCATGAGGGCCTGTAGCTCTGAAACTCTTCATGCTGAAGTAATTGCTAGTAACAGAGCTGTTTGCCATGATAAGAACTTTATATCAGTGGTAGCAGCTGGTTCAAATGGAGGCAGAGTGAGATTTTCCAACACATAATTGAGGTCCCATGCAGGCAATGGTGATCTTCTAGGAGGCCTTAAATATTTGGCTGTTCTAAGATATGGCTTTAGTAAAGGATGAGAAAAGATTGGTGGCTCTATATTGTAATGAGCCGAAAAGGCAGAGGCATGGATTTTAATTGATGAGAAAGATGGGCCTTTGTCAAGCATCAGTTAAGTATTGCAATATCTGAGGAATATTTGGTTCTGCTGTATCAGTTCCTTGTGCTTGATTCCAGGCCTTCTGGCTTCCAAAATGACATCCATCACAGCTTTGCTGAGAGGCGTTGTTTGTATGACTACATGATCAGCCATGCTGCAAGGGTCTGTAGTTGATTGTGCAGGATCTGACTGTTTTGCTGGGAAAGTAGCTGTGGTCTTTGAGACAAGGTCCAAGCTGGGTATTGACACAAGTTCCTTGGGATTGGGTACCAGTATTGGCGAGGCCAGTCCAGGGCAATTAGTATAATTTTTGGTTTCTCTTGTCTGACTTTTAGGAGGACCTTGGGGAGAAGAGGCAGAGGAGGAGGTAGAGGAGGAAAGGCATAAATTGATAGGTTTTTCCAATTGAAGGATAGGGCGTCCACTTTCCATGCTTGTCTGTGATAACTCCTTGTGCAGAATCTTTTCAACTGATAATTTTGAAGAGAGGCAAATAGATCTATGTGTGGGCTCCCCCATTTCTCTGATATGCTGAAGACTTGTGGATTTCATTTCCACTCGTGAGGGTCCATAAGGTTTCTACTTAAATAGTCTGCCAGAGTGTTTTGTTTTCCTGGCAGGAATTGAGCTTGAAGATGTATTTGGTAGGTCAAAGCGGTGTTCCACAGTGCCATGGCTAATCTGCAGAGGGGGTATGAATGTGTGCCCCCTTGCTTGTTTATATACCACACGACTGTGGTGTTGCCCGTCTATCAGTAGTTGCCCTGGATGAAGTCCTTGAAGGCTGTTAGGGCATTTTGAACAGCTAGCATCTCTTTCTGGTTGATATGCAGATGCATTTGTATTGGTGACCATATGCCCTGAATGCATCTTCCTGCCATGTGGGCCCCCCATCTGATGTTAGGGTTTGGCTGGCAGGGAATAGAGTGAATGGCCGTCCCATGTTTTGGTGACAGGCCTTTGCCCACCATAGAAACTCCTGTTGCAGGTAGGGAATCAGAGGAATCATTGTTTCCAGACTGTGAGAATGTTGACTCCATAAACCTTTTAGGTACCATTGAAGTTTCCTCATATGCAGTCTTCAATATGGAATCAGTAGTATGCAGGATGCCATGAAGCCCAGAGCCTGCAAAATTTGTCTTGCAGAAGACTGGGTTTTTGCTGCCATCAGTTTAAAGTAAGTAGTCAGTTGCCTTTGCTTGTCTGGCGTGAAGAAAGCCACAATGTCTAAAACAGGGGGGATGGCTAAAGGTTTGCGCTGAGGGAGAAAGAGGAAATCTCTGAGCCTCTTTTGATTCTGAGAAATCTTGACACTCCCAGTGAAAATGCTCCCTCAAAGTATGCAAGGTTTCTCCAAATGAATAATCCTCAGGAGGAGATGCAGAAGGAATAGACTCCACAGCATCAGAATCCTCACAGGGAGGTATAAACAATTCCTAATCAGAAAAGGAATCTGAAGTAATAGAAACCTGATCTGAAAATTCATAATCAGTGTCTTGCCTAGGCTGCTTATCTGGATGGGGGATGGGAACCCCTGATCAAGGTAATAAGGTCTTCAGCCATTTTGATCATCTGTTTTTTAGGCATAGAGGCCTGTGCACGTAGCTCATGTGTCGGTTTTTTTTAGTTTTAGAGGTTGCTTTCGTCTTTGGTATTGCAGCTGTCGTCGGTTTGATATACAAATGATGAGGTCTGAATACACCACCCTCAGAAGCCGGTGCCTAACTCAGCGGCTCCGGACCCATCCAAGGGAGATACATCCATCGGTCCAATACCTTGAGTAACTTGCAGCATGCCTGACTCCACATGGGTGTCGGTAGAGGCCTATGACTCGAAGGTAGCGGGTATCAGGGGCTGCGAAAGCGCCTCACTGAGTACCGGTGAACCGGCGACTGGCTTAGGAGAAGCTTTGTCATCGGTTTTGGATCTCGACTGCCTTTCTCTGTCCTTTTTCTTGGGTTTTTTTATGTACTCCAGTAGTCGGACTGCTATCCGATATTTCTGGGTAGTTAAATCTGTTTCCAAAATACTTTGATGCAAAAATATACAGACGCTGAATAGTGCGTTGGTTAAATCTAGCACAAAACCGACAACCAGACACGCTGTGATCAGGGCCTAGGCAAGAAATACAGTATAAATGGAAATCCTTATGAGGTATTTGCTTCCCACAAGTAATACAATCATTAACTTTTTCTGACATCGGTAAAAAGCAAGAAAAAAGTTTCCCCAACAGGGTACTTAGCTTTAGTGAAGACTTTGGTTCCGAAACTCAAACTCAATTTACAGTAGTCGGCAGACCGGCACGTGCGAAAATGCTTCTGCTTCGGGCACCGCACGGCAAGAAAGACTAAAGAAAATGGCGTTGGATGCATGTTTTATACCCCTGACAACCTGACATCATGGAAGAGAAGACAGCAACCGACGCAGGACCCAAGACTTTGGAATTTAGGCCGAATGAGGGCAACCTGCCAGCAGATTACCCAAATGTAATGGCTGCAACAGTAAAACATGAAGAACATCAGGGGGAATGGCTAAAGGCCTGTGTTGAGGGAGGAGGAGGAAATCCCTGAGCCTCTTTTTTGATTCTGAGATGTCTTGACTCTCCCAGTGAAAATGCTCCCTCAAAGTATGCAAGGTTTCTCCAAATGAATAATCCTGAGGAGGAGATGCAGATGGAACAGACTCCTCAGCATCAGAATCCTCATAGGGAGGTAAAGATAATTCCTGATCAGAAGAGGAATCAGTAGAAATAGAAACCTGATCTGAGGATTCATAATCAGTGTCTTGCCTAGGCCCTCTTATGAGGAGGGAGATGGGTACCCCTGATCAAGGTAATAAGGTCTTCAGCCATTTTGATCATCTGTTTTTTAGGCATAGAGGCCTGTGCACGTGACTCATGCATCGTTTTTTTTTTTTTTTTAGTTTTAGAAGTTGCTTTTGTCTTTGGCTTTGCAGCTGTCGTCTGTTTGATATACAAATGTTGAGGTCTGAATACACCCTTAGAAGCCGGTGCCTGCTCAGCGGCTCTGGACCCATCAGCGGGAGATACATCCGTCGGTCCAAAACCTTGAGTATCTTGCGGCATGCCGGACTCCACATGGGTGTCGGTAGAGGCCTGCGACTCGAAGGTAATGGGTATCAGGGGCTGCGAAAGCGACTCAGTGAGTACCGGCAAACTAGCGACTGGCTTAGGAGAAGCTTAGTCGGTTTTGGATCTCGACTGCCTTTCTCTGTCCTTTTCCTTGCATTTTTTTTATGTACTCCGGTAGTCGGATTGCTATTCAACGATATTTCTGGGTAGTTAAATCTGTTTCCAAAATACTTTGATGCAAAAATATACAGACGCTTAATAATGCGTTGGTTAAATCTAGCACAAAACCGACAGCCAGGCACGTTCTGATCATTGACTAGGCAAGGAATACAATATAAATGGAAATCCTTATGAGGTATTTGCTTCCCACAAGTAATACAATTATTAACTTTTTCTGACATTTGTAAAAAGCAAGAAAAAAATTTCCCCAATGGGGTACTTCAGCTTTAGTGAGGACTTCGGTTCTAAAACTCAAACTCGAATATTTCAGTAGTCGGCTGACCGGCACTTGCAAAATGCTTCTGCTTCGGGCACTGCGCGGCAAGAAAGACTGAAAAAAATTGAGTCATCTGCATGTTTATACCCCTGACGGCCTGATGTCATGGAAGAGGGGACGGCAACCAGCGCAGGACCCAAGACTTTGGAATTCAGGCTGACTGAGGGCAACCTGCCAGCAGATTACCCAAATGTAATGACTGCAACTGTGAAACACGAAGAACTTCAGGGTTCAGCAAAATGTAGGTACTTCCTATGGTTTGGATGTATGGAGATATGGAGGTAAGCTTCCTTAGTCCAAAGTGGCCATGAAAGCCTTGGGTGGCAATAGTGGAAGCAGGTTTTTGAGGGATAGCATTCTGAAGGTGGGGACATTCAGGAAGAGATTTAAAAAATCTAAATCCAGGATTGGCCTCCAAGGGCCATCCTTTGTGGGTACCAGGAATAACCTGAAGAAACTTTTCCCTTCTTGACCTGGTGGAACCAGTTCTATGGTTCCCTGTGTAAGAAGTTCCTGGATAATGCGAGGGATGAGGTGAAGCTGGTTTTTAGGTGGGAAGGGAATGCCCTGAAGGTCTGGGTTTTTCCTCCCAAGATTGAAAATATCCTTTTTCCACTACTGCCAGAACTCAGCGGTCTGAGGGGACTTCTTTTCACAAGGTCAGACAGTGGGAGAGGCGGGATGAGAGGTGGAGGTGGTCTAGACAGTCACGCATTGTTATTTCTCTCCTGAAAGGGCCGTCTGTGGGGGGGGGGGGGTCTGAGAAGGGGCTGTCCTGGAGGAGGGATGCCTCCTTGTCCCTTTCCTATGTCTGGAAGGAGAAGGAGTGGTAGTGGGAGCTCTCCTGATATAGGTAGTTTTTACAGGGTAATTCCTGTAATATTTTGGTACTGGGGAAGAAAAGCAGATGTTTGCTATCCCGGAGTTCCTTGCTATTCTCCTGTAGGTTCTTAAACAGTTCTGCAGACTGTTTCCCAAACAGAAGGATTTGGTCTAGTGGGGCATCCAGAATTTTGGATTTAAAGTCTTCAGGCAGTGGTGGAGCCCAAGTCATGAGTGTCTGCGAAGCACAGATGCAGCAGACCTAGCAGAGGTCTCTGCTGCATAATAACTGCATCTAATAGAGTGCCTAGCAACATGAGATGCCAGGGACAGTTTAGATGTTGTCTGTCTTATTAGGAGAATCAGGCAAGGAGGACAGTAGGGTTGTAGCTTGTGATACCAAATCCAAGGCATATTTGAGCATATGGGTTTGGAAATTAATAACCCTAAAGGTTAGGGTGGAAGAAGTGTAAATCTGCTTCCCCAGCCTGTCCATTATCTTATCCTTGTCCAAATGTAAGAGTGACAAGGAAGGAATAAATCTAGACTGTTTGTCTGGGGCTACCGCTATCCCTGCAGGGTTTGCCAAGGGGGCCCTTCAGTAGGAATTTGTGGTCGTCAGGGACTTGTAGAAACAATCAGGTCTCTTGAGAGCAGGTGGTTGAGAGTCAGATTTTTAGAACTGATGCAAATGCATCTAAGTATGCAGGAATCACCAGTGGGATGGCTGATGGAGAGGGTGATTCAACCTGCAGCAGCTCAAACTACCTTTTTTTGAGTCTGTCATCTGAGTAGTATCCCATTTAAAACCTCCCTCATTTTTGTTATACTGTCTCCAAACATGTCCTCTGGAGGGCAGTCTCCCACTATGGAATCATAAGGAGAGTAGTATTCCAAGAGGGAGGCTATTTGGGAGGAGCATGTTAAAGACTAATCAAAGGAAAAGGATAAGGCCTCTTCTTCCTGAGCAAAGGAAGGAAGGATAGAAGTAGCTGAAGCAGGTCTTGGACTTAGTACAGGTATGGCGGGAGCAGGGGAGGCTGAGGGCTATGAAGGCCTGCATCAAGGACTGAGTAAAGAATCACCAGTCTGGGTGTGCCCATTAAGAAGCAGACAAATATTTAATCTCTGACTCTAAATACAAACTGAGAGTAGCCAGATGGCTTCTGAGCGTTTCGGGAACAAAAGACTGGCAGATGGTGCATGAGGTATGGTCGTGTTCCCAGCCTAAACAGAATACACAATGGTCATGAGAATCTTTATATGGGGTTTGACGTCCACATTTGCATTTACCTTTCTTAGCGGACTTTGGCTAAAGTACAGTTGCGTACACTTTCCATAAATGTAGATGATTGAGTGTATTCACTGTTGCAGTTATCACATTTGGGTTATCTGCTTGCAGTAGTCCTCAGCCTGATTATCAAAGTCTTGGGTTCTGCGTCAGTTGCTGTCCCATCTTCCATGATGTCAGGTAGTCAGGGGTATAAAGCATGCAGGCGATGCCATTACATCAATTTTTCTTGCCCCAGATGTCAGGCGCCCTCATAATGGGAAGCAATTATATATACAAGGTTACATCTCAAACAAAAAAGCAAATACACAAAAAAGCTTTAAACATAGTAAGCAAGAGTAGAGGTATAGACAATAGATGTCAGGGGGCTGGTGGGAGGGTAACTAGAACTGCAACAGTGAATACACTAACATCTACATTTATGGTAAGTGTACACAACTATGCTATGTTCAAGTTTCACTGTTGCAGTCATCACATTTGGGTACATTCCCAAAGCTAAGGATGGGAGGAGGAAATTAGATAGCATTAGGACCAGCTATAAGGCCCTGCAAGACTGCAGTTGCAAAGCCAGCTCTGGATTTAGAGAAAACTGGCAAATGGTAATGCTTGGTGAATGTATGTACAGAATTCCAGGAAGCAGCTTCTAGGATGTTCCTGGCAGGGACACCTCTGTGAAAGGCTGTAGAGGTAGATGCAGCCTGGTTGGATGCGGTCTTATCCTCTGTGGGATAGTTTTCCATGGTGCTTACAGCAGAAATGAATGCAATGGCCTATCTATTTAGAAATTGTTTGCTTTGAAATGGCCTTCGCCTCTGCCCCCTGCAGCAAATGCCACCAGCAGCTGTTCAGATTTCCTGAGAGGTTTAGTCCTGTCCAAGTAAAATCTAAGTTGTCTATGCACACATCTAAGGAGTGCAGTACATGTTCCCCTTTCTTCTGTGGATTAGAAAAGAAGGTTGGCAAAAGAATGGACTGATTAAGAGCCACACTGGATACCACCTTGGGCATGAAGGAGGGATTGGTCCTGAGGGACACCCTGTCCGCATGAAAGATGAAAGACTCCACTGCCATAAGGGCCAGTAATTCAGACACCCTTCTTGCTGAATTGATTGCTAAAAGAAGGCTGCTTTCCAAGAAAGGAATTTAAATTCTGCACTTGCAACTGGCTCAAAAGGAGGTACAGTGAGTTACTCCAATACAAAGTTAAGGTCCCAGGCTGGAGTTGGGGCTCTCCTGGGTGGTCTTAAGTTTTTGGCCCCTCTGAGAAATGTCTTGAGCAGTGGGTGAGAAAAGAGGGGTGGGTTCTGTGTTGTAAAGAGCTGAAATGGCTGAGGCATGAATTTTGATGGAGGAAAAGGAAAGGCACTTGTGAAGCATCTCAGTTAAGTATTGAAGAATCTGAGGTAAATTGGGAGCTGCTGTGCACATCCCGAGTTTCGTTCCAAGAAAAGAATCTTTTCCATTTCTCAGCATACAATTTTCTAGTACTAGGCCTCCTTGCCTCCAGAATGACATCCAACACGTGTTTGCTGAGGGATGGTAATGGAGAGATCAGGTATATAGCCAGGCTGCCAGGTTCAGGGTTTGAAGCTGAGTGTGCAGAATCTGGCCCTCCTGCTGAGACTGCAGGGTAGAGGTCTGAGGCAGGTGCCATGGTATCAGCAGTGGCATACTGTGCAAAAGGGGGTACCAGTGTTGGCATGGCCAGTCTGGTGCAATCAGTATTGTCCTTGGTTTAATCTTCAGTAGTACCTTGGAGAGGAGAGGCAGAGGAGGAAAGGCATAAAATGATAGATTTTTCCAGGTGAAGGACAAGGCATCCACTTTCAAAGCTTGTTTGTGGGGAGTCCTTGTACAGAATTTGTCCAATTGGTAGTTCTGGGGGGAGGGAAACAGGTCTATATCCGGACTCCCCCACTTGTTTATAAACATGTTGAATGTCTTTGGTTCCAGTTTCCAACCGCGTGGGTCCATGAGATTTCTGCTTAGTTCGTCTGCCAGTGTATTTAGCTTTCCTGGCAGGAATTGAGCCTGTAGGTGCACTTGGTAGCTCAAGGCTGTGTTCCACAGAGCCATGGATAGTCTGCAGAGAGTGGGTTCCCCCCTGCTTATGTACCACATAATAGTGGTGGTGTCCGTCTTTACCATTAATTGTCCTGGAAGAATGTGGTCCTTGAAGGCTGTCAGAGCATTCTGTACAGCTAACATTTCTTTTTGATTGATATGCAGGTGCATTTGATTTGGGTTCCATTTGCCCTGAATGCACTTCCCTGCCAAGTGAGCCCCCCATGCATAGTCTGATGTGTCTGTTAGGATTTGGGCGGCAGGGGGTAGAGTGAATGGCAGTCCCTTGTTTTGGTGGCAGGCCTCTGCCCATCAAAGGAACTCTGTCTTTATACAAGGAATGATAGGAATCATTCATTCCGGGTCCTGAGAATGTTGACACCATAGGCTTTTTAGATACCATTGTGGTTTCCTCATATGCAGTCTTGCATATGAAATTAAGAGAATGCAGGAGGCCATGAAACCCAAGGCTTGCAGTATTTGCCTTGCAGATAAGCAGGGTCTTTGTGACCATTAGTTTGATGTAAGCTGTCACACGATCTTGTTTCTCTGGCGTGAGGAAAGCCATCTGGGAAGTTGTGTTCAAGCTTGCTCCAAAAAATACAATTTGTTGGCAGGGTACAAGATGTGATTTCTTTTCGTTTATGGTGTACCCCAGAGAAGTTAGCACCTTTTGTACAAATGCCAGATGATTCAAAAGTATGCCCTGGCGTTCTGCCTGAATTAGACAATCGTCCAGGTATGGGCATATTTGAATATTTCTTTGCCTGCAAAATGCAATGACTGGAGCTAGGCACTTTGTGAATACCCTGGGCACAGCAGATAAGCCAAAGGGCAGTGCAGAGAACTGACAGTGCATGTAGCCTGCTTTGAAGCATAGGTATCTTCTGCAAGATTCCCTGATTGGGATGCGCACGTAGGCTTCCCTTAAATCCAGTATTGCTAACCAGGCACCTTTGCCTAGCATAGGAAGTAACTGGTGAAGAGTTAGCATCTTGAATTCTGGGATCACCAATAAAGTGTTTAGGATAGAGATCTCCAGGATAGGACGTCAGGCGATGACTTTTCTGGGTACCAGGAAAAGTCTTGAGTAGAAACCTTGTTCCCTTCCCTCTTCTGGGAGGGTCTGAATAGCCATTATACTTGACAGAGAAAACTTACTTTTGAGCCTCTGCCCACTGATTTAGGGGTAGTTCTGGCCAACCGTTTCGGGTTGGTAAAGTGTGGAAGTGGAATCTGTATCCTTTGGAAACTATATTTAAAACCCATTTGCCCTGGGTAATGAGTTCCCAGTTTTTTGCCTGCTAAAGGAGCAGTCAGTTGAGAAGGGCTTGAAAGTTTTAAAGTTAAGTCAATGAGACAGTTTACCATAAGAGGAGTCCTACTACTCCCTGCTTTGGAAGTGGGAGCCCCCCACTGCTTAGTCCTGTGCGTACCTTGGGACTGAAGTCTGGGTGTTCTGCTGGCTCTGGATTTGGACTGAGAAGGCCTGGAAGAGGCAGGAAAGGACAAATTGTTAGAGGGCCAATGTCTACTAAATCTTAGAGGCTATACTTGCAGGAATAAACAGTTTGCACAGATTTAGCTTTTTCCTCCATCTTTTTAATTACTACTTCTGCTTTGTTGCCAAACAGGCGGTCCTGGTTTAAGGGAGCATCCAGCAATTTAGCTTTAACATGATCTGGCAAAGACTGCTCCTTAAGCCAGGCATGCCTTCTAAGTACAGACCCAGTGACAGCAGCCCAGCCCTGCAAGATGCCTCTTATGAATCAAAACCACATTGCAAAGTAAGTTTTCCAACTTATTCAGCAGAATGCATTAAATCCTGTAAATCCTTATTTTCAGCACAGTCAGGAATTAACATCACTTTCTATTTAAGCAATCCAATAAGATGCTGCTGATACTTTAACGTATGAAACTGGCAGTTTAAGGCCCTAATGGCCAAGGTTGCAGAAGTGTATACCTTCTTACCTCATCTATCCAGCGCCCTGGAATCTCTATCAGAGGGGGTAAAAATTTTGGCAATAGTAGCCTTAATGCCCTTGGGTCCCTGTGAAATGGTCTCAAGATCCGCAGTAGGATTTTTAAAGAGGAACTTGTGAGAGTCAGGAACCCTGTAATATCTATCTGGTTTTCTGGGAGCAGGAGGTAAGGAGTCAGGGGCCAAGCTAGATTCTGAAAAGGCATCAACAATGTCCAGTACAGGGGGGATAGCTAAAGGCCTGTGTTGGGGCAGGAGTAAGAAATCCCTAAGACTCTTTTTAGAATCAGAGTAATCCTGGCTTTCCCTAAGAGTATGCAAGGTTTCACCAAAAGAGAAATCCTCTGGAGGGGAAGCAGAGGGAATAGAGTCCTCTGCATCAGAATCCTCACAGGTAGATAAGGGTAAATCCTGGTCATCAGAGGAAACAAATTTCAGAATCATGATCAGAAGAATCATAAGAAAATTCAGTCCTAGGTCTCTTAGAGGGATACGGTTGGCTTCCCCTGATTAAAGTAATAAGGTCTTCAGCCATTCTAATTTGTTTTTTAGGCATAGAGGCCTGACCATGCAGTCTGGGCATCGGTTTTCTAGGCATGGATTGAGTTTTAGGCCTTGAAGAAGATAATGGCGTTTGTATAATATGCAAGTCAGTAGGCCTGAATACACCCTCAGAAGCCGGTGCCTGCACAGCGGCTCCAGACCCATCCAAGGTAGAGACATCCGCTGGTTCCACACTTGAAGCATCTTGCGGCATACCAGACTCCGAATGGGTCTCAGTAGAGGCCTGCAAATCTGAAGTAGTGGGTATCAAGGGCTGCGAAAGCACCCGAGTACCAGCGAACTGGCAACTAGCTTAGGAGAAGTGTAGTCAGCAGCTTTGGACCCAGGCGGCCTGTCTGTCTATCTTTGTGTTTTTTCAGAATGTTGGTAGTCGGGTGGATTACCAAAGCCATATCTGGGTAATTGAACTGAGTACCAAAATATTTAAACACGTAAATATACAGACGACTAAGAGTTTATTGTTTAAATAAGGCACAAAACCAACAGCGAGGTACATCGTGGTTAGAGCCTAGGCAAGGAATACAGTATGAATGAAAGTCTTTATGAGGTACTTGATTTCCACAAGAACTGTATTTACTGACTTTTACTGACATCGGTTTAAAGCAAGAAAAAGTTTCCCCAATGGGGTACTTAGCTTTAGCTGAAGACTTCGGTTCTGAAACTCGAAAACGAAAATTTCAGGAGTCGGCCAACCGGCACTTGCGAACTGCTTCTGCTTCGGGCACCGCATGGCAAGAAAGACTGATGTAATGGTATAGACTGCAATGCTTTATACCCCTGAACTACCTGATGTCGTGGAAGATAAGACAGCAACCGATGCAGGACCCAAGACTTTTCATAATCAGGCTGACTGAAGGCTACTGCAAGCAGATAACCCAAACGTGATGACTGCAACAGTAAAACACGAAGAACATCCAAGTAAACAAGCTCAAGCAAAAATTTAGAAAGAATTCACCCAATGGGGTACTTAGCTGTAGACATCTTGAAGGAGAGGAGTGAAGCGTTCGATCTGACATTCGACTGCTGCAGAAAAGTTCTGAGGTCTGTGCATGCAGATGTCATATTTAAGGCCCCTGGCTTATGGACCTACTTGTGATGTCCCTAGCAGCAACCAGGCTTAAGCTTTTGTATAGGAGCAGACATTTGCGTCGCCTGAGGCAGCGGATCCCATAGTAAGTATAATGCAACATGGAAATGAAGAACATCTATGGTTATGGTAATTAAGATTTTACACAACTATTCTTTGTCTGCACCTGTTAAAGTGCATTCCACCAGATCTGTATCCACTTAAGCTGCTTTCCACTCCAAGGCAACATGAGAATAGGAGGACATCTTAAGGTTATTATGATTGTAAATGAAAACACAATTCCTAAGCCATTCTGATAAGGTAACTTTCAAGACTGGTTTACTCAAAGTTGAACCTGAAAAGGAAATAACTGATTTTCTAGATGGTTTGGTTCTGTCCAGATAGAAATGTACATGTCTGTGAATGTCTAACAAATGCAAGCAATATTCACCCTTACCTGAACAATTTGGAAAGAAGACTGGCAAATCTATAGTCTAGTTAATATTAGATTCTGAAACCACTTCAGGTTGAAAGAAGGATGGTTCTTAACGACACCCTATCCTTATGGAAAATTATATAAGAATGTTTCACACACAAGGCCTGTAATTCAGAAACTCTCCTGGCAAAAGTAATGGCCACCAGAAAAAAGTTTTCTATGACAGGAACTTGAGATCGCAAGTAGCTACTGGCTCAAGGACTAAGGATTGCAATACTAAGGTCAAATCCCACGGAGGATTCTTGAATGGGGGTTTAGACAAAACGCCTTTAAAAAGTTTACATAATCGAAGGGAAATCATGGGATGATCATCAAAACCCATTGTGGAAATTGGAAATAGCTGCTAATAGGACTTTGATGGTGGAAGCAGAAGCTCCTAGTTAAAAAAGGAAGACAGAAATTCCAACACCTTGTCAACTGGGGCTGAAAAGGGATCTAAATTATTTGTATGAGCCCAGATTGAAAATCTCTTCCATTTGCTAAGGTAGAGTTTTCTGGTGGACAGTTTTTGATGAGCCAGAAGACTTTTTTTGTACTGGGGAAGGTAATTTGCTCTGACTGGAAATTAATGGAATTGGAGATACCAAGCCGTCAAGATTGAGATTATGAAGGTTGGGATGCACCAATCCCTGTGGGTGAAACAGCAGGTCTGGGACCAGAATCCAAGGATGGTGAATCAGGTGAGACCAAAGGAAGGGGAACCAGACTTGACTGGGCCAATAGCGTGCAATGAGGATCATTTTGCTTTTCAATCTTTGGGCTTTCTTCAAGTATAGGGGAAAGGAAAAAGTAGTTCCAGGGGCCAATTGTTGAGGAGTACATCTCTTGGGGACTCCCCCTGCATGGGAATTGGGGCAAAGTAGCTGCTGCATTTGCTGTTTATTGAGGCGGCAAAAAGATTGCAGCAGGGCTGGCCCCATTGACGAAATATTTCCATCGCCACCTTGGGATTTAGAGACCTCTTGTGAGGCAGGAGGCTGCATCTGCTCAGATTGTCTGCTATCACGTTGGAGATTCCCGGGATATGTGTTGCTATTACAAAGCGGTTGGAAGCAATAGTCCATTGCCATATCCTGAGCGCTTCTTCACACAAGGGGTAGCATCTGGTTCCACCTTGCTTGATGATGTACCAGAATGCTGACATGTTGTCTGACTGAACTGCAACTGTCCCTGAAGGAAGGGCAGACTGAAAGGCTTGCAATGTTAGAAGAACCACCCTCAATTCTAGGACACTGATGTGCAAATTGGCCTCTTGCAGAGACCAAGTGCCATGAACTGTTTTTTCCAGATAATGCCCCCCACCTGATCTGGGACATGTCTGTGGTCACTACGGCAGTGGGCAGAGGAGGAGTGAAGGTGCAGCCCCACAGATTTTACTCTGACTTCATCCATCAGGATAGACCCTTTTTGCAGCAATTTATCAATATCTGATAAGACATAGGATGTGTCAGTATCGACCACTGCACCGCTAAGAGCCACTAAAGCAACCTCACGTGATACCTTGCAAGGGGCACTAAAGTTATGGTGGCTGCCATAGAACCCAAAGCTTGCAGAACAAGAAAAGCAGGAATCTTGTTTTTAGAAATGATTAGTTGTGCTTGTGACCTTAATTTTTGTAGTCTGTGGAGAGGGAGAGAAGCTACACAAGAAATCATACTGAGGCATGCTCCTATAAATTCTAGGTCTCTGTTGATCATACTTCCCAAAGATTGGAAAAGGTTCAGTATGAAGTCTGTGGTTTGAAGCAGTAGACGCCTGGTTGGGGTGGTGAAGAGCCAGTCACAAAGGTATGGAAACACGGAATCCACATAGCCTCAAGTGAGCTATTACTGCTATGCATTTGGTGAATACCCTGGGGGCTGTGGTGAGACCGATGGGCAGCACTCTGAATGGAAAATTACTAGCTGCCAGATGGAAGCAGAGGAACCTTCTGGAGCTTTTCGCCATCTGTATGTGGTAATATGCATCCTGAAGATCTACAGAGCACATCCAATCATTCTCCTCTAGAAAGGGAGGGATAGACTGGACCGTGACCATCCAGAATTCTGTTTCCTGAACAAAATTGTTCAGAAGCCTGAGATCTAAAATTGGTTCCCTGTCTTTTTTGGCACTAAAAAGAATCTTGAGTAAAATCCGGATCCTCTTTGGCCTGGCGGGACTGCTTGGATGACTTTTTCTAGCAGCTTCTGAATTTCTAAAGGCTGCTTGGACCCTCTGATTGGTGGGACACTGGGGACTCTTCTTGGGATCTTTGGAAATAGAGTAAAGGGAATTTGGCAACCTCTGGTGATGATTCTCTGCACACAAGTATCCAAAGTTATCAATAGCCAGGGTGAGTGATGCAGTGAAAATCTTCACCCGACTGCTTCCAGAAGTAAGCACTGGTAGGGCTGGCCAGTGAAAGGCTCTCTGGAGCCCTGATTTTGTGTACCTCCTCTGTGGCGCATCTTCCACTTGAACTCCCCACTCTGGCCCGAGGGGAATATTCACCACGTGTGTCTTGAAAAGGCCCTTTGGACTTTTTGAACCACATTTTTCCACTCCTCTGATTCCTAGAGTAGGACTGCCGAGTAGAGAAATGAATGCCTACGGCAAAAAGTCTCTTTCCATATTTTTCACACCTGGCTAGTGTCTCTGACTCTGGGGCCAAACAAGGAAGATCCGTCGGAGCATTGATGAAGGAAGACTTGAAAGGTTCCACAAACACACACAAGCACATCCAGTAATGAAGCCTTATGGCAACACCTGAACCCGCTGCCATGGTCATTCCTTTGGCAGCATGAGCAATGCCACATGACCGAGTTTGATGTAGACTGCAGGGTGGCAAAGTGAGAGGCAACACTGTCCTGCACCTCATCAGACAGTTCTAGCAAGGGTACCAGATAGCTCCTTTATCAGATCCCTTTGAAGTCTAGTAAAGTGTGCTATGAAATTCAAGGACCTAAGAGCGAAGCTTGATGATGCAAAGACCCGCTTCCCAAACCTATCCATTGTCTGAGACTCTCAGGAGGGTGGACAATGGAAATCTCCTTAGCAAGTTCTTTTTTGGTGTCCGCCGCCACCACCATGGCATCTACTGCTAAACCCTTTCTCCAATCTGGTTGGTCTTCTGCAACTGATATTTTATCCGGCTTCTGGGGAATTGGCTCAACAGAATCAGGAGCCTTCCATGCCTGCTGTGCAATAAGCTTGATAAGTTAGTCAGTGAGTGGAGTCACCCAGGAAGTAAATGGGCGAGCACCAAAAGCCTGCAAAAACAGATTCCTCTGAGGATGGGTTTGTGGACTTCCAATCACCCCTCTGTTTTAAGATTTGTAGGATGTTTAGAAAATGAGACAACTTCAAGGAGTGATCAGGGGAACCTTCTCCTTCATCGTAGTCTGTGTCTTCCACGACAGATTCTTCTGGAGAATCTAGATGCTTCCTCCTGCAAGTCTTCTTACGGGGTGGTTCCTCAGTAGGGATCTCTAAGGAAGACTCCGAAAAGAGGGGCCTTGAACAGGGAAATTTTGCCATTTTGGTGTTCACGGTCCTGACATGAGAGATGGTGACAGCTGAGGTCCAGAAGGTACAAATGTGTGACACTTTGAAGAAGAGGGGCCAGTTGAGAGCCCATCGAGGCTAAAGCTCTCTCTGATCTGGAAGGCAAGCCCACCCAAACAGGAATGGGAGCCCAGAACAGAGAAAGGCAACCTCCGAACTGGGGTCACACCCTGCTCTGGAAGACCACCTTCCAAAACCGAAATCAGAGAACAGTCCGAAACTGCCAGGTTTCCGAGAGCCAAGGATGGCCCCGAACAAACAGGACCAAACCAAAGCTCTCCAAACTGACAGCTGAACTACAGTCCCATGAGTCTATCGGTTCTGTGGGAGCCGAAGACATCACAGCCAATCCCAGTACAAAAGTAGGATATTCTGTCGGCACCATAGCAGCTGGAACCAGGGTAATGAAAGTGCCAGGCTCTGAACCCAAAAGGGAAGTCGGAGGAGGGATACAAGTAGGAGTCCTGGGAGAATAGACCTCAACCCCAAGGGGAAGGGAGGTCTGAGCTGGTGCAGAAAGACCCCTGTCCGCCAAAAGCTGATCCACTAATCTCATCACGTCGTCTCTGCAAGACTTTTGGTTGATCTGACCGACATTCCCAAGGGAGACTCAGACCTATCCAAGAAAAAACTAAGGAGTTGACCCAAAACGAGGTCTATGGAGGGGGAGTATCTTGTTCTGGGAAGTACGAATGCTTAGAGCTTCAGCAACAAATGCTGCAAAGCAGATGGGAAAGTCAGAACCGAGTTGGAGGTCATAGAGCCCAGCGCTGACAAAACTCTCGGTGCCAACGAGACAGTCTGTGCAGAGGTAGTCAAGACTGCTGCAGAAACAGTACCGATGGGGTCATGACCATCTGTGCTAAAGGCTGTTTCACAAGTTTTGTAACCTTACTCTTCGGTTCCGAAGAGGCTGAAGGAACTGAAGACTTGTGCCTTTTGGCAGATCTTACAATCAGTTTCTAGATACGGCGCACCCAAGCAATATACACAGGAAAGATGCCCATCAGAAGTGGGCATCTTTCTTCCACAACCTTGCCACTGCTTAAACCCAGATGTGCCATTTTGCTTCTCCGCCATTTTAAAGTAATCTCATACACTAGAAAGGACAAGAAAGAAAAAACTACCAACAATGTTAGGGCGAAATACCTATAAAGGTAATCAGAGAGAAAAATACCAGTGATGGTATCAATAGATTACTGAGAGGTAAAAGGAAAGGGGAGATTACCATCAATGGCAATAAAAATACCAAAAGGTAACAAGGGTAGAGAAGATTTAGACAAACACATCACACTAAACAATACAACAGAAAGGGCAAATAAAGTGCTCTGTAAAATAGAAAAAGTATATAGAAAAATAGGAAAATACAACAAATCAAAGCACTTAGTAAGAGTATCGGCTGACACGTCTTATCAGAGCACCAAACAAGATCTGAGGTAATGGAAAGAAGGGCATTATGGGTAGAATCTTAAAGTGTTTTTTTTTAGCTGGTGCGAGCTACATAACGGCCAAGCCTGTTCTGAAGGGTCAGAACAGTCCCATTCATCAAGAAAGAAGATTGACATCAAAGCTCATATTTCCTTGTGCAGCCTGGTAGTGTGTGTGGAGGATTCAGACTCTTGTCACCTTTAACCAAGCTATAGGCTTTGTGCCTCCGCAAGTGAATTAACCAACCTGCCATCCTTAACCACAGCATTACACACACACCCATCCCTCCAAGCTGCTTGTTCAAATCTGCACTTGTTTCTGTTGCATTTCAGCTTCCGTCCCCTGGCTGCTCTGCTGTTCAGCTTTTGCTCCATTTAAACAGACACCATAACTAAATCCCCAGCTGCTCTGCTATTTGCTCAAATCTCCTGTGGTTTATTTTGGGACAATGTCCTAATGCTAAGGATTCTGGGGCTCGGTGTTCCTGCAGAAAGTCTCCCGCAAGGTCCTTAAGCTCTGAAGTGTTTACAGACGTCTTTGGGCTTTTTTTTTTTATATCTGGAAGAGATTTTTTATCGACCCCCAAGACAACCAATACCCTAGGCAGCTGTGTCACATATGCTGGATCTGTCTCTAGTCCATAAAAAAGACCAAAGAAGTGCTGATCACTGATACTGCTACACCCTGTGAAAAAAGTCTCTTATGTACAGATGGAGAAAAAGTAATAAAATACCAGGATTTGTCAGCAGAAATGAAAGCAATGAGGCAGAAACATACCCAGACAGCTCCAATAGCAGTACAGATAATAGTCATACTTAAATATGCAACCAATACGTTTAACCCCAAATGAACTACAGGAGAAGGCAATTCTGGTCACATTGCAGGTGCTGAGAAGAGCACTCTTGGTTATCAAAAACTGAAACACCAATTTCATGAACTCTAATCATATCCATAATTAGCAATAGGGTTCATTCCTGCGATGGTATCAGAAATTCAAAACACAAAAAAAATTACAGGAAAAGTAGCAAGCTGGTCATACAAGAGGGCAATGAGGCCTGCCATTACTGGGTATGGATCCATTAGGTAAGTATGGAAGGAAATCCTAATCTGCTGTCTCTCACAGCACCTATCACCGGGTTAGAGAATGTCCACACACAGGTGAACAAATTAAGTAAAGAAGAAAACTATGTCTTAAGATATAGAAGAATGCAGCATAATTTTGCCAGATAGCTGGATTTTGATGCAGAGATTTTGACACACAGGTTCTTGTATTAGAATTTTAGGGTGAGCAAGGGTTGACACTGCATGGAAATGCACAGCTGGTATGAAAATGGATAGACAGCTGTATTAATAAATAGAGTAAGTCAGAGTGAGTTGGAAAAGATGTTGACAACCAATACATTTATGGAACTTAAGGCATAGCACCCTGCTATTAGCAGCAATACCCTGTAGTTCTCTTAACCCAGACTTATTTAATGAAACTGCAGACTTTGCAATAATTGTGGTATGAAGTCTTCAACATAGATAATATATTAATATGCACATCAAGAAATGAATCACAAACAACTACCAAGAATGGGGGAAAGATGAGACCTGCAGAAACCTGACAGATGGACTGCTTCAGCAGTAACACTGAAAGGAAGTGCTATTTTCTCTACCAGAGAGAATAAAAAAGCATGACCTACAACGAGCTCTTTAGAGCAGCTGAGAAAATGTAAGACTATACAGCCACAAATAACAAAGCTAGAAGCTATTCAGAATACCATCTCAGAACACTAGTATGCAGGCCAGTCACAAGAAGACAATGCAACAGAAAAAAGTTACGTACTCACCATAACGTTCCACATTTGTTATCCTTGATCTCACCTATCTTCTTGCGGTTTGTGTTCAGAGCCAACGCTCGGCTCCAGCTCGGCCGTATACTATAGCTCGAGAGCTTTTACTGGCTCGAGGCTAGCCCCTATTCCAGCATGCCTAGCGGTAGTTACCCACATCTCATTTGTGATATCTATTTGTATGGTCTAGTACTGGGTTAAGAGATATACTCTATTTTACATATCAGATGGCACCTACATATAAAGGTGTAACCCCCTCCGCAAGAGTAAGAGGAGGAGACTAGGACTAACCAAAAGGTATGGTAAAAAGGAAACCCAGCCAGTATAACCAATAAAAACAAGGGATTCCTCTCGATCCTCCAGGAAGGGGGAAGGAGGGTGGGACTCAAGGAGGAAGGAGAGATCAAGGACAACAAACATGGAACGCTATGGTGAGTACATAACTTCGTTATGTCATCTTGTCCACATCTCGCCTTCGTTCTTGCGGTTTTGGACAGCATCCCCAGCACCCGATTCTTGGGTGCCTCACTGGAATAAACTCTTCAGGACCGTGGAAAGTACAGTTGTGTACCTACCATAAATGTAGATGTTAGAGTGTATTCACTGTTGCACTCACTACAATTGGGGTTATCCTGCTGGCAAGCTACGCGCAGTCTGCCTGAATTCCAAAGTTCTGGTCCAGCGTCGGTTGTTGTCGCCTCCTCCCCGACGTCAGTGCGCCAGAGGTATAAAAGATGCAGCAGATGCCATTTTCTTCAGTTTTTCTTGCCCCAGATGTCAGGTGCCCCCAAAAGGGTAGGCTAATTTATGCCAGTAAACATGCATGCAGTAAAGTAAAGCTCTACCTTCATCTACAAGAAAATACACCACATTGGTTGTATAGAATAGAGAAGTACAGATAAGACCCAGCAAAGGAAAGAGGGACGGTGGGTGGGTAACCTGGACTGCAACAGTGAATACACTAACATCTACATTTATGGTAGGTACACAACTGTACTATGTTCATCATGTTTCACTGTTGCAGTCATTACAATTGGGTTGAATCCCAAAGCTAAGGTTGGGTGGCTGGGGCTAAATAGGATTAGGAGAGGCTATGAGGCCCTGCAGAAAGTACAGTTTTGTACCTACCATAAATGTAGATGTCCGAACTGGATAGCATCTGCAGTCATAACAAATGGGTTGTCCTGTCGTCAGGTCGGCCGGATTCCAAAGTCTGGGTCCGGCTTCGGCTGATGTCGCACTTCACCCGACGTAATCTCTGCTGGTCTTCGGGTATAAAGGCATCAGCCGACGCCATTTTCCTCAGTGTTTCTTGCCCCAGATGCCAGTTGCCCTCTTGGAAGGTTAAATTTTTGGATAAATGCCAATGTTTCCAAAAAAGTAGAAGGCAAACACAAAAAATAAGCATGTATGTACATATATACAAACAAATACACCATAAGAGACTCCCCCCCAGCTAGCTATTAGGAGGGTAAATACCCTAGGAGTACCACAGAGGGGAAGGAGGGTGGGTAATCCTGACTGCAGATGCTATCCAGTTCGGACATCAACATTTATGGTAGGTACAAAACTGTACTATGTCCTTCATGGATGCATCTGCAGTCATAACAAATGGGTAGAATACCATAGCCAAACTAGGGGTGGAGGAAGAAAAATTATGGTGTAGTTAGGATCCCTTGCAGTACAGCAGTGGCAAACCCTGCTCGGGATCTAGAGTATAAAGGTAAATTATAATGCTTGGCAAATGTATGCACGGAGGTCCAAGTAGCCGCCTCAATAATGTCCTTGGTTGCCACTCCTCGTAAGAAAGCTGTGGTAGTGGCTGTAGCCCTTGTAGAATGAGGTCTTATGTTCTGTGGAATTGGTTTTCCATGGTAGGAGTAACAGAATCTTATGCAATTTCCTATCCATTTGAAGATTGTCTGTTTGGAAATTGCTTTTCCTTCCCTTCCTGTTGCATAGGCTACTAAAAGCTGGTCAGTTTTTCTGTTACTTTTGGTTCTGTCCAGGTAGTAGCGTAACTGCCTATGTAATTCCAAGGTATGCAGCAGTCTTTCCCCCCTGTTCTGTGGATTGGGAAAGAAGGTAGGTAGGTGGATTGCCTGGTTTAAAGACACTCTGGATACCACCTTAGGCATAAATGTAGGATTAGTTCTCATGGACACCCTATCTTGATGGAAGATTAGGAAGGGTTGCACTGCCATTAAGGCCTGTAGTTCCGAAACCCTCCTTGCTGAGGTAATTGCCAGCAGGAAAGCAGTTTTCCATGACAGGTGTTGCAGATCTGCTGTTGCTGCTGGTTCAAACGGAGGGAGTGTCAACTTTTCTAGCACAAAGTTCAAGTCCCATGCTGGTAATGGTGGTTTCCCAGGAGGTTTTACATTCTTGATCCCTCTGAGGAACTGCCTGAGTAGAGGATGCGAAAAGACAGGTGGATCGAAGCTGTATTCTGCTGAAATAGCTGATGCATGTATCTTGATGGAGGAATAGGACAGGCCTGTATGTAGAAGCTCTGCCAAGTACTCCAGAATGTTAGCAATATCTATGTTCGACACATCTTTTCCTCTTTCAGTACTCCAAATGACAAACCTTTTCCATTTTCCTGCATAGTTCCTTCTTGTTGAAGGTCTGCGGGCTTCAAGGATAATGTCTTTAACCCTTTGGGAAAGGTCTGGGTTAGTTGCTGCTATGTGATGTTCCAGGCAGTCAGTTGCAAGGTTTTTAGGTTTGGATGCATGATGTTGTAGTTGTTCTGAGTTAACATCAAAGGCATCAGGGGTATTGACCACATTCTCCGAGACATGCTCCTCAGCAATGGGTACCAGTGTTGTCTTGGCCAATTCGAAGCTATCAGGCTTATCCTTGGTCGTTCCTCTTTGATTTTCAGTAGTACCTTCTGCATCAAGGGAAGAGGTGGAAATGCATATGCTGTCAGGCCTTTCCAGCTGAAGGATAGAGAGTCCACCTTCCATGCAAGTGGGTGGAATGTCCTTGTGCAGAATTTTTTGAGCTGGTGATTGAGTGGGGATGCGAATAGATCTATTTGTGGCATTCCCCATTTCTTTGTGATGGCCTTGAAGATGTCCAGGTGTAGCATCCATTCGTGAGCATCCGAGGTGGTTCTGCTTAACATGTCTGCTAGGGTGTTCTCTTTCCGGCACAAATATTGCCTGTAACTGGATGTTGTAGCTGAGAGCCAGATTCCAAAGGTCCAAAGTCATTCTGCATAGGGGGTATGAATGAGTGCCTCCCTGTTTGTTGATGTACCACATAACTGTGGTGTTGTCTGTCCTTATCATCAAATGGCCTTCTTTGAGGAATGGTCTGAATTTTTGGATTGCCAGCTTTACTGCCAGCATTTCTTTTTGGTTTATGTGCAGGTGCAGCTGGTCTTGAGTCCACAATCCTTGTATGCATTTGTCCAGCATGTGCCCCCATCCTAGGTCTGAGGCGTCTGTGATGGTTTGGCTTGCTCGAAAGTTGTGGAAGGGTAAGCCTGGGTTTGACTGGCATGCTTGAGCCCACCATAGGAACTCCTGTTTTAGGCATAGGATTAGTGGGATTTCTGTTTCTAAGCTGTGCCTGTGCTGAGACCATAAATTCTTTAGGTACCACTGTAGCTTTCTCATATGCAGTCTGGCATGTGGGACCAAGGTTATGCATGATGCCATGAAGCCCAAGGCCTGCAGAACTTTTCTTGCTGTTAGTTTGTTCTGCTTTGTTAATGCCAAGAAGTAAAGAGGAAGTTCTTTTTGTTTTTCTGCAGTTAAGAATGCCATCTGTTTTACTGTGTCCAATTCCGCGCCCAAGAATGTTCTTGTTTGGGATGGTATCAGCCTTGACTTTTGTAAATTGACTGTGTATCCCAGGGCTTGTAGCAAGTAAATGACCCTTTGTAAATCTGTTGTCAGCTTGCTTTTGTTGTCCGCTTGTAACAGGCAGTCATCCAGTTATGGATAAATTTGTATTCCCTGTAGTCTGCAGTGAGCGATTACTGATGCCAGGCATTTTGTGAATACTCTGGGCGCAGCAGATAAGCCAAAGGGCAATGCTGAGAATTGATAATGCTCTGATCCTGCAAGAAATCTGAGGTATCTTCTGCAATTTGGTCGAATGGGGACGTGCAGGTATGCCTCCTTGAGATCTAGAGTTACCAGCCAACACTCCTTGCCCAGCATGGGAAGAAGTTGCTGTAGGGTCAGCATTTTGAATTTTGGGACAATGATGTATGTGTTTAAGACGGACAGGTCGAGAATAGGTCTCCAACTTTTCTCTTTGCTTGGTACTAGGAAGAGTCTGGAGTAGAATCCTTTGCCCTGTTCTGTTATTGGTACTCTTTCCACAGCTCTCATCTTTGTTAATTTCGCTATCTGCTGTAGAGCTTCTATTTTTGATTTGGAGGTAGGTTTGGCATTCCTCTTTTTACTGGTAAGGTGTGGAAGTGGAACCGTAGCCTTGGTCTATGGTTTGCAAAATCCACTTGTCTTTTGTGATATAGTGCCAATTTTTGAAAATAAGGCTAACTTTCCGCCTAAAGGTGCTACTATTTGCTCCCTGGTAGGCAGTGTCAGAGCCAAGTCACTGTGATTGTCCTGTTGCAGTGGCAGTGGTTGTGTCTGTGCCTCGGTTATTGCCTTGCCACTGTCGTCCTCTGTAGGCACCTCCTCTGGATTGATTTCTGCCTCTAGAGCGTCTATTCCTGCCCCTTTGGGATTTTGTGGAGTCTGGAAAGGACCAATTTTTGGCAGGCCAGTTCCTGCTAAACCTTAGGGGCTGAACCTGTAAGAAATCTTTAACTGTTTGTACAGATTTTGCCTTTTCTTCCATTTTCTTCATTACTTGCTGGGCAGGTGTACCAAATAGACTGGCCTTATCCATAGGAGCATCTAACAGCTTTGCTTTAACATGATCCGGTAAGACCTGTTCTTTCAACCATGCATGCCTTATCACTGTGCCAGTCATGGCTGATCTAAATGAAGCCTCCAGTGCATCATAGCCACATTTTAAGGAATGGTTACTAACCTGTTGGATGTTATTCACCATTTCTAATACATATTTCTTATCTAAGGATTCATCAGAGGACAGTTTTTTAGTTAACTGATCAAGCATAAACTCTTGGTATTGGATCATGTGAAACTGACAGTTTAAAGCTCTAGCTGAGAGAGTAGCAGAGGTGTAAACTTTTTCCCCATCTCTAAGGACCTGGATTCCCTTTCAGAAGGAATAGGGTTTTTTTGCTGTGGTCGAGGCTACTGCCTTAGGCCCCTGGGATATAGTTTCGGGATCTGCAAGTGGGGCCTTGTATAGGTGGTGATGAGTGTCTGGCACCCTGTAAAATCTATCTGGTTTGGCAGGGGCTGGAGGTAAAGTATCAGGAGCAGTGCAAACATCGTTAAATGCATCATCCACAACAGGCAGTACAGGAGGTATAGCTAAGGGCCTATGTTGTGGTAAGTGCAGAAAGGTCCTAAGCCTTTTTCTTGAATCTGAGAAATCTTGTCCCTGCCATTGGAATTGTTCTCTCATGGCATGCAAGGTTTCCCCAAAGGAAAATTCCTCTGGTGGAGAGGCCGCTGGAATGGATTCTTCAGCATCGGAATCTTCATAAGTAGAAAAAGGAGCCCCTGGCTGGTCTGTAATGTCTGAGTCATCCGCAGAATCAGAGGACACTGGCTCGGGGGGCTCTGCTCTAGGTCTCTTTCTGGGGCTGAGAGGCCCTGTCTGGGTGAGATTGGGATCCCCTAATTAAGGATATTAAATCTTCTGCCAGAGTAAGCATTTGTGAACTTGAAGTGGGCCTGTGTGAAGGGGGCTTAACAGGCACTGATTTAGCAGATTTGGCTGCTTTAGCCCTGGCAAAGGCCTTAATAGACATGGCTGCAGGAGGTCTAGCAGCACCACGTGCTGGGGTAGAGACATCCAAAGGGATGGTGTCTGATAAATCACTAGGAACCACAGTTGTAGGCAAAATTTCTGAGGCCGATTCAACTAAGGTAGCAGGAGCCTCAGTAGTAGTCATGGATTCAGCTGAAGATTGACCGGTTTTCTCGGTTTCGGCCGAAACCGAGACACTCGCGGCTTGCTTAACCGTGGTTTCGGCCGAAACCGCGGACCGTGAGTGTCGGTCTTTTCTTTGCGTTTTTAACAATTTGGGTAGTCGGAGGATCCGGCGGCATAATGTACGCAAAATCTGAGCCGAAAACTGTTCAGCAAACTCCGACCGGCGCCTAAGCGTTCGCCGGTTGAAGGAAGCACAGGCCGAACAGGCTGCTACGTCGTGGTCTGGGCCTAAGCAAGGCAGACAGTAAGAGTGGAAATCTTTATGAGGTATTTGTTCCCACAAGTTAAACAGTTATTGACTTTTTACGACATCGGCTGAGGCAAGAAAGAGTCCCCAACGGGGTACTTAGCTTTTTAGAAGTCTTCGAAGTAGTATTCGGTAGTAGTAATCTCTGGATCTGACCGACCGGCACTTGCGAACAGCTTCTGCTTCGGGCGCCACACGGCAAGAAAGACGGAGGAAAATGGCGTCGGCTGATGCCTTTATACCCGAAGACCAGCAGAGATGACGTCGGGTGAAGTGCGACATCAGCCGAAGCCGGACCCAGACTTTGGAATCCGGCCGACCGAAGGGCTGCCTGACGACAGGACAACCCATTTGTTATGACTGCAGATGCATCCATGAAGGACATCTGCAGTAGCAAAGCCTGCTCTGGATTTAGAGTAGAGAGGTAAGTGGTAGTGCTTGGTGAAAGTGTGCACTGAACTCCAAGTTGCAGCCTCTAAGATGTCTTTGGTTGGTAACTCCTCTGAGGAAGGCTGCTAAAGTGGCTGCTGCTCTGGTTGAATGTGGCCTAATGCCCTTAGGCACTGATTTGCCATGCTGTGAATAGCAGAAACGAATGCAGTGGCCTGTCCATTTTGAAATAGTCTGCTTTGAGATAGCCTTTCCTTGAGATCCTGCAGTATATGCCACTAGACGTTGTTCAGTCTTTCTGAAAGCTTTGGTTCTGTCCAAGTAGAGGCGTAGCTGCCTGTGAATGTCCAAAGAATGCAGATGTCTCTCACCCTTATTCTGTGGGTTTGGATAAACGGTAGGCAAATAAATTATTTGATTCAAGGCCACACTGGACACTACCTTAGGCATAAATGTCGGGTTTGTCCTCAGAGAAACCTTGTCCTGATGGAAAATAATAAAAACTTACACAGCCGTGAGTGCCTGTAACTCTGAGACTCGTCTTGCAGAGGTTATTGCTAGGAGCAGAGCTGTTTTCCAGGATAACAACTTTATATCAACTGTAGCGGCTGGCTCAAAAGGAGGCAGTGTGAGTTTTTCCAAGACATAATTTAGGTCCCATGCAGGTATTGGTGCTCTTTTTGGAGGTCTTATGTTTTTGGCCCCTCTGAGGTACTGCCTTAGTAATGGATGAGAAAGAATACGTGGTTCTGTATTGTAACCGCCAAAACTAGTCCTCTTACAAACCCCTATCATCTCCTATCCTGGCCTAAACACTCCTCTTCCACACCCACACCACACCCCCCACATATAGTACTACTCTCCACTACTTAATACTACATAAGAAATTCACCTGTTGCTCTATAATTAGTGTCCTCTATATACCATCCAACTCTACTCACAACTATTATTCTGTCTATTTCCTCCAATTATGCTTGTAAAACTCTGTCTCATCTCCCTTTCTCTTTTCTTTCTCCTCTTTTCACTCCATTACATCCATCTCTCCCAACCCACTTTTTCCCTACACTTCCAACACTTGCACATAACTAAATATCAGAACTTACCTCTCCCTCAATCATACTCTATTATTTCCCCTTATCTTTATCCCTCCAACTATCTCCTTTTATTCCAATACAAACTCTTCTCCTACCATACACTCCCCATCTTTATAGCTACTAGCAAATCCCTCCAATCTACAACAGAAGCCAATATCTTTACCTTACTATCTGCCCACATACACTGTTCGGTACTATATCATATTAGTACTCTCTTGTCTGGTGATATCCACCCAAACCCAGGCCCCTCCTCTACAACAACTACAAATAAATCCTTACTTTTTACTGCATTCAATTCCCAAAGTATAGTAAATAAAGTCCCAAACCTCCATGCTTGGCTCTTACACAATAAACCTGACATCCTGTCTATATCTGAAACCTGGTTAAAACCACATATAAAAGACTCTGAAATTATTCCCCCAAACTACTCCATCATCAGGAAAGACAGACCTCTCAAAAAAGGTGGTGGGGTGGCCCTCATATTCATCCTCCCTAGCAGTCACTCCCTACAATAAACCTACTCCACACTTTAACAATGCTGAACTTCTCCTTACTCTACTACAAATCAATAACCACAAACACATTTGTCTAGCATCCCTTTATACACCCCCAGGGGACAACATCTCCACACTTGAACATATCCTCTCTTGGATTTCTAGTAACATTACCAATGAAACCATAATCATGGGAGATGTAAACATCAACTGGGCCTGCATTCAATCTCCAACAAACTCCTCAAATATTAACCTATACAATTTCTCTCAACTAATCAATTCTGTAACTCGCCCTGCAAAAAACCTCTTCACTGGAAGTACACTGGATTGGATCCTTGTCTCCCACCCTCACTATTTCTCCAACAGTGGCACCCTTCCAGACTCCTTAGTGATCACACACCCACTTTCACCAACCGACTTCCCACTGTTCTTCAACAAACCCACAACTATATAACTATCCGTGACCGAAAAACAACCCAACTACCTTTGTAAACTCCTTAAAAGCAATTAACTGGAACTGTCTAAAACCCTTCCTCTAGACATAGCAGTGACACAATTTAATACAACTTTCTTGACATTACTTGACTCTCAAGCTCCCTAAGGACAAAGAGAATAAAGACTAAATCAGCCCCTTGGCTCTCTACACACACTCTTGCTACCATGAGACATAGGGATAAAGTCTGGGCACGCTACCAGAAACTCAAAACAAGTCTGCTCCTTAATGAATATAAAATGCTTCGAAATAAAGCAAAGAAACTCACCACCTCCGATCGAAGAAACTATTTTTCTTCACTCCAAAACCAAAATAAAAATAACCCTCAGAAATTCTGGAAAGGGATCTCCAGTCTCCTTCATCCTAGTACACCAGATACTCCCACCCCTGACTCAAATGCCTCTGAACTAGATCTGGCCACCCAATTTAACTCATTTTTATTGATTCAATTGCAAAACTCACCTCTTCATTCTCCAGCCCCACTATGCCCTCTAACACCCCCTACCCTTCCACCTCAAACCCTATCCTTCATCACTTCTACTTCCTGTTCCCCATCTTCTAACTCCTCTACCACTTCCACTACCAAACGTACTCCAAACACCTCTACCCTCCAACTCTCCCTCCCCAACTCCACTTTCCTCTCATTCAATCCCATGTCTACATCCTCTATAAAGAAACTGCTTCTAAAATTGAAACCATGTACCAGCGCCCTGACAATATACCTTCCTACTTTCTTAGTGTAGCTGCTGAAACACTTGCATATCCCATCAGCATCCTAATTAACGCTCCCTAAAAGAATGCACAGTTCCCAAATATGGAAACAAGCATATATTATTCCTCTCCACAAAGGGGCAACAATAACAACATCAACAACTTTAGTCCCATAGCCATCCTGTCCCCATTTCAAAATCCTAGAAAAATGTGTCCATCTACAACTCCTCCCTCATCTCCTAGAAAATCACCTTATAACTCCTACACAGCATGGCTTTAGACCTAACCACAGCACAATGACAGCCCTCCTCTCCTTCCTTGAAACAGTAAACAGAGCTCGTGATTCTGGCCTAATTGTCTCTACCTTATTACTAGACCTCTCCAAAGCCTTCGATACCATCTCACATAGCCTGCTCATAACTAAACTCTCAGAACTTAACCTCTCTTCCTCGCAATGGTTCTCTAGTTACCTATCCAACCGGAAGCAAGCAGTAAGATGGACAAAAACTACCTCCTCATTCTTTAGTACCCCCACAGGTGTTCCACAAGGCTCCATTCTAGGTCCTGTTCTCTTCAACATATTTATAAATGACTTCCATAAATCAATCCCATTCTCTAACATCATCCAATATGCTGATGATTCAACTATCATCTGCTCAGCCACCTCTATCTCTACACTTCAAAAACTAACTCAAGATGCCTTTTCTACAACAGAGCAATGGATGTTACAAAACCACCTAGCTCTTAACGCCTCCAAGACCAAGCTAATGATTTTTACTCCTTCTAAAGCTACTCATCTCAATCTGAACACTTTTCCTATCACTAGCCAAAATAACTCTCCCCTAGAATTGGTGACAGAGACCAAGTTACTTGGGGTACAAATAGACAACCAACTTAAATTTACCTCTCATCTACAAAAACATCAAAACCCACCAAAACTTGGTATGCTTTATAGACAAAAGCGTGCCTTACCTCTGCTACTAAAATAACACTCGCTTCACCCTTCCTTATCCGCTCCCTTCTCTATGGTGCCCCACTCCTAACAAATCTGCAATCCTCCCTCAAAAAACAACTTTCCTCTTGCTACAACAAAATTGCAAAATTTGCCACCAGCCACAAGTCTTCCACCCACCACTGTTTCTCCCTCCAGATACTAAAATGGCTAGAACTTCCCAATCAACTCACTTATACTCAGCTAACTCTAGCCCACAAACTTATTCTCAACCCCTCCCTCTGTCCTTCCCTTTCTTCTGCATTTGACATGCATCTTCCCAATAGAGTATTGAGATCAAACAATCAAAACCTACTCAAAGTCCATAAACCTACATATCCCCCAGGCAAAAACCTTCTATCCTTCAACCTAGCTGATCTGGAACTCCCTTCCTTCACTCATCCCACCACCTCTAATCACTCAGCTTTCAAAAAATCTCTCTATACACACCTAGCATCTCAGTGGGAATGCTCCTGCTCCCACCCTACATAACCTACTCTTCTCCTTCTCTCATCCGCCATTGCTCTGCCTCATCTTATTCTACCCAGATTCTACAGAAGTTATTAGATAAGCCCCTAGGTTCTCTTCTTCCTCCACTTCCATCATGTCACTGAACCTCCTCTTCCTTTCCAGTAACTAATTTTTTCAAACTACTCTGTATTAAATGGATATTTCTGAGCTAATAAATATAATTATTATGTACTTTCTGCACATTGTATTTAGCCGTTACATTTTTTGCTTTCTTTCTTTTTTACCTATTGTTAAACTTGAAATGTTTGTGTGAATATATGTTTGTAAGAATGTTAAATGTATTTTTGGAGCTTTTCTCCCCAGGACTCCATTGAAAACGGGTTCCTTGTGGCCCAATGGACTATCCTGGTAAACCAACTGCAATAAATAAAATAAATAAAATAAATAATGAGCTAAAATGGCAGAGGCATGAATCTTAATTGATTAAAAGGATAGGCCTTTGTCCAGCATCTCAGTTAAGTATTGCAAAATCTGAGGAATATTTGATAGAATCGTGTCAATTCCTTGTGCCTGGTTCCAAGCACAGAATCTCTTCCATTTTTCTGCATAAGATTTTCTGGTGCTAGGCCTCCTGGCCTCCAAAATAACATCCATCACTGCTTTAGAGCGGCGTGTTTTGAATGGTTACATTATCCGCCATGCTGCCAGATTTAAGGTCCTGAGTTGGCTGTGCAGGATCTGACGGTTTTGTTGGGTCAATAAGTGAGGAATTTGAGGTAATGCCCAGGCTGGGCAGTGAGACAAGATCTTTAGGATTGGGTACCAATGCTGGCGGGGCCAGCCTGGGGCAATCGGTATCATTTTTGGCTTCTCTTGTCTGACCTTTAGGAGTACCTTGGGGAAGAGAGGCAGTGGGGGAAAGGCATATACTGTTAAGTTTTTCCAGCTGATAGAGCATCCACTTTCCATGCTTGCTTGTGGCAAGTCCTTGTGCAGAATCACTGTAGTTGGCAGTTGTGAGGGGAGGCAAATAGGTCTATGTCCAGGCATCCCCAGTTCCTTGTTATCATGCTGAAGACTTGTGGATCCAATTTCCACTCATGGGGATCCATTAGGTTTCTGCTTAGTTCGTCTGCCAGAGAATTTATCTTTCCTGGCAGGTATTGTGCTTGCAGGTGTACTTGGTAAGTCAATGCTGTGTCCCACAAAGTCATGGCTAGTCTGCAGAGGGGGTAGGAATGTGCGCCTCCCTGCTTATGTACCACATGAATGTGGTATTGTCCGTCTTTATCAATAGTTGTTCTGGCAGATGTAGATCCTTGATGGCTGTCATGGCATTTTTAACAGCTAGCATCTCTTTTTGATTGATATGTAGATGCATTTGGCTTGGGGGCCATGTGCCCTGAATACATCTTCTTGCCATATGTGCACCCCAGGCATAGTCTGAAGCATCTGTTGTTAATGTCTGCCTGGCTGTGGGTAAAGTGAAAGGCTGCCCCCTTGTTGTGGTGACAGGCCTTTGCCCACCATCGAAACTCCTGTTGCAGGCAGGGAATGAGGGTGAGTATTGTTTCCAGCCTGTGGCAATGTTGAGTACAAACTTTTTAGATACCATTGTAGTTTCCTCATATGCAGTCTTGCATATGGAATTAGCAGAATGCAGGATGCCATGAAGCCCAATGCCTGCAGAATTTTTCTTGCAGATAAATGGGTCTTTGTTGCCAACATTTTGAAATAAGTAGTCAGTTGTCTTTGTTTGAATGGCGTGAGATAAGCCATCTGGGCAGTTGCATTTAAGCTTGCACCCAGAAATATTATTTCTTGTGAGGGTACTAGTTTTGATTTCTTTTCGTTTACTGTGTACCTTAGGGATGTTAGTAATCTTTTTACAAAAGCCAGATGCTGTAGTAGGATGTCCTTGTTCTCTGCTTGAATAAGGCAGTCATCCAAGTAAGGGTATATTTTTGTATTCCTCTTTGTCTGCAGAAGCCAATTACTGGTGCCAGGCATTCTGTGAAGACCCTGGGCGCAGTAGATAAGCCAAAGGGCAGTGCAGAGAATTGGTAGTGCACTGAGCCAGCTATACATCTGAGGTATCTTCTGCATGAGTGTCTGATTGGGACATGCAGGTATGCCTCTTTTAGGTCTAAAGTCACAAGCCATGCCTTCTTGCCCAGCATGGGCAGAAGCTGCTGCAGAGTCAACATTTTGAATTTTGGAATATCGAGAAATGTGTTTAGAATAGACAGGTCCAGTATTGGTCTCCAGGCACTGTCCTTTCTGGGCAACAAGAACAGTCTTGAGTAAAATTCTAGTCCCTGCTCTTGCTGTGGTACTTGCTGAATGGCCCTCATGTCCATGAGGGAAGAAACTTGATTTTGTGCCTCTGCCCATTGATTGTGTGGCAGGTCTGGCATTCCATTTGCCCTTGGCAGGGTGTGAAAATGGAACCTGTAGCCTTGTGACACTATATTCAGGACCCATTTGTCCTGGGTGATCATGTTCAATTTTGTGAGAAAAGTGCTAGATTTCCTCCTAAAGGAGCTGCCAGAAGATAAGTGCTTGGTGCTGGCAGGGGAAAGTCATCGAGACTGTTTCCTGTACGGCTGTGATTTATCTTCTCCACTTTTGGAGGTAGGAGCACCCCATTGTTTAGACCTGTATGAGCCCTGGGGCTGGGATCTGCCTCTGGGGCGTCTGTATCTGCCTCTTTGTGGCCTGTCTGACACTGGAAAGGACCAATTCTTTGCAGGCCAGTTCCTGCTAAATCGGGAAGGTAGTACATGTAAGAAATCCTTGACTGTTTGCATAGATTTAGCTATGTCCTCCATTTTCTTCAACACCTCTTCTGCTTCAACACCAAACAAGGTATCATGCTGTAATGGAGCATCTAATAATTTTGCTTTAACATGATCAGGCAGATTCTGTTCCTTTAGCCAAGCATGCCTCCTAATGACAGAACCCGTAACAGCAGCCCTGCAGAAGGCCTCCAGAGAATCAAAACCACACTGCAAAGTATGCTTTCCCACTTGTTCAGCTGCATGCAATAAATCCTGCATTTCTTTGTTTTCTGCACATTCAGAATTTGTCAACATTTTCTGTTTAAGCAGTGACATAAGATATTGTTAATATTTAAGCAAATGAAACTGACAATTTAAGGCACTTACAGCCAAAGTAGCAGAAGTGTAAATCTTTTTCCCCCATCTGTCCAGGGCCCTTGAATCCCTATCAAAGGGGATAGGGTTTTTGCAGTGGACGCCTTGACCCCCTTTGGGACCCTGAGATATAGTTTCTGGGTCAGCAGCGAGGTTTTTATAAATAAATTTATGTGAATCAAGAACTCTACAGTATCTGTCTGGCTTAACAGGAGCTGGTGGTAGAGAAGTATCCCTGTTCAGAAGAGGAATCAGAGGAAATGGAAACCTGATCTGAGGATTCATATTCTGTCTCTTGCCTAGGGGAACCCATGATCAAAGTAATTAGGTCTTCGGCCATTTTAAGCATCTGTTTTTTTAGGCATGGAGGCCTGTCCATGGGAATGCTGTACTTGCTTCTTTGTCTTTAGAGGTGTTTTAGTCTTTGCCTTTGAAGCTGAAGTCGTTTTCACATACAACTGTGTAGGCCTGAAAACACCCTAAGGAGCCAATGCCTGCTCAGCGGCTCCGGACCCATCTGAGGGAATAGTTTACGAGGGTCCAATACCTTGAGTTTCCAGCGGCCTAGTCGGCTCCACGTGGAAGTCGGAAGCGGCCTGTGTCTCTGAGGTAGTGGGAGTCAGGGGCTGCGAAAGCGCCTCACCGAGAACCGGCGACTGGCCTCGCCGAAGCCTCATCGGTTTTAGACCTCGGATGCCTTTCTTTTTCTTTGCGTTTTTATAAATTCCGGTAGTCGGCTGTTCCGATAGCATTATATAATTAAATCTTCCGCCAAAATAATGAAATGCAAATCGTACAGACGCTTAATAGTGCGTTGGTTAAATCTAGCACAAAAACGACAACTAGCAACGTCGTGGTCAGGGCCTAGGCAAGGAATACAGTAAGAATGAAAATCCTTATGAGGTATTTGCTTCCCACAAGAAATACAATTATTAACTTTTTCTGACATCGGTCTGGAGCAAGAAAAAAGTATCCCCAACAGGGTACTTGGCTTTAATGAAGACTTCGGATCCGAAATTCAAACTTGAAAATCTCAGGAGTCGGCCGACCGGCACTTGCGAACTGCTTTTGCTTCGGGCAAAGAAAGACTGAAGAAAGTGACGTCGGCTGCATCTTTTATACCCCTGGCGCACTGACATCAGGGAGGAAGCGACAGCAACCGACGCCGGACGAGGACTTTGGAATTCAGGCCAACTGTGGGTAGCCTGCCAGCAGGATAACACCAACTGTAATGACTGCAACAGTGAAACACGATGAACATCCAAAGGATGTCCTGTTCCAGGAGGCCACATCTACTTTGTAATAAGTGATAAAGTGTAATAAGTGATAAAGGTATGAGAATTAGTCTATGTAGCTGCCGCACAGATCGAATCCAAAGGCAGTCAAGGCTTGAAAAGCAATAGAGGTAAGCCAAGGTCCTTGTTCAGTGTCCTTTAATTTTCCCTAGAAGTCTGTTTACGCGAACTGTAAACATGCTTTATAGTGTCTGAAAGCCACTTTGATGGTCATCTTTGAGACTGCACAACCGTTTTTATTGTCTGCAAAGGATATGAACAATTGATCAGATTTTCTAAAGTCCTAGGTTCTGTGTAAATAGAAACGCAACTATGAATGCCAATTGATGAAGCTTATACTCTGCCTTGTTCCCATGATTGGGGAAGAAAATCGGAAGCTCTATGGATGGATTCAAATTGTAGTCAGAACATACCTTGAGTAAGAGAGAGGGGTTGGTTCTGAGAGAAACCCGACCTTTATGGAAAATCAAGTACGGGGGACGGAAAGATAAGGCCTGTAATTCTGAAACCCTTCTAGCTGAGTTTATTGCAACCAAGAAAAGGGTCTTCCAAGTCAAAAATTGAGTGGACAAGAAGCAGATGGTTCAAAGGGGGTAGAATAAGAGTGTCAAACTAAATTTAGATCGGGGTGGGGGGGAGGTTCTCTTATTGGAGGTTTTAAGAAGGTAGTACCTCTTTGAAATGCCTTGCATAGCCTATGGGACATGATATTCGACCCCATTTCCCCCATATGGAAATTAGAAATGGGAGCTAACTGAACTCGGATAGTAGCTGCAGCTGCTCCTCACTCAAAGGCTTCAGTAAGAAATTCCAAGAATCTTTGAAATGGGAGCAGTAAAGGTATCAACCTGATTTTTGCCTACCCAACAAGAGAACCTCTTCCATTTACTAGCATAAAGTTTCCTAGTAGTGGGCTTACGGGAGGAAATCAAAATGTATTGAACTGCCGGAGAAACATCGGGAAGCCTGGCTAAGACAGGAAGTGGAGAAACTAAGCTGTGAGTTTGAGAGTTTGAATGGAAGGATGGAGAGCCCCCGACTGATTCATCAAAAACTCTGGAGCTGGGTCGAGGATCCAAGGCTCCCCCTGTAGGTAAGGCAAAAGGAACGGGAAACATATCTGAAGAGGCCAGCAACGGGCAAATGAGGATTAGCTTGCAACCCCATGACTGTGCTTTCTGAAGAACCTTAGGGATCAGGGGAAATGGTGGAAAGGCGTAAAGCAGTCCTGGAGGCCAATCATGAACAAATGCGTCCCTGGGTGACTGTCCCAGTGGTGGGACTAGGGCAAAGTGGCTGCAAAATTTGTTAAGGGGGGGTGGCAAACAGATCGCAGCATGGCTGGCCCCATTTATGAAAAATCAAGTTTGCAACTTCCTGCTTCAGGGACCACTCATAAGGCATCAGGATACCCTAACTGAGCTTGTCCACAATCACGCTTGACTTCCCTGGGATGTGCGTTGAAAACAGAAAGCGTTGGGAAGACATCGCCCATTGCCAAACCCAAAGAGCCTCTCGACACAAGGGGTAAGATCTGGTTCTACCCTGTTTGCTGATGTACCATACTACCGACATATCCATCTGAATTGCTATGGTCCCTGTAGGTAGCGTACTGAAGTGCTTGCAATGCTAGAAGCAACACTCATCTCCAGGTCACTGATGTGCAAGTGGTACTAGTGTTCCTGCCAAGCCCCTTGAACAGTCTTGTCCAAGATAATGCCCTCCCCCACCCTATCCGAGAAGCATCCTTTGTCACTGGCTACAGTTTAGGAGGGGTAGAAATGGCCTGCCTATTGTTTCCATAAGGGAGTGAAGCCATCACTCCAGATCCTTTTTGCAGGATTCTGTGATCAGAATCTGATGTGACATGGATAAATCCTGGAATGACCACTGAGCAAAAAGAAGCCACTGTAGAATTCTCATCTGGAAGCAAGCCACAGGGACCAGAGTGACTGCCGCCTCCATAGAACCCAGGACTATGGGAACAAATCTTGCTTGAATTTTCGTTTGTGTGAACAGCATGGCAACTTGGTGACGGATCGTTAATACTCTTTGAGGCAGCTTTGCTATCATGGCCCTTGTGTCTAAATCTGCCTCTATAAAGGTAACATGCAGACAAAGCAACAAGGCAGACTTTTCATAGTTTATGGTGATCCTAGACTTTTCAGAGTTTATGGTGATCCCTAGTTGAGAACAAGAGCGAATTGTGGACTCCCTTGCCTTGATTAGTTGATGTTCGGTGGTGGTAGTAAGGAGCCAGTTGTCTAGACAGAGAAATACCCCAAATCCTAGATGCCTCAGGAGAGCAGTAACTACTGCCATACATTTGGTGAACACCCTGGGGGCTGTGGTAAGACCAAAGGGAAGCACCCTGAACTGATAGTGGCTGGCTCCAAGCCTGAAGCGTAGGTATCTCCTTGACCGTCTGTCCATTTTTATACGGTAGTATGTATCCTGAAGATCAATAGAGCACATCCAATTGTCCTGTCCCAGAAAGGGAAGAATGGACTGCAGTGTTACCATCCGGAACTGTTTCCCTGACTAATTTGTTCAGTCTGCTGTGATCCAATATGGGTCACCAGTCCCCTGTTTTCTTTCGAACTAAAAAAAAGTACAGTAGTGTACACTTACCATAAATGTAGATGTTAGAGTGTGTTCACTGTTGCAGTCATTACATTTGGGTTATCTGCTTGCACGTAGCCCTCAGTCGGCCTGATTAACAAAGTCTTGGGTCCTGCGGTGGTTTGCTGTCCCTTCTTCCATGACGTCAGGGGAATGAAACATGCAGCCGACGCCATCAAATCAGTTTTTCTTCCCCCAGATGTCAGGTGCGCCTCTAATGGGAAGCAATTAAATATAAAAGTACAAAGATATACCTCCAAAAAAGCAAATACACTAAAATGGCTTTTAAGCATAGTAAAAGAAAGTACAGGTATAACCAAAAGAAGTTAGGGGGCTGGAGGGAGGGTAACCAGGACTGCAACAGTGAATACACTCGAACATCTACATTTATGGTAAGTGTACACAAAGTACAGTTTTGTACCTACCATAAATGTAGATGTTCGAGGATCCACATTGCTGCAGTCCTAACACTTGGGTAGTCCGCTGTCCCAGTCGGCCCGAATACCAAAGTATAAGGCTGACGTCGGTAAGGGCGCATTAGTCTGACGTCAGGACGTCAGGGTACAAATGTGCATGACTGACGTCATATCCTCAGTCTTTTCTTGCCCCAGATGTCAGAAGACCCTAAAAAGATAAGGCCAAAACCAAAAAACACCAAACACTCCTGTACCAAATATATATACAATATATACAATTTACACAAGTACAACCCCACCCACACAACCACCCCTAAACACAGAGGGAAGGAGGGAGGTTGGACTGCAGCAATGTGGATCCTCGAACATCTACATTTATGGTAGGTACAAAACTGTACTATGTTCTTCATCCCACATTGCTGCAGTCCTAACACTTGGTAGAATCCCAAAGCTGAGGTAAGGGAGGCTGGCAAATCATAAAGAAGCTGGAGCTGTCAACATGCCCTGCAAAATAGCCGTGGCAAAACCAGCCCTAGATTTAGAGTAGAGAGGAAGGTGGTAATGCTTAGAGAAAGTATGTACTGAACTCCAAGTAGCTGCCTCCAAAATATCCTTAGTTGCCACCCTTAGAAATGCTGTTGAAGTGGCAGTAGCCCTAGTGGAATGAGGCCTGATCCCAGCTGGAATGTCCTTGCCATGATGGGAATAACAAAATGCAATGCAAAACCCAATCCACCTAGAAATAGTTTGTTTTGACACAGGCTTGCCCTGAGAACTCAAAGCAAAAGAAACAAACAACTGCTGAGACTGTCTAAAATCCTTAGTCCTGCTTAAATAATAACGCAACTGCCTGTGTACATCCAAAGTGTGCAAAATCTTTTCCCCCTTATTTTGGGGATCTGCATAAAAAGTGGGCAAATGAATAGTTTGGTTTAAAGCCACACTAGAGACCACCTTAGGCATAAAGGAAGGATTAGTACGTAATGATACCCTATCCTTATGGAAAATCAAAAGGCTCAACCCATAAGGGCCTGCAATTCAGAAACCCTTCTTGCAGAAGTAATGGCCAACAAAAAGCAGTCTTCCATGACAAGTATTTCAATTCAGCAGTAGGCACAAAAGGTTGTAGAGTAAGTTTCTCCAACACAAAATTGAGGTCCCAAGCAGGAGTAGGAGCTCACGTGGGGTCTTATATTCTTTGCCCTCTAAGAAATTGCTTAAACAAAGGATGAGAAAACAATGGTGGGTCACAATCATAATGAGCTGAAATTGCTGCAGCATGAATCTTAATGGAAGAGAAAGACAAACCTTTGTCCAATAACTCAGTAAGATATTGAAGAGCCACACTCAAATTTGGCTCAGAAACATCCAAATCCTTTGCTGCACACCAAAATAAAAATCTCTTCCATTTCCCTACACTTTCATTGTACTAAGTCTTCTGGCTTCCATAATCACATTCAAAACTTGTTGAGGAAGCTGAGACCTGCTATGGTTCAAAACAGAATATGCCAGGCTGTTAGATGAAGAGAGTGAAGCTTGACATTGAGTAAATGCCGTCCTTCGGACAATAGGTGTGGAATCAAAGGTAAGGGCCATGGAGGCTTCCTTACCAGACTCCTCAGCAATGGGTACCAGTGCTGCCGAGGCCAATCTGGAGCTATTAAAATCATCCTTGGCTTGTCCTGTCTGACCTTTAGGAGTACCTTTGGGAGGAGAGGCAAAGGTGGAAAGGCATACACATGAAGATTTTCCCAACTGAAAGAAAGAGCATCCACTTTCCAGGCTGTGTGATGAAACTTTTCTGCAAAACTTTGGCAGCTGGTGGTTTAGTGGAGAAGCGAACAGATCTATGTCTGGAGTTCCCAGGACACTGTCAATGTCTGAAATACATGAAGATCCAGTTTCCACTCGTGGGGATCCATGATTTGCCTGCTTAACACATCTGCTAAGGAGTTCTGTGCTCCTGGCAGAAACCTTGCTTGAAGATTCAGTTGCAAGCTTAACGCAGTCTCCCATAAAATCATTGCTTGCCTGCATAGAGGATAATAATGTGTTCCCCTTGTTTGTTGATGTACCACATGACAGTTGTGTTGTCTGTTAGAATCAACACCTGCCCTGGAAGAAGTAACTTGAAAGCCAGTAATGCAAACTGGACTGCTAACATCTCCTTCATGTTGATATGTAGATGCTGCAGTCTGGCAGGCCACCTGTCTTGTATCCACTTTCCATTCAGATGAGCTCCCCAAGCTGTGTCCGAGGCATCTGTCGTTAGAATCTGACTCGCCTCTGGCGGGTCACAGAGAGTCCCTTGTTTAGGTGACATTCCTGAGCCCACCACGAAAATTCCTTTTGAATGCAAGGTATTATTTGAATGACAGTGTCCAAATCCTGGCAGTGCTGTGTCCATACATTTTGAGATACCATTGTAGCTTCCTCATATGCAGTTTGGCATTGGGAAGTACCAGAATACAAGATGCCATGAACCCTAAGGCTTGAAGGACTGTCCTTGCAGTCAGCCCGGACTGATGAGATAGTTGATGGAAGTAAAGAAAGATTCTTTTGTTTGTCCGGGGTTAAAAGGCCATCTGGGATGCTGTATTCAGTCTCACGCCCAGAAAGCACATGTCTTGAGAGGGTACTAGACTGGACTTTATTTCGCTCACAGAATACCCTAGGCATCTTAGCACTGCTATCACATATTCCAAATGCTGAAGAAGCACCCTTCCTTGAGCCAGAAGCAGGCAGTCGTCCAAATAAGGATAGATTTGTATTCCTTTTAGCCTGAAGAAAGCTATCACTGGAGCCAGAACCTTTGTGAATACTCTGGGCAGTAGATAAGCCAAAGGGCAATGCAGAGAACTGATAATGAGAATTCCCAGCTCGAAAACGCAGATACTTCCTGCAAATTAGTCTGATAGGAACATGAAGGTAAGCTTCCTTGAGATCCAAAGTTACCATCCAGTGATCTTTGCCCAGCATAGGTAAAAGCTGTTGTAACGTCAACATTTTGAACTTGGGAATGTCCAGATAAGTGTTGAGGATAGACAGATCCAAAATTGGTCTCCACGTGTTCCCCTTTTTGGTACTAGGAACAGGCGAGAATAAAATCCTAGGCCCCTTTCTGGCACAGGAACCGGCTGAATGGCCCCTAATTGGAGCAACAGAGAAATTTGCCTGTGAGCCTCTTTCCTTTGGTGAGGAGGAATGTCTGGCATGCCTTTGAAAGGAGGCAAGGTATGGAAATAAAACCTGTAACCGTGGTGAATGATATCCAATACCCATCTGTCTTGGGTAATTAAACTCCAGTTTTCTTTGAAGAGTGCCAACCTTCCTCCCAAAGGTGCTACCAGACGAGAAGATTCTGGCAGCTGAAAAGGCAGGTCATTGGGTCTGTTTACTTAAAGGACTGACCCCTGCCCTCACCAGAAGACTGAGCAGGTGAACTCCCTGTTCTAGGCCTAAAAGAACCTTGAGCTCTGCCCCTACCACATCTAGACCTACCCCTAGACTGGGAATCATAAGCAGGATATGTCCACCCCTTGGTAGGCCAATTTCTACTAAAATTCGGAGGCTGAACCTGCAAAAAATCTTTAACAGTCTGCATAGACTTAGCCTTGTCTTCCATTTTCTTTAGAACTGCTTCCACAGGCGAACCAAACAACACATCAGATTGTAAAGGAGCATCTAAAATCCTTGTCTTCACATGCTCAGCTAAATTCTGATCCCTCAGCCAGGCGTGCGAACCGAACCAGTGGCAGCCACCCTCAAGAGGCCTGCACAGCATCAAAACCACATTGCAAAGAATGCTTACCCACCTGTTCAGAAACATGAACTAAATCCTGCAACTCTTTACACTCAATACCTTCCGCCAAAGCATCTACCTTAGACTTTAATTGTGAAAGGAGATAATTTTGATACTTCAACATGTGAAACTGGCAATTCAAAGCTCTCATGGCCAAAGTGGAAGAAGTATACACTTTCTTTCCCCATCTATCCAAAGCCCTTGCCTCTTTATCCGAGGAACAGGATTTTTAACAACAGAAGCCTTAACACCTTTAGGCCCCTGTGAAACAGTTTCTGGGTCTGCCCTAGGACTCTTAAAAAGATACTTATGAGCTTCAGGCACCCTATAATATCTATCCGGCTTAACTGGAGCAGGAGGCAAAGAATCAGGGTTCAGAGAAGCCTCTGCAAAAACATCCTCCACCACATCTAGAACAGGAGGTATAGCTAAAGGCCTATGCTGGGGAAGAAACAAAATTCCCTAAGCCTTTTCCTGGAATCAGAGAAATCCTGACCTTCCCATTTAAAATGCTCCCTCATGGAATGAAGAGTCTCTGAAAATGAAAAATCCTCAGGAGGAGAAGCAGAAGGAGTAGAATCATCCACATCAGAATCAGAGTAAGGGGAATACTCCTGCAAGTCTTCAGAAGACTCAGAAGCATCCGAACACTGCTCAAAACTCCCAAGCTCAGGTTCCACCCTAGGCCTCTTATCAGGAGGGGCATAGAACCTCTAATCATTGTAATCAAATCTTCTGCCATCTTAAGCATATGCTTCTTAGGTACAGACCCTGAAGAACTAGGGGTAACACCAGAAACCAAACCTGGCCTGCCCTGGAGAAGCCTTGGAAACAGCAGGGAGGGCCTAACCACCTTAGGAAGGGAGGGAAGAACAGCTACCTGAGAAGCCCCTTCCGCCTGGCCTACCTCCTGAGAGGTCACATCTTGTAGTAATAAAGTCTCCCCCTGGGATTCCAAAGAAATTTCTGGCTGAACCTCTGGCTCCACCGAGCCCTCTAAAGAACCGGCGTCCGGACGGACAGTTCTTCCAGCCTAGGCTTTGCTGTTTTGTCCTTGCGCTTTTTTGGCGGCCGGAGCATCCGGCGGCATTTTATAATTACACCGCTTCCCAAAACTAACCTGGCACAATCTAATCTTCTCTTTATCGTGTTGTTAAATCTAGCACAAGAGCGACAGCCAACAACGCCGTGCTCAGGCCCTAAAGCAAGGTATACACAAGGTATGGTAATCCCTATGAGGTATCTGTTTCCCACAAGAAATACAGTTATTCACTTTTCTGACATCCGTAAAATACTGAGGCAAGAAAAACAAAATATTCCCCAACGGGTACTTAGCCAACTTGGATTCGGTCTGAAACAATCTCAGAACGCCAACCTGCACTTGCAAAACTGCTTCTGCATCGGACCATGCGGCAAAAGACTGAGGATATGGCGCGGTCATGCGCATTGTAGTCAGACTAATGGCCGACTGGGACAGCGGACTACCCAAGTGTTAGGACTGCAGCAATGTGGGATGAAGAACATCTGTACTATGCTCTTCGTGTTTCACTGCTGCAGTCATTACACTGGTTAGATTCCCAAAGCTATGGTTGGGAGGTGGAATTTAGATAGCATTAGGGCCAGCTATAAGGACATGCATGACTGCAGTGGCAAAGCCAGCTCTGGATTTAGAGAAAATTGGCAAATGGTAATGTTTGGTGAAAGTATGTACAGAACTCCAAGTAGCAGCTATTAGGATGTCCCTGGTAGAGACGCCCTTGAGAAAGGCTGTAGAGGTAGATGCAGCCCTGGTGGAGTGCGGTCTGATCCCCTGGGGGACAGGTTTTCCATGGTGCTTTTAGCAGAAATTAATGCAATGGCTTATCCATTTAGAAATGGTTTGTTTTGAAATAGCCTTCCCCTCTGCCCCTGCAGCAAATGCCACCAGCAGTTGTTCAGATTTCCTTTGAGGTTTAGTCCTGTCCAAGTAGAATCTAAGTTGTCTGTGCATATCTAAGGAATGCAGTATCCGTTCCCCTTTATTCTGTGGATTAGGAAAGAAGGTTGGGAAATGAATGGACTGATTAATAGCCACACTGGATACCACCTTGGGCATGAAGGATGGACTGTTTCTGAGGGACACCCTGTCCGCATGAAAGATGATGAAAGGCTCCACTGCCACAAGGGCCTGTAATTCAGATACCCTTCTAGCTGAAGTGATTGCTAAAAGGAAAGCTGTTTTCCAAGAAAGAAATGTTAAGTCTGCAGTAGCAGCTGGCTCGAAAGGGGGTAGAGTGAGTTTCTCCAAGACAAAGTAAAGGTCCCAGGCTGGAGTTGGAGCTCTCCAGGGTGGTCTCAAATTTTTGGCCCCTCTGAGGAATTGCTTGAGCAGTGGATGAGAGAAGAGGGGAGGTTCTGTGTTATAATGAGCTGAAATGGCTGAGGCATGGATTTTAATGGAGGAAAAAGACAGGCCTTTGTGACCTATCTCAGTTAAGTATTGTAAAATCTGAGGTAAATTGGGCACTGCTGTGCTCATCCCTTGAGATGGGTTCCAGGCACAGAATCTTTTCCATTTTTCAGCATAAGATTTTCTAGTACTAGGCCTCCTTGCCTCTAAAATGATATCCATCACAGGTTTGCTGAGGGATGGTAAAGGAGAGATTAAGTAATTAGCCAAGCTGCAAGGTTCAGTGTTAGAAGCTGAGGGTGCAGAATTTGGTTCTCCTGCTGAGACAGCAGGGAAGGAGTCTGAGGCAGGTGCCATGGAGATAACAGTGACGCTCTGTGCAGGAGGGAGTACCAGTGTTGGCGCTGCTAGTCTGGAGCAATCAAAATCATCCTTGGTTTGTCCTGTATGATTTTTAGTAATACTTTGGAGAGGAGAGGCAGAGGAGGAAAGGCATAAACTGATAGGTTTTTCCAGCTAAGGAACAGAGCTTCCACTTTCCAGGCTTGTTTGTGGGGAGTCCTTGTGCAACATTTGTCCAATTGGTAGTTCTGGGGAGAGGCAAACAGGTCTATATCTAGGATCCCCCATTTGCTTGTCAACATGTTGAAAATCCTTGGTTCCCGTTTCCACTCGTGTGGGTCCATGAGGTTTCTGCTTAGTCCATCTGCCAGTGTATTTAATTTTCCTGGCAGGAATTGCGCTTGTAGGTGCACTTGGTAGCTCAAGGCTGTGTTCCACAATGCCATGGCTAGTTTGCACAGGGGGTAAAAATGTGTACCCCCCTGCTTGTTTATGTACCACATAACAGTGGCGTTGTCCGTCTTTACCGTTAGCTGTCCTGGGAAGAATGTGGTCCTTGAAGGCTGTCAAAGCATTCTGTAAAGCTAACATTTCTTTTTGATTGATATGCAGGTGCATTTGACTTGGGTTCCATTTGCCCTGAAAACACTTCCCTGCCAGATGAGCCCCCCATGCATAGTCTGATGCATCTGTTAGGGTTTGGGCGGCAGGGGGTGGTGTGAAAGGTAGTCCCTTGGTTTGGTGGCATGCCTCTGCCCACCAAAGGAACTCTAGGTGTAGGCAAGGTATGATTGGAATCATCGTTTCTAGGTCTTGAGACTGTTGACACTACAGGCTTTTTAGATACCACTGTAGTTGTCTCACATGCAGTCTTGTATATGGAATTAAAAGAATGCAGGAGACCATGAACCCCAAGGCTTGCAGTATTTGTCTGGCAGATAGCAGGGTTTTTGTGGCCACACGTTTGAAGTAGGTTGCCAAATGGATTTGTTTCTCTGGCGTGAGGTAAGCCATCTGGAAAGTTGCATTCAAGCTTGCTCCCACGAATATAATTTGTTGATAAGGGACCAGGTGTGATTTCTTTTCATTTATGGTGTAACCCAGACAAGTAAGAACCTATTGTACAAAGGCCAGATGATTCAAAAGTATGTCCTGGCTTTCTGCCTGAATTAGACAATCGTCCAGGTATGGGTATATTTGAATATTACTTTGCCTACAAAATGCAACAACTGGAGCTAGGCACTTTGTGAATAACCTGGGCACAGTAGATAAGCCAAAGGGCAGTGCAAAGAACTGATAGTACCTGTAGCCTGCCTTGAAGCGTAGGTATCTTCTGCAAGATTCCCTGATTGGGATGTGCAGGTATGCTTCTTTTAAATCTAGTGTTGCCAACCAGGTATCTTTGCCTATCATAGGAAGTAATTGAAGAGTCAGCAACTTGAATTTTGGAATCTCCAAAAAGATGTTTAGAGTAAACAGGTCAAGGATAGGATGCCATGAATTGTCTTTTCTGGGTACCAGGAAAACTCTCTAGTAGAAACCTTGTCCCTTTTCCTATTCTGGTACCAGTTGAATAGCCCCCATGCTTAAGAGAGAAAGTACTTGTTTTTGGGCCTCTGCCTACTGAGTTGGGGGTAGGTCCGGCCACCCGCCTGGTGTTGGCAACGTGTGGAAGTGAAATCTGTATCCCTGGGACACTGTATTTAAAACCCATTTGTCCAGGGTAATGAGCTCCCAAATCTTTGCATGAAGAACAATCTTTCCCCCCAAAGGGGAAGTCAGTTGATAACTGCTTGGAAATTTTAAAAGGAAGTCATTAAGACAGTTTACCATAGGGGGGAGCCTTATTATTCAAAGATTTGGAAGTGGAGCCCCCCACTGCTTGGTTCTGTCTCTCCCCTGTGACTGAAACCTGGAGGTTTTGCTGTGTCTGGGTTTGGCTTGAGAACACCTGGAAGGGGCTGGAAAGGACCAATTCTTACAGTGCCTACTAAATCTAGGAGGCTGAACTTGTAAAAAATCTTTAACAGTTTGCATAGATTTAGGCTGATCTTCCATCTTTGTAAGAACTTCCTCAGCCTTGTTGCCAAACATGTGGCCCTGATTTAAAGGAGCATCCAACAATTTAGCTTTAACATGATCAGGCAAAGATTGCTCCTTAAGCCAAGCATGCCTTCTGAGCACATACCCAGTAACAACAGCCCTGCAAGAGGCCTCTAATGAATCAAAACCACATTGCAAAGTATGTTTTCCAACTTGTTCAGCAGAATCCATTAAATCTTGTAATTCTTTATTTTCCCACAAAGTCAGGAATCAACTTCATTTTCTGTTAAAGCAGTCCAATAACATGTTGCTGATACTGTAACATATGAAACTTGCAGCTAAAAGCCCTAATGGCCAAGGTTGCAGAAGTGCAAACCTTCTCACCCCAGCTATTCAGCGCCCTGGAGTCTCTATCGGAAGAGGTAGGATTTTTAGCAGTAGAAGCCTTAATGCCCTTGGGCCCCTGTGAAATACTCTCGATCTGCAAAAGGATTTTTAAAAAGGAACTTGTGGGACTCCGGAACCCTGTAGTGTCTCTGTCAGGTTTTATGGGAGCAGGAGGCAGGGAATGAGGGGCCAAACTAGATTCTGAAAAAGCATCATCAACAATGTCTAGTACAGGAGGAATAGCTAAAGGCCTATGTTGAAGTAGGAGAAGGAAATCAATAAGGCTCTTTTTTGAATCAGGAAAATCCTTGCTTTCCCAGTTGAAATGCTCCCTTAGAGTATGTAAGGTTTCCCCAAAAGAAAAATCCTCAGGAGGGGAAGCAGAGGGAATGGAGCCCTATGCATCAGAATCTTCATAAGTAGATAAGGGCAAATCCAGATCAGAAAAAAACAGAATCCTGACCAGAAAAATCAATCATTCATAAGGACTCTTAGATGGGAGGGGGTTGGCTACCCCTGATTAGATTTATTAGATTTTCAGCCGTCCTTATTTGTTTTTTTTTAGTCATAGAGGCCTGAAATGTGGCCTGGGCATAGTTTTTTTTAGGCATGGATCGAGATTTAGGCCTAAGTAAAGGAGGAGTAGTCGGTTTAATATGCAAGTCCGTAGGCCTGAATACACCCTCAGAAGCCGGTGCCTGCACAGCAGCTCCGGACCCATCCAAGGCAGAGACATCCGCGGGTTCGATAGTTGAAGCATCTCACGGCATACCAGACTCCGAATGGGTCTCAGTAGAGGCCTGCTAATCAGAAGTAGCGGGTATCAGGGGCTGCGAAAGCACCTCACTGAGTACTGGCTTAGGAAAAGTGCCGGCAGTTTTGGACCTCGGCTGCCTGTATCTGTTTTTATCTTTGCATTTTTTCGGATTCCAGGTAGTTGGATGGCTAACAGACGACATTTCTGGATAATTAAACCGAGAACCGAAATATTTAGAGGCGAAAATATACAGAGGACGGATAGTGCGCTGATCAAACAAATCACAAAACCGACAGCAAGGTACGTCATGGTCAGGGCCTAGGCAAGGAATACAGTACGAATTAAAACCTTTATGAGGTATTTGCTTTCCACAAGTAATGCAATTATTAACTTTTACTGACATCGGTAAGGAGCAAGAAAACGTTTCCCCAACGGGGTACTTAGCTTTAGTAAAGACTTCGGTTCTGAAAGTTGAAAATGAAAATTTCAGGAGTCAGCAGACCGGCACTTGCGAACTGCTTCTGCTTTGGGCAATGCACGACTGCTGTAACAGCGTCAGCTGCATGTTTTATACCCCTAATGACGTAACGTCATGGAGGAAGGGACAGCAACCGATGCAGGACCCAAGACTTTGTTATTCAGGCCGACAGAGCTACCTGCAAGCAGATAACCCAAATGTAATGACTGCAACTGTGAAACACGAAGAACATCCTTGAGTAAGTTCTGGATCTGATTTGGTCTGCGGGGACTTCCTGGATGACTCTTTCTTAGCCACCTTTGAACGTCTAGGTTTGCTTGATCCCAAAGACTGGGTGGAACATCTGGGATAGAGTGTTGTCTTTTTGACAGGGAAAGTTGGGAGAAGGGGATTTTGTAACCTCTGGTTACTATCGATCGTAATCATGCATCTTCTGTGATAGTCTGCCAGGCTTTTGGGTACAAGGATAATCTCCACCAACTGTCTTCAGAGTCGGACAGTCGGGGCTCCCTTCAGGAGCTTTGGAAGGGCCTAACAGAGAAGTTATCTGTCGCCCTGATTCTGCGGACCCCCTGCCCGCGATGTCTGTGTTTCCGTTCCCCCCCCCTCCGCGAGAAAAATTTCCTTGTCACAAAGAAGCTAACTTTCCAAGAACCACATTTTTTTTCTTCCTCTTGGCTTTTAGGATAGGATAAGATGGGAGCAGAAAACATGGCCCATGGCAGAGAGCAGAGAGAGTTTTGTCACCTGGTAAGTCTTTTCTTTGAGTGAGGCCCAAATAAGGATGAGCCGTCAAAGGGGCATTGGTAAAGGAAGACTTGAAGGGCTCCGCAAAACGACAAAGGGGCATCCAGGAGTGTCTGCGTAAGGCCACCCCTGTGCCTCCCGCCATGCTCGCCCCAACAGCTGCGTAAGAATTTAGCCGCATGGAGGAGTTAACCACCGAAGTCAAGGTCGCAAGCTGAGAAGCCACCTTGTCCTAGGCTCCTGTGGCTGTAGAATCCTGTAAGGTATCTCCTAACTCATTGAAGAGATCCTTTTGAAGCCTTGCAAAGTGGGACAAATAGTTAAACGACCTGAGTGTAAAGGTCACTGAAGAAAACATACACTTCCCGTATTTGTCCATCATACGAGACTCTCTATTCGGCAGATGAACAGATGAAGTTTCCACCAATTCCTTCTTGGTAGCAGCTGCCACCACCACAGCATCAATGGGAACACCTTTGGATAACAAGAGTCTGTCTTCAGAGGAGGTTATGAATTTATCAGGCCTTTGCAGAACTGGTTCCATTTTGTCTAGAGAGCTCCATGCTTTTCTACTCCTTATGCGCAATACTAAGTCGGAAAGGAGAGATACCCAAGAGGTGGAGGTTCAGGAACTGAATGCATGCAGGTACACTGACTCGGCTTCAGAATGGGCAAGGGACTTCCAGTCACCCCTCTAAGGATTTCTAAGATGTCTGAAAAAGAGACCTCTTCAGAGGGGGACTGTGGGGACCCTTCTGAGTCATCCAAGTCTGTATCTAATGTCAAGGACTCAGGGAAGTCCACATGCTTCCTCTTACAAGACCTCATCTGAGGGACCTCCTCTAAGGGATGCTCAGGGGAAGTTTCGGAAAAGGTGGGATCGCCCAATGGGTCATCCTGAAGCATGGGCTCCTTAGCTTGGGGCAGAGGGGAGGTTCGCAGGCGGACACTGGCATTGAAGGTAAAGGAGCCAATGGAGCAGAGGGTGGAGGTGGCTCAGCAGACAGCACGCACATCACCTCGAAGGCATCGCGGTCTCAACCCGAAAGTCTTCTGCTCTGAAGAAGCTGGCGACTTCCTCCAAACCGAGGGAGACGGCTCCGAGGCCGATGCAGTAGCCGAGCTGACCTGCAGCAAAGCTCTGATAGGGAGAGTAGGGTCGGACAAGGGTCCAATGCTGCTGCCCCCATGGAGCCAATGAGGGAGCGTCGGCTCCCATATCCCTCGATAGAAGGGGGTATTCAAGGAGATCGGAGCGGTAGTTGTAAGCGAAAGACTAAGAGGTTACCGGAATTGACTGTTCCACTACTACTTCCATACACTCCAGCTCCGAACGCAGGAGGAGTTGGAGGAGGAATCGAGACAGGTGTTGGTTGGGATGTCAGCACCATTTCCATCTGGGATGGGCCCAAAAGTATTTTAGCTAATGCTCATGTCCTAAGAAGCCTCTTCACCACCTTCACCACATCATCATCAGAGAGGATCTTAGATGACAGAGAGGAATGGGTTGAAGACCGGTGACTGCCTGCCACAGATTGTAATAAAGACGACAGTGGAGTAGACCGCACCGGTTCCAAGGCAGGAGACCCGGATTGCTTGTGGGACCTTACTAGCTCCAAAAACACAGATGGAGCCGTAGGGGAGTGTTTTGTCGGAACAGTCGGTCCGACTTAGCTTGTAGCTCTTCTCTTTGGATGGATCCAAACTCTGAGCCAAAGAGGATGAAGTCTTGGGTTTTTCCAGTTTATTTGCTGGCTGAGTCCCCTTCCATAGCAGCATCAAAGGGGCCCTTCAGTAAACTTCTTAAGATTAACTTGTTCTTTTTCTCCTGAAGGATTCATAAACTAAATGCATGGCAAATAGAACACGAATCCTGCAGGTGAACAGGTCCTAAATAATATACGGAACTCGTGTGCCCATCCGTAAGGGACACCTTTTAACAGTATGAATCGCACTTTTTTTGAAACCCAAAGGTTTCGATTCCTTGGCAGTATCTTTTGACATAATGTTAAACAGCACTATGTAAAGCTAGAGAAAGAGAAAAAAAAAACACTACTAATAAGGTAAGCCAATAAACAACAAAATCCCTTTTTTTTTTTTTTTTTTTGTATGACAGGAAAGAGGAGAAAGGGGGGAGCCTCCAAGTTAAACGGTGAACTCCTCACCTAAGGAGAGCCTCTAACTTAAAAGCACAGTTTTGTACCAACCATAAAAGTAGATGTTAAGAGTGTATACACTGCTGCAGTCATAACACTTGGGTTATCCTGTCGTCAGGCGGTCCCCTCTGTCGGCCTGAGTTCCAAAGTCTTGGTCCAGCGTCGGTTGCAGTCACTTCTTCCTTGACGACAGTGCGACAGGGGTATACAAGATGCAGCAGACACCATTTTCTTCAGTTTTTCTTGCCCCAGATGTCAGGTGCCCCCAAAAAGGTAGGCAATGCAAATTGCTAATAAAACATACATATGAAAAGCAATTAAAAACTTTCAGTTACCAGCAAATACTCCCCATAGGTAGTAAATGGTAGAAGAGGTAGGTACGTACCAGCAAGTAAGAGGGGAAGGAGGGAGGGTAACCTGGACTGCAGCAGTGTATACACTCGAACATTTACATTTATGGTAGGTACAAAACTGTACTATGCTCATCCTGTTACACTGCTGCAGTCATTACACTTGGGTAGAATCCCAAAGCTGAGGTAGGGTGGCTGGTTCTATAAGGCATTATGGGTGGCTACAAGGCCCTGCAGCACTGCAGTGGCAAAGCCAGCTCCGGATTTAGAGTAAAGAGGCAGATGGTAATGCTTGGTGAAGATATGTACAGAACTCCAAGTTGCTGCTTCCAAAATGTCCTTGGTAGGTACTCCTCTGAGGTAGGCAGTTGAAGTGGTTGTTGCCCTGGTGGAATGAGGCCTAATGCTGTTAGGTACAGGTTTCCTATGGTGTGTATAGCAGAAAAGTACAGTTTTGTACCTACCATAAATGTAGATGTTCGAGTGCTAATACAGCTGCAGTCATAACAGATGGGTTGTCCTGCCGTCAGGTGGGTCCTCGGTCGGCCGAATTTCAAAGTCTAGGTCCAGCGTCGGTTGTCGTCGCTTCTTCCCTGACGTCAGTGGGACAGGGGTATAAAAGAACCAGCCGACGCCATTTTCTTCAGTTTTTCTTGCCCCAGATGTCAGGTACCCCCAGAAGGAAGGTAATACATAAATGCGTGTAATAAAGCAATGCCATATAATCAAAATACAGTAGTTGAAAGCAAATACACCATAAATTAATACCCCAATCAGTATGTATGAGGAGGTGTTAGCCAATAGGCTTGTCCCAAGAGGGGAAGGAGGGAGGGAAACCTGGACTCCAGCTGTATTAGCACTCGAACATCTACATTTATGGTAGGTACAAAACTGTACTATGTTCATCGTGCATACAGATGCAGTCATAACAGATGGGTAAAATCCCAAGCTAAGAAAGGGTTGGTAGGCACTAGGTGGAACTAGGAGGAGCCAGGATGCCCTGCAAGACTGCAGTGGCAAAGCCTGCTCTAGTTTTGGAGTATAATGGTAGGTGGCAGTGCTTGGAGAAGGTATGCACAGAACTCCAAGTGGCTGCTTCCAAAATATCTTTGGTAGGAACTCCTCTGAGGAAAGCTGCAGAGGTAGCTGTGGCCCTTGTGGAGTGAGATCTGATGCCTGCAGGCACAGTTTTGCCATGAAAAGTGCAACAAAAGCGTATGCAGTGGGCTATCCATTTTGAGATTGTCTGTTTGGAAATTGGCTTCCCTTGAGCTCCTATAGCATAGGACACAAAGAGCTGTTCTGATTTTCTGAAAGGCTTAGTTCTGTCCAAATAATAACGCAGTTGTCTGTGGATGTCCAAGGAATGTAGTAATCTCTCCCCTTTGTTTTGAGGATTAGGATAAAAGGTAGGTAAGTGTATAGCCTGATTCAAAGCTACCCTGGATACCACTTTTGGCATAAAGGACGGGTTGGTTCGTAAGGAAACTCTGTCCTGATGGAAGATGATAAAAGTCTGCACAGCCATGAGGGCTTGTAGTTCCGATACCCTACGAGCTGAGGTAATAGCCAGAAGGAAAGCTGTTTTCCAGGACAAATATTGCAAATCTGTTGAGGCATCTGGCTCAAAAAGGAGGCAAGGTCAGCTTTTCTAGAATGAAATTGAGATCCCAAGCAGGTATTGGTTGTTTCCTTGGGGGTTTTATATTCTTAGCCCCTCTGAGGAACTGTCTTAAGAGGGGGTGAGAGAATAAAGGTGGATCAGTGTTGTATTCTGCAGAAATGGCTGAGGCATGGATTTTGAGGGAAGAGAATGAAAGTCCACTGCTTAGCAGCTCAGCTAGATACTGTAATATTTGAGGTAAGTTAAGTTTTCCAGGATTCTGGCCCTTTTTCTCATTCCAGGCACAAAACCGTTTCCATTTTGCGGAGTAAGCTTTTCTAGTAGACGGTCTTCTGGCCTCCAAAATGACATCCTGCACGTCCTTGGAGAATAGGGTCTGTTGTGATGTTAAGGAATTTTCCATGCGGCCAGATTGAGTGTTTTCAGCTGACTGTGAAGAGTTTTGAAGCTGTGCTGAGTCAGAAGAAGAGGCATTAGAGGTAGGGGTCCATGGTGGGGAATGCGTCAGGCTCCTCAGGAGTGGGTACCAGTGCTGTCTTGGCCAGTCTGGAGCAATGAGAATCATCTTTGGTCTGTCTGCTCTGGTTTTTAATAGAACGTTGGGCAGAAGAGGAAGAGGTGGGAAGGCATAAACTTTCATTGTTGTCCAACTGAAAGAGAGAGCGTCCACTTTCCAGGCCTTTGGATGAAAAATTCTTGAGCAGAATTTTGTCAATTGGTGATTTTTGTGGGAGGCAAAGAGGTCTATGTCTGGCCTTCCCCATGCTTGAATTATCTCTGTAAAAACTTGAGGATGCAACTTTCATTCGTGTGGATCTGTCATATTTCTGCTTAGGTTGCCTGCCAGCGTGTTTTCCTTGCCTGGCAAGTACTGTGCTTGAAGTTCGATTTGTAAGTCCAGAGCCATGTTCCAAAGTGACATGGCCAGCCTGCATAGGGGGAATGAATGGGTTCCTCCCTGTTTGTTTATGTACCACATTACTGTGGTGTTGTCTGTCCTTATCAATAAAAACCACACAATCGAGGAGTGCACCAAACGCTGTGTGACAAGAAATGCTGCAGAGGCTCCAAATAATCCAAAATTTAATGTTGTACAAACAAACAGACAGGCTCAAGGTAGTAAGCGCTTTCACGTTATTACAACGCTTCATCAGACTTCAAAAAACAACCTGACGACATCCCCTTTAAATACCCTCATTAATCACAGCTTGTTTATATTAACAAATCACATGGGTATTAAAAACAATTAAAACAGCAACACTGCAGAAACATGAGGCAAGATCTTCCCATACTCAAAAATGTACAAGTTTAAAAACAAAACAGCAACAAAAAACAAAATAAAATATATATATAAAAAATATATGTGTATATATATATATATATATATATATATATATATATATATATATATATATATATACACACACACATACACACACATATGAAATGGACTATGTTAATACGTATACAATATTAATGTTTAAGCTGTCTACCCGCTAGGAAAGGTTTAAGTGTTATTCTGTCATTCAGTCCATATTTATGTGCTTGTGGCTTTAAAATCCACTTGCTCTCCCTCTCCTCCGTATAATTTCTAATGTTCCCTAGTCTATTACTTCTATTGACTACCTCCACCACCCTAAATTTAAAAATGAGTGTAGGTCCTTGTTCTAATGTATGCCGTGCCAAAGCATTAATGGTGTTATCTTTCTCTATAGCATAAATATGCTCTCTTATGCGCTCACGCAAGGATCTGTTTGTTTTGCCAACATAAAAATGTCTGCAAAGCTGACATTGAGCAATGTATACAATATTAGTAGTCCTGCAATCAGCGTATCCCTTGAAGACGTAAGCATGTCCTGTAAATGGATGTACAAACGTGTTGGTATCAGCTATGTATTTACACTGTTTGCATGAGCGACAGGCAAAAGTGCCTGTCCTCTGGGATAAACTCTGGTCGTTAAACATCCTATCATAACATGATATCCTATTCAGTGATTTCATATTCCTATATGCTATGCGGGGCTTGTCATCTACTAATGTTTTGATCTTATCATCCATCATCAGTAGTTTCCAATTGTTGTTTATCACTCGCATAACATGATTGTTCTTGTTGGTAAAGGGAATGGTTAAACCTATTGACAGTGGAAGCACCAGTATCCCTTTTGGGTAGTGGGCTAACATCCACTCGTTAAGGAGACCCTATCCATTTATTTGGACAAGATGTTTAAACCAGTAGTCACACGAGTCAAACAGGTGTTGAGAGACACCACACATTTTTTAGAGGACCTTGCTATGTTTAATAGGTCTTCACTCCTTAATAGTAGTGATCTTTTTGTAACCTTAGACGTCAAATCCCTATTTACTTCGATACCTAATGATATCGGTATGGATTATGTGAGGCTATTTTTGGTCAAGAATGGTTTACCCAATGACAAGATCATTAGATGGCTATCCCTTTTAGAGTTGGTACTTGACAACAGTGTCCTTCTTTATAATGGCAAATATTATCTACAAACTAAGGGGGTAGCAATGGGGACCCCTTGTGCCAACGCCTATGCCAATTTGGTGTTGGCACACTGGGAGGATGTTTACGTCCTTAACAACACTGATTTCAAGAATTTGAAACACTATAGTAGATTTGTGGATGACGTGTTTATGGTATGGGGAGGGACTGTTGAACAGTTGAAAGAATTCGTGGCTTACTTAAATGGTACAACAGGATTCTTGATTTTTGACAGTATTCATTCGTCAGGTGAAATAGATTTTTTAGATGTTAAAGTAATAAGGGGGTCAAATGGCATTGACACCGGGTTATACAGGAAGCCATGTTGGAAGAACAATCTCCTACACCGTAGTAGTATGCATCCCAAACATGTTCATAGGAACATAGTGAAGAACCAGGTTTTGAGGGTGTCTAGGCTGACTACGCAAGACACTGCCTATGAACATCACAAGACACAATTGGCCAACAACTTCATTTCTAGAGGTTATAATACAGCCGAGGTTTGTGGTGATATTTTAGAAGGTGATTTGCTTAGAACAGGGTCAGGTCTCCCATTCATTAACAGAGTGGATGTTAGCCCACTACCCAAAAGGGATACTGGTGCTTCCACTGTCAATAGGTTAACCATTCCCTTTACCAACAAGAACAATCATGTTATGCGAGTGATAAACAACAATTGGAAACTACTGATGATGGATGATAAGATCAAAACATTAGTGGATGACAAGCCCCGCACAGCATATAGGAATATGAAATCACTGAATAGGATATTATGTTATGATAGGACGTTTAACGACCAGAGTTTATCCCAGAGGACAGGCACTTTTGCCTGTCGCTCATGCAAACAGTGTAAATACATAGCTGATACCAACACGTTTGTACATCCATTTACAGGACATGCTTACGTCTTCAAGGGATACGCTGATTGCAGGACTACTAATATTGTATACATTGCTCAATGTCAACTTTGCAAACAGTTTTATGTTGGCAAAACAAACAGATCCTTGTGTGAGTGCATAAGAGAGCATATTTATGCTATAGAGAAAAATAACACCATTAATGCTTTGGCACAGCATACATTAGAAGAAGGACCTACACACATTTTTAAATTTAGGGTGGTGGAGGTAGTCAAAAGTAGTAATAGACTAGGGAACATTAGAAATTATACGGAGGAGAGGGAGAGCAAGTGGATTTTAAAGCTACAAGCACATAAATATGGACTGAATGACAGAATAACACTTAAACCTTTCCTAGCGGGTAGACCGCTTAAACATTAATATTGTATACGTATTAACATAGTCTATTTCATATGTGTGTGTGTACAGATATATATATATATATATATATATATACACACACACACATATACATTTTTTATATATATATTTTTATTTTGTCTTTTGTTGCCGTTTTGTTTGTAAACTTGTACATTTTTGAGCATGGGAATAGCTTGCCTCATGTTTCTGCAGTGTTGCTGTTTTAATTGCTTTTAATACCCATGTGATTTAATATAAACAAGCTGTGATTCATGAGGGTATTTAAAGAGGATGTCGTCAGGTTGTTTTTTGAAGTCTGATGAGGCATTGTAATAACGTGAAAGCACTTACTACCTCGAGCCTGTCTGTCTGTTTGTACAGCATTAAATTTTGGATTATTTGGAGCCTCTGCAGCATTTCTTGTCACACAGAGTTTGGTGCACTCCTCGATTGTGTGTTTTTTATTCATAGTTTTTTTATTGAGGGTGCTTTACCCGGCAGGTATTGGTTTTTCTTTCAACTTTTGTCCTTATCAATAGTTGACCTGGATGCAGAAGGTCTTTGAAAGCTATAATAGCATTTATTACTGCTAGCATTTCCTTTTGATTGATGTGAAGGTGCTTCTCTTTTTGGGACCATTTGCCCTGAATGCACCGATCTGTCATGTGCGCCCCCCAGGCGTAGTCCGAGCCATCTGTTGTGATGACTTGATTTGCTTGAGGCTTGCTGAATGGGAGACTTATATTTCTTTGGCATGCTTGAGCCCACCACAGAAATTCCTTTTGAAGACATGGAATTAGTGGTATTATTGTTTCCAAACTGTGGCTGTGTTGAGACCATAGGTTTTTCAGGTACCATTGAAGTTTCCTCATATGCAGCTTTGCACATGGGATTAGTAGGATGCAAGATGCCATGAATCCCAGAGCCTGCAGGATTTTCCTTGCAGTCAGCCTGGAGAAATTTGCTAGTGTTCTGAAGTACTGAGTTAGTTGTCCCTGCTTCTCTGGCGTGAGGTAGGCCATCTGGGTGTTTGTGTCCAAGTTGGCACCCAGGAAAATTATTTTCCGAGAAGGTATTAGCCTTGATTTCTTTTTGTTGACTGTGTATCCCAGAGAATTCAACAACATTATTACATAAGCCAGATGTTTCAGAAGTATGTGCTTGCTGTCTGCTTGGATCAGGCAGTCGTCCAAATAGGGGGTATATTTGTATCCCTTGAAGTCTGCAGTAGGCAATTACTGATGCCAGGCATTTTGTGAATACTCTGGGCGCAGTAGATAAGCCAAAGGGCAATGCAGAGAATTGATAATCGGTTGAACCTGCAAGAAATCTGAGCTATCTTCTGCAATTTTGTCTGATTGGGACATGCAGGTATGCCTCCTTGAGGTCCAGTGTTACCAGCCAAGACTCCTTGCCCAGCATGGGAAGAAGCTGCTGTAAAGTAAGCATCTTGAATTTTGGTACGAGTAAAAATGTGTTTAGGATGGATAGGTCCAAAATAGGTCTCCAATCTTTTCCCTTCCTTGGTACCAGGAATAGTCTGGAATAAAAACCCTCACCCTGTTCGTGAGTAGGTACCTCTTGAATAGCTTTCATGTCCATGAGATCTGAAATTTGTCTTTGTACCTCTGCCCTTTGATTGTGTGGCAGGTTTGGCATGCCTCTCATTTTTGGAAGGGTGTGAAAATGGAATCTGTAGCCTCTGTTTATAATGTCCAGGATCCATTTGTCTTTTGTGACAATATGCCAATTTTTTGAAAATAATGCCAGTTTTCCACCTAAGGGTGCTGCCATTTGAGCCTTGCTTGGCATGCAAAGGGGAAAGTCATTGGGCTTGCTTTCTGAATGGCTGCGAACTATCTTCACCACCTCTTTGGGTAGGAGCTTGTCATTGTCTGCCTCTAAACGATCCTTGAGATTGTCCTCTGCCCCTCGGGCGCCTGTATCTACCTCTTTGGGGTCTGTCCGTGGCTGGAAAGGACCAATTTTTGGAAGGCCAATTTCTACTGAAACGTGGAGGTTGTACCTGTAGAAAATCTTTCACTGTTTGCACTGATTTAGCCTTTTCCTCCATTTTCTTTAATACCTCCTCAGCATTAACACCAAATGATACATCATTTTGAAGAGGGGCATCTAGTAATTTAGCTTTGACATGATCTGGTAAGGTTTGTTCCTTGAGCCAGGCATGTCTACGTATGACTGATCCTGTAACAGCAGCTCTACGTGAGGCCTCTACAGCATCAAAACCACATTGCAAGGAATGTTTACCCACTTGTTCTGCACTATGCATCAAATCCTGCAACTCTTCAAGTCTGGTTGTTCAGGTTGTGACATTTTACTTCTCAATTGTGATAATAGAAACTGTTGGTACTTTAGCATATGGAACTGGCAGTTTAATGACCTCATGGCTAAGGTGGCCGAGGTATATACCTTTTTTCCCCACCTTTCTAAGGATCTGGAATCTCTTTCGGAAGGTAATGGATTTTTAGCACTGGAGGCCTTAATTCCCTTGGGGCCCTGTGAGATAGTTTCTGGGTCAGCCGCATGGCTTTTGTATAAAAATTGGTGTGAGTCAGGAACCCGGTAGTACCTGTCAGGCTTGACTGGGGCTGGAGGTAAAGAATCCGGGTTAAGGCAGGCCTCCGAGTACACATCATCTAGTATGTCTAAGACCAGAGGTATAGCCAGAGGCCTGTGCTGAGGTAGCAAGAGAAAATCCCTAAGCCTTTTCTTGGAATCTGAGTACTCTTGGCCTTCCCAGTGGAAGTGTTCCCTTAAGGTATGCAATGTTTCCCCAAATGAGTAATCCTCTGGAGGGGAGACAGAGGAAATGGACTCCTCTGCATCAGAATCTTCAAAAGGGAAGTAAGAATGTTCCTGTTCATCAGAGTGCTCTGATATAATGGAGGCCTGGTCAGAGGAGGGGGATTCTTCCTCCACTGTGGGCCTTTTGTCCGTGGGGAGCTGAGAACCCCTGATAAGAGTAATTAAATCCTCAGCCATTTTAAGCATCTGTTTTTTTAGGCATGGGGCCTGGAGATGGGCCCTGTGTAGCTTGTCCCTTAGAATGCATGGCTGCTTTAGACTTAGTGAAAGCCTTGATGGAAAAAGAAGAGGAAGGTCTGAAAAACACCTTGAGAGGAGGCAGACCTGTCTACATTTTGAGATTCACCACCAAGAGTGGCTTCGGTATCTGTAGTCGGGGTGTGGGCCGAAGAGCCTGCGACCTCGGGTACAGAAGGCACCGCCAATGAAGTGTCGTCAGTAGTCAGGGGCGTAGGTGCCTCGCTGAGAACCGGACCACCTGTAGTCGGCTTTGGCGTGGTGTCGGTAGAGGCCGCGGACCTCGTGTGTCTGTCCTTATCTTTGCGTTTTTTTTAGACAAAACTAGAGTCAGAGTATCCGACGACATAAAATAGTTACATTTTTTGCCAAAATAATGCTGGGCGAACTCCGCCCGACGCTTAATGGTGCGGTTGTTGAAAGTAGCACAAAAACGACAGACCGAAACGTTGTGGTCTAGGCCTAAGCAAGGAATACAGAGAGAATGAAAATCCTTATGCGGTATTTACTTCCCACATGAAATACAATTATTAACTTTGTCTGACATCGGTCTGAGGCAAGAAAAGTTTCCCCAACTGGGTACTTAGCTTTCAAGAAGACTTCGGCTGCAAAATATTCGTAATTTCAGGAGCTGGCCGACCGGCACTTGAGAACTGCTTCTGCTTCGGGCACCGCGCGGCAAGAAAGACTGGCGAAAATGGCGTCGGCTGGTTCTTTTATACTCCTGTTGCACTGACGTCAGGGAAGAAGCGACGGCAACAGACGCCGGACCTAGACTTTGGAATTCGGCCGACCGAGGACCCGCCTAACGGCAGGAGAATCCATCTGTTATGACTGCAGCTGTATGCACGATGAACATCGTATACAGTGTCCTATCCATTTTGAAATGGTCTTTGAAATGGATTTTCCCTGTGCTCCTGCAGCATATGCTACAAACAATTGCTCAGTTTTTCTGAAAGCTTTGGTTTTGTCCAAGTAAAAGCGTAACTGCCTGTGTATGTCCAAAGAATGCAGAAGTCTCTCCCCTTTATTCTGTGGGTTTGGATAAAAAGTTGGCAAGTGAATAGTCTAGTTTAGAGCCACACTTGATGCCACCTTTGGCATAAAAGTAGGGTTTGTTCTTAAAGACACCCTGTCTTGGTGGAAAATGATGAAAGGTTCCACTGCCATTAGTGCCTGAAGTTCTGAAACTCCTCGTGCTGAGGTTATTGCCAGGAGCAAAGCAGTTTTCCAAGAGACATTTTAAATCTGCTGAGTTAGCTGGCTCAAAAGGAGGTAAAGTTAATTTTTCCAACAAGAAACTGAGGTCCCAAGTTGGAGTTGGTGCTCTACGGGGCAGTCTTATGTTTATAGCCCCTCTGAGGTACTGTTTTAGCAAAGGATTTGAAATAATAGGTGGGTCCGTGTTGTAATGAGCAGAGATGGCAGAGGAGTGGATCTTCAAGAATGAAAAGGAAAGGCCTTTGTCCAGCATCTCAGTTAAATATTGTAGTATCTGAGGAATATTTGAGAAAAGAGGGTCAAGGCTGTGAGCCTGGTTCCAGGCACAGAATCTCTTCCACTTATCCGAATAGGCTTTCCTGGTACTAGGCCTTCTGGCCCCCAGAATGACATCCATAACCGCTCTGGAGAGAGGCATTGCTTGCTTGACTACAGAATCTGCCATGCAGCCAGGTTTAAAGTCTTTAGTTGGCTGTGAAGTACCGTATTGTTGTGCTGAGTCAGAAGATGTGGGATTTGAGGCAAAATCCAGGGTGGACCTTGTGCTAAGTCTTTAAGATTGGGTACCAGTGCTGGCGAGGCCAGTCTGGGGCAATCAGGATCATCTTTGGCTTTTCTTTCCTGGCTTTTATGAGTACCTTTGGAAGGAGAGGTAGTGGTGGGAAAGCATATACTTTGTAGGTTTTTCCAGCTGAATGAGAGGACATCCACTTTCCATGCTTGTGGGTGGTAAGTCCTTGTGCAGAATTTCTGTAGCTGGCAGTTGATTGGGGATGCAAACAGATCTATGTCCGGGCTCCACCATTTTTGTGTCATCATTCTGAATATTTGTGGATGTAATTTACACTTGTACGGATCCATGATGTTTCTGCTTAAATCGTCTGCCAGTGTGTTTTTCTCTCCTGGCAGGAATTGTGCTTGCAGATGAACTTGATAGGTTAGAGCTGTGTTCCATAAGGTCATGGCTTGTCTGCAGAGGGGATAAGACCGAGTGCCCCCTTGCTTGTTTATGTACCACATAACTGTGGTGTTGTCTGTCTTTAGTTGTAGTTGCCCAGGATGCAGAAGGTCCTTGAAAGCTATAAGGGCATTTTGTACAGCTAGCATCTCTTTTTGATTGATGTGAAGATGCCTTTGTTCTGCGGGCCACTTGCCTGAATGCATTTTCCTGCCATGTGTGCTCCCCAGGCGTAATCAGATACATCTCTTGTCAGCTTTGCTTGGCTGTGGGTTGAGTGAAAGGCTGTCCCTTGTTCATAGGTTCATAGGTTCATACTAGGCTATCTGCCCAAGGGCATTTATAAGCCTAGCCCATAGTTATGTGGCTTTCGCCACCCCTTTAATTTGAATAAAAACTATGCCTATCATTTTTCTGTGCCTCTGTCAAGCAGTGACACTGAAGTAATCCCTGGGGTATATCTGCGATCTCCCATCCATTGGTCAAGATTCCTCTTGAACAAGGCCAGCGAGGTGCTCTGCCTCACATGTACCAGGATTTTGTTCCACAGCATAGGGAGTCTCTGGGTGATGAATCTGTCCCTCCAGCACGTTCTATTTATAACCGTGTCAAGGTTTAAGTCTCCGCCCTTGTGGTTCTGAGGGATCTAGATTTTTGAGGTGAAGCATATTCATCAAATCTGGGTTTGACATGGCCTTATATGTCAGGCACAGGTCACCTCTGAGCAAGCGGTATGAGACTGAATAGAGCTGGAGTTCTTTCAGTCGGGCAGCATAAGACATATTTTTGAGACCCTTTATCCTTTTGGTGAGGAACTTTTGGGGCCTTTCAAGCTGCAGCAGGTGTCTGGTCAGATACATTCGAGCGGGCATTGTACTCAATCATAGGTCTAATGAGTGATGAGTACAGGGGGACGATGACCTCCCTTGATCTAGATGCGAATCCCTTCATGATCAGGTGGGCGATATAGAAGGTTTTCCTAACTACTTTAGCAACATGAGTGTCAAACGAAAGGCTACTGTCAACTTGGGTCCCCAGATCCCTGATTACTTTTTCTGTGCTCAGTGGATTGCCACCTATATGGTAGCTAGGGGTAACCTTGTTTTTCCCGAAGGGTATGACTATGCATTTTTTGGCGTTTAACTTCAGGCCATGGCACTGGCACCAGTTATCTGTTTCACTGAGGCCCTTCTGGAGGATATCTGTGTCAGATGCGTTTTCGACTATGGCGCCCAGTTTGCAGTCATCTGCAAACTCTGTCAGCCATAACCCTCCTGTGTTTGCTTGTACTTCAGAAAAGTAGATGCCGAACAAGAGTGGACACAGGACTGAGCCCTGTGGGACATCACTTGTGACAGGCTTTGAGTCTGACATGGCTCCAGCAACTCTGACCCTGTGGGTTCTGTCACTTAGCCAGTTTGCAACCCATCTTGTGATGTATGGGTTTACATTCAAGCTGATGAGTTTTTCGATGATACCTGAGTGGGGTATTGTGTCGAAGGCCTTTGCCAGGTCTAGGTAGGCTGTATGGACTGCCTTTCCCTCATCAATGGCCTTGGTAACTGTCTCGAAAAAGTCAACCAAGTTTAAGAGGCAGGATCTGCCTTTGACAAAGCCAAACTGGGTTGGATCCAAAGTCTGCAAGTTCCCTATGTCTTTATTTATGAGTTCCATTATGATCCTCTCCATGGCTTTGCAGATAAGACTTGTCAAGCTAATGGGGCAGTAATTTCCAGGGTCTGTGGAGGCACCGCCCTTATGAAGTGGGACCACAGTCACCGTGCGCCACTCCTTGGGTACGTATCCTGAGGTGAGGCTAAGATTAAACAGCTGTCCTAACTGTGAGTTTAATTCCTCGTTTAGTTCATGAAGCACACAGCCGGGGACACCATCCGGTCCCATGGATGCTGTGTTTTTTGCCTTAGTGAGGGCAGTTCTCACCTGGGCGTTGGAGATGTTTGGGGGGCTACAATCCTCTGGAATAGATATCTCTCCTTTTGGGGGGGGAGGGGGGGGGAGTTTGCACTGAACCTGTCAGCCAGTATGTTAGCAATGTGTGTAGGTTCAGTAATTTTCACATCATTTTGAAATTTTGAACTAATTCTGAGCATATCTGGGAGTTTCCTCCTAGGTTTCTAACATAGCTAAAGAAGGCCTTATGATTGTCTTTAGAGTCCTTGGCGATTTTTCTCTCAAAATTTGCCTTGGATGATTTTATGAGAGCTCTTAGTTTTTTACTTATAATGATCAAAGGTGTCTTACCTTTCAAGGATTTTGCTCTATCTTGTAGTAGCTTCCTCCTTTTGTTGTAGAGCTTGTTTAATGCTGGGGTCCACCAGACTGGACGCTTGCCTTTGGTACAGAGAGTCTTAGTTTTGTTTGGGATTGCCTGATCCATGCAGTCCTGTAGGTGCTGGTAGAAGGCATTTGTAAGTGATTCAGCAGTTTGAGTAATGTTTACCACTGGCTCAGGGGCCTTAAAGGAGACCACACTAGTTTTTAGAAGTGTGAAATCGGCTTTTGAGAAGTTTTTCACTGTGGTCTTTTTTGTTTCAGGTGGGGGCGGGATGAGGACCTCCAGCGTGATTAGTTTATGATCTGATCACACCAGTGAGGGGTATACTTCCGGTGTTGAACATTTTGATCCCATGTTCATGATGATGAGATCAAGTATGTTTTCTCCTCTTGTGGGGATGGTGACTAGTTATTCCATGGCATTTGAGTTTATGAACTCCAGGAATCTTTGGGTTAGAGTGTTCGGGCTTGAGTAGTGTTCCCAGTCTATATTAGGGTAGTTGAAGTCACCTAGTATGATGTGTTTGGAGATGCATTTATCCCCTCCAATGTTTTCAGTAAAGCCATGTGAGGTTCCTGAGTTTGAGAGGGTGTCCTGTAACATGCTACAAATTGCAGAGCAGTCTTGCCTATGGTTAATTGCACCTGGATGGTCTCCGATGCATCGTGCGTTGCCACCAACCTTGAGGTGTGGGTGTCCTTTATGAATATGGACACCCCCCCCCCTTTCTTGGTGTTGTCCGGATTTTGGGGCCGGAACGCATGATATGAGGTGAAACCTGTTAGTGCTGGGGTGCTCTCAGGAGCCTTGAACCAGGTTTCTGTCACAGCACAGACATCGATGTTCTCCATATTGAGAAGGGCCTCGAGTGTGCATCTTGAGATTGAGACTTCTGGCATTGAGCAGCATTACCCTTAGTTTTTTTTCTTTTTGGTGTTCTAGGGTGGTAGGTTTAGAATTTGAGCCTTGCCTAAAAAGGCACTATGGGGGTGGCAAGAGCCTTTGCCAATATCCGAAGCCCAGGGATGACAGGTGCAAGCCGTCCCTTGCAAGCAGCGTGGCTTGTCCAGCATGTCATCCCAGGCAGACAGACATTGGATCCTTTGAATGACACCAGAATTTAAGCCAATTATTAAAGCTGATCATCTTATCACTGTATTGTGGCATCATTCTAGGTGAAGGTAGGATACTGCTCAAGGTCAGGGTCATACCTGCCTGGGCTACATAATCAGAGAGCTCCTCGATGTCCCTTTTCATGTAGTCCAAGGAGTGCGTCTCAGGTCGTTGACACCAGCGTGGACAATGACTGAGTCGTACTTGTACCTGCTGTTGAGAGACCTGAGTGCTTGCGCTATGTGGCAGATTCTAGCGCCCGACAGGCAGCTTACTGTGACCTTCTCCTTACTCAGTCTGGTGAGCGGGATGTCAGTGTGTCTGACTATGGAATCACCAATGACAAGTGTCTGGCATTTTGTTTGGCCTTAAGGGCTGTGACTGTTTGACACTGACTGTGTGGTCTATGTGTTGCATGTGTTGGGTCGTGAGGTGGTAGTTGTTTGGGTGTCTGCTTTGGTGGCCTCTGCTGTTTTGGTAAATTTTTGATCAGAGCCTCCGAGTATGTCTTTGTGTGAGTATGTGTATGATTTGAAGTTGTGATGGTACCATGTGTGACTGGGTATGTATTGTGTTGAGGTGACATGCTTGAGCCCACCATCGAAACTCCTGTTGAAGGCAAGGAATTAGTGGTATTACTGTTTCCAAACTTTGACAGTGTTGAGACCAGACACTCTTTAGGTACCACTGTAGTTTCCTCATATGCAGTCTGGCATATGGAATTAGGAGTATGCAAGATGCCATGTAACCCAAGGCCTGCAGAATTTTTCTTGCAGGGAGTTGGGTCTTTGTTGCCATCACTTGAAAATATTCAGTCAGTTGTCCTTGCTTGTCTGGCGTAAGACAAGCCATCTGGGCCATTGTGCTTAAGCTGGCACCCAGGAATATTATCTCTTGTGAGGGCACTAGTTTTGACTTCTTTTCGTTTACTGTGTACCCTAGGCAACTTAACTTTTTTACAAACGCCAGATGCTTTAGAAGAATGTCCTTGCTCTCTGCTTCAATCAGGCAGTCGTCCAGGTACGGACAAATTTGAATTCCTTTCTGTCTGCAAAATGCAATTACTGGTTCCAGGCACTTTATGAAGATCCTGGGCGCAGTAGATAAGCCAAAGGGCAGTGCAGAGAATTGGTAGTGCACTGAACCAGCTATGAATCTGAGGTATATTCTGCAGTTTTTTCTGGTAGGGACATGCAGGTATGCCTCCTTGAGCTCCAAAGTTACAAGCGAAGCTTTCTTGCCCAGCATGGGAAGAAGCTGCTGTAGTGTCAACATTTTGAATTTTGGAACATCCAGGTAAGTGTTTGGAGAACAAAGATCCAGAATGGGCCTCCAGGCTTTGTCCTTTCTGTGAACCAGAAAGTCTTGAATAAAATCCTTGTCCTTTCTCCTGTGTTGGTACCTTTTGAATAGCTCTCATGTCCATGAGTGCTGTGATTTGTCTTTGAGCCTCTGCCCATTGATTTGGAGGCAGATTTGGCATTCCTTTTAACCTTGGCAGAGTGTGAAAGTGGAGCCTGTAACCTTGAGATACAATGTTGAGAACCCATTTGTCTTTGGTGATCATATGCCAATTGTGACAGAAAAGTGCCAGTTTTCCTCCCAAGGGGGCTGCCAAGAGAGAACTGTTTGGGAGCTGTAGTGGGAAGTCATTGGAGCTGCTTTTTATAAAGTTGAGGCCTGTCTTCCCCTTCCTTCTGGGTTGATGCACCCCACTATCGAGGCCTGTAAGGACCTTGTGGTTGACCTCTACCTCTTGGACGTCTGTATCTGCCCCTTTGAGGTCTGTTTGTAACTGGAAAGAACCAATTCTTAGTTGGCCAATTTCTACTAAATCAAGGAGGCTGAACCTGTAAGAAATCCTTCACAGTTTGCATAGATTTTGCCTTATCCTCCATTTTCTTTAATACCTCTTCTGCCTTAACTCCAAATAAAACATCCTGCTGCAAAGGTGCATCCAATAATTTTGCTTTAACGATCTGTAACGTCTGTTCTTTTAACCAAGCATGTCTTCTAATGACAGATCCTGTAACTGCTGCTCTACAGGAGGCCTCTAATGAATCAAAGCCACATTGCAAAGTATGTTTTCCCACTTGTTCAGCTGCATGCAATAAATACTGCATTTCTTTATAATTAGGGGGATCTGAGTTTGGACGCATTTTTTGTTTCAACTGAGACATCAAATATTGCTGATATTTTAGCATGTGAAACTGGCAATTTAAGGCCCTCATTGCTAAAGTTGCAGATGTATATACTTTCTTCGCCCATCTGTCTAACGCTCTGGAATCTCTGTCAGAGGGGACTGGATTCTTTGCTGAAGAGGCCTTTACCCCTTTGGGGCCCTGAGAAATAGTTTCAAGGTCAGCAGCAGGGCTTTTATAAAGAAATTTGTGAGAGTCAGGGACTCTGTAGTATGTCTGGCTTAACTGGAGCAGGAGGTAAAGAATCAGGATTTAAATTGGATTCAGTATACACATCATCCACAATATCTAACACTGGTGGAATAGCAATGGGTCTGTGTTAAGGTAATAAAAGGAAATCTCTGAGCCTTTTCTTGGATTCTGAATAATCCTGGCCCTCCCAATGGAAATGCCCCCTCATGGTATGCAAGGTTTCCCCAAAGGAGTAGTCCTCTGGCAGAGAGGCTGAAGGAATTGATTCCTCAGCATCAGAATCCTCATAAGGGGTAAAGAGTATTCTAGGCCTGAGGATGAATCTGAGGAGATGGATACCTGGTCAGATGAGTCATAGTCTGCATCCTGTCTAGGCCTTTTATCAGGAGGGGGATGGGACCCCCTGATCAGAGTGATCAAGTCTTCGGCCATTTTGAGCATTTGTTTCTTAGGCATGGAGGCCTGTCCTGGTAAATGTTGAATTTGTTTGTTTTTAAAGGAGTTTTAGACTTAGCAGAAGATTTAATGGTTAACTGAGTAGGTCTGAAAACACCCTCTGAAGCTACGGGTTGTTCAGCTACTCCGGATCCCTCTGAAAGGTTAGACTCGGTAGGCTGTAAATCTGGTGCGTCCGAAGGCCCAGTCATCTCCACGTGGGAGTCAGAGGCGGCCTCTGGTTCTAAAGAAGAGGTAGTCAGGGGCTGTGAAGGTGCCTCGCTGAAAACTGGAGAACCGGCAACTGGCCTAGAAGAGGCTTCGTCAGTTTTGGGCCTCTGATGCCTGTCCTTGTCTTTGCGCTTTTTGTGTATTCCGGTCATCGGTAGTTCAAACAGGATGGTGTAATTGAATTTTCTGCCAAAATAATGTCGGGGAAAAACAAACAGACGTTTAATAGTGTGCTTGTTAAACCTAGCACAAAACCGACAATCTGTGACGTTGTGGTCTGTGCCTACGCATGGGATACATTAAGAATGGAAATCCTTATGAGGTATTTGCTTCCCACAAGAAATACAGTTATTAACTTTTACTGACATCGGTCTGAGGCAAGAAAAAGTTTCCCCAATGGGGTACTTAGTTTTGTAGAAGACTTGGTTCTGGATTCGGAATGAAAATCTCTGGAGTCGGCTGTCCGGCACTTTCAAACTGCTTTTGCTTCGGGCACCATGCGGCAAGAAAGACTGAAGAAAACGGCGTCGGCTGCATCTCATATACCCCTGTCGCACTGACGTCAGGGAAGAAGCGACAGCAACCGACGCCGGACCAAGACTTTGGAACTCAGGCCGACTGAGGGACCGCCTGACGGCAGGATAACCCAAGAGTAATGACTACAGCAGTGTAACACGAACATCAGCAACTCCTTAAAACTTAAAGTAAGACAAGAAAAGCAAAGAACCCTCTAAGTTAAATGGGTTTAGAAGAGAGGAAAGGGCCAGAGAGAAAAACGTTTAGTCCCCTCCAAACGCAAGTCACTCGTATGGGAATGGGAGGTAGAAGAACAAAGGGACAACTACTATTAAATTAGAAAAATAAATAAGAAACTTTTTCTTCAAAATTACAACAAATAGAAAAAACACTTACACTGAGCCAGTATCCCACAATCTCAACACTGCAAGCGGCAAATAATATCTGGGTAACTGCCGCTAAGCATGCTGGGATAGGGGCTAGCCTCGAGCCAGTAAAAGCTCTCGAACTATAGTATACGGCCGAGTGGGAGCAGAGGGTCAGCTCCGAACCCAAACAGCAAGAATGAAGGCGACATATGGACAAAAAAGTACAGTTGTGTACACTTACCATAACTGTAGATGTTCGAGTGTATTCACTGTTGCAGTCATTACATTTGGGTAATCTGCTGGCAGGTTGCCCTCAGTCGTCCTGAATTCCAAAGTCTTGGGTCCTGCATCGGTTGCCGTCTTCTCTTCCATGACGTCAGGGGTATAAAACATGCAGCAGACGCCATTTTCTTTAATTTTTCTTGCCCCCGATGTCAGGTGCCCCCAAAAAGGTAGCAATATTTTATATATACACAAACATGCATCAATATAAACTATCCTACAACCTATGTGGTGCATTTGTTTGTAGATGAAGGTAGAGAAGGCAAGATAAACTGAAGAATGACAGGGGGATGGCGGGAGGGTAACCCAGACTGCAACAGTGAATACACTCGAACATCTACATTTATGGTAAGTGTACACAACTGTACTATGTTCTTCATGTTTTACTGTTGCAGTCATTACATTTGAGTAGAATCCCAAAGCTATGGTTGGGAGGCTGGAGCTAAACAGCATTAGGTGCGGCTATAAGGCCCTGCAGCACTGCAGAGGCAAAGCCTGCCCTGGACTTGGAGTAGAGAGGCAAATGGCAATGCTTTGTAAAGGTGTGAACAGAACTCCAAGTAGCAGCCTCTAGAATGTCTTTGGTTGGTACTCTTCTGAGAAAGGCTGCCGAAGTAGCTGCAGCTCTGGTGGAAGGAGACCTAATGCCCTTGGTCACAGGTTTACCATGGTGTAAGTAGCAGTAATGGATGCAGTGGCTTATCCACTTTGAAACTGTCAGCTTTGAGATAGCCTTTCCTTCTGATACTGCAGCATATAACACTAGTAATTGCTCAGTTTTTCTTAGAGTTTTTGTCCTGCTCAAGTAGAATCCTAGCTGTCTGTGTACGTCCAAGGAATGCAGAATTCTCTTCCCTCTGTTCTGCGGATTTGGATAAAAAGTTGGCAGATGAATTGTTTGGTTAAGAGCCACAATGGAAACCACCTTAGGCATAAAAGTAGGATTTGTCCTCAGACACTCTGCCTGGGTAAAATATGATAAAAGGCTCTACAGCCATGAGGGCCTGTATCTCTGAAACTCTTCTTGCTGAAGTAACTGCTAGTAGCAGAGCTGTCTTCCATGATAAGAACTTTATATCAGCGGTAGCGACTGGTTCAAATGGAGGCAGGGTGAGCTTTTCCAACACATAATTGAGGTCCCATGCAGGTAATGGTGATCTTCTAGGAGGCCTTAGGTTTTTGGTTCCTCTAAGATACTGCTTTAGTAAAGGATGAGAAAAGATTGGTGGCTCTGTATTGTAATGAGCAGAAATGGCAGAGGCATGGATTTTGACTGATGAGAAAGATAAGCCTTTGCCAAGCATCTCAGTTAAGTATTATAATATCTGAGGAATATGTGGTAAATGACCTCCATCACAGCTTTACTGAGAGGTGCCGTTCGTACGATTACATGATTAGCCATGCTGCCAGGTTTAGAGTCTGTAGTTGATTGTGCAGGATCTGATAGTTTTGCTGGGACAGTAGTTGTGGTCTTTGAGGCAAGGTCCAAGCTGGGTATTCAGACAAGTTCCTTAGGATTGGGTACCAGTACTGGCGGGGCCAGTCAGGGGCAATTAATAACATGTTTGGCTTCTCGTCTGACTTTTATAAGGACCTTGGGTAGAAGAGGCAGAGGAGGGAAGGCGTAAACTGACAGGTTCTTCCAACTGAAGGATAGGGCGTCCAATTTCCATGCTTGTCTGTGATAAGTCCTTGTGCAGAATCTATTCAATTGATAATTTTGAGGAGAGGCAAACAGATCTATGTCTGGACTCCCCCATTTCTCTTGTTATCATGCTGAATACTTGTGGATTTAGTTTCCACTCATGAGGATCCATAAGGCTTCTGATTAAATCGTCTGCCAGAGTGTTCTGTTTTCCTGGCAGGAATTGAGCTTGAAGATTTATTTGGTAGGTCAAAGCTGTGTCCCACAGTGCCATGGCTAATCTGCAAACGAGGTATGAGTGTGTGCCCCCTTGCTTGTTTATATATCACATTACTGTGGTGTTGTCCATCTTTATCAGTAGTTGTCCTGGATGAAGCAAGTCCTTGAAGGCTGTTAGGGCATTTTGAACAGTTAGCATCTCTTTCTGGTTGATATGTAGATGCATTTGATTTGGTGCCCATATGGCCTGAATGCATCTTCCTGCCATGTGGGGACCCCCAGGCATAATCTGATGCGTCTGTTGTCATGGTTTGGCTGGCAGGGGGTAGAGTGAAGGGCCATCCCATGTTTTGGTGACAGGCCTTTGCCCACCATAGAAACTCCTGTTGCAGGCAGGGGATGAGAGGAATCATTGTTTCCAGACTGTGTGAATGTTGACTCTATAAACTTTTTAGGTACCATTGAAGTTTCCTCATATGCAGTCTTGCATATGGAATTAGTAGGATGCAGGAAGCCATGAAGCCCAGAGCCTGCAGAATTTGTCTTGCAAAAGACTGGGTTTTTGTTGCCATCAGTTTGAAGTAAGTAGTCAGTTGCCTTTGTTTGTCTGGCGTGAGGTAAGCCATCTGGGCAGTTGTATGCAAGCTTGCACCCAGGAATGTTATCTTTTGAGAGGGTACCAGTTTTGATTTCTTTTTGTTTACTGTGTACCCTAGGCATGCCAGAAGCCTTTTCACAAACGCCAAGTGTCGTAGAAGAGTGTCCTTGTTCTCTGCTTGAATGAGACAGTCGTCCAAGGAAGTATATATTTGAATACTTCTTTGTCTGCAAAATGCAATTACTGGTGCCAGGCACTTTGTAAAGACCCTGGGCACAGTAGATAAGCCAAAGGACAGTGCAGAGAATTGGTAATGCATTAATCCAGCATGAATCCGAGGTATCTTCTGCACAACTGTCTTATTGGGACATGCAGGTATGCTTCTTTTAAGTCTAAAGTCACCAGCCAAGCATTCTTGCCCAGCATGGGCAGAAGCTGTTGCAAAGTAAGCATTTTGAATTTTGGAAAATCCAGGTACGTGTTCAAAATCGATAAATCCAGTATTGGCCACCAGGCCTTGTCTTTTCTGTGTACCAAAAACAATTGTGAGTAAAAACCTTGTCCTTTATTCTGTTCTTGTACTGTCTGAATGGCCCTCATATATCACTGAGGGACGTAACCTGTTTCTGTGGCTCTGCCCATTGTTTTTTTGGCAGGTCTGCTCAACCATCTGTCAATGGAAGAGTGTGGAAATGGAATCTGTATCCCTGTGATACGATGTTCTGTACCCACTTGTCCTGGGTTATTAACTGCCAATTTTGAGCAAAAAGTGCTAATTTTCCCCCTATGGGTGCTGCCAAAAGATAAGTGATTGGTGTAGGCAGAGGGAAGTCATTGGGATTGCTTTCTGTAGGTTTGCGCTTTATCTCCTCCAGATTTGGAGGTGGATGTGCCCTATTGCTTTGACCTGTATGAGTCTTGAGCTTGGTACCTGGAACCTTTTGGGCGTCTGGATTTGCCCCTTTGAGCTCTGTCTGACACAGGAAAGGACCAATTTTTTGTAGGTCAGTGTCTACTGAATCTAGGTAGCTGCACTTGTAAGAAGTCTTTAACAATTTGCATAGACTTAGCTTTGTCTTCCATTTTCTTTAAAACCTCTTCTGCCTTAATACCAAACAGAGAATCATGCTGTAAAGGTGCATCTAGAAATTTAGCTTTAACATGATCAGGCAAGTTTTGTTCCTTTAACCAGGCATGCCTCCTAATCACAGATCCAGTAACTGCGGCCCTGCAGGAGGCCTCTAAAGAATCAAAACGACATTGCAAAGTATGCTTTCCCTGCTCGGTTAAAAAAAACTCCAGCTCTACTCAGTTGCATACCACCTACTTCGAGGCGATCTATGCCCGACATATAAAGCTATGTCCAACCCAGAATTAATGGACATGCTCCACCTCAGTAAATCTAAATCCCTTAGAGCCACGTGCTCGAAGGACTTGAACCTCAGCATAGAAATAAACAGAACATGCTGGAAGGACAGATTCATAACCCAGAGGGGCTCCCTTCGCTCTGGAATAGAATTCCAATTCATGTTAGGCAGAGCACCTCACCGACTCTCTTCAAGAAGAATCTTGATGAGTGGATGGGGGATCGTAGGTTTGTCCCAGGGATTACTTCCGTGTCACTATTAGACGGAGGCACAGTAAACTAAACTTTAAAAAGGGCACAGTATACTCAAATCAAGGGGTGGCGTAAGCCAAACACAATCGGGCTAGGCTTATAAAAGCCCCAGGGCAGATAGCCTAGTATGAACCTATGAACTTGTTCAGGTGCATGCAATAATTCCTGCAATTCCTTATTTTCTGCACATTCTGAAATCATCATTTTCTGTTTCAGCAATCCCATAACATGTTGTTGGTACTTAATCATATTAAATTTAAGGCCCTGATTTCCAAGGTTGCAGATGTATAAACCTTTTTTCCCCATCTGTCTAGCGCCCTTGAATCTCTGTTGGAGGGGGTAGGGTTTTTTGCTGTTGAGGCTCAACTTCCTTTGGACCCTGTGAAATAGTTTCAGGATCAGAGTTACTGGGAGCCAGAGGTAGAGAGTCAGGGGTCAGGCTTTACTCTGAAAAAACATAATCCGCAATGTCTAACACAGGAGGAATGGCTAAAGGCTTGTGCTGAAGGAGAAGGAGGAAATCCCTGAGCCTCTTTTTTGATTCTGAGAAGTCTTGACTCTCCCAGTGAAAATGCTCCCTCAAAGTATGCAAGGTTTCTCCAAAAATAATCCTCAGGAGGAGATGCAGATGGAATAGACTCCTCAGCATCAGAATCCTCATAAGGAGGTAAAGATAATTCCTGATCAGAAGAGGAATCAGAAGAAATAGAAACCTGATCCGAAGTTTCATACTCAGTGTCTTGCCTAGGCCTCTTATCTGGAGGGGGATGGGTACCCCTGATCAAGGTAATAAGGTCTTCAACCATTTTGATCATCTGTTCTTTAGGCATAGAGGCCTGTGCACGTGGCTCAGGCGTCGTTTTTTTAGTTTTAGAAGGTGTCTTTGCCTTTGGGTTTGCAGCTTTCGGTTTGATATAAAAATGTTGAGGTCTAAATACACCCTCGGAAGCCGGTGCCTGCTCAGCGGCTCTGGACCCATCAGAGGGAGATACATCCGTCAGTCCAATACCTTGAGTATCTTGCGGCATGCTGGACTCCACATGGGTGTCGGTAGAGGCCTGCAACTCGAAGGTAGTGGGTATCACGGGCTGCGAAAGCACCTCACTGAGTACCGGCGAACTGGCAACTGGCTTAGGAGAAGCTTCGTCATCGGTTTTGGATCTCGACTGCCTTTCTCTGTCCTTTTCTTTGCGTTTATGTACTCTAGTAGTCGGGATTGCTATTCAACGACATCTCTGGGTAGTTAAATCTGCTTCCAAAATACTTAGATGCAAAAATATACAGACGCTTAATAGTGCGTTGGTTAAATCTAGCACAAAACCGACAGCCAGGCACATTGTGATCAGGGCCTAGGCAAGGAATACAGTATAAATGGAAATCCTTATGAGGCATTTGCTTCCCACAAGTAATGCAATTAACTTTTTCTGACATCGGTAAAAAGCAAGAAGAAAGTTTCCCCAATGGGGTACTTAGCTTTATTGAAGACTTCGGTTCTGAAACTCAAACACGAATATTTCAGTAGTCGGCCGACCGGCACTTGCGAAATGCTTCTGCTTCAGGCACCGCACGTCAAGAAAGACTAAAGAAAATGGTGTCGGCTGCATGTTTTATACCCCTGACGACCTGACGTCATGGAAGAGAAGACCGCAACCAACGCAGGACCCAAGAGTTTGGAATTCAGGCCGACTGAGGGCGACCTGCAAGAAGATTACCCAAATGTAATGACTGCAACAGTGAAACACGAAGAACAAAGCTTAAAACTAAAAATGTCAGACCAACAAGACAAGACCCAGGAAAATCTAGTGGAATTGCAGTACATGTTTAGGAAAGGATAATTTGAGGTCCGTCTGCATTCAAGAAAAACTAGAAGGGAATAACTGTATAAATTACATGGCAAAAGTTTCTGCATGAACAGATTCATAAGCCTAAATTACTGATTTACAGAGGCCATCAGGCTTACAGAACAGAAGGTAACCAAAACCCATAATGATTAAACTTCAATGGTACCAACTAAAAAATCAGCTGTTCTCTAAATTCCAGCAAACTGCATGGCAATTAAAGGCAAAAGACCACATGTGCTTGCAAATGACTTTTCAGCAACAACCTCCTTGCCTGGCTCCGTTTCCCCTCCTACCATCATTATGTTTTGTGTTACAAACACCGGAAAAGAACATACTACTTTTTTCATTCTCCCCTCGTTTTGCTACACTCCCTGAAAACTACCTAACATATATAAACATAACAAGCCCACTGCTTAACTGGAATGGGTGTACACACTTCTAAGAATACTTATTGGACTATGCTTCCCATTGTCAACCCTGACAGATTAAAACCCTTCTCACTGCATTTAATAAAATGCAGGGTCCTTTATGGTGATTTCTGCTTGGCATTCTCCTATTTAACCCACCCCACCCTTTATCCACGCATCAAAATATTTGTCCTGTAGTTAAAACCCCCATCCTTACATTACTTAATTCCCAGCATTTCCCACACCCCCCTTTCTTCTCTCATAATAAAACTTGATTCCCATTAATGCACTTTCCATTTACTTTTTTTTTTGGTCAAGATCCATTTCATCATATCTGACCATAAGCTTTCACTGTGTAAACAGTGTCATGCTTAGACAGAATATATCAACTGTCCACATAGATTACACCCAGGCTGGAAACAAACCCTGCTTACTTTCAATAGCAGTGAGCACTAATTACAACAGAAAAAAAAAAGTACAGTTTTGTACCTACCATAAATGTAGATGTTCGAGTGTTCACACTGCTGCAGTCATTACACTTGGGTTATCCTGCCGTCAGGCGGTCCTGCAGTCTGCCTGAGTTCCAAAGTCTTGGTCCAGCGTCGGTTGCTGTCACTTCTTCCCTGACGTCAGTGCGCTAGGGGTATGCAAGATGTACCCCACGCCATTTTCTTCAGTTTTTCTTGCCCCAGATGTCAGGTGCCCCCAAGTAGGAAGGCAATACATATTGCTAATCAAAAATATAAATATAAAATAAAAACAATTGCTTCAATTACCAGCAAATACACCCCAAAGGTTGTATAGGATAGAAAGGTATAGATAAGTCCAGCTAGTTCAGAGGGGATGGAGGGAGGGTAACCTGGACTGCAGCAGTGTGAACACTCGAACATCTACATTTATGGTAGGTACAAAACTGTACTAATGTTCATCGTGTTACACTGCTGCAGTCATTACACTTGGGTAGAATCCCAAAGCTGAGGTTGGGTGGTTGGTCTATAAAGAGCTAGGCTTGGCTATGAGGCCCTGCAGAACTGCAGTGGCAAATCCTGCTCTGGATTTAGAGTAAAGAGGCAGGTGGTAATGCTCGGTAAAGGTGTGCACTAAACTCCAAGTTGCAGCCTCCAAAATTTCCTTCGTAGGTACTCCTCTGAGAAAGGCTGTTGAAGTGGCTGTTGCCCTGGTGGAATGTGGCCTGTTATTTGGGACCGATTTTCCATGGTGTGTGCAGCAGTACCGAATACAGTGTCCTATCCATTTGGATATAGTCTGCTTTGAGATAGCCTTGCCCTGTGATCCTGCAGCATATGCTACAAAAAGCTGATCAGTTTTCCTGAAAGCCTTTGTTTTGTCCAAGTCGAAGCATAGCTGCCTGTGTATGTACAAAGAATGCAGAAGTTTCTCCCCTTTATTCTGGGGATTTGGATAAAAAGTTGGCAAATGGATGGCTTGGTTAAGAGCCACACTAGATACCACGTTTGGCATAAAGGTAGGGTTTGTCCTTAAAGATACCCTGTCCTGATGAAAAATTATAAAAGGTTCTACTGCCATTAATGCCTGTAGCTCTGAGACTCTTCGTGCTGAAGTTACTGCCAGGAGCAGAGCTGTTTTCCATGATAAAAATTTTTGATTGGCTGTATTGGCTGGCTCAAAAGGTGGTAAGAACAGTTTTTCCAAAACGAAGTTGAAATCCCAAGTTGGTGCTCTCCGGGGCGGTCTTATGTTTTTAGCCCCTCTGAGGTACTGTTTTAGCAAGGGATGAGAGAATAAAGGAAGATGCGTGTTGTAATGTGCTGAAATGGCAGAGGCGTGGATCTTAATTGATGAGAAGGATAGGCCTCTGTCCAGCATCTCAGTTAAGTATTGTAAAATCTGAGGAATGTTTGGAACAAGAGGGTCAATGTTTTGAGCCTGGTTCCAGCTGCAGAATCTCTTCCATTTTCCTGAGTAAGCTTTCCTGGTGCTAGGCCTCCTGGCCTCCAAAATGACATCCATAACAGATTTAGAGAGGTGTTGCCTGTTTGACTAATGTATCTGTCATGCAGCCAGGTTTAGGGTTTTGAGCTGACCGTGCAGGATCTGATTGTTTTGTTGAGTCAGAAGGTGTGGAATTTGAGGCAAAATCCATGGTGGGCTTTGAGCAAAGTTCCTTAAGATAGGGTTCCAGTGCTGGTGTGGCCAGTCTGGAGCAATCAGGATCATCTGTGGTTTTTCTTGTCTGGCTTTTAGGAGTGCCTTTGAAAGGAGAGGCAGTGGCGGGAAGGCATAAACTTTTATGTTTTTCCAGTTGAACAGAAGAGAATCCACTTTCCATGCTTGTTTGTGATAAGTCCTTGTGCAGAATTTTTATAGTTGGCAATTCAGTGGGGAGGCAAAAAGATCCATGTCTGGGCATCCCCATTTTTGCGTTACCATGCTGAAGATTTGTGGATTCAATTTCCATTTGTGAGGGTCCATGCTATTTCTTAGATAGTCTGCCAGAGTATTTTTCTTTCCTGGCAGGAATTGTGCTTGCAGGTGAACTTGATACGTTAGAGCCGTGTTCAACAAGGTCATGGCTTGCCTGCATAGGGGATAAGAGTGAGTGCCCCTGTGCTTGTTTATGTACCACATTACTGTGGTGTTGTCTGTCCTTAGTAATAATTGTCCTGGATGTAGAAAGTCCTTGAAAGCTGTTAGGGCATTTTGAACAGACAACATCTCTTTTTGATTGATGTGAAGATGCATCTGGTCTGTGGTCCACTTGCCCTGAATGCATTTTCCTGCCGTGTGGGCTCCCCAGGCGTAATCCGAAGCATCTGTTAGAATTTGCCTGGCTGTGGGTTGGGTAAAAGGCTGACCCTTGTTTAGGTGACATGCCTGAGTCCACCATCGAAACTCCTGTTGTAGGCAGGGAATCATTGGTATTACTGCTTCTAAACTGTGAGAGTGTTAAATCCAAACACTTTTCAGGTACCATTGTAATTTCCTCATATGCAGTCTGGCATATGGTATTATTAGTATGCAGGATGCCATGAATCCCAGGGCCTGCATAATTTTTCTTGCAGGGAGATGGGACTTTCTTGCCATTAATTGAAAATATTGAGTTAGTTGAACTTGTCTGGCGTGAGGTAAGCCATCTGGGCAGTTGTATTTAAGCTGGCACTAAGCGAGGCACTAGTTTTGACTTCTTTTCGTTTACTGTGTACCCTAGAGAAATTAGCAACCTTTTTACAAACGCCAGATGCTGCAGAAGAGTGTCCTTTGTCTCTGCTTGAATGAGGCAGTCGTCCAGGTATGGATATATTTGAATTCCTTTTTGTCTGCAAAATGCAATTAGTGGTGCCAGGCACTTTGTGAAGACCCTGGGCGCAGTAGATAAGCCAAAGGGCAGTGAATCTGAGGTATCTTCTGCAATTTTGTTTGACAGGGACATGCAGTTATGCCTCTGAGGTCCAGAGTAACAAGCCAAGCCTTCTTGCCCAGCATGGGTAGAAGCTGCTGTAATGTCAACATTTTGAATTTTGGAATATCCAGGTAAGTATTCAGAATTGAAAGGTCTAGTATGGGCCTCCAGGCCTTGTCCTTTCTAGGGACCAGGAAGTGTCTTGAGTAAAATCCTTGTCCTTGTTCCTGTTGTGGTACTTTCTGAATAGATCTCATGTCCATGAGGGCTGAACTTTGTTTTTGTGCCTCTTGCCCATTGACTTTGTGGCAGGTCTGGCATTCCTTTTAGCCTTGGTAAAGTATGAAAGTGGAATCTGTAACCTTGAGACACAATATTCAGGACCCATTCGTCTTGGGTGATTATTTGCCAGTTTTGAGAAAAAAATGCTAGTTTTCCCCCTAAGGGGGCTTCCAGAAGGGACGTGCTTGGCATACGAAGGGGAAAGTCATTGTGACTGTTTCCTGTAAGGTTGAGACTTGTCCTCACCACCTTTTGGGGTTGAGGTGCCCCACTGTTGCTGTCTGAGCCTTGGGGGTTGAGATTTGCCCCTTAGGCATCTGTATCTGCCTCTCTGTGGCCTGTCTGACACTGGAAAGGACCAATTCTTTGTTGGCCAATTTCTGCTAAACCGAGGTGGCTGTACCTGTAAGAAATCCTTGACTGTTTGCATAGATTTGGCTTTATCCTCCATTTTCTTTAAAACCTCTTCTGCCTTAACAGCAAAGTATCATGCTGTAAGGGAGCATCCAATAATTTTGCCTTAACATGATCAGGTAAACTTTGTTCTTTTAACCAAGCATGTCTTCGAATCACAGAACCTGTAACTGCAGCTCTACAAGAGGCCTCTAAAGAATCAAAACCACATTGCAGAGTATGTTGTCCCACCTGTTCAACTGCATGCAATAAAACCTGCATTTCTTTACAATCAGGAGCTTCTGAGCTTGCAAGCATTTTCTGTTTTAACTGAGTCGTTAAATATTGTTGGTACTTAAGCATGTGAAACTGGCAATTTAAAGCTCTTACTGCTAAAGTTGCAGAAGTGTATACTTTCTTCCCCCATCTATCCAAAGCTCTCGAATCTGTCAGAGGGTACTGGATTTTTTGCAATGGAAGCCTTAACCCCTTTTGGACCCTGGGAAATAGTTTCTGGATCAGAAGGGTTTTTGTAAAGAAACTTGTGAGAGTCAGGGACTCTGTAATACCTATCTGGCGTGGCTGGAGCAGGGGGCAAAGAGTCAGGAGATAGTCTGGATTCACAGAACACATCATCCACAATATCTAGCACAGGCGGAATAGCCAGGGGCCTGTGCTGAGGCAATTAAGAGGAAATCCCCGAGCCTTTTCTTGGATTCTGAGTAATCCTGACTTTCCCAATGGAAATGCTCCCTAATGGTATGTAAAGTTTCCCCAAAAGAATAATCCTCAGGAGGAGAGGCTGAAGGGATAGATTCTTCAGCATCAGAGTCCTCACAGGGGGGGTAGAGGGTATCCCTGGTCTGAAGAGGAATCAGAGGAAATGGAAACCTGATCAGAGGAGTCATAGTCTGTATCCTGCCTAGGCCTTTACTCAGGAGGGGGATGGGAACCCCTGATTAGAGTAATGAGGTCTTCGGCCATTTTGAGCATCTGTTTCTTAGGCATGGAGGAATGTCCAGGAGAATGCTGTACTTGTTTCTTTGTCTTTAATGGTACCTTTGTCTTGGCTGTTGTCTTAATGGTAAGTTGTGAAGGTCTGAAAACACCCACAGAAGCCGATGCCTGCTCAGCAGCTCCGGACCCATCTGAGGGATTAGTTTCCGTAGGCCCAATACCTTGAATTTCCAGAGGCCTAGATGTCTCCACATGGGAGTCGGAAGTGGCCTGTCGCTCTGAGGTAGCGGGTGTCAGGGGCTGCTAAAGCGCCTCACTGAGAACCGGCGACTGGCCTAGAAGAGGCTTCATCATCTGTTTTGGACCTCGGATGCTTGTCTTTATCCTCGTCTGTGTTTTTTCGGTATTGAGGTAGTCGGCTGATCCGACGTCATCGCATAATTGAACCTTCGGCCAAAGTAGTGCAAAGCAAAATCAAAACGTCTTTTTATAGTGTGTTTGTTAAATCTAGCACAAAACCGACTAGTGACGTGATCAGGGACTACGCATGGAATCCAGTAAGAGTGGAAGTCCTTATGAGGTATTTGCTTCCCACAAGAAATACAATTAACTTTTTCTGACATCGGTCTGAGGCAAGAAAAAAAGATTCCCCACTGGGGTTTTTAGCTTTATTGAAGACTTCGGATTTGAAATTGGACTTCGAAAATCTCAGGAGTCGGCCCGATCGGCACTTGCGAACTGCTTCTGCATTGGGCACCGTGCGGCAAGAAAGACTGAAGAAAATGGCGTCGGGTGCATCTTATATACCCCTGGCGCACTGACGTCACGGAAGAAGCGACAGCAACCGACGCCAGACCAAGACTTTGGAACTCAGGCCGACTGCAGGACCGCCTGACGGCAGGATAACCCAAGTGTAATGACTGCAGCAGTGTAACACGATGATCACCTCTATGAACTGCACATTACCCATTTCAGAAAGACACAGCACAGGCATTCATACAAAGTTCTGTCTACAAACATACAGTCACAGCTGGCATGCACTTACCAACAGGACCTCTGCTCCCAACATCCTCATATCATATCATATACAGGGCTAAGGCATGTACAAATATTAGTTAAAAACGACCCCCCCCCCCCCCAAAAAAAAGCTAACAATTATTGCTTTATGCAAACAGTGTTTTAATACTACCCCTATTCCACCCAGACAGCAACTCGGTGGGTATGGCAAGTAATCTCTATACACTGAAGAGGCTCCAATGGCACAACGGTGATAATGGGAGTGCAAATGCATAGCTGAAAAATGTGCATACATTAAATTTAGAAAGGATTAGCATACCTTCACTAATTGCAGAATTAGTACCATTAGTCAGGAATTAAAGCAAGCCATCATTTTATCATTCTTTGATTACAAGATTCTCACTTAAATCTATACCTGTACAATCTGTCTATAGAAGAGAAGAACTGCACAAAAGCTACTTAAGCTATATGCAGGGGTACAACATGTATTCTACGCTTCAGTTCATACACATGAATTACGATGAATGATGCTTGGATTTTTTTACATGTAAATGCCACTGCCTCAGCACTTTTCACTACCACTTCACCACAGTCATCACCTGATATTTTCACCTTTCACAAATGGGCATCAGTGCCACTCATGTATGTACCCACTACACATGGACAAGTGCAATGTTTAAACCGGACTGCCAGTATTCTATTACCTTTCCAATTGGTACTCCGGCAACAGTAACCTTGATGCTCCTAAATTTCAATTTTGGGCCCCAGTTCTATTGGCAGAGAATAATCTACACTTAAGTTATCAAAATCCTTGACCCCTGTACCTGCTACAGACGGAAACCAGTAACACTGATACCTCAATACCCTTACAATTTATTTAAATGTCAACATTAACGTGGTGGATACATGTGCTTTCTAAATATGGGCAGCAGTGTCCTGTAGATATGCACCACTTTCCACACTTCAGCAGCTGGCTACAAGGGCTACCGATACTTTTACACTATGAGCATGTTCAATACTATAATTCTACAGAATACCACCAGAAAAAAAAAAATGGCAAATACTTCCTCCCAGTGAACCATACTGGGGTCATTCATAGGTTCCTAGGTAAGTACTAGGCTAGCTGCCTAGCCAAATTCCCTTTTTTGTGCCCAAAAATAAAACTATTCCATTTGGTTATAGATTGGTCTTACTCATCTCATGATCAATAATTACACAACCCCCAATGAGAATAACTTGGAATCATACAATAGATAATTTGAGGGAATCGGATAGATGACAGAATTTCAGAAGTGATCCTATCACTGCAGTTTGCCATCATACCTCACGTGCCTGCAAAAATGATTGCACACACACTGCATACTCAAAATGTTGCATTAAGAAAAATATACAACGACCACTGCAATACCATCTTGCCATATCAACAAATTTTTCCTTTCAGACCACTATGCACTACAACTAATCTTCACTAATCTGTGAATAACTTGACTAGCATCTCCCAACCATATGTATAGTTTTGTGACACTGCTAACCTCCCACTTCTATACTTCTAAACCAACAGCCATATATAATTGTCTCTGAACCAGCTTTATATCCCATCAATTAGCTACATTAAAATGTTCTGCTCCACCTAATTCCTCCCATCTCCTCCATTTATCTGAATTTCTAAGCACTAATCAGATCTATTATGTGTACAGTTAAACAAAATAAAATTTAGCTTCCTGCTGTTAAACACAAACTGACACCCCCAGCCCAATTTCCACGGAGGACTGCCTGGTTAAATGATTTCTTCAGTGTCAGCAGCAGAAAAATGAAGACTGAGGGAATCAAACCATGTATTACTTGAAACAGCCTTAACTCTCTACACCAGTGGTGCACAACCTTTTTATGCGGAGGACCACTACATAGATTCTTAATTTATCTGCAGGCCACCTCAAAATTTAAGTCGTTACCAGTTAACAATAGGTACAGGTTACTGGCATTTTACTTAGGACAGCAGTCACGAAGTTGTCCATTTTCTACATCAACTTTGCTTAACTTTATTATGGCTTGCAGCTATGACTTATTACACACACCTGCAGAAAGTTACTACTGTTTACAGACAAGTTGTAAACAACAAAGAACAGTTACTTCTGCAGCTAAAATTAGCAATGTGTGCAAAGTACAGTTTTGTACCTACCATAAATGTAGATGTCCGATAGATATGCAACTGCAGTCATAACATATGGGTTGTCCTGCCTCAGGCAGTCCTCGGTCGGCCGGATTCCAAAGTCTGGGTCCGACGTCGGCTGATGTCGCATTTCTCTCAGACGTCAGAGCGGCTGGAGTATATAAGCATCAGCCAACGCCATTTTCTTCAGTGTTTCTTGCCCCAGATGCCAGGTGCCCTCAAGGGAAGGCTGTAATCAAATTGGAAGACAAAAACAGGATTCCAGACAAATAAGTAAGCAATAAACAGATACACCATAACAGATATCCCCAGCTAAGAGAAACAGGGATAGGAGTGGACCCAAGGCATAGAGGGGTATGGAGGGAGGGAAAATCCGACTGCAGTTGCATATCTATCAGACATCTACATTTATGGTAGGTACAAAACTGTACTATGTCCTTCAAGAATGCAACTGCAGTCATAACATATGACACCAAAAGGGATGGTACGAGTGAAAAACCACAACTAGAACACTAAAAAATCACTCGTGGAGTCCAAATAAGGGTATGAGCACAACAGCAATAAATCCAAAAGTGTTGGTGGAATAATACCACTGATGTAGTCAGGATAAAAAGCAGGAACACCAAGAATAAGTCCAAAAAGAGTATTTGGACTCTACGAGTGATTTTTAGTGTTCTAGTCATAACATATGGGTTGAATACCATAGCTTAGCTGGGGGAGGAGGAATGCTCTAGGAAAGAGATGGTGTGGCAATCAAACCCTGCAGGACTGCCGAAGCAAAGCCTGCTCTGGATCTGGAGTATAAAGGGAGATTGTAGTGTTTGGAGAATGTATGCACGGAGCTCCATGTAGCAGCTTCTAGAATGTCTTTTGTAGGCACCCCTCTTAAGAATGTTGTAGAGGTGGCTGTAGCTCTGGTGGAGTGTGGTCTGACATTGGCTGGAACATTTTTCCCATGGAAGGAATAACAAAATCTGATGCAATGCCCAATCCATTTTGAAATAGTCTGTTTGGAAATTGCTTTTCCTTGTACTCCAGGGGCGTAAGCTACAAAAAGCTGATCAGACTTCCTACTGGTCTTGGTTCTGTCCAGGTAGTAGCGAAGTTGTCTGTGAATGTCCAAGGTATGCAACAGTCTTTCCCCTTTGCTCTCAGGATTGGGGAAGAAAGTAGGCAGGTGAATAGCTTGATTTAAAGAAACCCTAGATACCACCTTTGGCATAAAAGTAGGATTGGTTCTTAAGGAGACCCTGTCTCTGTGAAAGATTATGAACGGTGGTATTGCCATTAGGGCCTGTAGTTACGAAACCCTTCTTGCTGAGGTAATTGCCAACAGGAAAGCTGTCTTCCATGAGAGAAATTGTAAGTCCACTGAAGCTGCTGGCTCAAAGGGAGGTAGAGTCAGTTTTTCTAGGACAAAGTTGAGGTCCCAAGTTGGCACTGGAGCCTTTCTTGGTGGCTTAATGTTCTTGATTCCCCTGAGGAATTGCCTTAAAGGATGTGAAAACACAGGCGGATCAGTGTTATATCTAGCTGAAATAGCTGAAGCATTTATCTTTATGGAAGAATATGAGAGTCCATTCTGTAGCATATCTGCCAAATATTCCAGGAGGAGTGGGATGTTCAATAATGATGCATCATGTCCCTTACTGGTATTCCAAATGCTGAATCTCTTCCATTTTGCTAAGTAAACCTTTCTGGTGGATGGTCTTCGAGCTTCTGTTAATATCCGCTGAACTTCCTTGGAGAGAGAGAGATTGAGGTTATTCATGGGATCTCCCAGGCTGTTAGCTGCAGCGTCTGAAGGTTTGGATGCACTGTTTTGAAGTTGTGTTGAGTCAAAAGTAGGGGCCATTGGGGAAGGGCACACTTTTTGTTGTGACATATGCTCCGTAGTAGTGGATACCAGTGTTGTCTTGGCCAGTCTGGAGCTATTAGGATCCCCTTGGGCCTCTTTGCTTTGATCTTTAGTAATACAGTGGTCAGTGGCAGAGGTGGGAATGCATAGATTTTTAGGAAGTTCCAGTTGAATGAAAGAGCATCTATTTTCCAAGCTTGTGGATGACATGTCCTTGAACAGAATTTTTGTAGATGATGGTTGAGATGGGAGGCAAATAGGTCTACTTCTGGCCTGCCCCATGTCGCGGTGAGTTGTGTGAAGATTTTCGGATGTAACCTCCACTCATGTGGATCTATGAAATTCCTGCTTAGGCTGTCCGCCAGCACATTGTCTTTGCCTGGAACAAACTGGGGTTGCAACTGTATGTTTAGGCTCAGTGATTTTTCCGAAAGATTCATTGTCAGTCTGCAAAGGGGGTAAGAATGGGTGCCCCCTTGCTTGTTTATGTACCACATCACAGTGGTGTTGTCTGTCCGTATCAGTAGATGGCCTTGCTGAAGTTGTTGTCGAAAGGCCTCGATGGCATGCATTACTGCCAGCATTTCCTTTTGGTTTATATGCAGATGTGTTTCCTTTGGAGACCATTGTCCTTGTATACGTCTGCCCTCCATGTGCGCCCCCCATCCAAGGTCTGAGGCGTCTGTGGTCATGGTCTGTGTTATCTGAGGTTTTTTGAATGACATACCTGTGTTTGCCTGGCTTACCGAGGCCCACCATAGGAATTCCTTTTGTAGGCATGGAATTAGCAGTATGGTTGTCTCTAGGTTGTTGCTGTGCTGAGACCATAGGCTTTTTAGGTACCATTGAAGCTTTCTCATGTGTAGTCTTGCTAATGGAACCAGGAGAATGCAGGATGCCATGTAACCCAGGGCCTGTAAGAATCTCCTTGCAGTCATCTGGGTGAGTTTTGCCAAACCTTTGAAATAATGAGTTAACTTCTCTTGCTTGTCTTCTGTCAGGTAAGCCATTTGAGAGGCTGTGTCTAGATTGGCTCCTAAGAAGGTTATTTGCTGGGATGGCTGAAGTCTTGACTTTTGGAAGTTGACTGTGTATCCCAGAGCCTGTAGCAATTGTATGACATAGTTCAAGTTTTTTGTCAAAATCAATTTGTCGTCCGCTTGTATGAGGCAGTCGTCCAGGTACGGGTAAATTTGGATCCCCTGGAGCCTGCAATGAGCAATTACTGGAGCCAGGCATTTTGTGAATACTCTGGGCACAGTAGATAAGCCAAATGGCAATGCTGAGAATTGATAATGCTCTGGCCCTGCAAGAAATCTGAGGTATCTTCTGCAGCTGTGTCTGATAGGGACATGAAGGTATGCCTCCTTGAGGTCCAGAGTAATCATCCAAGACCCCTTGCCCAGCATGGGAAGGAGTTGCTGTAGAGTCAGCATTTTGAACTTTGGTACTATGAGAAAAGTGTTTAATGCGGACAAATCCAGTTTTGGTCTCCATTGAGTTTCTTTTCTTAGAACAAGGAACAGTCTTGAGTAAAACCCCTGGCCTTGTTCTTGTTGTGGAACTCTTTCTATTGCTTTGATCTGAGCAAGCAGAGAAATTTGCTTGATAGCCTCTGCCCTCTGGTTTTGTGGTAGGTTTGGCATGCCTTGTTTTCTTGGTAAGGTATGAAAGTGGAACCTGTAACCTTGGTCTATAATGTCCAAAATCCATTTGTCCTTTGTCAATCTGTGCCAATTGCCTGAAAACAGAGATCATTTTCCACCCAAGGGAGCTTCTATTTGCTCCTTGGTCAGCGGAAGTAGAGGAAAGTCACTGAGATTGTCCCTGTGGGGCAGAGGAGACCCCTGTGTCACTTCTTTGGCTTGCTGGTTGCCATTGTCGTCCCCTGTAAGAACCTCTGTATTGTCCTCTTCCTCGGCCACGCCTGTTTTTACCCCTTTGAAATCTTTCAGGGTTAGGAAAGGACCAGTTTTTAGAAGGCCAATTCCTGCTGAATCTGGGTGGCTGAACCTGGAGGAAATCTTAGACCGTCTGAACTGATTTTGCTTTTTCCTCGATGGACTTCAACACATCTTTAGCATTAGCACCAAAAAGCTTGTTCTTTTCCAAGGGTGCATCAAGAAGTTTTGCCTTAACATGATCTGGTAGAGGTTGTTCTTTTAACCATACATGTCTACGAATGACCGCCCCTGTCATAGCTGCCCTACATGAAGCTTCCAATGCATCATATCCACACTGCAGAAAGTGATTGCTGACTTGCTGAGAATTATGTACAGCTTCTTGCAAAGACTTCCTGTCTAAAGGTTCAGGAGAGGCCAATGCTTTCTGTAAATCATCTAACAGGTAATCCTGATATTGAAACATATGAAAGAGGCAATTCAGAGCTCTCATAGATAAAGTAGTGGAGGTGTAGACCTTTTCCCCCATCTCTAATGACCTAGCTTCCCTGTTGGAAGGCAAAGGATTTTTGGAGGTGGATGCTGAAACCCCTTTAGGTCCCTGAGAAATAGTTTCTAAATCAACAGCATGGGCCCTAAAGAAATGAGAATGTGTTTCTGGGACCCTATAATATCTGTCTGGCTTGGCTGGAGCAGGAGGAAGAGTATCCGGGGTAACACTGGAGTCAGAGTATAGGTCATCCAAACATCAAGCACAGGAGGTATAGCCAGGGGCCTGTGTTGTGGCTTTTTAAGGAAGGTTCGAAGGCGCTTTCTGGAATCAGAATATTCCTGGCCTTGCCACTTATTCCCTCATGGTATGCAAAACTTCCCCAAAAGAAATATCCTCAGGAGGGGAGGCCGAGGGGATGGAATCCTCTGCATCCGAGTCCTCATAGGTCTGGAAGAGCTCTTCCTGGCCATCGGAGTGAACAGAGTCCTCAGAATCTTCATCTGAAGGGATAGGGTCAGAGGGTTCAACCCGGGGCCTCTTATCAGAAGGAGGCTGGGATCCTCTCTCAGGATGGGCCTGTGAACCTCTAATCATGGAAATTAAGTCTGCGGCCATAGTCATGATTTGTGTTTCAGGAGTAGGCTGAGGTAAGGCTTTAGCAGTAAGGTGCTTGGTCTTGCTGGCTGCCTTAGCACGTGTGTAGGCCTTAATAGACATAGCCATAGGAAGCCTAGCAGCTCCACATGCAGGAGTGACCTTATCTACAGCAATGGTCTAGGGCATCTCCTCAGTTTCAGTATCCGGAGGAAAATCTATAACTGGCGTCGGTGTGGCCTCCGGTATCGGTAATGCGGTGTCTTCGGTTCGGAGCGGTGAAATAACAGTCTCAGGGGGAACCGGAGCACTCGCAGTAGGTTTTGGCGTGGAGTCGGTGGAAGATGCAGGCCGAGGATGTCGGTCCCGGTCTTTTCGTTTCTTAGGAGTCTGCGATGTCAGAAGTTCCGACGGCATTGTATAAGCAAATTTATCGCCGAAAAAGTCTTCAGCGAACTCCGCCCGGCGCCTGAGAGTGTGTTTATTGAAGCGAGCACAGGCGACACAGGCCGAGACGTCGTGGTCTGGGCCAAGGCAAGGAAGACAGTAAGAGTGGAAATCCTTATGAGGTATTTGTTTACCACAAGACAGACAATTGTTAACTTTTTCAGTAATTTCTGACATCGGCTGAGGCAAGAAAAGGTCCCCAACGGGGTACTTAGCTTTTTTGATGACTTCGGATTCAAAGAATACAGGAGCTGACCGACCGGCACTTGCGAACTGCTTCTGCTTCGGGCACCGTGCGGCAAGAAAGACTGAAGAAAATGGCATCGGCTGATGCTTATATACTCCAGCCGCTCTGACGGAGAGAAATGCGACATCAGCCGACGTCGGACCCAGACTTTGGAATCCGGCCGACCGAGGGCTGCCTGAGGCAGGACAACCCATATGTTATGACTGCAGTTGCACTCTTGAAGGACATCTGCAGTCAATTAGGTAAGTAAGCATGTGCTGGAAAGTTTGCGTGACTGGAGAAAGGCATAGCATTTTTAAAAAATTTTTTTTTTAAATTTCTGGTTACTCTCGGAGGGCAGGACAGTGTTGCACTGAGAGCCGCACATGGCCCCGGGGCATCTATAAAAGTATTGCTAACATGGATGTACAGAACAGTCTTCAGAAAAAGGTTGCTGAACCAAATTGAAGAAAGAAGGTAATGTCAACTGACATGGGGCAGAAAGAAACCCAATATAAAAGTGAAAGCATGGCAGGGCATATGAAATTGTGAGTTTAGTATCTTTAATATTATATACAAAGAAGGAAGATTGCAGACACTTTGTAGGTCAAACAGCTTTTATCTGCTGACACACAAGCACACAGTTTGTGGGTGGTTACCGGAGGGAAAAAGACAAGTGTTTAACAGCTGCACTGACGCCAAGTTTATGGCAACCAGACCCCTCTGTTTTACCAACCACGTGACTTGTATAGGTTGGAGTTGCATATTTTGCCATATGATGCTATAGTGTAAAAGAATGCAGAAATAGTTTGAGATATTGCATTTCTATACTTTTTTTTTTAACATGACTGAAAATAGGGAAAGAAGGCATCTAAATGTGCAACTGTTTCTTTCTCGTTTTAGAATTCATTTATGAAAGTATTCTACCATGTTAACTTTTTCATTATATTTGGTGCAGACAGTACCTGTCTTATCAATACATCTAGTACGAGTCAGAAGCATAGGCAGCAGCTTTAACAATGAAATCCACTGGTGGAGGACTACTGCAGAAGTTAGGTCAAATACCAGATGGTTTGCTTTTGAGAAGTCCCTAATTGGAGATATTTACAGGGGGAAGTACCTCCACTTTTGAAGGATAAGGTCATTCACTTTTGGTCTGATTTAACAAGGCAGGATGGTGCACACAGTGATGGGCAAGAAGTTGCCATATTTCAGAAGTAGAGCAAGGATACCGGGGCCCCTAGTAAAACCATTAACTACTTACAGAAGTAGATTAACATACATAACATCAAGAACGGCTTCAGAATGCCAACCATGGGCACTGTAGGTGTACCAGTTTACTGATGGATGGTCGAAGTACCCCCCCCCCCCACACACACACACACAAAAAGGTGTTGTGTTTAATGGAGACTTCATTAAATGTGTTAAGATAGTCAAAAATGCTCAAAAGAGGAAATGCAATGTGTTATATAATTAGCTATGAAGTGGTGATCAATCTTGTTTATGGTAATTTGGACATCTAAAACTTCAACTGTGGTGTCCGCAAGGAATCTGTCATGTGCAGACTATATCCTTGACACATACGGATACTCACCTGCCACTGCCATTAAGCCTGAAGACAGAAAAGGCACTGTACCCAAAAACAGAGGTAGGACTTTCATTGCACTGAAATCATGCATCTGTAACTACATGCATATGTAGAGCCTCAAGTTCTGCTATTTGAGCCAAATTAACGTGCTCAAAATTAGAATTTATTTGGCTGGAATGTCAATTAGATAGACTGTTCCTAAAAAGGCACTATATGGGCTGTAACCCCTTTTGTCAGAATGTGAAAAGCCTTGCTAATGGAGGCTGCTACCCATCTCTGGCAAGAAGGCTTGTCTGGTACAGAGGAAAGGGGTGTTCTAAAAGTGCCAAGAACCAAAAACCCACCGCCTATAAGCCAGGGACTTGAGCGTCTTGTAGAATGGGTAGGCTGCTGCTCGTGCTCTAACTCAAACAGGTGTTCAGCCAGCAGCTGCTGTAGCTTATCCAAATGCATTAGAGTTTGAACAAGGGAAGTGCAGCAACCATGCACTTGTGTGGAAGGGAGCCCTAGGTTTAGACAGCAGGAAGGGGCATCTTAGTGATAGGGAGCATTACTTTTAGCATTAGAGCTGAGGTTCTGATAGGGCTATGTAGTTATGAGAGTTGGACAGAGTTAGAGCACTTGTATATTCAATGGCAACAAACAAGTGTACTGTAAGGATATAACATGCAGGCACTTGTAGCAGACCACGAGGAAAGGCTTCAGCACATTCTTTATGGCACTGGATAGACTTGGGAGTCCCACAGCTATCCACTAACAATAAAATTGTTACGTAAATATAAAAAAATGCATATTAATACTGACCAATTCTAATCAGGACAAAGAGATATTAAGTAAGGAACTAACCAAACCAGAACCGTCCATTATCACACAGGTTTGCCCTAGCCAAGGAGCCTATAGCTAAGGCAATTAAAAAAAAAAGTTGTCATTTATTTTAAGGCCTTTAATATGAATACATCTAAAATCTTATTTGCTGACGGTATTTTTTTGCCACTCTCAGTGAGTGATAATTTCAGTCATACTAAAAACAACCACAGGCTTTGAAATACATCTGGATTCAATTTAACAACAGAAAAACCAAGTATATAATTATAAATCTTAACAGAGACTGCAAGACTAAATTAAAAAAATTAGATCTACAAAACAAAACAATTAATACTCAAAAATAAAATCTGGTCAAATAATTCAAGTAAACTCCAATTCTACTCTAAAAAATGCAGAAAGTACAGTTGTGTACACTTACCATAAATGTAGATGTTCGAGTGTATTCACTGTCACAGTCATCACATTTGGGTTATCTGCTTGCAGGAAGCCTTCAGTCGGCCTGATTATCAAAGTCTTGGGTCCTGCGTCGGTTACTGTCTCATCTTCCATGACGTCAGGTAGTCAGGGATATAAAGCATGCAGCCGATGCCATTACATCAGTTTTTCTTGACCTAGATGTCAGGTGACCCCATAATGGGAAGCAATTATATACAAGGTTACACCTCCAACAAAAAGCAAATACACCGGAAAGCTTTAAGCATAGTAAACAAGAATGGAGGTAAAGTCAATAGAAGTCAGGGGGCTGAAGGAGGGCAACCAGGACTACAACAGTGAATACACTAAAACATCTACATTTATGGTAAGTGTACACAACTGCACTATGTTCTTTGTGTTTTACTGTCGCAGTCATCATATTTGGGTAGATTTCCAAAGCTCAGGATGGGAGCAGGCAATTAAATAGCATTAGGACCAGCTATAAGGCCCTGCAAGACTGCAGTGGCAAAGCCAGCTCTGGATTTAGAAAAAAACTGGGAAGTGGTAATGCTTGGTGAAGGTATGTACAGAACTCCAGGTAGCAGTTTCTAAGATGTCCCTGGTAGGGACACCTCTAAGAAAGGCTGTAGAGGTAATTGCAGCCCTGGTGTAATGAGGTCTTATCCCCTGTGGGGTAGGTTTTTCCATGGTGCTTATAGCTGAAATGAATGCAATGGCCTATCCACTTAGAGAAATGCAACCAGCAGCTGTTCAGATTTCCTGAGAAGCTTAGTCCTGTCCAAGTAAAATCTAAGTTGTCTGTGCACATCCAAGGAGTGCAGGTATTCATTCCCCTTTGTTCTGTGGATTAGAAAATAAGGTTGGCAAATGAATGGACTGATTAAGGGCCACACTGGATACAACCTAGGGCATGAAGAATTGGTCCTGACAGGCACCCTGTCCGCATGAATGATGAGGAAAGGCTCCACTGCCGTGAAGGCCTGTAATTCAGACACCCTTCTTGATGAAGTGGTGGCTAGAAGGAAGGCCATCTTCCAAGAAAGGAATTTCAACTCTGCATTTGTAGTTGGGCTCAAAGGGAGGTAGAGTGAGCTTTTCCAATACTAAGTTAAGGTCCCAGGCTGGAGTAGGGGCTCTCCTGGGTGGTCTCAGGTTTTTGGCCCCTCTGAGGAATTGCTTCAGCAGTGGATGAGAGAAGAGGGGTGGGCTCTGTATTATAATGTGCTGAAATGGCCGAGGCATGAATTTTGATAAAAGAAAAGGCCCTTGTGAAGCATCTCAGTTAAGTATTGAAGAATATGCGGTAAATAGGGCACTGTTGTGCCCATCCCCTGAGTTTGGCTCAAGGAACAGAATCTTTTCCATTTTTCAGCATAGGATCTTCTAGTACTAGGCCTCCTTGCCTCCAGAATGACATCCATCACTTGCTTACTGAGGGATGGTAATGGAGAGATTGGGTAATTAGCCAGGTTTGCAAGGTTCAGGGTTTGAAGCTGTGGGTGCAGAATCTGGCCCTCCTGCTGGGACAGCAGGGCAGGGGTCTGAGGCAGGTGCCATGGTTCCAGCAGTGACACACTGCGCAAGAGGGGGTAACAGTGTTGGTATGACCAGTCTGGTGCAATCAGTATTGTCCTTGGTTTGTCCTGATCTTTAGTAGCACTTTGGAGAGGAAGAGGGGTAAAGGCATAAACTGTTCTTTCCAGGTGAAGGACAGGGCATCCTGAGGGGAGGCAAACAGGTCCATCTCTGGACTCCCCCCATTTGTTTCTCAACATGTTGAATATCTTTGGTTCCAGTTTCCAATCGTCTGGGACCATGAGATTTCTGCTTAGGTCATCTGCCAGTGTATTTAGCTTGCCTGGCAGGAACTGAGCTTGTAGGTGCACTTGGTAGCTCAAGGCTGTGTTTCACAAAGCTATGGCTAGTTTGTAGAGAGGGTATGAGTGGGTCCCCCCCTGCTTGTTTATGTACCACATAACTGTGGTGTTGTCCGTCTTTACCAATAATTCCACTGAAAGAATGTGGTCCTTGAAGGCTGTCACAGCATTCTGTACACCCATTTCTTTTTGCTTGATATGCAGGTGCATTTGACTCTGGTTCCATTTTCCCTGAATGCACTGCCCTACAAAGTCGGCAACCATGCATAGTCTGATGCATCTATTAGGATTTGGGCAGCAGGGGGTAGACTGAATGGCAGTCCCTTGTTTTGGTGGCAGGCCTCTGCCCACCAAAGGAACTCTATCTTTAGACAAGGTGTATGATAGGAATAATTGATTCTAGGTCCTGAGAATGTTGATACCATAGGCTTTTTAGATACCATTGTAGTTTCCTCATATGCAGTCTTGCACATGGAATTAGTAGAATGCAAGAGGCCATGAACCCCAGGGCTTGTAGTATTTTCCTTGCAGATAGCTGGGTCTCTGTAGCCAGTAGTTTGAAGTAGGCTGTCAAAAAAACATGTTTCTCTTGCGTGAGGTAGGCCATCTGGGAAGTTGCATTCAAGCTTGCTCCCAAAAAAACAATTTGTTGGTATGGTAGTAGATGTGATTTATTTTCGTTTATGGTGTACCGCTGAGAAGTTAGTAATTTTTTTACAAATGCCAGATGATTTAATAGCATGTCCTGGCTTTCTTCCTGAATTAGACAATCATCCAGGTATGGGTATATTTGAATATTTCTTTGCCTGCAAAATGCAATGACTGGAGCTAGGCACTTTGTGAATACCCTGGACGCAGTAGATAAGCCAAAGGGCAGTGCAGAGAACCGATAGTGCATGTAGCCTGCTCTGAAGCATAGGTATCTTCTGCAAGATACCCTTATTGGGATGTGCAGGTAGGCTTCCTTTAAATCCAGAGTTGCCAACCAGGCATTTTTGCCTAGCATGGGAAGCAGCCGATGAAGAGTTAGCATTTTGAATTTTGGAATTACCAAAAACGTTTAGGATAGACAGGTCCAGGATAGGACGCCAGGAATAGTCTTTTCTGGGTACCAGGAAAAGTCTTGAGTAGAAACCTTGCCCCCATTCTTCTTCTGGGACAGGCTGAATAGCCCTGATGCTTAGAAAAGAAAGAACTTGCTTTTGAGCCTCTACCCACTGATTTGGGAGTAGGTCTGGCCAACCGTTTGGGGTTGGTAAGGAATGGAAGTGGAATCTGTATCCTTGGGAAACTATATTTAAAACCCATTTGTCTTGGGTAAGGAGTTCCCAGGTTTTTGCATGCAGGGCAATCTTTCCCCCTAAAGAACAGTCAGTTGAGCTGGGCTTGGAAGGTTTAAAGTTAAGTCATTGTGACATTTTTCCATAGGGGGGGTGTCTTACTACTTCCAGCTTTGGAAGTGGGAGCCCCCCACTGCTTAGGACTGTGAGTACCTTGGGACTGAAGACTGGGTGTTCTGCTGGTTCTGGTTTTGGACTGAGAAGGCCTGGAAGAGGCAGAAAAGGACCAATTCTTATTAGGCCAATGCCTACTAAATCTGGGAGGCTGTACTTGCAGGAAATCTTTAACAGTTTGCATAGATTTAGCTTTTTCCTCCATCTTTTTAAGTACTACTTCTGCTTTATTGCCAAACAGGCAGTCCTGGTTTAAGGGAGCATCCACTAATTTAGCTTCAACAGGATCTGGCAAAGATTGCTCCTTAAGCCAAGCATGCCTTCTAAGTACAGACCCAGTGACAGCAGCCCTGCAAGATGCCTCTAATGAATCAAAACCACATTGCAAAGTATGTTTTCCAACTTGTTCAGCAGAATGCATTAAATCCTCTAATTCTTTACTTTAAGCAGAGTCGGGAATCAACATAATTTTCTGTTTAAGCAATCCAATAATATGCTGCTGATACTTTAACATATGAAACTTATGGCCAAAGTTGCAGAAGCGTATACCTTCTTACTCCATCTATCCAGGGCCATGCAATCTCCAACAGAGGGGGTAGGGTTTTTGGAAGTAGTATCCTTAATGCCTTTGGGTCCCTGTGAAATGGTCTCAGGATCCGCAGTAGAATTCTTAAAGAGGAACTTGTGGGAGTCTGGTACCCTGTAATACCAGTCAGGTTTTCTGGGTGCAGAAGATAGAGAGTCTGGGGCCAGGCTAGATTCCAAGAAGGCATCATCTACAATGTCCAGTACAGGAGGGATAGCTAAAGGCCTGTGTTGAGGTAGGAGTAAGAATTCCCTAAGCCTCTTTTTGGAGTCTGAGTAATCCTGGCTTTCCCAGCGGAAATGCTCTCTAAGAGTATGAATGGTTTCACCAAAAGAGAAATCCTCTGGAGAGGAAGCAGAGGGAATGGTGTCCTCTGCATCAGAATCCTCATAGGTAGATAAGGGCAACTCCTAGTCATCAGAAAACAGAAAATTCTGAATCATGATCAGAAGAATCAGAAGGAAAATCAGTCATAGGTCTCTTAGAGGGAGAAGGGTGGCTTCCACTGATTAGAATAATAAGGTCTTCAGCCATTCTTGTTTTTTAGGCATAGGGGCATGACCATGCAGTCTGGGTGTCTGTTTTCTAGGCATGGATCGAGTTTTAGGCCTTGAAGAAGAAGATGGCGTCGGTTTAATATGCAAGTCAGTAGGCCTGAATACAGCCTCAGAAGCCGGTGCCGGCACAGCAGCTCCAGACCCATCCAAGGTAGAGACATCTGCAGGTTCCACAGTCGAAGAAGCATCTCGCGGCATATACCGGACGTCGAATGGGTCTCAGTAGAGGCCTGCAAATCTGAAGTAGTGGGTATCAGGGGCTGCGAAATCGCCTGAGTACCTGCAAACTGGTGACTAGCTTAGGAGAAGCGTCGTCGGCAGCTTTGGACCTATGCGGTCTGTCTCTATCTTTGCGGTCTTTTCGGAAAGTCAGTAGTCGCGTGGCTTACCGAAGCCATTTCAGGATAATTGAACAGAGCACCAAAATATTTAGATGTGAAAATGAACAGATGACCAATAGTTTGAGGTTTGATAAGGCACAAAACCGACAGCGAGGTACATCGTGGTCTGGGCCTAAGCAAGGAATGCAGTACGAATTAAAAGCTTTATGAGGTATTTGCTTTCAACAAGAAATACAATTGTTAACTTTTACTGACATTGGTTTAGAGCAAGAAAAAGGATCCCCAATGAGGTACTTAGCTTAGTTGAAGACTTCGGATCTGAAACTTTAAAACAAAAGTTTCAGGAGTCGGCCAACCGGCACTTGCAAACTGCTTCTGCTTCGGGCACCGCACGGCAAGAAAGACTGATGTAATGGCGTCGGCTGCATGCTTTATAACCCTGACTAAATGACGTCATGGAAGATGAGACAGCAACCGACGCAGAACCCAAGACTTTGATAATCAAGCCGACTGATGGCTACCTGCAAGCAGATAACCCAAATGTGATGACTGCAACAGTGAAACATGAAAAAACGTCAGATCATTACTAAATGGAAATAAATGTTTCCTGTCTGAAGACAAATTACTTCTTGTGGAAACATTTCCCATTACAAGATCATATATAGCAAACACCAAAACTAATCCTTGCTAACAAATCAGGGCAAATGAGAAAAAATGTACAATCTTTGCAAAGAAAAAAAAAAAAAATTTTCAAAACTAACATTTAATACAAAATTAATTTTGGCTTATATCAAATTATTTATGATACGATATTTGAATCTAATTACATAAATATATTAAAATTATTTATTCACATTTAACCGGATTAGTCCAACTGAATTTGCAAACAAACCCATTTTCAGTGGAGACTCGAGGGGAAAAGCCCCAGCAAACGTAAGGAAAGAAAGTGACAATATACAAATATTACATAATCACAATACAAAATAACTGTTAAAAAGAAAGGGTTATTAACTATTTGCATTGCACTGATAGTAAACAACCCATTTTCAGTGGAGACCCAAGGAGACAGAGCCCCAGCAAGCATAAGCAAAGATAAACATACAGGACAAAAACTATTAAAATAATTTTCTTGGGTGGCAAAAGCCAGGGTACCATTTCGCTAGGTGTATACAGACCCTCGGGCCAACAGCCTAGTAAAAAAAAAAACAAAAAAAAAAAACAACAATGCAAATAGGAAATTAATTATAAAGAGAAAAACAAAACAAAAAAATTACTAACACTAAGAGTTGCACTGATAGCAGTGGTCTAAATTTACTACACAAGAGCAAAGCAAAAGGATAACCGTTGTTCAAAAGAAGGAAAATGTACAGACACTGATAGGAAGTGATGGGGGGGGGGGGAGCAACAGTGTGGAGAAATAGAAGGGGAGATAGAAAGGAGGGGGCTACAGTAGCAGAGCTGAGGGTTTAGGAGGTTAGTTTAAGCAGACGTTTCAACAGAGAGAAAGTTAAGAGATGCAACAGGTTATACAGTAAGACAGACAGACTACGTGTGTCAAGGCATCTGCATAATTTCAAGATCAGTAGGTAGAATTTAAGCTCCTTTTTAAAACAGGGAAAGGAAAGGTTGGATCTAATATGGAGAGGGAGTTTGTTCCAATTTAGTGAGACAGAGTGTTTGCAAAGTAGTTTGTCAATATTTCTTTTGTGTTTATAAACTGAGAGAAGATGCTGATCAGCACTCCGAAGAGGCTGGGTGTGTGCATGGGGGGGGGGGGGGGGTAACATGGGAGGTGAGAGCAGGAAAGGCAGAGAGATTGTTGAGTATGGAAAATGTAGTGTGCAGTTACGATTGTAGGAGAAGGTGCGGAAATTCCAGCCACTGAAGTTTGTTTAGTGACAGGCAGTGATGCGATGAGAGTGGTTGGTTTAGAATAAATCTGGCAGGCAATTTTTTTGTATGTTTGTTTCAGTTTCTGCATTGAGGTAGTTTGGATATTGGTAAGGATGGGGGGAAGCATACAAAAGACTAGGCAAGAGAAATGCCTGTGCAAGAGTGTGTTTAGTGGCAGTAATGAGGATTTTTTTTGTTCCTATAAGGTAGTCCAAGGTTTTGGTGGGTTTTTTGGTGGCCTGTTGTATGTGCAAGTCAAATTTTAGTTAATCACCAATTATTACTCCAAGGAGTTTGGTGTGTGAGGTAGGGAATATAGTGGTGCCATCTAGGAAGGAAAGAGAAAAGTTGGATTTAAGGTGAGAGAGTGTCTCAGGTAGGAAGAGAAGGAGCTGTGCTTTCTTTGGGTTAAGGATTAGTTGATTTCTGAGCCATTTTTCAACAGAGATAAAGGAATTCTGTTAGTGTGTGCAATTCAGAGAAAGTATTGGAGATAGATAAGAGAGTAGAGTCACCTGCATACTGCATTACAGAGGAGAGACTGCAGGATGAATGTAGGTTGCTGGTAAAAATTACATTATAGTTATAAAAATATACATTAAAAGTTGGCGTTGTACCCACTATGCCTTAATATATAGGTGCAATGGAAACAGCAACTAATACACTATGTTATAACTGTATGCAGAATACCAAAGTTAATTTGAAAAACTGGGAAAATTTGATTTATAAATACAGCTGAATGGCTTGGCATTCAGTCAGTTATAGACTATAACTGAAGCCACACACACATCTAGAGAATTGGAAGTGAAAGAATATCCAAAAGTTGTATACTATCTCACTAAATACTCTGATTTAAAACTGACTAATATCAATCTTCAAACCTTAGAAAATGACAGAAGACTAAATTAACATGAACTTTCTGAATGCAAAGTCAAACTCTAAGTGCTACCATTATTAATACTTTCCCAGTATTAGCAACACTGCACACTTGGCATCATTATTTGCAAAACAAATCAGCCCCCAATGAAATTAGCCTATCAAATAAAGCTTAGCAATGCAAAACAATAGCAGGTGCAACACAATACCAGGTTCAATTTTAACACACATTAGTTTGCTTGGTTAAAAAAGTGCCATGGCAGAAAGTTTTGTGTTTTCAGCTAAGACTATGAATGCATCAAAGCTTTTCGGGGCAAGACTGCATTTTTGCACACATACGCACTCTCTCACACAAAGGGGATTGTTATTGTTGCCAGTGTTTGCTGCAAGCAAAGTAATTTGCAGCAGAGATTAATAAGCAATGTTAAATTTTACTGAGCATGATAAGTGGGAAATGAAGGGCACTAATGGCTTACTCGAGTGATTCAAACAGATTTTTGCTTCTAAATTAAAATAAGTTACCAACGTGCTGCTTCTTATACAAAATATAAAAAATACTCACACTCTAGCCAAAAGCACTAAGACTGGCTTGTGCCAGGCAGACAACCTCTAGTGCTTGCCTGCAATACCAATAATAAGTTAGAAGGATTACATCTATGAGCATTCAACTTGACACCACTGCAAACAGATATAAAACAACAAGCAAAAAATGTGAAAAACCCCTGCAGATATGAAGCATTAATATCATGGGTAAAGCACCAAGGTTGGAAAAAATATAATACAGTTGTGAACACTTACCATAAATGTAGATGCTAGAATGTATTCACTGCTGCAGTCATTACATTTGGGTAATCTGCCTGCAGGTAGCCCTCAGCCGGCCTGAATACCAGAGTCTCGGATTCCTGTGTCGGATGCTGTCTCTTCTTCCATGACATCAGGTCGTCAGGGGTATAAAACATGCAGCAGACACCATTACATCAGTTTGTTTTGCCCCAGATGTCAGGTGCCCCCATAATGAAAAGCAATTATATGTTGTTACACATCCAACAAAAAGCAAATACACCAAAGAAGGAAAGGTAGAGCCAAGAAAAGTCAGGGGGCTGGAGGGAGGGTAACCAGGACTGCAACAGTGAATACACTTGAACATCTGCATTTATGGTAAGTGTACACAACTGTACTATGTTCTTCGGGTTTCACTGCCGCAGTCATTACATTTGGGTAGACTCCCAAAGCTAAGGAAGGGAGGAGGAATTTAGACAGCATGAGGATCAGCTATTAAGCCCTGCAATACTGCAGTGGTAAAACCAGCTCTGGAAGTAGAAAACACAGGTATGTGGTAATGCTTAATGAAGGTATGAACAGAGCTCCAGGTAGCAGCTTCTAGGATGTCCCTGGTAGGGACCACTCTGAGAAAGGTTGTAGAAGTAAATGCAGCCCTGGTAGAAGGTGATCTTATCCCCTGTGGGGTAGGTTTTCCATGGTGCTTATAGCAGAAATGAATGCAATGGGCTATCAATTTAGAAATGGTTTGCTTTGAAATGGCCTTCCCCTCTGCCCCTGCAGCAAAGCCAACTAGCAGCTGTTCAGATTTTCTGAGAGGCTTAGTCCTGTCCAAATAAAATCTAAGTTGTCTGTGCACGTCCAAAGAGTACAGAATTCATTCTACTTTGTTTTGTGGATTAGTGAAAAAGGTAGGCAAATGAATGGACTGATTTAGAGCCACACTAGACACCACCTTGGGCATAAAGGAAGGATTAGTCCTGCGGGAAACCCTGTCCGCATGGAAGATAATAAAGGGTTGAACTGCCATGAGGGCCTGTAATTCAGACACTCTTCTTGCTGAAGTGATGGCTAAAAGGAAGGCTGTTTTCGAAGAAAGGAATTTCAACTCTGCAGTTGCAGCTGGTTCTAATGGAGGGAGAGTGAGCTTTTCCAATACAAAATTAAGGTCCCAGGCTGGAGTAGCGGCTCGCCTGGGGGGGGGGGGGGGGGTCCTTAAATTTTTTGCCCCTCTGAGGAACTGTTTTAATAGGGGGTGAGAGAGGAGGGGAGGTTAAGTATTATAATGTGCTGAAATTGCAGAGGCATGAATTTTAATTGACGAGAAGGACAGGCCCTTGTGGAGCATTTCTGTTAAGTACTGAAGGATATGAAGTAAACTGGGCACCATAGTGCTCATACCCTGGGTCTGGCTCCAGGAATAGTATCTTTTCCACTTTTCAGCATAGGATTTTCTAGTACTAGGTCTCCTTGCTTCGAGAATGACCTCTAGCACCTGCTTCCTGAGGGATGCTATTGGAGAGCTCAAGGAATTAGCCAGGCTGCAAGGTTCAGAGTTTATAGCTGAGGGTGCAGAATCTGGCCCATCTGCTGGGACATCAGGGAAGATGTCTGAGGTAGGTACCATGGATCCAGCAGTATCATGCTGCGCACGAGGGGGTACAAGTGCTGGCGAGGCCAGTCTGGTGCAAGAATTGTCCTTTGTTTCTCGTGTTTGATCTTTAGCAGAACCTTTGAGAGGAGACGAAGAAAGGGAAAGGCATAAACAGAGAGGCTTTTCCAGGTAAAGGACAGGGCATCCACTTTCCAAGCCTGACTGTGGGGAGTCCTTGCGCAGAATTTGTCCAATTGGTAGTTCTGGGGGGAGGCAAATAGGTCCATCTCTGGAGTCCCCCATATGTTCCTCAAGAGGTTGAATATTTTTGGTTCCAGTTTCCATTTGTGTGGGTCCATGAGATTTCTGCTTAGGTAGCCTGCCAGTGAGTTTAGCTTGCCTGGCAGGAACTGAGCTTGCAGGTGCACTTGGTAGCTTAAGGCTGGGTTCACCAGAGTAATGGCTAGTCTGCAGAGAGGGTACGAGTGGGCTCCCCCTTGCTTGCTTATGTACCACATAACTGTGGTGTTCTCTGTCTTTACCAATAATTGTCCTGGAAGGATGTGGTCCTTGAAGGCTGTCAGGGAAGTCTGTACAGCTAGCATTTCTTTTTGGTTGATATGCAGGTATATCTGACTCTGGTTCCATTTGCCCTGAATGCACTGCCCTGCCAAGTGAGCCCCCCCATGCATACTCTGATGCATCTGTAGTCAGGGTTTGGGCAGCAGGGGGTACACTGAAAGGCATCCCTTTGTTGAGGTGGCAGGCCTCTGCCCACCAAAGGAACTCTGTCTTTATACAAGGAATGATAGGAATCACTGATTCCAGGTCCTAAGAATGTTGACACCATAGGCTTTTTAGATACTATTGTAGTTTTCTCATATGCAGTCTTGTATATGGAATTAGTAGAATGCAAGAGGTCATGAACCCCAGGGCTTGCAGGATTTTCTTTGCAGATAGCTGGATCTTTGTGGCCAGTAGTTTGAAGTAGGCTGTCAAACTTATTTCTCTGGAGTGAGGTAAGCCATCTGGGAAGTTGTGTTCAAGTTTGCTCCCAGGAATGCAATCTATTGGCAGGGTACTAGAGGAGATTTCTTTTCATTTATGGTGTACCCCAGTGACGTTAGAAGTTTCTTTACAAATGCCAGATGTTTTAATAGCATGACCTGGCTTTCTGCCTGAATCAGACAATTGTCCAGGTATGGGTATATTTGAATACATCTCTGCCTGCAAAATGCAATGGCTGCAGCTAGACACTTTGTGAATACCCTGGGCGCAGGAGATAAGCCAAAGGAAAGTGCAGAGAACTGATGCATGGAGCCTGCTCTGTAGCGTAGGTATTTGCTGCAAGATTCCCTTACTGGAAAGTCTAAGGTTGCCAACCAGGCATCGTTGCCTAGCATAGGAAGCAGCTGTTGAAGTGTTAACATTTTGAATTTTGGGATTACCAAAAAGGTGCTTAGAATACAGAGGTCCAGGATAGGACACCAGGAGCTGTCTTTTCTGGGTACCTTAAAAAGTCTTGAGTAAAAACCTTGCCCCCTTTCCTCTGCTGGGACAGGTTAAATAGCCCTGATACTTAGAAGAGAGAGAACCTGCTCTTGAGCCTCTGCCCACTGATTTGGAGGTACGTCTGTCCAACTATTTGGGGTTGGTAAGGTGTGGAAGTGGAATCTGTATCCATGGAAAACTATATTTAAAACCCATTTGTCCTGGGTAATGACTTCCCAATTTTTTGCATGGAGGGTGAGTTTTCCTCCTAAGGAGCAGGCAGTTGAGCAGGGCTTGGAAGGGTGAAGGTTAAGTCATTGTGACATTTTTCCATAAGGGGGTGTGTCTTACAACTTCCAGCTTTGGAAGTTGGAGCCCCCCACTGCTTAGGCCTGTATGTAGCCTGAGACTGTAGCCTAGGTGGTCTGCTGTTCCTGGGTTTGGACTGAAAAAGCCTAGAAGAGACTGGAAAGGACCAATTCTTAGAAGGTCAATGCCTACTAAAATTTGGGAGGCTGTACTTACAGGAAATTTTTAACAGATTGCTTAGATTTAGATTTTTCCTCCATCTTTTTAAAAGATGACTTCTGCTTTGTTGCCAAACAGGCGGTCTTGGTTTAAAGGAGCATCCAATAATTTAGCTTTAACATGATCTGGCAAGTTTTGCTCCTTAAGCCAAGCATGCCTTCTATGTACAGACCCAGTGACAGCAGCCCTGCAAGATGCTTCTAAAGAGTCAAAACCACATTGCAAACTATGTTTACCAACTTGTTCAGCAGAATGCACTAAATCCTGTAATTCTTTATGTTCAGCACAGTCAGGAATCAACATCATTTTCTGTTAAAGTACTCCCATAATATGCTGCTGATACTTTAACACATGACACTGGCAATTTAAGGCCCTAATGGCCAAAGTAGCATAAGTGTATACCTTCTTACCCAATCTGTCCAAGGCCCTGGAATCTCTATCAGAGGGTGTAGGGCTTTTGGCAGCAGTAGCCTTAATGCCTTTTGGTCCTTGGGAAATGGTCTCTGGATCCACAGTAGGATTCTTGAAGAGGAACTTGTGGGAGTCAGGTACTCTAATACCTGTCAGGTTTTCTGGGAGCTGGAGGTAAAGTGTCTGGGGCCAGGCTAGATTCCAAGAAGGCATCATCTACAATGTCCAGAACAGGAGGGATAGCTAAAGGCCTGTGCTGAGAGAGGAGTAAGAATTCCCTAAGCCTCTTTTTGGAGTCAGAGTAATTTTGGCTTTCCCAGCAGAAATGCTCCCTAAGATTATGCAAGGTTTCACCAAAAAAAGAGAAATCCTCTGGAGGGGAAGCAGAGGGAATGGAGTCCTCTGCATCAGAATCCTCATAGGTAGATAAGGGCAAATCCTGGTAATCAGAAAAAACAGTAAGTTCAGAATCCTGATCAGAAGAATCAGAAGGAAAATCAGTTCTAGGTCTCAGAGAGGGAAGGCTGGCTTGCCCTAATTAAAGTAATAAGGTCGAGCCATTCTAAGCATTTGTTTTTTTAGGCATATGGGCCTGACCATGCGGTTTGGACGCCAGTTTTCTAGGCGTGGGTCGAGTTTTAGGCCTTGATGAAGAAGATGGCGTCGGATTGAAATGAAAATCTGTAGGCCTGAATACACCCTCAGAAACCAGTGCCTGTACAGCAGCTCCGGACCTATCCAAGGGAGAGACATCTGCAGGTTCCATAGTCGAAGAAGCATCTTGCGGCATACTGGACTCTGAATGGATCTCAAGTAGAGGCCTGAAAATCTGAAGTAGCAGGTATCAGGGGCTGTGAAAGCACCCCACTGAGTACCGGTGAACTGGCGATTACCTTAACGGAAGCGTCGTCAGCAGTTTTGGACCTACGCGGGTCTGTCTTTATCTTTACATTTTTTCGGAATATTGGTAGTCGGGTGGCTTACTGAAGTCATTTCTGGTTAGTTAAACCAAGTACATAAATAATTTCCTGCAAAAGTAGACCGCGACGAATAGTTCGAGGGTTGAATAAGGCAGAAAACCGACAACGAGGGACATCGTGCTCTGGGCCTAAGCAAGGAATGCAGTACGAATTAAAATCTTCGTGAAGTATTTGCTTTCCACAGGTAAGACAACTGTTAACTTTTACTGACCTCGGTTAACAGCAAAAAAAAAAAAAAAGATCCCCAACGGGGTACTTAGCTTTTTTCAAAGACTTCGATTCTGAAACTCGAAAATGAAAATTTCAGGAGTCTGCCGACCAGCATTTGCGAACTGCTTCTGCTTCGGGCACCACACGGCAAGAAAGACTGATGTAATGGCATCAGCTGCATGTTTTATACCCCTGACGACCTGACATCATGGAAGTAGAGACAGCATCTAACGCAGAAATCCAAGACTCTGGTATTCAGGCCTGCGGAGGACTACCTGCATGCAGATAACCCAAATGTAATGACTACAATAGTGAAACACGAAGAACATCTAGTGGTTACCTGACATACAAGAGACCATTAGGCAATGATCTATGTAAAAGAAAAAAAAAATCACAGAAAATCAGAGTGGGACACTTCAGGAAACAGTTTATTTACGGTTTATGGATTTCATTCCACAAATACGAAGGATGCACTTACTTAATTTACTGATTCATATTTGTTTACCAGGATAGGCCACTTGGCCATTAAGAGCCCATTTTCAGTGGAGGCCTGAGGAGAAAAGCTCCACACAAACGTGAACATACAACAGAATGATAATTTTCACAAAGAAATATGCACATAAGTAATTAATTGGAAATATTCAAGGTAAAAACAGAAGTTATTAAGTACAACTAAATACAAACTTAAAATTCAGAATAAGAGAAAATGGCTAATACATAAAGTTACTGCAATAAAAAGTTCTCCTTATTTGTGTAACCAAAGCTGTGACCTATAAACAAGCACTTATTTTATGTTTCAAGAATGACAATAAACACAGACTTAAGAAAATTACAATGTCTGGCATTACTAATGAGGATGCAACCAAAGAAAACATGTCTGAGGAATGCAGTGTGCAGGGACATACTCAATACAAAAGTTTAAAAAAAAAAAGTGCAAAGCATGGAATCAAAATGCAAATTAGGCAATGTCATTTACAAAGTGTGACTGCTCCCCTTTCTAGCTGTCATCATCTTTAGAGATCAACAGAAAAGAATTTACAAGCCAAACACACCATTATGCAAAATCTATCCCAACAAAAAATACTTTGGGTTTGAAATCTTACCTCAGGCAAATATTAGTCAAACACTTGATACTGCCTTATCCAGGCAAGTCATAATATGATTCAACAGCAAAAATAAATCCTGGATAAAACACAAAATAAAGAAGTTCCTGACCTTATATAAATGCTTTTGGAAAGGGGACAATGCAGCTGTGACATCAGAGAGTCGGTGGCTCCCTGCTTGTTTTAAAATACATTGAAAATATTGACGTGGTAATGCAAGTCTGGGGGCGGGAACCTGGACGCAAACTACAGCAAGTTAGTAGCTGTTCTCAAGTTAGCCTCTTGGAGACAATATCCAGCTTTTCCACAGCGCAAAACTTATATACTTACATCCAGTCCTTTACAGTACACTGAGATACTGAACTGCTTGAGAAAAACAATTGGGTTAACTGTATTTAAATGCTGGGCTGTTCATTCTTTACAGAATTGGGAAATAGGGACGAAAAGTATATAAATGTTGAGAAATTTGGAATGTTCATTCACATTGCTCTCCTTTAAAATGAAGACTAAGATGAGAGATGAAATTCTAGCCTTAGGAAGCAAAACGAAAGTCCTAAATAAAACAAGGTTTTGCAGCAAGGTGGTCTTTCAAGCTGGATTGCTATAGATTATATGCAATATGTTTATTCTATGCACTATATGTTTATTGTGCAATAAAATCCGTAACACATGCCTACCTTGCCACATGCACTCCTGATGTACAGTGACAGCTACTGAAACCTGGTTAAAACAATAAAAGATAATGAGATCACCCCCAGGATACAATATACTTAGGCATGACAGACAAAACAAGCAAGTGTGCAAGTAGTGTAGTAATCATCCACAAAAATTCCCTAACCATTATCTAACTGCAATGGGAAATACCCATTTAACAAAGGCGAACTTCTAACACTTCTTTTTCCAAACAATTTTTATTCTTTTATGCACAAAGAAAAAAACAAAATAATGCAAAATACAATTAAGATACGCATCAAAGATTTGTACAAAGCTGAGAGGATATGTAACAGATTACACACATCACTAAATAATTGAAAAGTACAAATAAAATAAAAGAAAAAGAAATATAAAACTATCTACAATGAAAGCTACCATTGTATCAAAGTGGTGAAAAGTACAGTTGTGTACATGTGTACACTTACCATAAATGTAGATGTTCGAGTGTATTCACTGTTGCAGTTATTACATTTGGGTAATCTGCTGGCAGGTTGCCCTGTGTCGGCCTGATTAACAAAGCCTTGGGTCCTGCGTCGGTTGCTGTCCCTTCTTCCATGACGTCAGGGGTATAAAACATGCAGCCGACGCCATTACATCAGTTTTTCTTGCCCCAGATGTCAGGTGCCCCCCAAATGGGGAGCAATACATACATATATATATATATATATATATCTATATCTATATATATATATATATATATATATATATATATATGTGTGTGTGTGTGTGTGTGTGTGTATATATATATATATATATATATATATATATATATATATGTGTGTGTGTGTGTGTGTATATATATATATATATATATATATATATATATATATATATATATATATGGTTCTACCTGACTTCGTCGACAGCGCAGAAGACCGACATCGAATCCGGAGCTCCAGAAGATCAGCGAAGAAGACCGCTTGAATCGCGAGTGGCAGAACCTCGACAATGCAGAAGACCGACACGACGGATGACAACACCAACGCCGAGGATGCCGACATGGGGAAAGGCTGTGTGAGTATCCGGTAGTGACGGACGTTAGGGTGCGAGGCAGGTAAGTGTGGAGATTGACGGTCTGTGGGGATAGGGGTGGGTTAAGTGAGTTAGGGTTAGGGAGCGATAGGGTGGGTTAAGTGAGTTAGGGTTAGGGAGCGATAGGGGTGGGTTAAGTGAGTTAGGGTTAGGAGCGATAGGGTGGGTTAAGTGAGTTAGGTTAGAGCGATAGGCGGTTAAGTGAGTTAGGGTTAGGAGCGGGTAGGTAAGTGTGCGATAGTGACGGACCTTAGGGTTAGGGTAAGGTTTAGTGTGGGCTTGTAAGGATTTTGGTGTGCTTGTGTTGTGTGTGTGGTTTGTGGAATGGGGATGTGTTTTGTTTTTAATAATTGTTATTGTGGTGTGTGCAGTGTATGGGGTTTCGTGTTTGTGTACCGTCGGTTATTTCGTTGTCGGTTATGTGTGGTTTCGTGTTTATGGACTGTCGAATATGTGGTGTCGGTGATGTGGTTGTCGGTGTTGTGTGGTTTCGGCTATGTCAGGTAGAACCATATATATATATATATATAATGCAAAACAAAAAATATACCTCCAAACAAAAGCAAATACACCAAAAAGGCTTTTAAGCAAAAGAAAGGAGAGGTATAGTAAGAGAAAAACAGGGGGCTGGAGGGTGGGTAACCAGGACTGCAACTGTGAATACACTCTAACATCTACATTTATGGTAAGTGTACACAATTGTACTATGTTCTTCGTGTTTCACTGTTGCAGTCATTACATTTAGGAAGATTCCCAAAGCTATGGTTGGGAAGATGGATTTATACAGCATTAGGAGCAGCTATAAGGCCCTGCAGGGCAGCAGTGGCAAAGACAGCTCTGGATTTGGAGAAAAGAGGTAAAATGGTAATGTTTGGTGAACGTATGAACTGAGCTCCAGGTAAGCAGCTTCTATAATGTCTCTGGTAGGAACCCCACTGAGAAAGGCTGCAGATGTAGATGCAGTCCTGGTGGAATGAGATCTGATCCCCTTGGGGACAGGTTTACCATGGTGCATATAGCAGAAACTAATACAATGGCTTATCCATTTGGAAATGGTCTGCTTTGAAATAGCCTTTCCCTCTGCCCCTGCAGCAAATACCACCAGTACCTGCTCAGATTTTCTTAAGAGATTTTGTCCTGTTTAAGTAGAATCTAAGTTGTCTGTGTACATATCCAATGAATCCAGAATCCGCTCACCCTTGTTCTGTGGATTGGGAAAGAAAGTTGGCAGATGAATGGTCTGATTAAGAGCTACACTGGATACCACCTTAGGCAGGAGAGATGGATTGGTCCTGAGAGACGCCCTGTCCAGATGAAAAATAATGAAAGGCTCCACTGCCATAAGAGCCTGTAATTCTGAAATCTTTCTAGTAGAACTGACTGCTAAAAGGAAAGCTGTTTTCCAGGAGAGAAATTTTAGGTCTGCAGTAGCAGCTGGCTCAAAAGGAGGGAGAGTGAGGTTTTTCCAAAACAAAATTTATGTCCCATGCAGGGGTTGGCGCTCTCCTGAGAGGTCTTAAATTCTTGGCCCCTGAGATACTGCTTCAGCAGAGGATGAGAGAAGAGGGAAGGTTCTGTGTTGTAATGAGCTGGAATGGCAGAGGCATGGATTTTTATGGAAGAAAGAGATAGGCCCTTAGGTTCATAGGTTCATACTAGGCTATCTGCCCAAGGGCATTTATAAGCCTAGCCCAGAGTTTTGTGGCTTTCGCCACCCCTTTACTATGCCCATTATTTTGCTGTGCCTCTGTCAAGCAGTGACACCGAGATAATCCCCGGGGTATATCTGCGATCTCCCATCCATTGGTCAAGATTTCTCTTGAACAGAGCCAGCGAGGTGCTCTGCCTCACATGTACCGGGATTTTGTTCCACAGCATAGGGAGTCTCTGGGTGATGAATCTGTCCCTCCAGCACGTCCTATTAATAACCGTGTCAAGGTTTAAGTCTCCCGCCCTTGTAGTTCTGAGGGATCTAGATTTTTTAAGGTGAAGCATGTTCATCAATTCTGGGTTGGACATGGCCTTGTATATGTCAGACACAGGTCACCTCTGAGCAGATGGTAAGCGACTGAATAGAGCTGGAGTTCCTTCAGTCGGGCAGCATAGGACATATTTTTGAGACCCTTTATCCTTTTGGTGAGGAACTTTTGGGGCCTTTCCAGTTGCTGCAGGTGTCGTGTCAGATACATTCCGAATGGGGAATTGTACTCAATCATTGGTCTGATGAGTGATGAGTACAGGGGGACAATGACCTCCCTTGATCTAGATGTGAATCCCTTCATGATCAGGTGGGCAATGTAGAAGGTCTTCCTAACTACTTTGGCAACGTGAGTGTCAAACAAAAGGTTACTGTCAACCTGGGTCCCCAGATCCCTGATAACCTCTTCTGTGCTTAGTGGGTTGCCACCTATATGATAGCTAGGGGTAACCTTGTTTTTCCCGAATGGTATGACTATGCATTTTTTGGCGTTTAACTTTAGGCCATGGCTCTGGCACCAGTTATCCATTTCTATAAGACCCTTCTGAAGGATATCTGTGTCAGATGTGTTCTCAACTATGGCGCCCAGTCTGCAGTCATCTGCAAATTTTGTCAGCCATAATCCTCCTGTGTTTGCTTGTACTTCTGAAAAGTAGATGTCGAACAGGAGTGGGCCCAGGACTGAGCCCTGTGGGACACCACTTGTGACAGGCTTCGAGTCTGACATGGCGCCAGCAACTCTGACCCTGTGGGTTCTGTCACTTAGACAGTTTGCAACCCATCTTGTGACGTATGGGTTTACATTTAAGCTGATGAGTTTTTCAATGATACCTGAGTGGGGTATTGTGTCGAAAGCCTTTGCCAGGTCAAGGTAGGCTGTGTGGACTGCCTTTCCCTCATCAATGGCCTTGGTGACTGTTTTCGAAAAAGTCAACCAAGTTTAAAAGGCATGATCTGCTTTGACAAAGCCAAACTGGGTCGGATCCAAAGTCTGCAAGTCCCCTATGTCTTTATTTATGAGTTCCATTATGATCCTCTCCATAGCTTTGCAGATCAGGCTTGTCAAGCTGATGGGACGGTAATTTCCAGGGTCGGTGGAGGCACCGCCTTTGTGAAGTGGGACCACAGTTGCCATACGCCACTCCTTGGGCACGTATCCTGAGGTGAGGCTAAGATTTAACAGCTGCCCTAACTGCGGGTTTAATTCCTCATTGAGTTCGTGGAGCACACAACCGGGGACACCATCTGGTCCCATGGATGCTGTGTTTTTTGCCTTAGAGAGAGCAGTTCTCACCTGAGCGTTAGAGATGTTTGGGGGGCTACAATCCTCTGGTATAGATATCTCACCTTTTGGGGGGGGGGGGGTTGCACTGAACCTGTCAGCCAGTATGGTGGCAATGTCTGTAGGTTCAGTAATTTTGACATCATTTTGAACTAATTCTGAGCATATCTGGGAGTTTCCTCCCAGGTTTCTAACATAGCTAACGAAGGCCTTATGATTGACTTTTGAGTCCTTAGCGACTTTTCTCTCAAAATTTGCCTTGGATGATTTTATGAGAGATCTTAGTTTTTTACTTATAATGATCAAAGGTGTCTTCCCTTTTAAGGATTTTGCTCTATCTTGTAGTAGCTTCCTCCTTTTGTTGTAGAGCTTTTTTATAGCTGAGGTCCACCAGACTGGACGCTTGCCTTTGGTACAAAGAGTCTTTGTTTTGTTTGGGATTGCCTGATCCATGCAGTCCTGTAGGTGCTGGTAGAAGGCATTCAGCGGCTTGAGTAATGGTTTCCACAGGCTCGGGGGCCTTAAAAGAGACCACACCAGTCTTTAGAAGTGTGAAGTCGGCTTTTGAGAAGTTCTTCACTGTGGTCTTTTTTATCTCAGGTGGGGGCGGGATGTGGACTTCCAGTGAGATTAGTTTATGGTCTGATCTCACCAATGAGGGGTATACTTCCGGTGTTCAACATTGTGACCCCATGTTCGTAATGATGAGATCTAGTATGTTTTCTCCTCTTGTGGGGATGGTGACTAGTTGTTCCACGGCATTTGAGTTTATGAACTCTAGGAACCTTTGGGCTAGAGTGTTGGGGCTTGAGTAGTGATCCCAGTCTATATTCGGGTAGTTGAAGTCACCTAGTATGATGGTGTTTGGAGATACATTTATCCCCTCCAGTGTTTTCAGGAAAGCTATGTGAGGTTCCTGAGATTGAGAGGGTGGCCTGTAACATGTTACAAATTGCAGAGCAGTCTTGCCTATGGTTAATTGCACCTGGATGGTCTCCGATGCATCGTGCGTTGCCACCAACCTTGAGGTGTGGGTGTCCTTGATGAATATAGACACCCACCCTCCTTTCTTGGTGTTGTCCGGATTTTGGGGCCGGAACAAATGATATGAGGTAAAACCTGATAGTGCCGGGGTGCTCTCGGGAGCCTTGAAACAGGTTTCAGTCACAGCACAGACATCGATGTTCTCCGTACTGAGAAGGGCCTCGAGTGCGTGCATCTTGAGGTTGAGACTTCTGGCATTGAGCAGCATTATCCTTAGTTTTTTTCCTTTTTTGTGTTCTAGGGTGGTAGGTTTAGAATTTGAGCCTTGCCTAAAAAAGGCACTATGGGGGTGGCAAGAGCCTTTGCCAATATCCGGAAGCCCAGGGGTGACAGGTGCAAGCCATCCTTTGCGAAGCAGCATGGCCTGTCCAGCATGTTATCCCAGGGAGACAGACATTGGATCCCCTTTGAATGACACCAGAGTTTAAGCCAATTATTAAAGCTGATCATCTTGTCTCTGTATTGTGGCATCATTCTTGGTGAAGGTAGGATACTGCTCAAGGTCAGGGTCATACCTGCCTGGGCTACATAATCAGAGAGCTCCTCTATGTCTCTTTTCATGTAGTCCAAGGAGGTACGTCTCAGGTCGTTCACACCAGCGTGGACAATGACAGAGTCGTACTTGTACCTGCTGTTGAGAGACCTGAGTGCTTGCGTTATGTGGCGGATTCTAGCGCCCGACAGGCAGCTTACTGTGACCTTCTCCTTACTCAATCTGGTGAGCGGGACGTCAGTGTGTCTGACTATGGAGTCACCAATGACGAGTGTGTCTGGCATTGTGTTTGGCCTTAAGGGCTGTGACTGTTTGGCACACTGACTATGTGATCTATGTGTTGCATGTGTAGTGTCCTGAGGTGGCATTTGTTTGGGTGTCTGCTTTGGTGGCCTCTGCTGTTTTGGTAGATTTTTGATCAGAGCCTCCGAGTATGTCTTAGTGTATTTATGTGTATGATTTCAAGTTGTGACAGTACTATGTGAGACTGGGTTTGTGGTGTGTGTGGTTACCTTCTCCTCCTGTCTGGTCTTGCCAGTCCTATGTTGAGAGAGCTCTGCCTCCAGTTTGGCTATATAGTTGCATCTCTCGCATGTATTTGTGTTTTGTGGGAGAAGGAGAGGGTTGTCCATGTACATGAGACAATTGTAACATTGCCTCAATATTCCAAGATTCACCAGCTGAGCAGGAGAGGACACTAGCAACTGATCCCTCGACATGCTAGAAGGAACAGACAAAGACTTCAAAAAGACTCCGGGGAATGTGGGTGATTGAAAAGGAGTTTTTGGCTGGTGGGGTACTATGTATAATAAAAGTGCTATATCAAAGTAAAAAAATACTTTAGGAGCAAGTGCTAGGCTTTACAGATACAGAAAAGTCTACTTAAGGAATCAAGTAGAGCTGAACGTTTTAGATATAGAATACGCTGGTTTGATCAGCAGTACAGTTGAAGGAAGGCTGTTTTAAGGGAAAATTTGAAGAGTGGACTTTAGGTAGCCCGAATAGTTTAACCTTGATTAACCGCCGCTGCTCTTGTGTGCTCCTGTGGCAACTCAGCTAAAGCGTGCTTTATAGCAGCGGGCTGGAAAAGACAGGAAATTACCCAAAATGGCCAATAAACTACAAGTTACTGCCTTAAACCACTCCTCTGAGGACAAACAGGCAGCTCAGTACTCCCCACTCTCACTGGTGAGTAAAGAAACTTCCCCCTGACCAAACAAGGAAAATGGAGAAACACAGGAACCAAGACAAAGCCCAGGGATCAGCAAAATCTGATCACTGGAACAAACTATTAGGAAAGTATGGAAAATAAGAGTATTTTTTTTGTTTTTTTCAAGTTTTTTTTCAGATAGGCAGAAAATACAATAAATGCTGTGTTTTTCGACTAATTGCTATCAAAAGCTAGTACACTTGAGTGTATTAGCCTATTGTTTAACTTTTAAGCAAAACTTAAACAAGGAAGTGCAACAAACAATTCAAGCTATTAAAAACAGTATTGCAGAATCTGAGGAATATTGGGCATTGCTGTGCTTATTCCTCATGATTGGTTCCAGGCAGAGAATCTTTTCCATTTGTCAGCATAAGATTTTCTAGTACTAGGCCTTCTAGCCTCCAAAATGACATCCATCACAGATTTGCAGAGGGAAGCCAAGGATGAAATTAGTTGATTAGCCATGCTGTAAGATTCAAAGATTGTAGCGGAGTGTGCAGAATTTGGTTGTTCTGCTGAGACAGTAGGTAAGGTGTCTGAGGGAGGTGCCACGGAGGAAGGTGTGATACATTGCGCAGGAGTGGGTGCCAGTGTTGGAGAGGCCAGTATGGAGCAATCAGAATCATTTTTGGTTTGTCCTGTCCGACTTTTTGTAGAACTTGGAGAGCAGAGGCAGAGGGGGAAAGCACAGACTGATAGGTTTTTCCAGCAGAATGACAGAGCATCCACTTTCCCAAGCTTTTTTGTGATGAATTATTGGGCAGAATTTGTCCAAATGATAGTTCTGGAGTGAGACAAAAAGATCTATGTCTGGACTCCCCCCATTTGCGTGTCATGTTGAAAACCTGTGGTTCCAGTTTCCATTTGTATGGGTTCATAAGACTTCTGCTTAGTTCGTCTGCCAGAGTATTTCACTTTCCTGGCAGGAAATGAGCGTGTAGTTGTATTTGGTAGGTCAAGGCAGTGTTCCACAATGCCATGGCTAGTCTGCAAAGGGGGTAGGAATGTGTACCTGCTTGCTTATGTACCACATAACTGTGTTCTGTCTATCATTAATTGTCCTGGATGAAGGTAGTCCTCGAAGGCTGTCAATGCATTCTGTACAGCTAGCATCTCTTTCTGATTGGTATGTACGTGCATTTGATTTGGGCTCCATTTGCCCTGAATGCACTTTCCTGCCAGATGAGTCCCCCAAGCATAGTCTGATACATCTGTAGTTAGGGTTTGGCAGCAGGGGGTGGAGTGAATGGCAGTCCCTTGTTTTGGTGGCTGGCCTCTGCCCACCATAGGAACTCTAGTTGCAGGCAAGGTATGATAGGAATTATTGTTTCCGGGCTGTGACAATGTTGACTCCATAAACGTTTTAAGTACCACTGAAGTTTCCTCATATGCAGTCTTGCATATGGAATTAGAAGAATGCAGGCGGCCATGAACCCCAAGGCTTGCAGAATTTGTTTTGCAGATAGCAGGGATTTTGTGGCCACCTGTTTGAACTAAGTCACCAATTGAATTTGCTTTTCTCGTGTAAGGCAAGTCATCTGGGCAGTTGTATTCAAGCCTGCACCCAGGAATGTAATTTTTTGAGAGGGTACCAGTTGGGAATTCTTTTCGTTTATGGTGTACCCTAGACAAGTTAGAACCCTTTTTACAAACGCCAGATGCTTCAGAAGAATGTCCTTGTTTTCTGCCTGAATTAGACAATCGCCCAGGTATGGATATATTTGAATATTTCTTTGCCTGCAAAATGCAATTACTGGAGCCAGGCACTTTGTGAAGACCTTGGGCGCAGTAGGTAAGCCAAAGGGCAGTGCAGTGAACTGGTAATGCAACTAGCCTGCTTTGAAGCGGAGGTATCTTCTGCAAGAATCCCTGACTGGGACATGCAGGTAAGCCTCTTAAGTCTAGATTTACCAACCATGCATCTTTGCCTAGCATAGGTAGAAACTGCTGAAGTCAGCATCTTGAATTTTGGAATGTCCAGAAATGTGTTTAGAGTGCATAAGTCCAGAATTGGACTCCATGATTTGTCTTTTCTGGGTACCAGGAAAAGTCTTGAATAGAAACCTTGTCCCTTTTCCTCTTCTGGTACTGTATGAATAGCCATGTTCATGAGGGACATTAAGTACAGTTTTGTACCTACCATAAATGTAGATGTCCGAACAGGAATGCATCTGCAGTCCTTACAAATGGGTTGTCCTGTCGTCAGGCAACCCTTCGGTCGGCCGGATTCCAAAGTCTGGGTCTGGCCTCGGCTGGTGTCGCACTTCACCCGACGTCATAGCTGCAGTTCTTCGGGTATAAAGGCATCAGCCGACGCCATTTTCCTCAGTGTTTCTTGCCCCAGATGCCAGTTGCCCTCTTGGATAGCTAAATTTTGGATAAATGCCAATGTTTCCAAAAAGTAGAAGGCAAATACAAAAAATAAGCATGTATGTACATATATACAAACAAATACACCATAAGAGATCCCCCCCAGCTAGCTATTAGATGGGCAGATACCCTAGGAACACCACAGAGGGGAAGGAGGGTGGGTAATCCTGACTGCAGATGCATTCCTGTTCGGACATCTACATTTATGGTAGGTACAAAACTGTACTATGTCCTTCAAGGATGCATCTGCAGTCCTTACAAATGGGTAGAATACCATAGCCAAACTAGGGGAGGAGGAAGAAGAAATTATGGTGTAGTTAGGATCCCTTGCAAAACAGCAGTGGCAAACCCTGCTCGGGATCTAGAGTATAAAGGTAAGTTATAATGCTTGGCAAATGTATGCACGGAGGTCCAAGTAGCAGCCTCTATAATGTCCTTGGTAGCCACTCCTCGTAAGAAAGCTGTGGTAGTGGCTGTAGCCCTTGTAGAATGAGGCCTTATGTTCTGTGGAGTTTGCTTTCCATGGTAGGAGTAACAGAATCTGATGCAATTTCCTATCCACTTGGAGATTGTCTGTTTTGAAATTGCTTTTCCTTCCCTTCCTGTTGCATATGCTACCAGAAGCTGGTCAGTTTTTCTATTGCCCTTGGTTCTGTCCAGGTAGTAGCGCAACTGTCTATGTACATCCAAAGTATGCAGCAGTCTTTCCCCCCTGTTCTGTGGATTGGGAAAGAAGGTAGGTAGGTGGATAGCCTGGTTTAAAGACACTCTGGATACCACCTTAGGCATAAATGTAGGATTTGTTCTCATGGACACTATCTTGATGGAAGATTAGGAAGGGTTGTACTGCCATTAAAGCCTGTAGCTCAGAAACCCTTCTTGCTGAGGTAATTGCCAGCAGAAAAGCAGTTTTCCAGGATAGGTGTTGAAGATCTGCTGTTGCTGCTGGTTGAAAGGGAGTGTCAATTTTTCTAGCACAAAGTTCAAGTCCCATGCTGGTAATGGTGGTTTCCTAGGAGGTTTTACATTTTTAATTCCTCTCAGAAACTGCCTGAGTAGAGGATCTTGAGAAGACAGGGGATCAAGCTGTATTCTGCAGAAATAGCTGTTGCATGTATCTTGATGGAGGAATAGGACAGGCCTGTATGGAGAAGCTCTGCCAAATACTCCAGGATGTTGGCAATGTCTACCTTTGACACATCTTTTCCCCTTTCAGTACTCCAAATGAGAAACCTTTTCCATTTTCCTGCATAGTTCCTTCTTGTTGAGGGTCTGCGGGCCTCAAGGATAATGTCTTTAACCCTTTGGGATAAATCTGGGTTTTTTGCTCTTATGTAATGTTCCAGGCAGTCAGCTGCAGAGTTTTCAGGTTTGGATGCAGGGTGCTGTAGCCGCACTGAGTTAACAGCAAAGGAATCAGGGGTAGTGTCCACATTTTCCCCCGAGACATGCTCCTCAGTAATGGGTACCAATGTTGTCTTGGCCAGTCTGGAGCTATCAGAATGATCCTTGGACGTTCCTCTTTGATTTTCAATAGCACCTTGTGCATCAAAGGAAGAGGTGGGAATGCATATGCTGTCAGGCCTTTCCAACTGAAGGATAGAGAGTCCACCTTCCAAGCAAGTGGGTGGTACGTCCTTGTGCAGAATTTCTTGAGCTGGTGATTGAGTGGGGATGCGAATAGGTCTATTTGTGGCAGTCCCCATTTCTTTGTGATGAACTTGAAGATGTCCGGGTGTAGCATCCATTCGTGAGCATCCGAGGTAGTTCTGCTTAATTTGTCTGCTAGGATGTTTTCTTTTCCCGGTACAAAAATTGCTTGTAACTGAATGTTGTAGCTCAGAGCCATATTCCATAGGTCCAGTGCCATCCGGCATAGAGGGTATGAATGAGTGCCTCCCTGTTTGTTGATGTACCACATGACTGTGGTGTTGTCTGTCCTTATCATCAACTGCCCTTCTTGGAGGAATGGTCTGAAATTCTGGATTGCTAGTTTGACTGCCAGCATTTCCTTTTGATTTATGGGCAGGTGCAGCTGATCTGGAGTCCATAAGCCTTGTATGCACTTGTCCAGCATGTGGGCCCCCCAACCGAGGTCTGAGGCGTCCGTTGTGATGGTTTGGCTTGGTTGAATGCTGTGGAAGGGCAAACCTGGGTTTGACTGGCATGCCTGAGACCACCATAGGAACTCTTGTTTCAGGCATGGGATTAGTGGTATTTCGGTTTCTAGGCTGTGCCTGTGTTGAGACCATAAATTCTTCAGGTACCACTGTAGTTTTCTCATATGCAGTCTGGCATGAGGGACCAGGGTTATGCAGGATGCCATGAAGCCCAAGGCCTGCAGTATTTTCCTTGCTGTTAGTTTGTTCTGCTTTGTTAATGCCAAGAAGTAGAGAGGAAGTTGTTCTTGTTTTTCTGCAGTTAGGAAAGCCATCTGTTTTACTGTGTCCAATTCTGCACCTAAGAAGGTTATTCTTTGGGATGGTATCAGTCTTGATTTCTTTATATTGACTGTATATCTCAGGGCTTGCAGTAAGCGAATGACTCTTTGTAAGTCTTCTGTTAGCTTGTTTTTGTTGTCCGCTTGTATCAGGCAGTCGTCCAGGTATGGATATATTTGGATTCCCTGAAGCCTGCAGTGAGCGATTACTGATGCCAGGCATTTCGTGAACACTCTGGGCGCAGTAGATAAGCCAAAGGGCAATGCTGAGAATTGATAATGCTCCGATCCTGCAAGAAATCTGAGGTATCTTCTGCAATTTGGTCGTATGGGGACGTGCAGGTATGCCTCCTTGAGATCGAGTCACCAGTCAATACTCCTTGCCCAGCATGGGAAGAAGTTGCTGTAGGGTCAGCATTTTGAATTTTGGAACAATGATGAATGTGTTTAAAGCGGACAGGTCGAGAATAGGCCTCAAATTTTTCTCTTTTCTTGGTACCAGGAATAGTCTGGAGTAAAATCCCTTTCCTTGTTCCATAGATGGTACCCTTTCCACAGCTCTCATCTTTACTAATTGAGCTATTTGATTTAGAGCTTCTGTCTTTTGATTTGGTGGTAGGTTTGGCATTCCTCTTTTTCCTGGTAAAGTATGGAAATGAAACCTGTAGCCTTGGTCTATAGTTTGCAAAATCCACTTGTCTCTTGTGATGTAGTGCCAGTCTTTTGAAAATAAGGCTAACTTTCCGCCTAAGGGTGCTGCTATTTGTTCCCTGGTAGGCGTGTCAGAGCCAAGTCACTGTGATTGTCCTGTTGCAGTGGTAGTAGTTGTGTCTGTGCCTCGCTGGTTGTTACCTTGCCACTGGCGTCCCTGTAGGCACCTCCTCTGGATTGATTTCTGCCTCTTGAGCGCCTATTCCTGCCTCTCTGAGTTTTAGAGGAGTCTGGAAAGGACCAATTTTTGGAAGGCCAGTTCCTGCTAAACCTTGGGGCTGAACCTGTAAGAAATCTTTCACTGTTTGTACAGATTTTGCCTTCTCTTCCATTTTCTTCAGTACCTGTTGAGCAGGAGAACCAAATAAACTGACCTTATCCATAGGAGCATCTAATAGTTTTGCTTTAACATGATCCGGCAAGACCTGTTCTTTCAACCATGCATGCCTTCTTATAACTGTGCCAGTCATGGCTGATCTAAAGGAAGCCTCCAGTGCATCATAGCCACATTTTAAAGAATGGTTACTAACCTGCTGAATGTTATGCACCATTTCTAGAACATATTTCTTATCTAAAGAATCAGAGGACAATTTCTTAGTTAACTGATCAAGCATAAACTCCTGGTATTGGATCATATGAAACTGACAGTTCAATGCCCTAGCTGAGAGAGTAGCAGAGGTGTATACTTTTTTACCCCATCTCTCTAAGGACCTGGACTCCCTTTCAGAAGGAAGAGGGTTTTTAACTGAGGTCAAAGCTACTGCCTTAGGCCCCTGGGAGATAGTCTCGGGATCTGCAAAAGGAGCCTTGTATAAATGATGATGTGTGTCCGGGACCCTGTAGAACCTATCAGGCTTAGCAGGGGCTGGAGGCAAAGTATCAGGAGCAGTGCAAGCATCATTCAATGCATCAGCTACAACAGGGAGAACTGGAGGTATAGCTAAAGGCCTATGTTGTGGTAAATGCAAAAAGGTCCTAAGCCTTTTCCTTGAATCTGAGAAATCTTGTCCCTGCCATTGGAATTGCTCTCTCATGGCATGTAAGGTTTCCCCAAAGGAAAATTCCTCTGGTGGGGAGGCAGAAGGAATCGATTCCTCAGCATTGGAGTCTTCATAAGTAGAAAAAGGAGCCTCTGGATGGTCTGTATTGTCTGTATCATCAGAAGAATCATCTGAGGACACTGGCTCAGGGGGCTCTGCTCTAGGTCTCTTTTCTGGAGGAGGTTGAGAGGCCCTGTCTGGATGAGATTGGGATCCCCTTATTAAAGAGATGAGATCCTCTGCCAGAGTGAGCATTTGGGAACTGGAACTGGGCCTGTGAGAGGGGGGCTTAACAGGCACAGATTTAGAAGTTTTGGCTGCTTTAGTCCTGGCAAAGGTCTTTATGGACATGGCTGCAGGTGGCCTAGCAGCACCACGTGCAGGGGTTGAAACATCCAAAGGGATGGTGTCCGATAATTCTTGTGAAACCACAGTAGCAGGCTGAATTTCAGAGGCCGATTCAACCAGGTTAGAAGGGGCCTCGGTAGTAGTCATGGATTCGGCTGAAGATAGAACCGTTTGCTCGGTTTCGGCCGAAACAGAGACTCGCGGTTTGCTTAACCGCGTTTTCGGCCGAAACCGCGGACCGCGAGTGTCGGTCCTTTTCTTTGCGTTTCTTAATAACTTGTGAAGTCGGAGGATCTGACGGCATTATGTACGCAAAATCTGAGCCGAAAAACTGTTCAGCAAACTCCGACCGACGTCTAAGCGTCCGTCGGTTGAAAGAAGCACAGGCTAAACAAGCTGCTACGTCGTGGTCTGGGCCTAAACAAGGTAAGCAGTAAGAGTGGAAATCTTTATGAGGTATTTGTTTCCCACAAGTTAAACAGTTATTCACTTTTTCTGACATCGGCTGAGGCAAGAAAGAGTCCCCAACGGGTACTTAGCTTTTAGAAGTCTTGAGTAGTATTCGGTAGTAGTAATCTCTGGATCTGACCGACCGGCACTTGCGAACAGCTTCTGCTTCGGCCACGCGCAAGAAAGACTGAGGAAAATGGCGTCGGCTGATGCCTTTATACCCGAAGAACTGCAGCTATGGCATCGGGTGAAGTGCGACATCAGCCGAGGCCAGACCCAGACTTTGGAATCCGGCCGACCGAAGGGCTGCCTGACGACAGGACAACCCATTTGTAAGGACTGCAGATGCATCCTTGAAGGACATCTTGTTTTTGGGCCTCTGCTCACTGATTTGAGGGCAGATCTGGCCATCCGTTTGGGACTGGCGTGTGGAAATGAAATCGGTATCCCTGGGATACTATATTTAAAACCCATTTGTCCTGGGTAATAAGTTGCCAGTTTCGTGCATGAAGTGCCAGTTTCCCCCCCAAAGGGGCGGCTAAAAGGTAAGTGCTTGGTGATTATACAGAGAAGTCACTGAGACTTTTTACCATAGGGAGGTGCCTTGTTGTTTCCTAATTTGGAGGTGGAGGCACCCCATTGTTTTGTTCTAAAAGTTCCTTGTGACTGAAACCTGGAGCCTTTGGAATGTCTGGATTTGACATGAGCGGCTCGGGAAGGGACTGGAAAGGACCAGTTCTTAGTAGACCAGCGCCTACTAAATCTTGGTGGTTGCACTTGTAAGATATCTTTCACAGTTTGCATAGATTTAGTTTTATCTTCCATCTTTTTTAACACTTCTTCAGCCTTATTACCAAAGAGACGGTCCTGTTGTAAAGGAGCATAAAACAATTTTGCTTTAACATGGTCAGGCAGAGTTTGCTCTTCGAGCCAGGCATGCCTTCTTAGCACAGATCCAGTTACAGCAGCCCTGCAAGAGGACTCTAAGGAATCAAAACTACATTGCAAAGTATTGTTTCCAACTTGTTCAGCTGAATGTAATAAATCCTGCAAATCTTTATTTTCCACACAGAGATTAACATCATTTTCTGTTTAAGTAGTCCCATGATATGCTGTTGATATTTAAGCACATGAAATTGACAGTTTAAAGCCCTGATTGCCAAAGTTACAGACGTGTAAACCTTCTTACCCCATCTATCCAGCGCCCTGGAATCTCTATCAGAAAGGGTAGGATTTTTAGCAGTAGAGGCCTTAATGCCCTTGGGACCTGAGAAATGGTTTCAGGATCCGCAGTAGGACTTTTGAAAAGGAATTTGTTGGAGTCAGGAACCCTGTAGTATCTGTCTGGCTTACTAGGAGCCGGAGGCAGAGAATCAGGAGTCGTACTAGATTCTGAAAAAACATTAACAATGACTAGAACAGGAGGTATAGCTAAAGGCCTATGCTGAGGAAGAAGAAGAAAATCCTTAAGTCTCTTTTTAGATTCAGAGAAATCCTGACTTTCGCAGTGGAAATGTTCCCTTAAGGTATGCAAAGTTTCTCCAAAAGAGAAATCCTCAGGGGGAGGAGCAGAAGGAATGAAATCTTCTGTGTCAGAGTCCTCATAAGTAGGCATAGATAAATCCTGTTCAGTAGAAGAATCAGAAGAAATAGAATCTTGATCAGAAGATTCATAATCAATGTCTTGCCTAAGCCTCTTAGCAACAGAGGGTTGGCTACCCCTGATCAAGGTAATTAAATCTTCAGCCATTTTGATCATTTGCTTTTTAGGCATAGAGGCCTGCACACGTGGCCCAAGCGTCAGTTTTTTTAGACATAGAAGCAGATTTTCGCCTTAGTTTTGAAGATGGTGTTGGTTTAATATACACTTTTTTAGGCCTGAAAACACCCTCAGTAGATTGTGCCTGCACAGCGGCTCCGGACCCATCTAAGGTAGAGACATCCGTGGGTTCAATACTTAAAGCATCCCGCAGCATACCGGACTCCGAATGGGTCTCAGTAGAGGCCTGTGAATCAAAAGTAGCGGGCATCAGGGGCTGCGAAAGCACTTCACTAAGTACCGGCGAACTAGCGACTGGCTTAGGAGAAGTGTCGTTGTCAGTTTTGGACCTCGACGGCCTGTCGCTTTTTCTTTGTGTGTTTTAGGTATTCTGGTAGTCAGATTGCTAACAGACGTAATTTCTGGATAGTTAAATCGTGAGCCAAAATATTTAGAAGCAAAAATGTACCAATGTTTCATAGTGCGTTGATTAAATCTAGCACAAAACAGACAACAAGATACGTTATGATCAGGGCCTAGGCAAGGAATACAGTACAAATGAAAATACTTGAGGTAATTTGCTTCCCACAAGTAATGCAATTATTAACTTTTACTGACATTGGTAAGGAGCAAGAAAAAGTTTCCCCAACGTGGTACTTGGCTTTTAGTTGAAGACTTCGGTTCTGAAACTCGAAAACAAAAATTTCAGGTGTCGGCCGACTGGCACTTGCAAACTGCTTCTGGCACCGCAAGAAAGACTTATGTAATGGTGTCGGCTGCATGTTTTATACCTCTGACGACCTGATGTCATGGAAGAAGGGACAGCAACCGATGCAGGACCCAAGACTTTGTTAATCAGGCCGACTGAGGGCAACCTGCCAGCAGATTACCCAAATGTAATGACTGCAACATGAAACAAGAAGAACATCTGCATTTATGAACTTAGTTTTATGAGTAATCAGAGTAAATGAATCTGAAGTAATAGGACCTTGATTATGCCTAGTCTTTTAGAACCTGGTTAAGTAAAGATTTCCAGAGCTTCTGATAATATATTATTTTCTTAGTACCTGTGATAATACATTTTTGTGATGAAATGCAACTGAGTGCCATTTCCCTAAAACCATCCCAGCTGAGTTTCGTACAATCTAGCCAATTTTTAGTGATACAAAGTTTAGTTAGCGCACACAGTAGAATTAAGATATGTCTGAATTTAGATAGTGTGTTCAAGATATGGAGGATAGCCAGTTCCCAACAAGGAGTGGAGCTTTGATAACCCATCTTTTCTAGGCAAGCTTTTAAAGAACACCATAGTTTATGGGTGTGATTACAGAACCACAACACATGCATACTGTCAGCTTGTGAGTATGAGCAACATGAGCAAGTTGGCAAGACTTTGGGATTGAATTTATTAAGGATAACTGGTGTATAATATACATTTTTATTGATCATTAACTGAATATATATATATATATATATGAGATTTTTAAAGGGAATAAATTCTAGTGTGTTTTTGATTGACTTCAGTTTTTGATCATCCGTTATTTTTCCATGCTCATTCTAGTATTTAGAAAATAGACATCCAGCATTATGTATCAGAGATAAGCAGCTTGTATGTTTTTGAAAGCATTTTCTCGCTATTCAAAAGTGAGTTCATGATTTCCTGAAAATTGTTTATTTCCTCATTCACAAAGTATATATCATTAGTTAGGGAGATAGTGGCTTCTCTAATCTGTCTAAGTATCACTGTGTATTTGAAGCCAAGTCCAAGGATCGTTCTTAATTCAGGTATATTTTTGTCCTTATGCTTACATATATCCCAGAGCGTACAATAAGTCCGTAAGGTTTATTCCTTTATTATTAATTTTAATATTAGGGTTTTGGTGTAATGGTTGAAAAAGCGATAAAATCTTATCTAGTTTGATAATTTTAAACAAGTCCTGGAAAGGTCTCACTTTGTGTTTCAGGGTGTTATGTATTTTTAGGGTCTTACGATTCGACGGTAAAAGGAAAGGAAGGGCTTTTGGGTTAATATCACATCTGATAACATCACATCTGATTACATCACATCTGATTATATGATTATGCCAAATTTTTACCCAGGTTGGAGATGACTTAAGTTTGTCAGAATTCAGGTTTGAAAAGGTCAAGATTCTGTTAGCACATACGATCTTGTAATACAATAGGAAATCAGGCAGACTGAGACCGCCTTTCTCTTTTGGATAAGTCAAATTGGAATATAATATCCTGACCGCTTTTGGAAACCAGATAAATTTGGCCAGTTCTTTGGAGATTTTGGTAAAGAAATTATTTGGAATAATAAGGTTGGAAGCATTTAATCGAAATAATACTCTTGGGAAGATATTCATTTTAACAACAGAAGCTTTGGATAGTAGAGAGAGTTTCAGTTGTTGCCATCTGTGTAGGTCTTGAGTAATTTTAGCCCAAGGTTTAAGAAGATTATTCTGAAAGAAGGAAGTCTGATTATGTTCAAGAGAGATCCCAAGATAGTTGAGAGTAGGTTATTCGAAAGGGGCTTCGAACACTCTTAAAAATCAACGATAGAGAAACTATACGTTTAATAGCAATTTATACACCACCAGGGAATAGCAATGCTGAAAGCATCCTGTATTGGATATCCCAACAAATTAACCATGAAACCACAACACTTGAAGACTTAAATATAGATTGGAAACTCAAATTGATGCAATACCAAACCTCAAATCTCCTCTCAGAAATACAACATGGCTTTAGGCACCAGCAAAATACCACTACTGCTCTAATACATTTTACCAATAAAATCAACCAACATAGAAGCAAGGGTTTGCTTATGTCCACCATGTTCTTAAACTTGTTAAATGCATTTGATATGGTTTTGCACCAGCAACTGCTCGTTGGCTCTCCTCAATAGGACTTTCACAATATTCCTTGCTGTGGTTGATTAGTTACCTATCTGGAAGGCAACAAGCTGTTAAACAGCAACAAACCTAGTCATCCTTTCAACCAGTTACTAGAGGTGCCCCTTAGGGCTCTATCCTCCATCCTATCCTGTTTATTAATGACCTCTACACCTCCACTCACCATGCTAGTAAGTAGATAACAAATAAGCTCCAAGACATTACCCCAAAATCCTTCTCCTTTGTAGAAACCTGGCTCAAAGAATCAAACCTCCTACTCAACCCCAAGAAAACAAATTTAATGTTTTTACCTCAAAATACTGTCAAAATCAAAGCAATCTTTTACCATGAAGTCAGCAAATAATACTGTCATCAAAACTGTAACTGAAAGTAAACTTCTAGCATGATGACAGATGATCTTAAATATGACCAGCATATACTGCACATCATTAAATCTATACATCAGAAACTAGGCTCCTTTTATAAGATCAATGAATTCCTTACAGGTACTGCAGAGAAAACTAGTCACCACCTTCTTATTGCCGATTCTTTTATATACTACTCCTATCATAATACTCAAAGAAAGAAATTTGCCTCCTACTACAATAAAATACCTAAATTTGCCAACAATCTCCCTCTTAGGACCCACCAATGTCATAGCGTAAAGCAATTGATGTGTCTTGAACTACACAACTACCCAACATTTTCACAACTAACTACAGGACAGAAACTCATCATCCAGAAAAATAACCTGCACTACAAAGCTTATTACTGCCCTACTACAAAGCAAGGAACCTCCATTCTAGTAACAAATTCTTACTACTTGCAAGTAAATCAAATACTGCTGCAAGACACTCGCTCTACTCCCAATACATTGCTAAACTCTGGCAGAGTATCCCCACAAAAATACAACTCTGACAAACTCAGTAGTTTTACATCAGTGCTTTAACAACATCTTAACCAATCCTGGTCCTGCACTTGCTTTTCACAAGGTTGACTGTGTTCACCATAGAGCGCTCTCAAAATACTTAAATACTCTCAACCATTCACTGAAATGACATGTTTATACGTAACTGCCTATACAATCCACTAAGTTGCACTTGGGCTTTCTTTTTAGTAACTCCACCTATGTAAAACCTTAATATGTATAAATGTAAATAGAAATGTAACTGCTACTTTTTAACTGGAACTTAGTATAATGCAATGTAAACAAACAGAGCTTTTCTCACTGGGCCTCTGCTGAAAATGGGTATTACTCAGTCATACTTTCCCAGTAAACAAAGACAAATAAATAAATTTACTATTGAGTTTGGGCCAAAAGAACCAAAGGCTTACAGACAAAAATTAAAAATGTTACTATATCTGCTTTGGGATTCTGACTGGTCAAAGGGCTATATATCGTACTGTAAAATATACTAACACAGCTGGCATACTGGTTATGGACTTCCGCCCCTTTGCACATGGTTTAGTCATGACCTCCTGCCAATGCCCATGTTGAGTTTTAGTGTTGGGGGTTCCACCAACTTTCCAAAAACATGCTGGGCATTTCCACCTCAAACTCACCCAAGAATAGAGCTTGTGGGCAGCAGCAACAAAGTACAGTTTTGTACCTACCATAAATGTAGATGTTCGAGTGTTCACACTGCTGCAGTCATCACACTTGGGTTATCCTGCCGTCAGGCGGTTCTGCAGTCGGCCAGAGTTCCAAAGTCTTGGTCTGGCGTTGGTTGCTGTCGCTTCTTCCCTGACGTCAGTGCGCCAGGGGTATATAATATGCATCCGATGCCATTTTCTTCAGTTTTTCTTGCCCCAGATGTCAGGTGCCCCCAAGTGGGTAGGCAATACATATTGCTAATCAAAAATATACATATAAAATAAAAACAATACCTTCAGTTACCAGCAAATACACCCCAAAGGTTGTATAGGATAGAAGGATATAGATAAGTCCAGCTAGTTCAGAGGGGATGGAGGGAGGGTAACCTGGACTGCAGCAGTCTGAACACTCGAACATCTACATTTATGGTAGGTACAAAACTGTACTATGTTCATCGTGTTACACTGCTGCAGTCATCACACACGAGTTGAATCTCAAAGCTAAGTTTGGGTGGCTGGTCTATAAAGAGTTAGGATTGGCTAAGAGGCCTTGCAGAACTGCAGTGGCAAATCCTGCTCTGGATTTAGAGTAAAGAGGCAGATGGTAAATGCTTGGTGAAGGTGTGCACTGAAATGCTTGGTGAAGGTGTGCACTGAACTCCAAGTTGCAGCCTCCAAAATTTCCTTGGTAGGTACTCCTCTAAGAAAGGCTGTTGAAGTGGCTGTTGCCCTGGTGGAATGAGGCCTAATGTTATTAGGGACTGATTTTCCATGCTGTGTGTAGCAGTACCAAATAGTGTCCTATCCATTTGGATATAGTCTGCTTTGAGATAGCCTTGCCTTGTGATCCTGCAGCATATGCTACAAACAGTTGATCAGTTTTCCTGAAAGCTTTTGTTTTGTCCAAGTAGAAGCGTAGCTGCCTGTGTATGTCCAAAGAATGCAGAAGTTTCTCCCCTTTATTTTGGGGGTTTGGATAAAAAGTAGGCAAATGGATGGTTTGGTTAAGAGCCACACTAGATACCACCTTTGGCATGAAGGTAGGGTTTGTCCTTAAAGATGCCCTGTCCTGATGAAAAATTATAAAAGGTTCCACTGCCATTAATGCCTGTAGCTCTGAGACTCTTCGTGCTGAAGTTACTGCCAGGAGCAGAGCTGTTTTCCATGAAAAAATTTTTAGATTGGCTGTATTGGCTGGCTCAAAAGGTGGTAGGGTCAGTTTTTTCAAAACGAAATTGAGGTCCCAATTTGGTGTTGGTGCTCTCTGGGACGGTCTTATGTTTTTAGCCCCTCCGAGGTACTGCTTTAGCAAGGGATGAGAGAATAAAAGGAGGATCCGTGTTGTAATGTGCAGAAATGGCAGAGGCGTGGATCTTAATTGATGAAAAGGATAGGCCTCTGTCCAGCATCTCAGTTAAGTATTGTAAAATCTGAGGAATGTTTGGAACTAGAGGGTCAAGGCTGTGAGCCTGGTTCCAGGCGCAGAATCTCTTCCATTTTTCTGAGTAAGCTTTCCTGGTGCTAGGCCTCCTGGCCTCCAAAATGACATCCATAACAGCTTTAGAGAGAGGTGTTGCCTGTTTGACTAAAGTACCTGCCATGCAGCCAGATTTAGGGTTTTGAGCTGACCGTGCAGGATCGGATTGTTTTGTTGAGTCAGAAGGTGTGGAATTTGGGGCAAAATCCATGGTGGACCCCGAGTCAAGTTCCTTAAGATAGCGTACCAGTGCTGGTGTGGCCAGTCTGGCGCAATCAGGATCATCTGTGGTTTTTCTTGTCTGGCTTTTAGGAGTACCTTTGAAAGGAGAGGAGGTGGTGGGAAGGCATAGACTTTTAGGTTTTTCCAGCTGAACAGAAGAGCATCCACTTTCCATGCTTGTTTGTGATAAGTCCTTGTGCAGAATTTTTGTATTTGGCAATTCAGAGGGGAGGCAAAAAGATCTATGTGTGGGCATCCCCATTTTTGTGTTACCATGCTGAAGATTCAATTTCCATTCGTGAGGGTTCATGATATTTCTGCTTAGGTAGTCTGCCAGAGTATTGTTCTTTCCTGGCAGGAATTGTGCTTGCAGGTGGACCTGGTACGTTAGAGCTGTGTTCCACAAGGTCATGGCATGCCTGCATAGGGCATCTGAATGAGTGCCCCCTTGTTTATGTACCACATTACTGTGGTGTTGTCTGTCTTTAGTAATAGGTGTCCCGGATGTAGAAGGTCCTTGAAAGCTGTTAGGGCATTCTGAACAGCCAACATCTCTTTTTGATTGATGTGAAGATGCATCTGGTCTGTGGTCCACTTGCCCTGAATGCATTTTCCTGCCATGTGTGCTCCCCAGGCGTAATCCGAAGCATCTGTTAGAGTTTGCCTGGCTGTGGGTTGGGTAAATGGCTGACCCTTGTTTAGGTGACATGCCTGTGCCCACCATCGAAACTCCTGTTGTATGCAGGGAATTATTGGAATTACTGCTTCTAGTCTACGAGAATGTTGAGTCCAAACACTTTTTAGGTACCACTGTAATTTCCTCATATGCCGTCTGGCATATGGTATTAGTAGTATGCAGGATGCCATGAATCCCAGGGCCTGCAGAATTTTTTTTGCAGGAAGATGGACGTTTTTGCCAGTAGTTGAAAATATTGAGTTAGTTGCACTTGTTTGTCTGGCGTGAGGTAAGCCATCTGGGCCGTTGCATTTAAGCTGGCACCCAGGAATGTTATCTGTTGTGAGGGCACTAGTTTTGACTTCTTTTCGTTTACTGTGTACCCTAGAGAAATTAGCAACTTTTTCACAAACGCCAGATGCTGTAGAATAATGTTCTTTGTCTCTGCTTGAATGAGGCAGTCGTCTAGGTATGGACATATTTGAATTCCTTTTTGTCTGCAAAATGCAATTACTGGTGCCAGGCACTTTGTAAAGATCCTGGGTGCAGTAGATAAGCCAAAGGGCAGTGCAAAGAACTGGTAGTGCATTGTACCAGCTTTGAATCGGAGGTATCTTCCGCAATTTTGTCTGCTAGGGACATGCAGGTATGCCTCTGAGGTCCAGAGTAACAAGCCAAGCCTTCTTGCCCAACATGGGTAGAAGCTGCTGTAATGTCAACATTTTGAATTTTGGAATATCCAGTTAAGTATTCAGAATTGAAAGGTCCAGTATAGGCCTCTAGGCTTTGTCCTTTATGGGGACCAGGAAGAGTCTTGAGTAAAATCCTTGTCCTTGTTCCTGTTGTGGTACTTTTTGTAAAGCTCTCATGTCCATGAGGGCTGAAATTTGTTTTTGTGCCTATGCCCATTGATTTTGTGGCAGGTCTGGCATTCCTTTTAGCTTTGGTAAAGTATGGAAGTGGAATCTGTAACCTTGAGACACAATATTCAGGACCCATTTGTCTTGGGTGATTGTTTGCCAGTTTTGAGAAAAAAGTGCAAGTTTCCCCCCTAAGGGGGCTTCCAGAAGGGACGTGCTTGGCATACGCAAAGGAAAGTCATTGTGACCGTTTCCTGTAAGGTTGAGACTTGTCCTCACCTCCTTTTGGGGTTGAGGTGCCCCACTGTCATTGTCTGTTTGAGCCTTGGGGTTGAGATCTGCCTCGTGGGCGTCTGTATCTGCCTCTCTGTGGCCAGTCTGATACTGGAAAGGACCAATTCTTTGTTGGCCAATTTCTGCTAAACCGAGGTGGCTGTATCTGTAAGAAATCCTTGACTGTTTGCATAGATTTAGCTTTATCCTCCATTTTCTTTATCACCTCTTCTGCCTTAACACCAAACAAGGTATCATGTTGTAAAGCAGCATCCAATAACTTTGCCTTAACACGATCAGGTAAACTCTGTTCTTTTAACCAAACATGTCTTCGAATAACTGAACCTGTAACTGTGGCTCTACAAGAGGCCTCTAAAGAATCAAAACCAGATTGCAGAGTATGTTTTCCCACCTGTTCAACTGCATGCAATAAATCCTGCATTTATTTACAATCAGGAGCTTCTGAGCTAGCAAGCATTTTCTGTTTTAACTGAGCCATTAAATATTGTTGGCAATTAAGCATGTGAAACTGGCAATTTAAAGCTCTTACTGCTAAAGTTGCAGAAGTGTATACTTTCTTCCCCCATCTATCCAAAGCTCTGGAATCTCTGTCAGAGGGTACTGGATTTTTTGCAATGGAAGCCTTAACCCCTTTTGGACCCTGGGAAATAGTTTCTGGATCAGAGAAGGGTTTTTGTAAAGAAACTTGTAAGAGTCAGGGACTCTAATACCTATCTGGCTTGGCTGGAGCAGGGGGCAAAGAGTCAGGAGATAAGCTGGATTCACAGAACACATCATCCACAATGTCTAGCACAGGCGGAATAGCCAGGGGCCTGTGCTGAGGCAAATAAGAGGAAATCCCTGAGCCTTTTCTTGGATACTGAGTAATCCTGACTTTCACAATGGAAATGTTCCCTCATGGTATGTAAAGTTTCCCCAAAAGAATAATCCTCAGGAGGAGAGGCTGAAGGGATAGATTCCTCAGCATCAGAGTCCTCATTGGGGGGGGGGGGTAAAGAGTATTCCTGGTCTGAAGAGGAATCAGAGGAAATGGAAACCTGGTCAGAGGAGTCAGACTGTATCCTGCCTAGGCCTTTTCTCAGGAGGGGGATGGGAACCCCTGATTAGATTAATGAGGTCTTCGGACATTTTAAGCATCTGTTACTTAGGCATGGAGGACTGCCCAGGAAAATGCTGTACTTGTTTCTTTGTCTTTAATGGTACCTTTGTCTTCGCTGTTGTTTTAATGGTAAGTTGTAAAGGTCTGAAAACACCCTCAGAAACCGGTGCCTGCTCAGCGGCTCCGGACCCATCTGAGGGATTAGTTTCCGTAGGCCCAATACCTTGAGTTTCCAGAGGCCTATATGTCTCCACGTGGGAGTCGGAAGCAGCCTGTGGCTCTGAGGTAGCGGGTGTCAGGGCCTGCGAATGCACCTTGCTGAGAACCGGCGACTGGCCTAGACGAGGTTTCGTCATCAGTTTTGGACCACGGATGCCTGTCTTAATCCTTGTCTTTGCGTTTTTTCGGTATTGAGGTAGTCGGCTGATCTGACGGCATGGTATAACTGAACCTTCGGTCAAAGTAGTGTAAAGCAAAATCAAAACGTCTTTTTATAGTGTGTTTGTTGAATCTAGCACAAAACCAACAACTAGTGATGTTGTGATCAGGGCCCTAGGCATGGAATACAGTAAGAGTGGAAGTTCTTATGAGGTATTTGCTTCCCACAATAAATACAATTATTAACTTTTTCTGACATCAGTCTGAGGCAAGAAAAAGGTTTCCCCAACGGGGTACGTAGTTTTATTGAAGACTTCGGATCTGAAATTCGACTTTGAAAATCTCAGGAGTTGGCCGACCGGCACTTGCGAACTGCTTCTGCTTTGGGCACCGCGCAGCAAGAAAGACTGAAGAAAATGGCGTTGGATGCATATTATATACCCCTGGCGCACTGACATCAGGGAAGAAGCGACAGCAACCGACGCCGGACCAAGACTTTGGAACTCTGGCCGACTGCGGGACCGCCTGACGGCAGGATAAACCAAGTGTGATAACTGCAGCAGTGTAACACGATGAACATCTCTAAATACTGCCTATGAGGGAAGAGTTGTACAGATCAACATTTTGGGTAACAACTGTGGCATGCAGTATCCTCTAGACAGGAGAACACAGATTACACACTGCACACCGTGTCCGCCCTAGCCACTCTGTGAAAAACTTCCTCTATGTGACTTGATCATGGTTGACCAATTACATCAAAAATAGATACTATCGGTTGATAAGGGGTGTAAAGACCCAGTCTACTCTAACTCTAGTTAAGGCGTTAACTGCTCACACACACAAAAAAACTAAAAGATTTTTATAAACTTTCCTACTTACAGATCGCCTAAAGCTAGAAGCTCGAGAAACCAGTGCTCGATAAAGTCGTGGCAAACGAGATCTGGGGATTGTAAGGAGGTGGCAGGGCATTATGGGTAAGGGGGAGAAACTTGGAGCTCGGATCTCTAGCTTGGAAAGCTGCCGGCTCGGATCCAGGTCAGATCAGATACCCACAGGTTGATGACCAAATGAAGTGAACTACTTCAGATCCATTGAGAAACACGTAAAAGCTCAGTAAACACAATGTTTATTCCATTGCTAGTAAGAAAAAGTTTTTACTAGCAACGTAATTAACTGCATGTTTACTGAGCTTTACATGTTTCACAGTGTTTTTTTGTTGTTACGTTATGGAGAGCACACACTGGCCAGTAAAGCTCCAAGTCAATAAGCAAATGGTCAGCTGGTGCCCAGTTGCCAAAGCCTGGGTTACCGGGGAAAGATGGACATTAACCCATATCAACTTGTCAAATATGAACTAAGGATTGCTACACTCAATACAAGTTCACTAACAGGACAGAGCTTGGAAATGAATAACATGATGGTAAGGAGGATGCCAGACATCATCTGCATCCAAGAGACAAGATGGAAGACAGTGCAGAAAAACTTACATTGTTTTGGATCCAACATAGACTACACAGGGGTAGGACAGACTACAAACTGTGGTGAGGGAGAGGCTTCACATGACAGTGAAGGATTTCATCAGAATTCGTGACAGACTTATGATCGCCAGACTCCAGTTTAAGGACAGGGCACTATTCATGATCTCAGCCTATGCCCCAGAGCATGGCTTTGATAGCAAAAAAGGGAGGGCACTCAAGAAGCAGTTCCAAGTCTTACTAAATAAAGCACAACATGACTTGGGGACTGAATTTACATTTCAAGACAGGCAAAACAGGATATGAGGACAGCTTAGATCCACATATGTGGGGCAAAAGCAATAAAGGAGAGGTCATTCGAGACTTCTGTCTATAAAATGGTCTGACGGCAGTCAACAAATGGTTCATCAAGGGAAACAAATCAAAAGATCACATACAACAGTGGCTGACATACAACCCAAGTAGACATCCTCCTAGCTCATTCACTCCGGAGCACTTCAGAAAAAGCTGCCTGTTTAATTCCACCATGGGAACAGTGCAGTCTGAGCTCATTTTCAGAAAATCCATTTGTAATACCATGCAGAAAGTAAATGTTCATAACTCTATAAGAGCTAGACTAAAAACGTAAATGAGAAAGTTGTTCAGCTGACACTGACTTTTCCAACAGTGTAAATGTTGATAAATATTTGGCAAGGAATGCTGATATTGCGCATATTTCTTACCTTTTTGGAAAGGCAAAGCACATCTTGGTCAATGTACCATGTAGACCTATACAAGTTGTATTTAATTTGTTTGTATGAATCCCAGCTTTAAAATACCTTAACCATTACTGTGTGATGCTCCTTTACGGATAACCTCAAAAAAGATTGCTGGAAATGCACCACATGAACCACGGCTGGTAAAAAGATTTATTCACAGAAACCACAAAATGAACGCTGACAAATCCACATACGTTTTCGTCAATCTGTCGTTTCCAGCAATCTTTTTTGAGGTTACTGGTCTATGAGATTGCTTTTCTCTCTTATATTTGGCTCCTTTACAGAGATATTCACAGAAATATGATTAATATATTTGTCATAATTGATAAATAAAGCATATCTCATCATCACCTGTAACAGACAGAGGCTACAGATCAGTGTACAAGTTGTGTGTCTCAATGTCAGCTTCAAAAAGATGCATCATTTGCTTCATCACCATGGTCCCTTGCAAAGATACGGGCATAATAATGAGAAGTATTGGAAAGGCATAATTTTCGTAATCCTACAAGACTAAACACACAAACTGAGATATTTCTCCATGTGTACAGTGCACAGACACAGTTCTTTCACCATGTTGTAAGGAGTAACACGGTTGTCAAAATGAGGTATGACTTAGCACATTCAGATGCTCCCTTGCAAAGTTATTTACCAAAATAGGAAAAAAATCATAATTTCCATAACCTAAGTCCGAAAAACTTTTGATATCTGTACATGTACAACATACAGGCACAGTTTTTTTACCATGTTGGAACTATGAATATGGTCTTCACAGCTTTAAAATGAAATGACATCTTAACCATTACTGTGTGATGCTCCTTCACTCAGATATTCACAGAAATATGAATATATTTCCCATAATTGATAAACAAAGCATAATATCTCATCACCTGTAACAGACAGACTACATAGTGTACAAGTTGTGTGGCTCAATGTCGGCTTCAGAACTATGCATCATGTGTGTTTTTCCGTGTAAGAATCTCCCTACAAAGATATGGGCGTAATAATGAGAAATACAGCAAGTGTATAATTTTCATAATCCTACAAGACTAAAACTGATATCTGCACATGTGTACAGCATACTGGCAGTTATTTTACCATGTTAGAAGTGCCAATACTGTCTTCAAAATGAGGTATTACTCAGCACAATGACATGCTCCCTAGCGAAGTTATTTACCAAAATATGAAGTCATAATTTTCAGTCAAACAATTTATACATGTGTACAGCATTTCAAAACAGTTATTTTATCATTTTGTATGTACTAACATGGCCTTCAAAATGAGGTTTTACTTAGCATGTCAGAATGTTCCCTACCACAGTTATCAAAATATGAAAAAAAATATGAATTTCGTAACCCAAGTCTGTGTACAGCATACAGATAGTTATTTTACCATTTTAAAATGAGGTTTTTTACTCAGCATGTTGACATGTTCCCTAGCAGACTTACTCAACAAAATATGAAAATTATTATAATTTTCATAACCTGAGTATATGAACCATATAACCAAAATGGATACCTTCATTGGTATCTTACAACAGAAATAATTGGAAAAAAGAACTTCGGGGCTGGAGGGGCACCTTCTGTATGACTCCACATATACAAAAACAAAAACCTGGCACATGCATTCATCAATGTGATAACGACTTTTAGTAATGTGAACAGTGGCAGCTGATGGAGGTTTTACCTGACAAGTGATAATGACTCTGTTATACTGTAACTGCACATAGTATAAATTAATAATGTAGTAATGAGTTGCATTTTTATTACTGCAAGGTTCTGCATGCTCAGACAAAGGTGATAACTGTTGCACCCTGTTGAGCAAACATTCATTACATTCCTGGTGCAGGTGTAATACAAGAGTGAATCATTCCATCTTGTCAGTACAGAAGTAGTGTAATATTGTATTAGAAAGTCATTCCTCTCACCTAAATTCTAGACAGGTCAAAAATACTACCCAAAATACATGGTTGCTCCAAGCCAGAATTAGTCTACAAGTAGTAGCATTAACCTCCCTGACTCATCCCACTGGTTACAATGAGGCACATAAATAACAACTTAAAAATATCTAAGCTAACTGGTTGATCCATGTAAGAATTAGTGCAAAAGCAATCACATTTATCTCACCGAGCCATCCCTCTAATTAAAATCAAACACATTGCCCATGAAGTACAGAACTAACTCAAAAAAACAAGCCACCCTGGTGGAATCACATCAATAGGCTGTGTAACAGAAGGAAGAAAATCATCTCAGAAATTAGGTGGTGCAGCACCCAGCAAGATGAAAGCCGTCTCAAACTAAAATAGCTCAGAGGAAAAATAAAATCTACCAAAGCCAAATGTGAGGTACATTTGTCAGCCCAGGCCATGGACAACCACAAGGCATTCTTGGGCTATGTCCACAACCTCAAATCACCCACTGCCACAAATGTTCTCTAGAAAGAGGCAACAGACAAACTGGCATCTCAGCCATGGACTAACACTAAATGCCAAGAAATACATAACAGTATCCCCCAGGAAGTCATCCAGCCCTTGTAACTATCATACTGACAACCACACCCCTAAGAGTTGACTCGGTAGTCAAGGACTTGGGGGCAGACAGACATTAATCTAGCCTTTGACCATCACGTCTACACTAGTGAGGAAATCATTCTATGTTTTGCAACTTACAAAGGTAATGTGTCTAGGTCCAAGAAAGTCAATGTTCCACTGTATTTGGCACTTCAGAACAATAGAGTACAATGCCCCCTTTAGTACATAGCTAACCAGGCATATTCCTCGCTGTAGGTATAATGCATGCTGAGAAAGTTAACTGCATCAGTGTAGTGTCAACATCTAGGAGACCATAGGTCTCAACCTCTAAGAGGCCAATGTGGAACACAGACCCTAACAATGTATGACAAATGGTCAAAATGTGGAACACCCTATTTTCGCATTGCATGAAATGTGCCATCGCCATGGAGCATGGTAGAAAGTACTGTTGTGTACACTTACCATAAATGTAGATGCTCAAGTGTATTCACTGTTGCAGTCATCACATTTAGGTTATCTGCCTGCAGTTAGATGTCAGCCGGCCTGAATGCCAGAGTCTTTGGATTTCTGGATCGGATGCTGTCTCTTCCATGACGTCAGGTCATCAGGGGTATAAAACATGCAGCAGATGCCATTACATCAGTTTTACATGCCCCAGATGTCAGGTGCCCCCACAATAGGAAGCAATTATATGGTATGGTGCACCCCCATCAAAAAGCAAATACACCAGAATAAATAAATACCAAACAAGAAGGGAAAGGTAGCACCAAGAGAAGTCAGGGGGGCTGGAGGGACGGTAACAAGGACAGCAACATTGAATACACTCGAACATCTACATTTATGGTAAGGTGTTCTTCGCGTTTCACTGTTGCAGTCATCACATTTGGGTTGATTCCCAAAGCTAAGGAAGGGAGGAGGAAGTTAGAGAGCATTAGGACCAGCTATTAAGCCCTGCAAGACTGCAGTGGCAAACCCAGCTCTGGATTTAGACAAGATAGGCATGCGGTAATGCTTGGTGAAGGTATGTACAGAGTTCCAGGTAACAGCTTCTAGGATGTCCCTGGTAGGGACTCCTCTGAGAAAAGCCGCAGAGGTAAATGCAGCCCTGGTGGAATGTGATCTTATCTCCTGTAAGGAAGGTTTTCCATGGTGCTTATAGCAGAAATGAAATCAATGGGCTATCCATTTGGCAATGGTTTGCTTTGAACTGGACTTCCTCTCTGCCCCTGCAGCAAAGCCAACTAGCAGCTGTTCAGATTTTGAGAGACTTGGTCCTATCCAAATAAAATCTAACTTGTCTGTGCATGTCCAGAGTGCAGTATTCATTCCCCTTTGTTTTGTGGATTGGGGAAAAAAGTAGGCAAATGATTTAGGGCCACACTAGACACCACCTTGGGCATAAAGGAAGGATTAGTCCTGCGGGAAACCCTGTCCGCATGGAAGATAATGAAGGGTTCCACTGCCATGAGGGCCTGTAATTCAGACACTCTTCTTGCTGAAGTGATGGCTAGAAGGAAGGTTGTTTTCCAAGAACAGAAATGCAACTCTGCTGTTGCAGCTGGCTCAAAGGGGGGAAGAGTGAACTTTTCCAATACAAAGTTAAGATCCCAGGCTGGAGTGGGAGCTCTTCTGGGGGGGGGGGGGGTCTTAAATTTTTGGCCCCTCTACAGAATTGTTTTAACAAGTGGTGAGAGAAGAGGGATGGCTCAGTATTATAATTTGCTGAAATGGCAGAGTCATGGATTTTAATTGACGAGAAGAATAGGCCCCTGTGGAGCATTTCTTTTAAGTACTGTAGAATATGAGGTAAGTTGGGCACCATTGTGACCATCCCCTGAGCCTGCCTCCAGGAACAGTATCTTTTCCACTTTTCAGCATAGTATTTTCTAGTACTAGGCCTCCTTGCCTCCAGAATGACATCCAGCACCTGCTTACTGAGGGATGCTAGAGGAGAGCTCAAGGATATAGCCAGGCTGCAAGATTTAGGGTTTGAAGCTGAGGGTGTAGCATCTGGCCCGCCTTCTGGGACAGCAGGGAAAGGGTCTGAGGCAGGTGCCATGGTTGCAGCAGTGTCATACTGCACAAGAGGGGGTACACCAGTGCTGGCGTGGCCAGTCTGATGCAATCATTATTGTCCTGGCTTGTCCTGTTTGATCTTTAGTAGAACCTTCGAAAGGAGAGGCAGAGGGGGAAAGGCATAAACAGAGAGGCTTTCCCAGGTAAAGGACAGGGCATCCACTTTAAAAGCTTGACTGTGGGGAGTTTTTGTGCAGAATTTGTTCAATTGGTAGTTCTGAGGGGAGGTAAACATTTTCTGGAGTCCCCCATTTGTTCCTCAAGAGGTTGAATATTTTGGGTTCTAGTTTCACTTCGTGTGAGTCCATGAGACTTCTGCTTAAGTTGTCTGCCAGTGAATTTAGTTTGCCTAGCAGAAAATGAGCTTGTAGGTGTAACTGGGTCCCTATCAGCATCTCGAATGCTGACAATATTGAATTTGATATTGTCGCATCGAGAGTGCCGAAAGGGCAGAACGCTGAATAGGTAAACTGAAATCTCTGTAAGGGGAGATTTCCGTTTACCTCAATGTAGTGAGGTCTCGGAGTTGGTATAAGTAGTGGCTTGCACTCTGCCTACACCCTTTAGTTTTTTTTTTTTTTTTTTTTATCTGCATTCGAAAATATAATAGGTCGATCATTTCAGTTCGGCATTTAGTGATTCCACCTATTACATTTCTGAAATGCTGATATAGAACCGGTGTACTTGGTAGCTCAAGGCTATGTTCCACAGAGCCATGGCTACTCTGCAGAGAGGGCACGAGAGGGCCCCCCCCCCGCTTGTTTATGTACCACATAACTGTGATGTTGTCTGTCTTTACCAGTAGTTGTTCTGGAAGAATACAGTCTTTGAAGGCTGTCAGAGCATTCTGTACAGCTAACATTTTTTTTTGATCGATATGCAGCTGCATCTGTCTCGGGTTCCATTTGCCCTGAATTACCGCCCTGCCATGTGAGCCCCCCCATATATAGTCTGATGCGTCTGTTAGGGCTTGAGCGGCATGAGGTAGAGTAAAAGGGAGTCCCGTGTTGTGGTAGCAGGCCTCTGCCCACCAAAGGAACGCAGTCTCATACAAGGAATGACAGAAATCATTGTTTCCGGGTCCTGAGAATGTTGACACCATAGGCTTTTTAGATACCACTGGAGTTTCCTCATATGCAGTCTTGCATATGGAATTTGTAGAATGCAAGAGGCCATGAACTCCAGGGCTTGCAGTATTTTCCTTGCAAATAACTGGGGTTTTGTGGCCAATAGTTTGAAGTAGGTTGTCAAACTTGATTCTCCGAAGTGAGGAATGCCATCTATGAAGTTGTGTTCAATCTTGTGCCAAGGAATACAATCTGTTGGCAGGAGACTAGGTGAGATTTCTTTTCGATGATGGTGAGGTTAAAAGTTTCTTTACGAATTCCAGATGTTGTAATAGCAAGTCCAGGCTTTCTGCCTGAATCAGGCAATAGTCCAAGTACGAGTAAATCTGAATATTTCTCTGCATGCAAAATGCAATGGTTGGAGCTAGATACTTTTTGAATACCCTGGGTGCAGTAGATAAGCCAAAGGGAAGTGCAGAGAACTGATAGTGCATGGAGCCTGCCCTGAACTGTAGGTATTTCCTGCAAGATTCCCTTATTGGGTGTGCTTCCTTTAAGTCTAAGGTTGCCAGCCAGGCATCCTTGGCTAGCATAGGAAGAAGCTGTTGAGTTAGCATTTTGAATTTTGGAACTACCAGAAAGGTGTTGAGAATTGAGAGGTCTAGGATAGGACACCAGGAGTTGTCTTTTCTGGGTATCAGAAAAAGTCAAATAAAAACCATGTCCCCTTGGTTCTGCTGGGACAGGTTAAATAGCCCTGATACTGAGCAGAGAGAGAACCTGCTGTTGGGCCACCACCCACTGATTTGGGGGTAGGTCTGGCCAACCATTTGGGGTTGGTAGTGTGTGGAAGTGGAATCTGTATCCTTGGGAAACTATGTTCAAAACCCATTTGTCCTGGGTAATGAGTTCCCAGCTTTTTGTATGCAGGGAGAGCTTTCCTCCTAAGGGAGCAGGTAGTTGAGCAGGGCTTGGAAGGGCTAAGGTTAAGTCATTGTGCCATTTTTCCATAGGGGGGTGGTTTACTACTACCTGCTTTGGAAGTGGGAGCCCCCAACTGCTTAGGTCTGTGCGTAGCCTGAGACTGTAGCCTAGGTGGTCTGCTGTTCCTGGGTTTGGACTAAGGCGGCCTGGAAGGGACTGGAAAGGACCAGTTCTTTGAAGGCCAATGCCTACTGAATCTGGGAGGCTGTACTTGTAGGAAATTGTTAACAGTTTGCATAGATTTAGCTTTTTCCTCTATCCTTTTGAGGACTTCTGCTTTGCTGTCAAAAAGGCAGTCTTGGTTTAAGGGAGCATCCAGTAATTTAGCTTCAACATGATCTGGCAAGTTTTCTTCCTTAAGTCAAGCATGCCTTCTAAGTACAGACCCAGTGACAGCAGCCCTGCAAGATTCTTCTAAAGCGTCAAAACCACATTGCAAAGAAGGTTTACCAACTTGTTCTGCAGAATGCATTGCATCTTGCAATTCTTTGTGTTCAGAGTCAGGAATCAACATCATTTTCTGTTTAAGTAGTCCCATAACATGCTGCTGATACTTGAACATATGAAACTGGCAATTTAAAGCCCTAATGGCCAAAGTAGCAGATGTGTACACCTTTTTACCCAATCTAAGGCTCTAGAATCTCTATCAGAAGGGGTAGGATTTTTGGCAGCAGTAGCCTTAATGTCTTTTGGCCCTTGAGAAATGGTCTCTGGATCCGCAGAAGGATTCTTTAAGAGGAACTTGAGAGTCAGGTACTCTGTAGCACCTGAAAAACACCAAACCCCTCACGCGGAGCTTGCACGGCCAACCAACCTTGAAGAAAACACAACGGCCAGCAATAGAGTTCCAAATGCTTTATTACACCCAAGAGTGGACATAAAAATGCCCAAACGATAATCCAACACAATTATTCAAACCGGTTTTGGCATATAGCCTTCCTCAGTGAAGCTAAAAAGTGGATGCCAACCAGTGTAACTCACACTATATATAGTGTGTGTTACACCATGAATCAACCAATTAAATTTTTAGTTTTTAATCGTAATTATAATGATGGTTTAAATAAAACCCTTACTATAGATCCACACATATGCTTATAACAGTTGTATAATAAAATGAAAATGGCAACAAATATATTGTTAATAATTGCCATAAATGAATGAAACAGTGATATGAATGTAATATCCAACTCTATGATCTGGTAAGAAGTGGCTTAAGTATAATGGGGACAATTATATTGAATATAACAAAATATTTAATACTAAAAAATACTATATATGGAACACATATAATATAGTCAAGATGAAAAAGTAATTACTCTGTAGTACCTGTCAGGTTTTCTATGAGCTGGAGGTAAAGTGCCTGGGGTAAGGCTAGATTCCAGGAAAGCATCATCTACAATGTCCAGAACAGGAGGGATAGCTAAAGGCCTGTGTTGAGGCAGGAGTAAGAATTCCCCAAGTCTCTTTTTGGGCTCAGAGTAATCCTGGCTTTCCCAACGGAAATGCTCCCTAACAGTATGCAAGGTTTCACCGAAGAAAAATCTTCCGGAGGGGAAGCAGGCGGAATGGAATCCTCTGCATCAGAATCCTCATAAGTAGATAAGGGCAAATCCTGGTAATCAAAAAGAGCAGAAATATCAAATTCCTGATCAGAAGAATCAGAGAAATTCAGTTCTAGGTCTCTTAGAGGGGGAAGACTGGCTTCCCCTAATTAAGGTAATAAGGCCTTCAGCCATTCTAAGCATTTGTTTTTGAGGCATATGGGCCTGAGCCCGCGGTTTGGTTAGTTTTCTAGGCATAGTGTGAGATTTTGGCCTGAGGGATTCGGAACTTCTGGATGGAAACGATGGCATTGGTTTAAAATGAATGGCTGTATGCCTGAATACACCCTCAGAAGCCGGTGCCTGCACAGCGGCTCCGGAACCATCCAAGGTAGACACATCCGCAGGTTCCATAGTCAAAGAAGCATCTCGCGGCATACCCGACTCCGAATGGGTCTCAGTAGAGGCCTGCAAATCTGAAGTAGCTGGTATCAGAGGCTGCAAAATCACCTCACTAAGTACCGGCGGACTGGCGACTAGCTTAATGGAAGCATCGTCTGCAGTTTTGGACCTATGCGGTCTGTCTTTATCCTTACGTTTTTTTCGGAAGATCAATAGTCGGATGGCTTAATAAAGCCATTTCGGAGTACTGAGATTGAGTACGAAAGTAATTGGCTGCAAAAATAGCCAGACAACAAATAATTCAGGGGTTGAACAAGGCACAAAACTGACAGCGATGGACATTGTGGTCTGGGCCTAAACAGGGGACACAGTAAGAATGAAATTCTCTATGAGGTATTTGCTTTCCACAGGTAAGACAATTGTTAACTTTTACTAACATCAGTTGGAGCAAGAAAAAGGATCTCCAACGGGGTACTTAGATTTTTTTGGAGACTTCGGGTCTGAAACTCGAAAACAAAAATTTCAGGAGATGGCCGACCGGCACTTGAGAAATCCTTCTGTTCCGGCCACCCCACAGCAAGAAAGACTGATGTAATAGTGTCGGCTGCATGTTTTATATCCCCGACTACCTGATGTCATGGAAGAAGAGAGAGCACCTGAGACAGAAATCCCAAGACTCTGGTATTCAGGCTGGCTGAGGGCTACCTGCAGGAAGATAACCCAAATGTGATGACTGCAACAGTGAAACATGAAGAACATCATCTGTAAAATTCAATAAGACACTTCTCAGATCCAAAACTTTTATTTAATAATCTGCAATACCATAACCACACCATAAGTTAATTAAAAAAAAGGGGGGGGGGGCAATTACTTTCAGAGAAGTACTAGGGGGACAAGCAGCACGAACAGAGGCACTTTAAATATTGCTACTGTAAACTTATATTGCTCTTATAAAACTTAGAAAGTTGCTAAAATAAAGTACAGTTGTGTACACCTACCACAAATGTAGATGTTTGAGTGATTTCACTGTTGCAGTCGACTGTAGGGTTCTCCCCTGCCGGCAGGCAGCCCTCAGTCGGCCAGAATCCCAAAGTCTGGGTCCGGCGTCGGCTGTTCAACCATGCTCCCTGACGTCAGAGCGCCAGGAGTACAAAGCAGACAGCCGACGCCATCTTCTCCAGTTTTTCTTGCCCCAGATGTCAGGAGTCCCAAAATGAAAAAGGTCCCATAACCTTTGCAAATACACCTCAGAAGAATGGTGAAGAAAGGAACTACACAAAGGTAAAAACAAGAGGGGACAGGAGGGAGGGAAACCCAGACTGCAACAGTGAAGACACTCGAACATCTACATTTATGGTAGGTGTACACAACTGTACTATGTTCATCGTGTTTCACTGTTGCAGTCATGACTGTAGGGTAGAATCCCAAAGCTGAAAGAAAGGGAGGTGGTCACAATGAAGAAGGGGCGGCTAAAAGGCCCTGCAAGACTGCAAAGGCAAAGCCTGCCCTAGACTTGGAGTATAGAGGTAGATTGTAGTGCTTAGAAAAAGTATGCACTGAACTCCAAGTTGCAGCTTCCAAAATGTCTTTGGTAGGAACTCCTCTGAGGAAGGCTGCAGAAGTGGCAGCAGCTCTGGTGGAATGAGTTTGTACACTCCCTGGGATTTGTTTTCCATGGTGTGAATAACAAAATCTGATTCCATGAGCAATCCATTTAGAAATGGTCTGTTTAGAAATGGCTTTACCTTGGGAACTTGAAGCATAAGAAACAAACAATTGTTCTGATTTTCTGATGTCCTTGGTTCTGTCCAGGTAAAAACGTAGCTGTCTGTGTACATCCAAGGAATGTAAGATCCTTTCCCCTTTATTTTGAGGAGTGGGGAAAAAGGTTGGCAAGTGGATAGTTTGATTTAAAGCCACTTTAGAAACCACCTTAGGCATAAAAGTAGGATTAGTCCTCAAAGATACCCTGTCTTGATGAAAAATAATATATGGTTCCACAGCCATAAGAGTTTGTAACTCTGAAACCCTCATGGCAGAGGTTAGGGCTAACAGAATAGCTGTCTTCCAAGATAAGAACTTGATGTCAGAGGAAGCAGCAGGCTCAAAAGGAGGCAAGGTTAGTTTTTCCAAAACATAGTTGAGATCCCAAGCAGGAATGGGAGAAGATCTAGGAGGCCTTAAATTCTTAGCTCCCCTGAGAAACTGTCTCATGAGCTGGTGGGATAAAATGGGAGGGTCCGAATTATAATGAGCAGAAATAGCAGAGGCATGTATCTTATTGGAAGAGAAAGAGAGACCCTTATGTAAGAGGTCTGACAAGTAAAGTAAGATTAAAGTAATGTTAGGAAGAAGAGGATCAGAATCCTGAGCCTGCATCCAGGAACAAAATCTTTTCCATTTTCCTGCATAAGATTTTCTAGTGCTAGGATGTCTGGCTTCTAAAATGACATCCATAACCTGCTTGGGTAGTAAAGAAGAAATCAAAGGTCCTGGATTAAACAGGCTGCCAGGCAGAGAGTTCTGACATGAGAGTGTAGAACCTGACCCTGATGTTGGGACAGAAGGTTCCGAGACTGAGGTAAAACCCAAGGGGGCTCCAGGCATAGGTTTTTCAGCGTTGGATACCAAACTGCCAAGGCCAATTTGGAGCCAGCAAGATTATCATCTTGGGCTTGTCCTGTGTTATCTTCAATAAGACCCGTGGAAGAAGAGGAAGAGGCGGAAAAGCATATCCCGAGAGGTTCCTCCAACTGAATGACAGGGCATCCACTTTCCAAGCTTTTTTGTGGAAGGTCCTGGTGCAAAAATTCTGTAGTTGATGACTGAGATGGGATGCAAAGAGGTCTATGTGAAGACATCCCCAGACTGCTGTTATCATCCTGAATATTTTGGTGTCCAGCATCCATTCGTGTGGATCCGAAAGGTTTCTGCTCAGACTGTCTTGCCAGGAAGTTTTGTTTCCCTGGTAGGAACTGAGCTTTTAGATCCAGCTTGTAAGCTAGAGCTGTGTCCCAGAGATCCATGGTTAGTCTGCAAAGGGGGTAGGAATGAGACCCCCTCTTGCTTGTTTATGTACCACATAACTGTGGTGTTGTCTGTCCGTATTAGTTGTCCTGGTTGTAAAAGATTCCTGAAGGCCAATAGAGCTTTCTGAACGGCTAACATTTCCTTCAAATTGATATGCAGGTGCTTCTGATCCTTTGTCCAAAGGCCCTGCAGACAGTTGCCCTGAAAATGGGCTCCCCAAGCATAATCCGAGGCATCCGTGGTTAGAATCTGAGTGGCAGGAGGCAGACAGAAGGGTTTCCCTTTGTTTAGGGCACATGCCCTGTACCACCAAAGAAATTCCTTTTGAAGGCAACGAAGGATGGAGATCAGTATGTCTAAACCGTGGCAATGCTGAGACCATACACTTTTTAGGTACCACTGTATTTTCCTCATGTGTAGTCTTGCATAAAGTACGAGAAGGATGCAGGAGGCCATGTAACCCAAAGCCTGCAGGAATTTCCTTGCAGATAGTTGAGTTAAAGTTGCCAAGGTTTTGAAAGTTGAAGCCAGCTGTAATTGTTTTTCGGATGTCAGAAATGCCATCTGGGTTGTAGTGTTTAGAAGAGCACCCAGAAAAGTTATGTGTCGTGATGTGTCAAATTTGACTTTATGTTTACAGAAAATCCCAGGAACTTGAGTAGGTTTTGTACAAATTCCAGATGCTGGAGTAAGACATCCTTGCTGTCTGCCTGAATTAAGCAATCGTCCAGATAAGGGTAAATTTGAATTCCCTTGAGTCTGCAATAAGTTACTACTGGAGCAAGGCATTTGGTGAAGACCCTGGGCGCAGTAGACAATCCAAAGAGCAGCACAGAGAATTGAAAGTGCCTCGATCCGGCTTTGAACCTGAGGCATTTTCTCCGATCCTGCCTGATGAGAATGTGTAAGTATGCCTCCTTCAAATCTAAAGTTACCATCCATGAATCCTTAGACAGCATTGGAAGTAGCTGTTGTAGAGTAAGCATCTTGAATTTTGGAATCTCTACAAAGGTGTTCAAGACCAACAGATCCAGTATGGGTCTCCATGAGTTTTGCTTCCTTGGGACTAGAAAGAGCCTCGAGTAAAAACCTTTTCCCATCTCCGAAAGTGGAACCAGTTCTATGGCATTCATAGCCAAAAGAGCTTCCACCTGGTTTAAGGCCTCCGTCCATTGATGCTTTGGAAGGTCTGGCTATCCGCTCAGCCTTGGCAAGGTACGAAAATGGAATTTGTAACCTCTTAAAATCACATCCAAAAAGTACAGTTTTGTACCTACCATAAATGTAGATGTTCGAGGATTCCATTGCTGCAGTCCTGACTATTGGGTATAGTCCGCGTCCAGTCGGCCAATACCAGAGTAAGGCTGACGTCGGTCAGGCGCATTAGACTGACGCCATTACGCCAGGGTACTAATGCACATGACCGACGTCATATCCTCAGTCTTTTCTTGCCCCAGATGTCAGAAGACCCTAAAAGACAAGTCCCAAAAACCTGCACCAAAACATGTACAATATATACAACAATATATACAAAAATATAAGCATGTAAACTCACCTACACAACCACCCCTAAATACAGAGGGAAGGAGGGAGGGTATTGGACTGCAGCAATGGAATCCTCGAACATCTACATTTATGGTAGGTACAAAACTGTACTATGTTCTTCGTCTTCCATTGCTGCAGTCCTGACTATTGGGTAGAATCCCAAAGCAGAGGTAAGGAGGCTGGCAAATTATAAAGAAGTAGGAGCTGACAACATGCCTTGCAAAACAGCTGTGGCAAAACCAGCCCTAGACTTAGAGTAGATAGGAAGGTGATAATGCTTAGAGAAAGTATGCACTGAACTCCAAGTAGCTGCTTCCAAAATATCCTTAGTTGCCACCCCTTAGAAATGCTGTTGAAGTGGCAGTAGCCCTAGTGGAATGAGGCCTAATCCCAGCTGGAATCTCCTTGCCATGATGGGAATAACAAAATGCAATGCAAAAGCCAATCCACCTAGAAATAGTTTGTTTTGACACAGGCTTGCCCTGTGAACTCAAAGCAAAAGAAACAAACAACTGCTGAGACTGCCTAAAATCCTTAGTCCTGCTTAAATAATAGCAATTGCCTGTGTACATCTAAAGTGTGCAAAATCTTTTCCCCTTTATTTTGAGGGTCTGCAAAAACGTAGGCAAATGAATAGTTTGGTTTAAAGCCACACTAGAAACCACCTTAGGCATAAAAGAAGGATTAGTACGTAATGACACCCTATCCTTATGGAAAATCAAAAAGGGCTCTACTGCCATAAGGGCCTGCAACTCAGACACCCTTCTTGCAGAAGTAATAGCCAACAGAAAAGCAGTCTTCCATGACAAGTATTTCAATTCAGCAGTAGCTGCAGGCTCAAAAGGTTGTAGAGTAAGTTTTTCCAACACAAAATTGAGATCCCAAGCAGGAGTAGGAGCTCTACGGGGGTCTTATATTGTTTGCCCCTCTAAGAAACTACTTGAACAAAGGATGGGAAAACAAAGGTGGGTCACAATCATAGTGAGCTGAAAATGCTGCAGCATGAATCTTAATGGAAGAGAAGGACAAACCTTTGTCCAATAATTCAGTAAGATATTGAAGAGCCACACTCAAATTAGGCTCAGAAATCTCCAAATTCTTTGCTGTACTCCAAAATAAAAATCTCTTCCATTTTTCTGCACACTCTCCTTGTACTAGGTCTTCTAGCTTCCATAATCACATTTAAAACTTGTTGAGGAAGTTGAGACCTGCTGTGTTTCAACACAGAATATGCCAGGCTGTTAGATGAAGAGAGTGAAGCTTGACATTGAGCAAATGACCGTCCTTCTGAGATAACAGATGAGGAATCAGAGGTAAAGGCCATGGAGGCTTCTTTACCAGACTCCGTAGTAGTGGGTACCAGTGTTGCGAGGCCAATCTGGAGCTATCAAAATCATCCTTGGCCTGTCTTGTCTGACCTTTAACAGTACCTTTGGAAGAAGAGGCAGAGGTGGAAAGGCATACACATGAAGGTTTTTCCAACTGAAAGACAGAGCATCCACTTTCCAAGCTGTGTGATGAAACCCGTTGTGCAATACTTTGGCAGCTGGTGGTTTAGTGGAGAAGCGAACAGATCTATGTCTGGAGTTCCCCATGACACTGTCAGTTTCTGAAATACATGAAGATCCAGTTTCCACTGGGGATCCATGATTTGTCTGCTTAACACATCTGCTAAGGAGTTCTGTGCTCCTGGCAGAAACCTTGCCTGAAGAGTTAGTTGCAGGCTTAGCGCAGTCTCCCATAAAATCATTGCTTGCCTGCATAGAGGATAAGAATGTGTTCCCCTTGCTTGTTGATGTACCACATGACAGTTGTGTTGTCTGTTAGAATCAACACCTGCCCCGAAGAAGTAACTCCTTGAAAGCCATTAATGCAAACTGGACTGCTAACATCTCTTTCATGTTGATATGTAGATGCTGTAGTCTGGCAGGCCACTTGTCTTGTATCCACTTTCCATTTAGATGAGCTCCCAAGCAATGTCCGAGGCATCTGTCGTTAAGATCTGACTTGCCTCTGGCCGGGTCACAGAGAGTCCCTTGTTTAGGTGACATTCCTGAGCCCACCACAAGAATTCTTTTTGAAGGCAAGGTATTATTTGAATGACAGTGTCCAAATCCTGGCAGTGCTGTGTCCATACATTTTTGAGATACCATTGTAGCTTCCTCATATGCAGTTTGGCATTGGGAAGCACCAGAATACAAGATGCCATGAACCCTAATGCTTGAAGGACTGTCCTTGCAGTCAGCACGGACTGATGAGATAGTTGATGGAAGTAAAGTGACAGACTCTTTTGTTTGTCCGGGGTTAAAAAGGCCATCTGGGCTGCTGTATTCAGTCTCACACCCAGAAAGCACATGTCTTGAGAGGGTACTAGACTGGACTTTATTTCGTTCACAGAATACCCTAGGCATCTTAGCACTGCGATAACATATTCCAGATGCTGTAGAAGATCTTCCTTTTCTTGAGCCAGAATCAGGCAGTCGTCCAAGTAGGGATAGATTTGAATGCCTTGAAGCCTGAAGTAAGCTATCACTGGAGCCAGAACCTTTGTGAATACTCTGGGCAGTAGATAAGCCAAAGGGCAATGCAGAGAACTGATAATGAGAATTTCCAGCTCGAAACCGCAGATACTTCCTGCAACTTAGCCTTATAGGCACATGAAGGTAAGCTTCCTTGAGATCTAAAGTTACCATCCAGTGATCTTTGCCCAGCAGAGGTAAAAGCTGTTGTAACGCCAACATCTTGAACTTGGGAATGTCCAAAACGTGTTGAGGAGAGATAAATCCAAAATTGGTCTCCACGTGTTCCCTTCTTTGGTACAAGGAACAGGCGAGAATAAAATCCTAGGCCCCTTTCTGATACAGGGACTGGCTGAATGGCCCCTATGTGAAGTAACTGAGAAACTTGCTTGTGAGCCTCTTTTCTTTGTGGAGGAGGAACGTCTGGCATGCCTTTGAAAGGGGGCATTGTATGGAAATAAAATCTGTAACCGTGGTGAATGATATCCAACACCCATTTGTCTTGAGTAATTAAATCCCAATTTTCTTTGAAAAGAGACAGTCTTCCTCCCAAAGGAGCTGCCAAACGTGAATCTGCTGGCAGCTGAAAAGACAGGTCATTGGGTCTGTTTACGAAAGGACTGACCCCTGCCCTCACCAGAAGTCTGAGCAGGTGAACTCCCTGTTCTAGGCCTAAAAGAACCTTGAGCCCTGCCCCTACCACGCCTAGACCTACCCCTAGACTGGGAATCATAAGCAGGATATGTCCACCCCTTAGCAGGCCAATTTCTACTAAACTTTGGTGGCTGCACCTGCAAAAAATCTTTAACAGTTTGCATAGACTTAGCTTTGTCCTCCATTTTCTTTAAAACTGCTTCCACAGGCGGTCCAAACAACACATCAGACTGTAAAGGAGCATCCAAAATCCTTGTCTTAACATGCTCAGCTAAATTCTGATCCTTCAACCAGGCATGCCTGCGAAGAACAGAACTGGTAGCAGCCACCCCCGAGGAGGCCTGTACAGCATCAAAACCACATTGCAAAGAATGCTTACCCACTTGTTCAGACACATGAACCAAATCCAGCAACTCTTTACACTCAATACCTTCCGCCAAAGCATCCACCTTAGATTTCAATTGTGAAAGGAGATAATTCTGATATTTTAGCATGTGAAACTGACAATTCAAAGCTCTCATGGCTAGAGTGGAAGAAGTATACACTTTCTTTCCCCACCTATCCAAAGCCCTTGCCTCTTTATCAGTGGGAACAGGATTTTTGACCACAGAAGCCTTTACACCCTTAGGCCCTTGAGAAATAGTTTCTGGGTCCGCCCTAGGACTCTTAAACAAATATTTATGAGCTTCGGGCACCCTATAATACCTATCAGGCTTAACAGGAGCAGGAGGCAAAGAGTCAGGGTTCAGGGAAGCCTCTGCAAAACATCTTCGACGACAGTCAACACAGGAGCAATAGACAAAGGCCTATGCTGGGGTAAAAACAAGAACTCCCTAAGCCTTTTCCTGGAATCAGAGTAATCCTGGCCTTCCCATTTAAAGTGCTCCCTCATGGAATGCAGAGTCTCTGAAAATGAGAAATCCTCAGGCGGAGAAGCTGTAGGAGTGGAATCATCCACATCAGAATCAGAATAAGTAGGATACTCCTGCATATCTTCCACAGAAGATTCTGAAGCCTCTGAACACTGTTCAAAACTATCAAACTCGGTTCCACCCTAGGCCTCTTATCAGGCGGGGCATAGAACCCTAATCATAGTAATCAAATCTTCTGCCATTTTAAGCATATGTTTCTTAGGTACAGAACCCGAAATGCTAGGAGAAGCCCCACTGAAGCTGAACTAGGCCTACCTCTCAAAGAAGTTTTGGCAACAGAAGGAGAGGCTCTAACTACCTTGGGAAGAGAGGGAAGAACAGTCACCTGAGAAGCCCCTCAGCCTGGCCTACCTCCTGAGAAGGCACATCCTGTAAGAGTATAGTTTCTGCCTGGGACTCCATGGAAACACCTGGCAAAACCTCCGCTCCACTGAGCCTTCTAAAGAACCGACGTCCGGGACTGCGGTTCATCAACCCTAGGCTTCACTGTTTTATCCTTGCGCTTCTTGAGGAAGCGCGCCGGAGCATCCGGCGGCATTTTATAATTACAACGCTTCCCAAACACTAACCTGGCACAGTCTAACCTCCTCTTAATAGTGCGTTTGTTAAACCTAGCACAAGAGCGGCAACCAACAACGCCGTGCTCAGGCCCTAAACAAGGTATACACAAGGTATGATAATCCCTATGAGGTATCTGTTTCCCACAAGAAATACAGTTATTCACTTTTTCTGACATCCGTAAAATACTGAGGCAAGAAAAACAAAATGTTCCCAACGGGTACTTAGCCAACTCTGTTTCGGTCTGAAACTCCGTTTCGAAATATTTCAGAACGCCAACCTGCACTCGCAAAACTGCTTCTGCATCGGACCATGCGGCAAAAGACTGAGGATATGGCGCCGGTCATGCGCATTAGTACCCTGACGTACTGACGTCAGTCTAATGCGCCCTGACCGACGTCAGCCTTATACTCTGGTATTCGGGCCGACTGGACGCGGACTATACCCAATAGTCAGGACTGCAGCAATGGAAGACGAAGAACATCCCAATTTTGATAAAAAAAGAGAGTGTTTTCCTCCGAGAGGGGCTTCCAGGCAAGAAGTTCCTGTAGCCCAACAGTGGGAGTCATTGAGTTTGTTTCCTTTGAGTTTGTGACCTGTCCTCTCCTCCCCTAGGGGTGGAAGCAGTCCACTGTCTTGGTCTATAAGAGGCTTGAGTTTGAGGCCTTCCTCTGGAGCGTCTATATCTACCCCTCTGAGGCCTGTCTGAAGAGAGAAAGGACCAATTTTTTGAAGGCCAATTCCTGCTAAATCTAGGTGGCTGTACCTCTAAGAAATCTTTAACAGTTTGCATGGATTTCGCCTTATCTTTCATCTTGTTAATCACCTCTTCAGCTTTTGATCCAAACAAAACATTATGCTGAACAGGAGCATCCAGTAATTTAGCCTTAACTTGTTCAGGCAAATTTTGTTCCTTTAGCCATGCATGCCTTCTAATGACTGTGCCAGAGGCCGCAGCCCTACAAGAAGCCTCCAAGGCATCAAATCCACAGTGTAAACCATGCTTCCCAACTTGTTCAGTGGCATGCAATAAGTCATGTAATTCCTTATCTGCACAGGCAGAAATGGAAGAAAGTTTTTGTTTTAAAACAGACAAGAGAAACTGCTGGTATTTCAGCATATGAAACTGACAGTTTAGAGCCCTAATAGACAAAGTAGCAGAAGTGTACACCTTTTTGCCACATCTTTCTAAGGATCGAGAATCCTTTTCAGTAGGAATGGGATTTTTGGCAGAAGCGGCCTTAACTCCCTTAGGGCCCTGAGAAATGGTTTCAGGGTCAGCAGAAGGGTTCTTGTATAAAAACTGGTGGGAAGCAGGAACCCTGTAATATCTGTCAGGCTTAACAGGAGCAGGAGGAAAGGAGTCAGGGGTTAAGTTAGCCTCCGAAAAAGCATCATCCACAATATCTAAAACAGGAGGAATAGCCAGGGGTCTATGTTGGGGAAAAAGAAGAAAATCCCTTAGTCTTTTCTTAGATTCCGAATACTCCTGTCCTTCCCAGTGGAAATGTTCCCTCATTTCATGCAAAGTTTCCCCAAAAGAGAAATCCACAGGGGGAGAAGCTGAAGGAATGGAATCTTCAGCATCAGAATCCTCATAAGGAGGGAAAGAATATTCCTGGTCAGAAGAAGAAACAGAGGCCTGATCAGAAGAATCATAATAAACATCCTGCCTTGGCCTTTTATCTGGAGGGGGATGTGAACCTCTAATCATAGTAAGTAAATCCTCCGCCATCTTGAGTAACTGTTTCTGTGACTTGGGAGCCGGTTCAGAAGAGGCTTGAGTTGCAGTCTTTGATTTAGAAGGAGTCTTTGCCTTCGGCTTTGTCTTTATCAGGAGCCGAGTAGGCCTGAAAACCCCTTCGGAAGCAGGTACCTGCACAGCGGCTCCAGACCCATCCGAAGGAGCATTGTCCGAAGGTCCTGCAATAGAAATATTTAAAGGCCTGGTTGGCTCCTCATGAGAGTCTGTTTCGGCCATCGGTTCTGAAATGGCCGAAGACAGGGGCTGCAAAGGCGCCTCACTGACTATGGCCGAAACTGAAGCTGGCTCCGCTTGTGTACTGTCATCAGATTTGGACCTCGGAGGCCTGTCTTTATCCTTGCACCGTTTGTGAACTCCGGTAGTCGGAACCGTATCCGACGACATTTTATAGTTAAAGCGTCTACCGAAGTAATGAAAAGCAAAATCGTACCTTCGCTTAATTGCACGTTGATTAAATCTAGCACAAAACCGACAACTAGCTACGTCGTGGTCAGGGCCTAAGCAAGGAATACAGTAAGAATGAAAATCCTTATGAGGTATTTGCTTACCCACATGAAATGCAATTAACTTTTTCTGACATCGGAGTGGAGCAAGAAAAAAGTTTCCCCAACGGGGTACTTAGCTTTGAATGGAGAAGTCGTCTTCGGAATGAAGTTTATCAGGTAAAATCTTCAGGAGTCAGCCGACCGGCAAATGCGAACTGCTATCACCGCACGGCAAGAAAGACTGGAGAAGATGGCGTCGGCTGTTTGCTTTGTACTCCTGGCGCTCTAACGTCAGGGAGCATTGGTTGAACAGCCGACGCCGGACCCAGACTTTGGGATTCTGGCTGACCGAGGGCTGCCTGCCGGCAGGGGAGAACCCTACAGACATGACTGCAACAGTGAAACACGATGGACATCAGGATCTTTACTGACATACAGTTTCTCCCAAAGAAAGGCAATTACTTTCACAGACATACTAGGGGGAACAAGCTCTACAAAGAGAGACACTTTAAACATTGCTGTTACAAAAACTTACATTGCACTTATAAACTTAGAAAGTTGCTAAAATAACAGGATCTGTGTTGGCATATAGTTTCTCCCCCACAAAAAGGCAATTACTTTCAGAAATATACTAGTGGGACAAGCAGCACAAAGAGACACTTTAAATACTGCTGTCATATGCTTAGAAAGTTGTTACAATAACAGGATCTGTGCTGGCACACAATTACTTTCAGACACATATACGAGGGACAAGCAGTACAAACATTGAGAAACTTTAAATATTCCTGTTATTCCAGCAACTTTCTAAGTTTATAACAGCATCTATGTTGGCATACAATTGCTTAATTTCTGTCAGACTTCAGAGACATACTAGGACAAGCAACACACAAAAAAACCAGGCACTAATTACTCCTCTTATAAACTTAAAAAGTTACTAGAACAGGATCTGTGCTAGCATACCAGTTCTCAAGGGAAATACCTGCAGCCATTGCAGCTAAAACCCTTACCTTTGCCTAGGTCCAGACGCAGTACCAGCTCAATACAATCCAATAACCGAAGCCTCCAGCAGAAATAATCCACCATCGCACAAACTTGATCCCAGTTGTCCAGCAGCAGGCAGCAGGAAAATAAAATCTCAGCCTTCAGACCGGCAACTACTTCCAATTTCCGATACAGAAAGACTCCTCTCTTGACAAGCTAGCTTCCAAGTCCCAACCCCGACTACTCCAGATATCTTCAATACACGGACTCTCCTTCCTTCTTCCCCAGCCCTCTTTCTCAGTTGTTGGGAACCTAAAACAAAGAATTCCCAACTCCTGGAAGCCTTTTTCAAGACATTATTTGGGCGCAAAAATGCTTCCTGGAACATGATTGGCTTGTATTGGGGAGCTGTCATTGGCTCCCATCCTCGGGAGACTTCACTTGAGTGGCTCGTAGACCGCGTTCGCGATTGGCTGCAAATGCGGTCTACGAGCCAATCAAAAACTGCAGAGCACAGCAAATGTTGTGTAATGCAGAAGGACAGCAGAGCTATGCATTGGTTTGTATACCGCAATGCCAACTGGCAGTAATTGCGGTACACAAACCAATCAAAATCCTTGTAGCGGAGCCACAGCTGTTCAATGCGGAACAGTGGCTTCGCTCGTTAATTGTGGAGCGTTCCTCATAATCCGGAGCACTTGGATGCTCAGCTAGAGACATGACGAAGTTGGTATTTTATAAGATGGTCTGTACACTTTTGAAAATATTATAGAATTGCTGGGGCTTATTACAGTTCATCTCATTGTTAGGTAATTAAAACTGTCTAACACTTGCATCCATAGCTATGAAGGTGAGTCTCCATGATCTGTACGTGCTTATAGTGAATTGTATTGAATTCAGCTAAGGGAGGGGGACAGAGCACATACTCAAATGTTTTTCTACTTGTCATGTTGTCACTTGAGACTACCAACTTCAATCTTAATTATCCACACCTTCCCTCAGTCATTCAGCATTATTCTGCCCTATAAACTGCAGTCAATGTAGTGAGGTCTCGGAGTTGGTATAGGGGGTGTGGGGAGGGGGTGCGGGGGGCTTGCCCCCCTGCCTACACCTTTTAGTTTTTTTTTTTTTTTAATTGCAGTCTATGTAAGATGCTAAAAACACAGCATCAATGGGACCGGATGGTGTCCCCGGCTGTGTGCTACACGAGCTAAATGAGGAATTAAACCCGCACATAAGGCAGCTGTTTAATCTCAGCCTTACCACAGGATACGTGCCCAAGGAGTGGCGTACGGCAACTCTGGTGCCACTCCACAAAGGCGGTGCCTCTACGGACCCTGGTAATTACCGCCCCATAAGCTTAACAAGTCTAGCCTGCAAAGCTATGGAGAGGATCATAATAGAGCTCATAAACAAAGATATAGGGGACTTGCAGACATTGGACCCGACCCAGTTTGGCTTCAAGGGAAGATCATGCCTTTTGAACTTGGTCGACTTCTTCGAAACAGTCACCAAGGCCATTGATGAGGGAAAGGCAGTCCCATACAGCCTACTTTGACCTTGCAAAGGCTTTCGACACAATACCCCACTGGTATTGTAGAAAAACTTACCAGCTTAAATGTAAATCTATATGTCACAAGATGGGTTGCAAACTGGCTTAAGGACAGAACCCACAGGGTTAGAGTTGCTGGCGCTATGTCAGACTCCAAGCCGGTCACAAGTGGTGTCCCACAGGGCTCGGTCCTTGGCCCCCTATTGTTCGGCATCTACTTCTCAGAAGTACAGGCCAACATGGGAGGACTTTGGCTGACAAAGTTTGCAGACGACTGCAAACTGGGCGCCATAGTGGAAAGTGCATCGGACACGGATATCCTTCAGAAGGGACTCACGGAAACAGATAGCTGGTGCCAGAGCCATGGCCTGAAGTTAAACACCAAAAAATGTATAGTCATACCCTTCGGGAAAAACAAGGTAACCCCAAGCTACCATATAGGTGGCAATCCACTAAGCACAGAAGAGGTTATCAGGGACCTGGGGACCCATGTTGACAGTGGCCTTTCTTTTGACACTCACGTTGCTAAAGTGGTTAAAAAGACCTTCCACATTGCCCACCTGATCATGAAGGGATTCACATCCAGATCTAGTGAGGTCATTGTTCCCCTGTACTCTTCACTTATCAGACCAATGATAGAGTACAATGCCCCATTCGGGATGTATCTCACCAGACATCTGCAGCAATTGGAGAGACCCCAAAAGTTCCTCACCAAAAGGATAAAGGGACTCCAAAATCTGTCATATGCTGCCAGATTGAAGAAACTCCAGCTCTATTCAGTCGCATACAGTCTGCTCAAAGGTGACATGTGCCTGATATACAAGGCCATGTCCAAACCGAAATTAATGGACATGCTCCACCTCAAAAAATCCAAATCCACCAAAACCACTAGAGCAAGCGACTTAAACCTTAGCATGGATATAAATAGGACGTGCTGGAGGGATAGATTTATCACTCAGAGACTCCCTATGCTGTGGAATAAAATCCCGGTCCATGTGAGGCAGAGCACCTCGCTGGCTCTGTTCAAGAAAAATCTTGACCTGTGGATGGGAGATTGTAGGTTTACCCCGGGAATCATCTGCGTCACTGCTGGACAGAGGCACAACAAACTAATGGGCACAGTATTTTTTCATATAAGGGGTGGCGTAAGCCACAAAAATTTGGGCTAGGCTTATAAATGCCTTAGGGCAGATAGCCTAGTATAAACCTATGAACCTATAAACCTATGTAAAAGTTCTGTATCTCGTACACCTTTTAACCTTTCTTTATAAATGTGTGACAGTATGTGACCATACCTCTTTCAGGTCTTGTTTTCAGGTCTGTAGTCCACAGTAATTATTTTGACTAATTTCACCCACAACTTCATTGACCATTACCAACATTTCCCTACTGCCACTTGCCTTTAACCCAAATATACCAGGAATAAAACTGTAGATAACTGAATAATTCTGAGAGGCTTCCCTGGAAACAGAGTACATGTTTGTGTGAACGAGCATGTTTCATTCATTCAGTGTTTATGAATGAAAGAATGAATGATTTCTACTAAATTTAAGATAGTTTTGCTGCCTCTGCTGAGTAAACCTGCAAGGTCAAGTTTTTCTGCCTCTGCTGAGTAAACCTGCAAGGTTAAGTGCTATCTTTGACAACATCATTCAGAAAAAAAAATACAAAAACGTTACATCTGTGTATTCATTCTGGCAAACTAAGAAGCAACAGTTTAATAATGTTAGATAGAGCATGCTCTACCTGTTTGCTGACTGCTGTGGGCTGGCTCACTGAGCCTACAAAAGCTCTGTGCTTCAAATGCCGATCAATACCATAAATGAGCACATTTCATTCATTCATGCTTTCAATTCAGTGTTTATAAATGAAAGAATGAATGATTTCTTCTAAATGTAAGAATGATTTGCTGCACCTGCCGAGCTACTTAACCTGCAACGGCAATGTCACTCAGAAAAAAAAGAAAAAAACATTGCATCTGTGTATTTTTTCTGGCAAACGAAGAAGCGTCAAGTTCAATAAGGCTAGAGAGAGTTTCATGCTCTAGCTGTTTGCGGACTGTTGTGGCTGGCACAGTGAGGCTAGAGAAGCTCCGTGCTTCAAATGGGCTTTGTCTTGGTTCCTGTTTTCTCCATTTTCCTTGTTTGGTCAAGGGGTAGTTTCTTTACTCACTAGTGGGAGTAGGGAGTACTGAGCTGCCTGTTTGTCCTCAAAGGAGTGATTTAAGGCAGTAACTTGTAGTTTATTGGCCATTTTGGGTCATTTCCTGTCTTTTCCAGCCCCCTGCTATAAAGCACGCTTTTGCGCGGAGTTGCCACTGTTGCACACTAGGGCAGCGCCGGTTAAGCAGGTTTAAACTATTCGGGCTACCTAAAGTCCACTCTTCAAATTTTCCCTTAAAACTACCTTCCTCGAACTATACTACTGATCTAATCAGCGTATCCTTTAACTAAAAAGATCATCTCTACTTGACTCCAAGTAGACTATTCTCTATCTGTTAAACCTAGCACTTGCTCCTACAGTACTTATTACCTTGATACGGCACTCTTGTCATAGATAGTACAGTCACCCACGTCCCCCGGAATCTTTTTTAAAGTCTTTTTGTCTGTTCCTTCTAGCATGTCGAGGGATCAGTTGCTAGTGTCCTCTCCTGCCCAGCTGGTGAACCTGGGAATATTGAGGCAATGTTACAATTGCCTCATGTACACAGACAACCCTCTCCTCCTCCCACAAATACATGCGAGAGATGCAACTATACGGCCAAACTGGAGGCTGAGCTCTCTCAACATAGGACTGGCAAGACCAGTCAGGAGGAGAAGGTTACCACACACACTATAGACCCAGTCTCACATAGTACCATTACAACCTCAAATCATACACATAAACACACAAAGACATACTCGGAGGCTCTGATCAAAAATCTACCAAAACAGCAGAGGCCACCAAAGCAGACACCCAAACAACCACCACCTCAGAACACAACACCTGCAACACATAGACCTCACAGTCAGAGTGTCAAACAGTCACAGCCCTTAAGGCCAAACACAATGCCAGACACACTAGTCATTGGTGACTCCATAGTCAGACACACTGACGTCCACCTCACCAGACTGAGTAAGGAGAAGGTCACAGTAAGCTGCCTGTCGGGCGCTAGAATCCGCCACATAACGCAAGCACTCAGGTCTCTCAACAGCAGGTACAAATATGACTCAGTCATTGTCCACGCTGGTGTAAACGACCTGAGACGCACCTCCTTGGACTACATAAAAGAGACATTGAGGAGCTCTCTGATTATGTAGCCCAGGCAGGTATGACCCTGACCTTGAGCAGTATCCTACCTTCACCAAGAATGATGCCACAATACAGAGATAAGATGATCAGCTTCAACAATTGGCTTAAACACTGGTGTCATTCAAAGGGGATCCAGTGTCTGTCTGCCTGGGATGACATGCTGGACAAGCCACGCTGCTTCAAGGGACGGCTTGCACCTGTCACCCTGGGATTCGGATATTGGCAAAGGCTCTTGCCACCACCATAGTGCCTTTTTTAGGCAAGGCTCAAATTCTAAACCTACCACCCTAGAACACAAAAAGGAAAAAACTAAGGGTAATGCTGCTCAATGCCAGAAGTCTACATCTCAAAATGCACGCACTCGAGGCCCTTCTCAGTATGGAGAACATCGATGTCTGTGCTGTGACAGAAACCTGGTTCAAGGCTCCTGAGAGCACCCCAGCGCTATCAGGTTTTACCTCATATCATGCGTTCCGGCCCCAAAATCCGGACAATACCAAGAAAGGAGGGGGGGTATCCATATTCATCAAGGACACCCACACCTCAAGACTGGTGGCAACGCACGATGCATCGGAGACCATCCAGGTGATATTAACCATAGGCAAGACTGCTCTGCAAATTGTAGCATGTTACAGGCCACCCTCACAAACTCAGGAACATCACATGGCCTTCCTGAAAACACTAGAGGGGATAAATGTATCACCAAACACCATCATACTAGGTGACTTCAATTACCCTAATACAGACTGGGAACACTACTCAAGCCCAAACACCCTAGCCCAAAAGTTCCTGGAATTCATAAACTCAAATGCCATGGAACAACTACTCACCATCCCCACAAGAGGAGATAACATACTTGATCTCATCATCACGAACATGGGAGCACAATGTTCAACACCGGAAGTATACCCCTCACTGGTGAGATCAGATCACAAACTAATCTCGCTGGAGGTCCTCATCCCACCTCCACCAGAAATAAAAAGAGCACAGTAAAGAACTTCGGAAAAGCGGACTACACACTAGTAAAGAGTAGTGTGGTCTCTTTTAAGGCCCCGAGCCATGGAAAACAGTACTCAAGCCACTGAATCACTTACAAATGCCTTCTACCAGCACCTGCAGGACTGCATGGATAAGGCAATCCCAAGCAAAACAAAGACTCTTTGTACCAAAGGCAAGCGTCCAGTCTGGTGGACCCCAGCCATAAACAAACTCTACAACAAAAGGAGGAAGCTACTACAAGATAGAGCAAAATCCTTAAAAGGTAAGACACCCTTGATCACTATAAGTAAAAACTAAGAGCTCTCATAAAATCATCCAAAGCAAATTTGAGAGAAAAATAGCTTAAGACTCCAAAGACAATCATAAGGCCTTCTTTAGCTATGTTAGAAACCTGGGAGGAAACTCCCAGATATGCTCAGAACTAGTTCAAAATGATGTGAAGATTACTGATCCTACAGACATTGCCAACATACTGGCTGACAGGTTCAGTGCAAACTTCTCCCCCCCCAAAAGGAGAGATATCTATACCAAACGATTGCAGCCCCCCAAACATCTCCAGCGCCCAAGTGAGAACTGCTCTCTCCAAAGCAAAGAACACAGCATCCATGGGACCTGATGGTGTCCCCGGCTGTGTGCTCCACGAACTCAATGAGGAATTAAACCCACAGCTAGGACAGCTGTTTAATCAAAGTCTTACCTCTGGATACGCACTCCAGGAGTGGCGCATTGCAACTGTGGTCTCACTTCACAAAGGCGGTGCCTCCACCGACCCTGGAAATTACCGGCCCATTAGCTTGACAAGCCTTATCTGCAAAGCCATGGAGAGGATCATAATGGACCTCATAAATAAAGACATAGGGAATTTGCAGACTTTGGATCCAACCCAGTTTGGCTTTGTCAAAGGCAGATCATGCCTTTTAAACTTCGGTGACTTCTTCGAAACAGTCACCAAAGCCATTGATGAGGGAAAGGCAGTCCATACAGCCTACCTCGATCTGGCTAAGGCCTTCGATACAATACCCCACTCGGGTATCATTGAAAAACTCATCAGCTTAAATGTTAACCCATACATCACAAGATGGGTTGCAAACTGGCTGAGTGACAGAACCCACAGGGTCAGAGTTGCTGGCGCCATGTCAGACTCAAAGCCTGTCACAAGTGGTGTCCCACAGGGCTCAGTCTTGGGCCCACTCTTGTTTGGCATCTACTTTTCCGAAGTACAAGCAAACACAGGAGGGTTATGGCTGACAAAGTTTGCAGATGACTGCAAACTGGGCGCCATAGTAGAAAACACAACTGACACAGATATCCTTCAGAAGGGTCTCACAGAAACGGATAACTGGTGCCAGAGCCATGGCCTAAAGTTAAATGCCAAAAAATGTATAGTCATACCCTTCGGGAAAAACAAGGTTACCCCTAGCTACCAAATAGGTGGCAATCCACTGAGCACAGAAGAAGTTATCAGGGACCTGGGGACCCAGGTTGATAGTAGTCTGTCATTCGACACCCATGTAGCTAAAGTAGCTAGGAAGACCTTCTAAATTGCCCACCTTGTCATGAAGGGATTCTCATCTAGATCAAGGGAGGTCAAAGTCTCCCTTTACTCATCACTCATCAGACCAATGATTGAGTACATTGCCCCATTCGGAATGTATCTGACCCGACACTTGCAGCAGCTGGAGAGGCCACAAAAGTTCCTCACCAAAAGGATAAAGGGTCTCAAAAATCTGTCCTATGCTGCCCGACTGAAAGAACTCCAGCTCTATTCAGTCACTTACCGCTTGCTCAGAGGTGACCTTTGCCTAACATACAAGGCCATGTCAAACCCAGATTTGATGAATATGCTTCACCTCAAAAAATCTAGATCCATCAGAGCCACAAGAGCGGGAGACTTAAACCTCAACACAGCTATTAATAGGACGTGCTGGAGGGATAGATTCATCACCCAAAGACTCCCTATGCTGTGGAACAAAATCCCGGTATATGTGAGGCAGAGCACCTCGCTGGCCTTGTTCAAGAGAAATCTTGACCAATGGATGGGAGATCGCAGATATACCCCAGGGATTACCTCAGTGTCACTGCTCGACAGAGGCACAGCAAAATAATGGGTATAGTTCCCCATACTAAAGGGGTGGCGTAAGCCACAAAACGATGGGCTAGGCTTGTAAATGCCCTCGGGCAGATAGCCTAGTATGAACCTATGAACCTATGAACCGCAAATGAGCACATTTCATTCATTCTTTCATTCTAACCAACTGATCAATGACCACTTATAGGGGGGCCATATATGCATGGCAATGTTTCCTAAGCAGGATAAATAGGAGCTGACTAACATATTATGAACCTTTCTAATTCAGCACATTCAGTGACAAACTGATAAACTGCTACAAAGAAAAAAAACTGTAGCCATAGCTGTTTAATTAATACACATATCCAAGTGCATGAAGTGCCGATACCTACTAATTTACCATCTGACTCAAATCATGGCCGAAAAGTGTCTGTGGGCAATCCCGCATCCCTTTTATCAAGTGATTAAGTTCAATAATGCTAGATAAGAGTTTCATGCTTTACTCGTTTGCTGACTGCTGAGGCTGGCTCACTGAGGCTAGAGAAGCTCTGTGCTTCAAATGCCGATCAATACCGCAGACGAGCACATTTCATTCATTCTTTCATTCGGTGTTTATGAATGAATGAATGATTTCTACTAAATGTAAGACAGTTTTTGCTGCCCCTGCTGAGCTACCTTAACCTGCAAGGCTATCTTCGGCAATGTCCTTCAGAAAAAAAAAAAAAAACGTATCTGTTTATTTTTTCTGGCACAACAGTTTCTCGCGCTTCTGGACGGCACTCGGGGGTAACAGCTTGCAACTACTATCTTCTCATGGCGCACTCTGTGTTAAGAACAGAGGCGTCATAAGAAGGTACTCGGGGTTAATCAGCTAGTAGGGAAAAGCACTGGGGTAAAAAAAAAAAATCAGCGACTGCAAAGTCTTCCCAAGTGAACAGTTAGCCCACAGCATAAAACACTGGCTGCCAAAATCAGCAGCAAGCAGTGGTCAGAGAAAGATCTAAGGTCAACAGAAACTAAAGTCAAAGTAAACTTCATTGTCATTCAGATTACACAACTTGTGCATCACTGAACGTAATTTTGTTACTCTTTCTCAAAGTGGAGGCACTTTCACATATAAACTTATCTGTATTGCAACAGCTACTACTGACATGACAAACACTGTCTTAGACTCAACTATACATAAAAATCTGCACAGAAAGGGGAACTTTTAGCAGTAGTCATTATTGCACGTTTAGGACTCCATAATAATATGAATTAAGGGAATCCCAGTGGGATTACTACACAAACGTTACTGCAGAAAAATGTGATACTACTGTCAGAAATTCCAACAGCCTATTCAGAGATCAAAGTTCAGCATAGTGTTGAGTTTGTATGAGTTTAGTAGTCCGATAGCCTGTGGACAAAAGGTTATTGCACCTGTTTTACATCTCATACTGCGGTAGCATTTACCAGAAAATAAATGAACAGTCCATGGGCAGGGTGGGTAATGTCTCTGATAATCTTGTTGGCCATACTGAGATATCACGATCGGTGTATTTCACGGAAGGCAGGGAGTGTGGTTCCAATGATTTTCTCTGCTATCTTAACCATTTTCTGAAGGTTTTTTTTCTCCGAGGTGGAGCATACCATACCATGTTGCAAGACTGTTAGTATATTCTCTATGGTACCTCTGTAAAAGATGTAAGGATTGGAGAGGGGAGGTTAGCCTCTCTCATCTTTCACAGGAAATGAAGGCATTGCTGCACTTTCTTTACAATGGCAGTAGCATAAATGCTCCACGTTAGGTCATCAGTGATATGTAGCCCCAAGAACTTTGTGCTTTCTACTCTCTAGTTCATTGTGGATTGTTAGTGTACAGCGTATCTTATGCCTACTTCTGAAGTCGATAATGTCATCTTTGGTCTTTGCTCACATTTAGTAAGTGTATGCTGTCGTCGCACCAGACGAGGAGTTGATTAACTTCCTCCCTATAAGCTGATTCATCGTTGCTGACGAAAACTAAGACCGTTCTGTCTGCAAACTTGATGTGGTTTGAGTTGAACTTGGCTGCGCAGTCTTCAGTCAACAAGGTGAACAACAGAGGGCTCAGTGCACAGCCCTGAAGAAAGTACAGTTGTGTACACGTACCATAAATGTAGATGTTTGAGTGTATTCACGGTTGCAGTCATTACATTTGGGTAATCTGCTGGCAGGTTGCCCTCAGTCGGCTTGATTAAAGTCTTGGGTCCTGCGTCAGTTGCTGTCCCTTCTTCCATAACGTCAGGTCGTCAGGGGCATAAAACATGCAGCAGACGCCATTACATCAGTTTTTCTTGCCCCAGTTGTCAGGTGCCCCCCTAATGAGCAAATAAACATAAAAACACAAAGGTATACCTCCAACAAAAAGCAAATATACCTAAAATGCTTTTAAGCATTGTAAAGGAAAGTAGAGGTATAGCCAGGAAAAGTTAGGGGGAAGTAGGGAGGGTAACCAGGACTGCAACAGTGAATACACTCGAACATCTACATTTATAATAAGTGTACACAACTGTACCATGTTCTTTGTGTTTCACTGTTGCAGTCATTACATTTGGGTAGATGCCCAAAGCTATGGTTGGGAGGAGGAGTTTATATAGTATTAGGGCCAGCTATAAGGGCCTGCAAGATAGCAGTGGCAAAGCCAGCTCTTGACTTAGAGAAAACTGGTAAATGATGATGCTTGATGAAAGTATGTACAGAGCTCCAGGTAGCAGCTTCTAGGATGACCCTGGTAGGAACACCCCTGAGAAAGCCTGCCGACGCAGATGCATCACTCGTGGAGTGAGATCTGATCCCCTGGGGGATAGGTTTTCCATGGTTGCTTATAGCAGAAATGAATGCAATGGCTTATCCATTTAGAAATAGTTTGTTTTGAAATAGCCTTCCCCTCTGCCCCTGCAGCAAATGCTACCAGCAGTTAAGATTTTCTTCAAGGTTTAGTCCTGTCCGAGTAGAATCCAAGTTGTATGTGCACATCCAAGGAATGCAGAATCCGTTTCCCTTTGTTCTGTGGATTGGGAAAGAAGGTTGGCAAATGAATGGACTGATTAAGAGCCACACTAGAAACCATCTTGGGCATGAAGGATGGATTGGTCCTGAGAGATGCCCTGTCCGCATGAAAGATGATGAAAGGCTCCACTGCCATAAGGGCCTGTAATTCAAATATCCTTCTAGCTGAAGTGATTGCTAAAAGGAAGGCTGTTTTCCAAGAAAGAAATTTTAAGTCTGCAGTAGCAGCTGGCTCGAAAGGAGGTAGAGTGAGTTTCTCCAAAACAAAGTTAAGGTCCAAGGCAGGGGTTAGAGCTCTCCTGGGTGGCCTCAAATTGTTTGCCCCTCTGAGATGCTGCTTGAACACAGGATGAGAGAAGAGGGGAGATCGTGTTATAATGAGCTGAAATAGCTGAGGTGCGGATTTTAATGGAGGAAAAAGACAGGCCCTTGTGAAGCATCTCAGTTAAGTAATGAAAAATCTGAGGTAAATTGGGCTCTGCTGTGCTCATCCCTTGAGATTGGTTCCAGGCACAGAATCTTTTCCATTTGTCAGTATAAGATTTTCTAGTACTAGGCCTAATTGCCTCCAAGATGACATCCATCACAGGTTTGCTGAGGAGTAAGGGTAAATTTTAAGTGATTAGCCAGGCTGCAAGGTTCAATGTTGGAAGCGGAAGGTGCAGAATTTGGTTCTGCTGCTGAGACAGCAGGGAAGGGGACTGAGGCGGGTGCCATGGAGATAACTGCGACACTGCGCAGGAGGGGGTACTAGTGTTGGCACAGCCAGTCTGGAGCAATCACGATCATCCTTGGTTTGTCCTGCCTGACTTTTAGTAGAACTCTGGAGAGCAGAGGCAGTAGGGGGAAGCCATAGACTGATAGATTTTCCAGCTGAAGGACAGAGCATTCACTTTCCAGGCTTGTTTGTGGGGAGTCCTTTTGCAAAACCTGTCCAACTGGTAGTTCTGGGGGGAGGCAAATAGATCTATGTCTGGGCTCCCCCATTCGCCTGTCAACATGTTGAAAACACTTTATTCCAGTTTCCATTTACGTGGGTCCATGAAGTTTCTGCTTAGTCAGTCTGCCAGTGTATTCAATTTTCCTGGCAGGAATTGAGCTTGTAGGTGCACTTGGTAGCTCAAGGCTGTGTTCCACAATGCCATGGCTAGTCTGCAAAGGGAGTAGGAATGTGTACCCCCCTGCTTGTTTATGTACCACATAACCGTGGGGTGTTATCAGTCTATACCAACAGTTGTCCTGGAAGAATGTAGTCCTTGAAGGTTGTCAGAGCATTCTGTACAGCTAACATTTCTTTTTGATTGATATTTAGGTGCATTTGATTTGGGTTCCATTTGCCCTGAATGCACTTCCCTGCCAGGTGAACCCCCCAGGTATAGTCTGATGCATCTGCAGTTAGGGTTTGGGCAGCAGGGGGTAGTATGAATGGTAGTCCCTTGTTCTGGTGGCATGCCTCTGCCCACCATAGGAACTCCAGGCATAGGCAAGGTATGATAGGAGTCATTGATTCCAGGATGTGATAATGCTGACTCCATAGACTTTTTAGATACCACTGTAGTTTCCTCATACGCAGTCTTGTATATGGAATTAGAAGAATGCAGGAGGCCATGAACCCCAAGGCTTGCAGCATTTGTCTTGCAGATAGCAGGGTTTTCGTGGCCACTTGTCTGAAGTAAGTTACCAAATGAATTTGCTTTTATGGCATGAAGAAAGCCATCTGGCCAGATGTATTCAAGCTTGCACCCAGGAATGTAATTTGTTGACAGGGTACCAGTTGTGATTTCTTTTCGTTTATGGTGCTCCCAGAAAAGACAGAACCCCTTTTTACAAACGCCAGATGATTTAAAAGTATGCCCTGGTTTTCTGCCTGAATTAGACAATCGTCCAAGTACAGCTATATTTAAATATTTGTTTGCCTGCAAAATACAATAACTGGAGCCAGGCACTTTGTGAATACCCTGGGCTCAGTAGACAAGCCATAGGGCAGTGCAGAGAACTGATAATGAGAGTAGCCTGCTTTGAAGCGTAGGTACCTTCTGCAAGATTCATTGATTGGGATGTGCAGGTATGCTTCTTTTAAATCTAGTGTTGCCAACCAGGCGTCTTTGCCTAGCATCTTGAATTTTAGAATGTCCAGAAAGGTGTTTAGAGTAGACAGGTCCAGGATTGGACGCCATGATTTGTCTTTTCTGGGTACCAGAAAAAGACTTTAGTAAAAACCTTGTCCCTTTTCTCCTTCTGGTACCAGTTGAATAGCCCCCATGCTTAAGAGGGAAAGTACTTGTTTTTGAGCCTCTGCCCACTGATTTGGGGGCAGGTCTCGCCACCCGTTTGGTGTTGGCAATGTGTGGAAATGAAATCTGGATCTCTGGGAAACTATATTTAAAACCCATTTGTCCTGGGTTATGAGTTCTCATTTCTTTGCATGAAGAGCAATCTTTCCCCCCAAAGGGGCAGATAAGTGCTTGGGAATTTTAAAAAGAAAGTCATTGAGACTGGTTACCATAGGGGGTGTCTTGTTATTTCCAAATTTGGAAGTAGAGGCCCCCCACTTCTGAGAGTCCCCTGGGACTGAAACCTGGGGTTTTTGCTGTCTGGGTTTGGCTTGAGAGGACCTGGAAGGGACTGGAAAGGACCAATTCTTAGTAGGCCAGTGCCTAATAAATCTTGGAGGTTGCACTTGTAAAAAAATCTTCAACAGTTTGCATAGATTTAGCTTTATCTTCCATCTTTTTAAGAACTTCTTCAGCCTTGTTGCCAAACAGGTGGTCCTAATTTAAAGGAGCATCCAACAATTGACCTTTAACATGATCAGGCAAAGATAGCGCCTTAAAGCCAAGCATGTCTTCTAAGCACAGACCCAGTAACAGCGGGCGTTACAATTTAATATCCAAGTCTAAGCCTGAATACACCTTCAGAAGCCGGTGCCTGCACAGCGGCTCCGGATTCATCCAGGGTAGAGGCATCCGCGGGTTCCAGAGTTGAAGTATTTCACGGCATACCAGACTCTGAATGGCTCTCAGTAGAGGAATGTGAATCAGTAGCAGCGGGTATCAGGGGCTGTGAAAGCTCCTCACTGAGTATCGGCGAACTGGCGACTGGCTTTGGAGAAGCATCGTCAGCAGTTCTGGACTTCAGTGACCTGTCTCTGTCTTTATCTTTGCATTTTTTCAGAATCCTGGTAGTCGGATGGCTAACCAACGACATTTCTGGATTAATAAACTGAGAACAGAAATATTTAGAGGCAAAAATATACAGACGACGGACAGTGCGTTGATTAAATAAAGTACAAAACCAACAGCAAGGTACGTCGTGGTTAGGGCCTAGGCAAGGAACACAGTACGAATGAAAATCTTTGAGGTATTTGCTTGCCACAAGTAATGCAATTATTAACTTTTAGTGACATCAGTAAGGAGCAAGAAAAAGTTTCCCAACGGGGTACTTAGCTTTAAGTTGAAGACTTCCGTTCTGAAACTCGAAAACTAAAATTTCAGGAGTCGGCCGACCGGCACTTGCAAACTGCTTTTGCTTCGGGCACCGCACGGCAAGAAAGACTGATGCAATGGTGTCGGCTGCATGTTTTATACCCCTGACATCATGAAAGAAGGGACAGCAACCAACGCAGGACCCAAGACTTTGTTAATCAGGCCAACTGAGGGCAACCTGCCAGCACATCACCCAAATGTAATGACTGCAACAGTGAAACACGAAGAACATCCCCTGTGTACATAGTGATGCTCTCAGAGGTGCTATTTCCAACGCATACCATTAGAGGTCTGTCTTTGAGGAAGTCCAGTATCCAATTGCATAGGTAAGTGTTTACTCCCAGAGCGCCAAATTTCTTTATCAGGTATTGGGGGGGGGGGGTCACTATGTTGAAGGCAGAGCTGAAGTCTATAAACTACATTCACACACAAAAATTCTTGTTTTCCAGGTGGGCCATGGATACCTGAAGCACCACTGAAGCCTTCAATTGAGTTCAGCTGAAGACCAGGAAGTTAACTGAAAAGAAACTAAGAATTGAAGAAAACACTCTGGACTCTAGCACCTCAGAAAGGAGAGAAAACAGGTGGAGCTAAAGAATGGCAACCGCTCTGAATAGTATGTGTGAGGACTACAGAACAGAAATGCAGCTAAGCCAGATATACATGTACTGTACATTAATGAAAGCTGGTGGTAGAATACAGATGTTCAGGATGTCAGCAAAAGACTTGAGTGAAGGAGAATGTGGGGGGGGTGTGGACCCAGTCTAAGAAGGGATACGGATTGGCTAAAAACAAGAAGTTATGTATTCACCATAATGTTCGATGTATGTAGTCCATCTCGCCTCACATTCTTACTCGCGGGTTTGGAGCCGAATATCGGCTCCGACTCGGCTAACTTTTATTTACTAGCTCGAAGTCTCCCATTGGCTGGGCCAAGCAGGTATCCCATGCTGCACTGCTCCATAACCCCAGATCTAGTTTGCTGCGAATCCAACAATCACACCTCATGCATAACAATCCAATAAGGTAGAACACTATCAAGGGGAATAAGAAAAACAAACTACCATTGAAGGGTACTCTAGCACCAATCCCAACCTCCAGATCCTCCAGAAAGGGGGCAGGTGGGAGGGTACATAAGAATGTGAGGCGAGATGGACTACATACATCAACCGCTATGGTGAGTACATAACTTCTTGATGTTATGTAGTCCAATCTCGCCTACATTCTTACTTGCGGGACAGCGTCCCCAGCACCTCTATCCTGGGAGGCTCAAAGGAAGATACTCCTGAGGACTGTGGAACCAAAGGAAGCCCGGCCTCTAGAAGCCATGCCCAGTTTGTAATGAGTAATAAAGGTGTGCGGGGAAGCCCACGTGGCTGCAGCAAAAATATCATCCAAAGATAGTCTAGCATGGTATGTCATAGACGCAGAAACAGCCCTAGTAGAGTCGGCCTTGATGGGAAACGGTAGATTTTTTCCCGCTGAAGAATAAATAAAGGAAATACAATTCGAAATCCATCTGGAAATGGTAACCTTGGAAATAGGGGAACCCGCTCTATTTTCTGAAAAGGAAACAAACAATTGATCCGATTTTCGCAGGTGTTTGGTCCTTTGTAGATAGAATCGTAATTGTCTGTGCACATCCAGCTGATGAAATCTAAACTCTGCCTTGTTCGAGAATTGAGGGAAGAACACTGGCAGCTCAATAGACTGAGATTAACAGTAGATGTTACTGTGGGAAGAAAGGATGGATTAGGTCTAAGAGAAACTCTATCCTTATGAAAAAATGAAATACGGCGGGTTTGATGGAGAGAGCTTGAATCTCTGACACCCGTCTGGCTGATGTGATGGCTATTAGGAAAGCTGTCTTCCAGGACAAAAACTTTAACTCACAGGTGGCAGCCAGCTCGAAAGATGGGGAAGTAAGGGCTTCCAAAACAAAGTTTAGATCCCAGGGCATGATAGGTTCTGACACAGGAGGCTGGAGTAATAAGGTGCCCTTTAGAAAGGCCTTACAGAGTTTATGGGCCATAAGGGAAGGCTCATAGGAGGTATGAAAGTTTGAAATAGCCGCCAGCTGGACTTTAATGGCAGCGGGCGCAGAGCCCTGCTGAAAGAGTACGGACAAGAAACCCAAAACAGCAGCAATTGGGGCTGTGTAAGGGTCAATTCCTTGGTCATGTGCTCAAATAGAGAATCTCTTCCATTTGCTGGAATAAATCTTCCTAGTCGAAGACTTATGAGAAGAGGATAAAATGTGCACCACCTCAGGTGAAAAACGATGAAGTCTGACTAACGACAGAAGTGGAGTAGCCAGGCTGTCAACCTGAGGGTCCGCAGGGAGGGATGGAACTGTCCCGACATGTGTCAGTAGGTCTGGAACTGGGTCCAGAATCCAAGGACTGTCCACAGCGAATGGATGGAGAAAAGAGAACCAGACCTGGCGAGGCCAGTGTAAGGCAATTAGAATCATCTTGCTTCCTAAGAATATGGCTTTCTGAATCACTCTTGGTAACAGAGGGAAAGCATAGAGCAGACCGGAGGGCCAATCGTGGACTAGAGCGTCCCTGGGTGACTCCCCCTGTGGGGGGATCAGGGTGAAGTAGTTGCTGCATTTGGCATTGAGGGGATTAGCAAAAAGATTGCAGCAGGGCTAACCCCACCTGCTGAAAATCTGTTCCACAACCAGACGGTTCAGGGACCACTCGTAAGGCATCAGAACAGCTCTGCTTAGCCTGTCTGCTATCACAGTGGCCTTCCCTGGAATGTATGTTGCCACTAGAAACCGTTGGGAAGACACTGCCACACTTGCATGGCCTCTCTGCACAGGGGGTAAGAACTGGTTCCTCCTTGTTTGTTTAGATACCGCACAACGGACATGTTGTTGGAGAGTATTGCAATCGTCCCCAGAGGAAGAGAGCTCTGAAGTGCCCGCAACACCAGTAACACCGCTCTCATCTCCACGACACTGATGTGCAGATGTACCTTGTGATTTTGCCACATGCCTTGGACCGTTCTGGCAAGATAATGCCCTCCCCACCCCATCTGGGAGGTGTCCGTGGTCACCGTGGCAACAGGTGACGGAGGAACAAACGGTTTCCCTTCATCCAGATTGGTGGAGCACAGCCACCAACCGAGATCCTGTTTGCATCGGTCCGTGAGTAGGATCTAGTGCGAAAGGGGGAGTTTTTGGAGAGACCATTGGGCTAAGAGAAGCCATTGAAGAAGCCTCGTATGTAATCTTGCTAGAGGCACTAACATAATGATAGCTGCCATGGTGCCCAAAAGCTGAAGAACCCATCCCGCCTGTACTTTCCTGAGGGGTAATAAAGCGTGAACCTGATTCTGTAATACTCTGATCCTTTCGTGCGGCACGAAGGACCGCATTTGAACGATGTCTAGCTCTGCGCCTATAAACGTGACACGCTGTGAGGGCAGCAAGGCAGATTTTCCCAGTTCAATGTTAGTCCTAGTCGTTGACAGAGGGTAATGGTAGCATCCCTGACTCGGATGAGTAGATGCCTGGTGGGGGCGGTGAGGAGCCAGTCGTCCAGGTACAGAAACACTTGGAATCCTTGACGTCTCAGGTGAGCTGTCACCACCGCCAAACACTTGGTGAGCACCCTGGGGGCTGTGGCGAGACCAAAGGGCAGGGCACGAAACTGAAAATGACTGGCTCCCAGATGGAAGCGTAGGTGACTCGTGGATGCCCTGTCCATTTTGATATGATAGTAAGCATCCTTGAGGTCGATGGAGCACATCCATACTTCTTTTTCCAGCAGCAGAAAACAGGACTGAAGGGTGACCATTCGGAACCTGGACTTCAGAACGTAGTGGTTTAATCTGCTGAGATCTAGAATGCGTCTCAGGTCCCGTGTTCTTTTCGGCACCAAAAAGAGTCTTGAGTAAGTCCCTAATCCGATTTGGTCTGAGGGGACAGGTTGGATGACTCCCTTCTTTAGCAGCATTGAAACCTCTAATGCTGCGTGATCCCTTTGACTGGGTGGAACGTACAGGATTTTGCTGACTGGAGGGGGGGGGGGTCTGATGAAAAAGGGATGGCATAACCTCCGGAAACTATTCGTAACACCCATCGATCCTGGGTGATGCTTCCCCAGGCTTCCGGGTACAACGATATGCGGCCCCCGACTGGCTCCGGAATAGCACAGTCGGGCAACACATCAGGAACAATGGTAGGAAGAACCGCGAAAGGAATCATGGTCTCCCGAGTTGCGGGGGCCGCCTCTGCCTCCAGGTCGGCATCTTCCAGAATAAACGAAAAAATAGCGGCAAAATAAACTGGAGATCGCTTAAAAACAAAAAGCAAGTTTAATTAGCGCTTTCGGAAAGGTTAGTACTTTTCCTTCATCAGACCAAATTATCGCTTTCGGAAAGGTTACTACTTTTCCTTTTTTCGTTTGTTCTACAGTTTTGGAGTTTGTCTGTGGTTGTAATCTTCCAGAATAACCTCCCCCTACTCTGCCTCTGGAGGGGGACACACCTTGTGCGGCCAGGAAAAACGTCTGCGATTGCTTGAACCACATCTTCCCTCCCCTCTGAGCCTTGGGGTAAGGCCTCGAGGGGAGGGAAAAACGGACCCCTATGGCAGACAGGGTCTTTCCCTCTTGCTTGCATCTGGTGAGGGTCTCTTTCACTTTGGTCCCAAAGAGCGAGGACCCATCAAAGAGAGCGTCAGTGAAAGAAGATGAAGGCCTCCGCGAAATGAGACAGGCGCATCTAAGCTTGCCTCCTGAGGGCTACTCCCAAACTGGCTGCCCTACTCGCCCCCCTCGGCTGCATACGATATGAGCCTCATGGACGAGTTGTCAATATAATTGAGGGTAGAAACCTGGGCGCTGTGTGCGCTAACGCCTCAGGTACGTTACCCGCTACAGTATCTCCTAACTCCTAGAGATCTCACTGGAGCAGAGTAAAATGACAGAAGTAGTTCAGTGACCGTAGGGTGAAGGTCGCTGACGAGAGGGTACGCTTCCCGTACCGGTCCATGCTCCTAGACTCCTTGTTAGGTGGATGGATGGAGGAAGAAGACACTGCTACTTCCTGCTGTGTGGCCGCCGCCACCACCATGGCATCTACAGAAACCAATTTGGACAAACTCTTTCCCCGGGGGGCAGAAAGAAATTTATTGGGCCTTCTGGGTACAGGTTCCACTGAATCAGGATTCTCCCACACCCTTCGACAAATTAAATCCAAGAGCAGTCGAAGGGTGGAGACACCCAGGAGGTGGAGGGTTGAGCACCAAAGGCCTTGAGGAATATAGACTCCTCCTCAGAGGGGGGTTTTGGACGGCCAGTTGTCTCTGTCTCAATATCTCCAGGATGTCAGAGAAAGAGACGTCATCAGAGGACGACTTTGGGGACCCCTCCAACTCCTCGAGGTCAGTATCAGAAGTGAGAGACTCGTCCTGGGAGTCTATGTGCTTCCTCTTGCACGACTTCTTTCTAGGGGGCTCCTCAGGCAGAGACTGAGGGGCCCTCAGAAAGTTGGGGACCGCTCATGGGGGATTCCCAGACCTTTAGGCTCTGCCATCTAAGGATAGGGGGACGTCAGAGGCTCTAGCCGGGGGTGGAAGGGGACGGAATGACCGATCTGGGTGATGTAACGGACTATCTTGCCAGTGCACTCCGCATGGCCTCGAAGGCGGGTCCCCCCAAATCAGAGGACCGACCGGCTTCTGAGGCCATGACCGGGGTAAGGGTCCCCAGAGCCGATGCGCCGAGAGGGAGGCTCGGAACAGACAAGTGTCCCGAAGTATCCCCCTCGGGCCCGACTGAGGAAACCAGAGTGCCAAAACCTGTGGACAGAGCCGACAGGGTCGGAGCAGACGTCAGCACCGATAATCCCTTGAGGGGTATCGGAGCCGGAGCAGGAACATCACTCTGAGTGGAGCACTCGGAAGTGCTCGGAGGAACCATGGACACAAGCATCGGGACGGGCTCTGGAGCCGACTGGGTCGGAGCCGAGAATAATTTTGCCAACACTGGCAACTGCAGGAGCCTCTGTACCACCCCATCGACATCCAAATCAGAAAGCCTGGAGGATTTGGAGGACAGGGAGGGAGACTGGGATCTCCTCTCAGAAGAAAGTACAGTTTTGTACCTACCATAAATGTAGATGTCCGAACAGGAATGCATCTGCAGTCCTTACAAATGGGTTGTCCTGTTGTCAGGCAGCCCTTCGGTCGGCTGGATTCCAAAGTCTGGGTCTGGCCTCGGCTGGTGTCGCACTTCACCCGACGTCATAGCTGCAGTTCTTCGGGTATAAAGGCATCAGCCGACGCCATTTTCCTCAGTGTTTCTTGCCCCAGATGCCAGTTGCCCTCTTGGATAGCTAAATTTTGGATAAATGCCAATGTTTCCAAATACTAGAAGGCAAACAAAAAATAAGCATGTATGTACATATATACAAACAAATACACCATAAGAGATCCTCCCCCAGCTAGCTTTTAGATGGGCAAATACCCTAGGAATACCACATAGGGGAAGGAGGGTGGGTAATCCTGACTGCAGATGCATTCCTGTTCGGACATCTACATTTATGGTAGGTACAAAACTGTACTATGTCCTTCAAGGATGCATCTGCAGTCCTTACAAATGGGTAGAATACCATAGCCAAACTAGGGGAGGAGGAAGAAGAAATTATGGTGTAGTTAGGATCCCTTGCAAAACAGCAGTGGCAAACCCTGCTCGGGATTTAGAGTATAAAGGTAAGTTATAATGCTTGGCAAATGTATGCACGGAGGTCCAAGTAGCAGCCTCTATAATGTCCTTGGTAGCCACTCCTCGTAAGAAAGCTGTGGTAGTGGCTGTAGCCCTTGTAGAATGAGGCCTTATGTTCTGTGGAGTTTGCTTTCCATGGTAGGAGTAACAGAATCTGATGCAATTTCCTATACACTTGGAGATTGTCTGTTTTGAAATTGCTTTTCCTTCCCTTCCTGTTGCATATGCTACCAGAAGCTGGTCAGTTTTTCTATTGCCCTTGGTTCTGTCCAGGTAGTAGCGCAACTGTCTATGTACATCCAAAGTATGCAGCAGTCTTTCCCCCCGTTCTGTGGATTGGGGAAGAAGGTAGGTAGGTGGATAGCCTGGTTTAAAGACACTGGATACCACCTTAGGCATAAATGTAGGATTTGTTCTCATGGACACTCTATCTTGATGGAAGATTAGGAAGGGTTGTACTGCCATTAAAGCCTGTAGCTCAGAAACCATTCTTGCTGAGGTAATTGCCAGCAGAAAAGCAGTTTTCCAGGATAGGTGTTGAAGATCTGCTGTTGCTGCTGGTTCGAAAGGGGGGAGTGTCAATTTTTCTAGCACAAAGTTCAAGTCCCATGCTGGTAATGGTGGTTTCCTAGGAGGTTTTACATTTTTAATTCCTCTCAGAAACTGCCTGAGTAGAGGATGAGAAGACAGGGGGATCGAAGCTGTATTCTGCAGAAATAGCTGATGCATGTATCTTGATGGAGGAATAGGACAGGCCTGTATGGAGAAGCTCTGCCAAATACTCCAGGATGTTGGCAATGTCTACCTTTGCCACATCTTTTCCCCTTTCAGTACTCCAAATGAGAAACCTTTTCCATTTTCCTGCAAAGTTCCTTCTTGTTGAGGGTCTGCGGGCCTCAAGGATAATGTCTTTAACCCTTTGGGATAAATCTGGGTTAGTTGCTCTTATGTAATGTTCCAGGCAGTCAGCTGCAGAGTTTTCAGGTTTGGATGCAGGGTGTTGTAGCCGCTCTGAGTTAACAGCAAAGGAATCACGGGTAGTGTCCACATTTTCCCCCCGAGACATGCTCCTCAGTAATGGGTACCAATGTTGTCTTGGCCAGTCTGGAGCTATCAGAATGATCCTTGGACGTTCCTCTTTGATTTTCAATAGCACCTTGTGCATCAAAGGAAGAGGTGGGAATGCATATGCTGTCAGGCCTTTCCAACTGAAGGATAGAGAGTCCACCTTCCAAGCAAGTGGGTGGTACGTCCTTGTGCAGAATTTCTTGAGCTGGTGATTGAGTGGGGATGCGAATAGGTCTATTTGTGGCAGTCCCCATTTTCTTGTGATGACCTTGAAGATGTCCGGGTGTAGCATCCATTCGTGAGCATCTGAAGTAGTTCTGCTTAACATGTCTGCTAGGATGTTTTCTTTTCCCGGTACAAAAATTGCTTGTAACTGAATGTTGTAGCTCAGAGCCATATTCCATAGGTCCAGTGCCATCCGGCATAGAGGGTATGAATGAGTGCCTCCCTGTTTGTTGATGTACCACATGACTGTGGTGTTGTCTGTCCTTATCATCAACTGCCCTTCTTGGAGGAATGGTCTGAAATTCTGGATTGCTAGTTTTACTGCCAGCATTTCCTTTTGATTTATGTGCAGGTGCAGCTGATCTGGAGTCCATAAGCCTTGTATGCGCTTGTCCAGCATGTGGGCCCCCCAACCGAGGTCTGAGGCGTCCGTTGTGATGGTTTGGCTTGGTTGAATGCTGTGGAAGGGCAAACCTGGGTTTGACTGGCATGCCTGAGCCCACCATAGGAACTCTTGTTTCAGGCATGGGATTAGTGGTATTTCGGTTTCTAGGCTGTGCCTGTGTTGAGACCATAAATTCTTCAGGTACCACTGTAGCTTTCTCATATGCAGTCTGGCATGAGGGACCAGGATTATGCAGGATGCCATGAAGCCCAAGGCCTGCAGTACTTTCCTTGCTGTTAGTTTGTTCTGCTTTGATAATGCCAAGAAGTAGAGAGGAAGTTGTTGTTGTTTTTCTGCAGTCAGGAATGCCATCTGTTTTACTGTGTCCAATTCTGCACCTAAGAAGGTTATTCTTTGGGATGGTGTCAGTCTTGATTTTTTTTTTATATTGACTGTATATCCCAGGGCTTGTAGTAAGCAAATGACTGTTTGTAAGTCTTCTGTTAGCTTGTTTTTGTTGTCCGCTTGTATCAGGCAGTCGTCCAGGTATGGATATATTTGGATTCCCTGAAGCCTGCAGTGAGCGATTACTGATGCCAGGCATTTCGTGAACACTCTGGGCGCAGTAGATAAGCCAAAGGGCATTGCTGAGAATTGATAATGCTCTGATCCTGCAAGAAATCTGAGGTATCTTCTGCAATTTGGTCGTATGGGGACGTGCAGGTATGCCTCCTTGAGATCTAGAGTCACCAGCCAATACTCCTTGCCCAGCATGGGAAGAAGTTGCTGTAGGGTCAGCATTTTGAATTTTGGAACAATGATGAAGGTGTTTAAAGCGGACAGGTCGAGAATAGGCCTCCAATTTTTCTCTTTTCTTGGTACCAGGAATAGTCTGGAGTAAAATCTCTTTCCTTGTTCCATAGATGGTACCCTTTCCACAGCTCTCATCTTTGCTAACTGAGCTATTTGTTTTAGAGCTTCTGTCTTTTGATTTGGTGGTAGGTTTGGCATTCCTCTTTTTCCTGGTAAAGTATGGAAATGAAACCTGTAGCCTTGGTCTATAGTTTGCAAAATCCACTTGTCTCTTGTGATGTAGTGCCAGTTTTTTGAGAATAAGGCTAACTTTCCGCCTAAGGGTGCTGCCATTTGTTCCCTGGTAGGCGGTGTCAAAGCCAAGTCACTGTGATTGTCCTGTTGCAGTGGCAGTAGTTGTGTCTGTGCCCCGCTGGTTGTTACCATGACACTGGCGTCCCCTGTAGGCACCTCCTCTGGATTGATTTCTGCCTCTGGAACGCCTATTCCTGCCTCTCTGTGTTTTAGAGGAGTCTGGAAAGGACCAATGTTTGGAAGGCCAGTTCCTGCTAAACCTTGGGGGATGAACCTGTAAGAAATCTTTTACTGTTTGTACAGATTTTGCCTTCTCTTCCATTTTCTTCAGTACCTGCTGAGCAGGAGAACCAAATAAACTGACCTTATCCATAGGAGCATCTAATAGCTTTGCTTTAACATGATCCGGCAAGACCTGTTCTTTCAACCATGCATGCCTTCTTATAACTGTGCCAGTCATGGCTGATCTAAAGGAAGCCTCCAGTGCATCATAGCCACATTTTAAAGAATGGTTACTAACCTGCTGAATGTTATGAACCATTTCTAGAACATATTTCTTATCTAAAGAATCATCAGAGGACAGTTTCTTAGTTAACTGGTCAAGCATAAACTCCTGGTATTGGATCATATGAAACTGACAGTTCAATGCCCTAGCTGAGAGAGTAGCAGAGGTGTATACTTTTTTACCCCATTTCTCTAAGGACCTGGATTCCCTTTCAGAGGGGAGAGGGTTTTTAACTGAGGTCGAAGCTACTGCCTTAGGCCCTGGGAGATAGTCTCGGGATCTGCAAAAGGAGCCTTGTATAAATGGTGATGTGTGTCCGGGACCCTGTAGAACCTATCGGGCTTAGCAGGGGCTGGAGGCAAAGTATCAGGAGCAGTGCAAGCATCATTAAATGCATCATCTACAACAGGAAGAACTGGAGGTATAGCTAAAGGCCTATGTTGTGGTAAATGCAAAAAGGTCCTAAGCCTTTTCCTTGAATCTGAGAAATCTTGCCCCTGCCATTGGAATTGCTCTCTCATGGCATGTAAGGTTTCCCCAAAGGAAAATTCCTCTGGTGGAGAGGCAGAAGGAATCGATTCCTCAGCATCGGAGTCTTCATAAGCAGAAAAAGGAGCCTCTGGATGGTCTGTATTGTCTATCATCAGAAGAATCATCTGAGGACACTGGCTCAGGGGGCTCTGCTCTAGGTCTCTTTTCTGGAGGAGGTTGAGAGGCCCTGTCTGGATGAGATTGGGATCCCCTTATTAAAGAGATGAGATCCTCTGCCAGAGTGAGCATTTGGGAACTGGAACTGGGCCTGTGAGAAGGGGGCTTAACAGGCGCAGACTTAGAAGTTTTGGCTGCTTTAGCCCTGGCAAAGGCCTTTATGGACATGGCTGCAGGCGGCCTAGCAGCACCACGTGCAGGGAGCTTTTTAGAAGTCTTCAAAGTAGTACTCGGTAGTAGTAATCTCTGGATCTGACCGACCGGCACTTGCGAACAGCTTCTACTTCGGGCGCCACGCGGCAAGAAAGACTGAGGAAAATGGCGTCGGCTGATGCCTTTATACCAGAAGAACTGCAGCTATGACGTCAGGTGAAGTGCGATACCAGCCGAGGCCAGACCCAGACTTTGGAATCCGGCCGACCGAAGGGCTGCCTGACGACAGGACAACCCATTTGTAAGGACTGCAGATGCATCCTTGAAGGACATCCATGCCTAACACTGGGCGACCGGCTCCGAATGGGTTCCAGTAAAATAGGAGCTGATGCCGATTCCAGTACTACAGATACCTCCTGCGGCCCCGAGGACAGAGGAGCCGAAGAGGTAGAGTCAAGTTTAGAGGTTTTCTCCGGGGACTCCAAGGAGACGGACGGAGACGGAGATCTCTTCTTCGCCTTCGAAGCTTTAGACTTGGACTGAGAACTAGAAGTCGAGTCTAAAGACTTCTCAAACGAAGGTTTTTAGGAGTCCCTTCAATATTAGTTTATTTTTCCTCTCCTGGAGCACCCTCGGACTGAAAGCGTGACAGAAGCTACAAGACTCTTGCAAATGAATTGCTCCTAGGTAGTAAACACATACAGAATGCCCATCCGTAATGGACATTTTGTAACAACACTTGGAACATTTTTTAAAACCGGAAGGTTTATGCTCCTTCTGATCCTTAGACACCTTGCACAAGCAGACCACTGAAAACAACCTAGCCGGAAAAAACAGCAAAGGCAGGAAAATTAGAAGTTATGTACTCACCATAACGTTCCATCTGAGTAGGTGTATTCATTTGTCTGCAACCTGTGGGTTATGGATCCGATATCGGATCCGAACCTGCATGGTTTACCAGCTATGGATCCAAGCTCTCAGCTCCTCCCCTCACCCATAATGCCCTGCTCTCCCCTCATGACCTCAGATCGAGTTTGCCAACAGCAAGAACACCCTGAAAAGGGTAACACATCATATGCAGGAAACTGAAAGGCTAGGGGGATAGGAGGGCGGGATGGTTGCAGACAAATGAATACACCTACTCAGATGGAACGTTATGGTGAGTACATAACTTCTAAATCTGAAGTAGGAGATTCATTTGTCTGCAACCTGTGGGACAGAGTCCCCAGCTACCTGAATCTTGGGCGGCCATCATGGAAGGATATTCTGGAGCACCGCGGAGCCAAAGGATGCTCTACCCCTAGATGTAAGATCCAACTTGTAGTGGGAAATAAAAGTATGAGATGAAGCCCACGTGGCTGCTGCACAAATATCATCTAGAGGAATCCTAGCCTTAAAGGCTGCCGAGGTAGAGACTGACCGGGTTGAATGGGCATGTACACCCTCCGGTGCGGGCCTTCCCGAAGCTTGATAAGCCAATAAGATACATTGTGAAATCCAGCGAGATAATGAGACTTTAGAAATTGGTTTGCCCAAATTAAATTTAGCAAAGGAAATGAACAACTGGTCGGATTGCCTATCACCAGCAGGCCTGTTTAGATAAAATCTAAGCTGCCTGTGAATATCTAAGGAGTGAAGCTTGTATTCACCTTTGTTTTCATATTTAGGAAAGAAAACAGGGAGGTTAATAGATTGATTAATGTTTGCTTCAGAAGCTACCTTAGGAAGAAAGGACGGGTTGGTCCTGAGGTAAACACGGTCCAGATGAAAGACCAAGTAAGGAGGGTTAGCTGATAATGCTTGAAGCTCTGAGACTCTCTTGGCCGAAGTAATGGCTACTAAGAAAGCGGCCTTGAAAGATAAGAATTTCAGATCTACCGTAGCCCGGTTCAAGGGGTGGTCAAGGCCTGGAGAACTAAGGAAAGGTCCCAAGGAGGAACCGCTTGCTTTACAGGGGGCCTGAGAAGAAAAGTACCTTTAAGGAAAATCTTACATAACTTGGCAGACATCAGTGGATTGGAGTCATGACCAATGTGATAATGAGAAATTGCCGCAAGTTGTACTTTGACCGTGGAACTGCTGGCACAATCATTAAAAAGAGTGGTTAAAAAATCAAGCACCAAAGGGAGAGGAACTGTGAAGGGGTTTAGGCCTTGCCGCTCCGCCCAGAAAGAGAACCGTTTCCACTTGCTGCGGTAGACTTTCCTAGTGGATGGCTTATGAGCTGCCACCAGGATGGCCTTAACAGGGGACGAAATACCTGGAGTCCTGATCAAGAGTGGAACTGGAGCAGCCAAGCGGTCAGCTTCAGGTTGTCCAGGTTCGGAGGAGATAAGTGGGATGGATGAGATATCAGATCCGGAATGGGATCTAGAATCCAAGGAGGATTCACTGAGTGAGACCTTAGGAAGGGGAACCAGATCTGTTGAGGCCAAAATGGAGCAATGAGAATCATTCTGCACCCCAACCGAGAGGCTTTCTGAAGAACTTGGAGCATCAGAGGCAAGGGGGGATAAGCATAAAGAAGACCGGGTGGCCAAGCATGCACCAGAGCGTCTCTTGGGGAACCTCCGGGAGGAGGTATCAGAGCGAAAAAACTGTCGCACTTGGTGTTTGAGGGAGAGGCAAAAAGATCGCAACAAGGAGTTCCCCACCGTGCGAAGATGCGTTCCGCTACCTGAGTATTGAGAGACCACTTGTAAGGGGTGAGAATGGTGTGACTGAGTTTGTCTGCCAGGCTGTTGGACCGACCCGGAATATGCGTTGCTATGAGAAAGCGGTTGGTGGAGATTGCCCATTCCCACACTCTCATGGCTTCTCGACAAAGAGGGTAAGACCTGGTTCCTCCTTGTTTGTTGATATACCAGACAACCGACATGTTGTCCGATTGAATCGCAATTGTTCCCAAGGGAAGAAAGGCCTGAAGTGCTAGCAACGCTAAGAGCACTGCTCTCATCTCTAGAACGCTGATATGCAGTAAGGTCTCTAAATCGTTCCACGTGCCTTGGACCGTCCGGCCTGCAAAATGCCCCCCCCCCCCCCGAGGCAGCAGGCGTCCGTGGTCACCGTGGCGAGAGGGGGAGAAGCACAAAATGGGCGGCCTCCGTGGAGATCTGGAGAGTGTAGCCACCACAGGAGGGACCGCTTGCAAGCCTTGCTGATCGCAATGGGATGATGCATAGGAAGAGCAAGATACGACCACTGAACTAGGAGTGTCCATTGAAGGATGCGCATATTGAACCTGGCGAGAGGAAGAAGCGCTATTGCTGCCGCCATGGACCCTAGGGCCCTCAGGACCAACTCTGCCAGAACTGAGCTTGAGTGGAGAATGGCCCGCACCTGGAATTGCAGATTTTGAACTCTGTCCGCAGTGAGGAAGGCTTTTAATCTCCTTGTGTCTAACCTGGCACCTATAAAATCTATGAACTGCGTGGGTGCTAGGTTGGATTTTTTTGTGTTTATTGTGATGCCCAGACGGGGAGCAAGATGGAGAAAGGAGTCTCACGCCAATAGTAGTAGATGCCTTGTTGGAGCGGTGAGAAGCCAGTCGTCCAGGAAGGGAAAGACCTGTACCCCCTGAAGCCTCAGGTGGGCCGCTACCACTGCTAATACTTTGGTGAACACCCTGGGGGCTTGTGGTGAGACCAAAGGGAAGGACCCGGAATTGGTAGTGACTGGCTCCTAGCCGGAAGCGGAGAAACCTCCTGGAGCACCTGTCCATTAGTATGTGGTAGTACGCATCCTTGAGGTCTATGGAGCACATCCAGTGATTTTCTCACAGAAGGGGGAGAATAGACTGCAACGTGACCATTCGGAGCTTATCCTTGGGAACTGCCAAGGTTCAAGAGTGAAAGGTCTAAAATTGGTCTTAGATCCCCCGTCTTTTTTGGCACTAAAAAGAACCTGGAGTAGAACCCTGATCCGATCTGGTCTGGGGGGGACGGGCTGGATGGCTCTTCTTTAGCAGATGGCCAATTTCTGCCAAAGCGGCCTCCCACTGACCGGGTGGAACGTCGGGGAGGGACTTCAATTTTGGCAAGTGAAGAAAGGGTATACGGTATCCTCTGGATATGATCTGGAGGACCCAGCGGTCTGATGTTATGGACTCCCATGCCGCTAGGTGCTCGAAAACGTCCCCGACTGCCTCCAGAGTGGAGCAGCCGGGAAACCCTCAGGAAATGCTGCGCGGGCGTTCAGAGAAGGGTTCTCTGGACCCGAAGTTCCTGGGAGCCCCTCTGCCCCTAGGGCGGCGTCCTCCCTGTCCTCCTCTGCCACGGAAGGACTGGTTGTCCGGAGCAGGCTGAGATTGCTGCGACTTCTGGAACCACATCTTCTTCTGTCCCTTTTGGTTCCTAGAATAGGGCCTCTGGGTTGCAGAGAAGCGGATTCCGACGGCAGACAGCATCTTCCCGTCCTTCTCGCTCTGGGTCAAAGTGTCGCGAACAGTTTTGCCAAAGAGGGCAGAACCATCGAAGGAAGCGTTCGCAAATGACGCCTTGAAGGGCTCTGAGAAATCGCAATGACGGAGCCAGGCCTGACGTCTAGTAACTAGGCCTGCCCCTGCGGCTATAGCGGCACCTTCCGTAGCATGGGACAGTAGCCGCATAGAGGTATTGGTGACGGACCTGAGAGTGGCCATGCGGGTGGAGTGCAGCACTTTGTCCTCCTCCGACATGGACTCTGGGGGGGGGTGCAGCGTATTCTTTAATAAGATCGCACTGCATCCTAATCACGTGTGCCAGACAGTTCAACGCCCTCACAGAGAAGGTCGCTGAACTAAACATCTGCTTCCCCAAGCGGTCCATCATCCGAGACTCCTTGCTCAGGGGATGGACTGAGGGACTCTCCTGAGCAAGTTCCCTCTTGGTGGCCGCCGTCAACATGGCATCTACCGAGGCCCTTACTCCGATGGACACGGTCAGGCGGGGGACTGAGAATACGGTCGGGCCTTTTAGGGATTGGCTCCACGGTGTCCAGTTCCTTCCACGCCCTGGTGGTAATGAGGTCCACCAGGGGGTCGGCAGGAGGGGACACCCAAGAGGTAGACGGGCCCGCTTCAAATGCCTCCAAGAACACGGACTCGCCTGAGGAAGACTTGGGGCAGACCACCCTTATGCGGAGCATTTCCATGATGTCTCCAAATGAGACATCCTCGGGGTGACCGTGGGGAGCCTTCCCTTCCTCAAAATCCGTGTCTTCTGTGAGAGACTCGGGAGTCAATGTGCCTCCTTTTGCACGTATGTTTGCAGGAACATCCTCCGGGGGCTGTCAGGGGACTCCTCGAACAGTAACCTGTTCCAGGGAACAGCTTGGGGCAAAGGAGCGGGCTGTCCCAAGGGCCGGATGGTGGAAGCCTGACTCAGTGCAGATGGAGCGGGACGGAGCCGGGCAAGTGCCGGGGTCCGGAGACCCTCAACAGGGCCCTCTCCACTACATCAAAAGCCGAAGGGAGCCGACCTCGACCAAAGGATCCGACAATCGGCTCCCCTCGGATCCGGAGTGGATCGGAGCCGCCAAGCGCCGGATCCGGGACAGTGCGCCCGACACAGACGGCGCCGAAGGAGCACTGATCCCCGGATCCGAGGCTCGGATCCAGGCTCCGAGGTCGGATCAGAAGCACTCGAGGGCAAGGTCAGATCCGGTACCAAGTACTATCGGCCACCCACCCCGCTCGGCTGCTCGGCTCAGACTGCTCGAACCGGGTAGCGGGTCGGAGAATGAGCAATTGGCTTGAAAAAACGGGTCGACTCCCCCCCAGAGGGGGGGGGGGGAGGCAAGAGCACTCCCATCTGCATCTGGGCCTGGATGAACCTTCTCATCATCCGGTCCAGATCAGCGTCTGACAGGCTATAAGTTGATCTCGACGAGGCTACCGAGGTAGGCCTTGAGTGTCTCCTCGATAGCCTCGACGGAGATCGGGTCTCCTCCTCAGGTCCCGTGAAAACACACAGGAGACCGGAGCCGAGGAGGGAGAGCCAGCAGACAAGGAGGCCGGAGGAGAAGCCGCTTGGCTGGCGGGCCAAAACAGAGGTCTCGGCCCGCCGCTTATGGTGCTTCTCCTCCGGTCCTTCTTTCTAGCTTCCCTCTCCTCCGAACCACTACAGGGAGGTTGAGTCCCAGGAGGAGGAGGGGAGGAGAGGAGACAACCGTAGAAACAGTTACCCCGAAGGAGCGGAGGCCGGAGCCGAGTCCGTGGCAAAAGACCCGCCAAGACAAGCTTGGACCTCCGCTCCTTCAATGCCCTGGGGTTGAACCCTGCACAAATGGAACATCCAGAAGTGAGGTCTTCAACCCCAGGCCTAACACACAGTGTGGCCATCAGCGGGAAAGCTTATGGCCACACTCGAGCACTTGAGAACACAGCTTTGGGTTGTTCAGACATCCCAAATACCAAAAAGTTACTTAAACTAAAGTTAAAGCAAAAGTAACTAAACCACACAACAGGCCCAAACACACACTACGCTACCAGCGAGGGGAGGGATAAGTAAAATTAAATTTTAAAACACTAAAAGTATAATTAAGTAATAGGGAAACCTAAACTTCCACAAAACTTTCACGCAAAAATTCAAATTTTAGCACTTTAAACACTGAAAAACTGCACTTAGCTGAAGAGCTTAGGAACACAAATCTGGTCACCAGCGCGGCAAACGAGATCTGGGGTCATGAGGGGAGAGCAGGGCATTATGGGTGAGGGGAGGAGCTGAGAGCTTGGATCCATAGCTGGTAAACCATGCCGGTTCGGATCCATAACCCACAGGTTGCAGACAAATGAATCTCCTACTTCAGATCTACTGATCAGACTACACAAAGGCAACCAAAGAACCTCCAAGTAAAACGGTTATTTACTAACTCACAACACACTATCCACAAAAAGGAAACGGAACACTACACAGAAAGGAGGACTAGGTCCTCTAAGTAAAACAGGCCTAGCCCACCGGAACAGTTAGGGATACCAACTACACAAACAAAAAACACTGCAAACAAGCAAGAAGAATAGCTATTAAAATAGCTTTTGTGGTTGAACTAGCAAATTTCTCAAGAGAAATTGAAAAGAGAAGGTACTTAGCCACAGCCAAGCAAGACCACGTCCTAGCTACCTGAGCGGCAAACGAGATCTGGGGTTATGGAGCAGTGCAGCATGGGATACCTGCTTGGCCCAGCCAATGGGAGACTTTGAGCTAGTAAATAAAAGTTGGCCGAGTCGGAGCCGATATTCGGCTCCGAACTCACGAGTAAGAATGCAGGTGAGATTGGATTACATAACATCAAATGCTAACGGAGCAAAGAACAAGATCTCAGAGGCACTCGACAGCTTCAGGAAAGTGGCTCAGCAGACGGCAACAAGTATCAGGATGAAACGCAAAGACACAAAGTTAAAGGAGAGTGTCAGGCACCCTTCATAATGGATGCCAGCCACAACTTGCTCACCAGTCCACAGGACAAAGGCAGCTGAAAGGAGTACTTCGGCAGCTACTGAATGAGGAAAAAGTACAGTTGTGTACACTTACCATAAATGTAGATGTTAGAGTGTATTTACTGTTGCAGTCATCACATTTGGGTTATCTGCCTGCAGGTAGCCCTCAGCCAGCCTGAATACCAGAGTCTTGGGATTTCTATGTCAGATGCTGTCGCTCTTACATGACATCAGGTCGTCAGGGGTATAAATCATGCAGCAGACACCATTACTTCAGTTTTTCTTGCCCTAGAGGTCAGGTGCCCCCAAAATAGGAAGCAATTATATGGTATGGAACACCCCCAGCAAAAAGCAAATAGACATGGTATAAGATATACCAAACCAAAAAGGATAAGTAGAAGTTAAGAGAAGCCAGGGGGCTGGAAGGAGGGCAACCAGGACTGCAACGCTGAATACACTCGAATATCTAAATTTATGGTAAGTGTACACAACTGTACTATTTTCCTCGTGTTTCACTGTTGCAGTCATCACATTTGGGTTGATTCAGAAAGCTAAGGAAGGGAGGAGGTAGTTAAGAAGCATTAGGGCTGGCAATCAGGCCCTGTAAGACTGATGTGGCAAATCCAGCTCTGGATTTAGAAAAGATAGGCAAGTGTTAGTGCTTGGTGAAAGTGTGCACAGAGCTCCAGGTTGCAGTTCCAGGATGTCCCTGGTAGTGACTCCCCTGAGAAATGCTGTAGAGGTAGATGTAGCCGTAGTGGAATGAGTTCTGATCCCCTGTAGGGTAGGTTTCCATGGCGCTTGTAGCAAAAATGGATGCAGTGTGCTATCCATTTAGAAATGGTTTGCTTTGAAATGGCCTTGCCCTCTGCCCCTGCAGCAAAGCTGACTAGCAGCTGGTCAGATTTTCAGAGGCTTAGTCTTGTCCAGATAGAACCTAAGCTGCCTGTGCACATCCAGGGAACACAGGAACCTTTTCCTTTTATTCTGAGGATTAGGGGAAAAAGTTGGGAAATGAATGGACTGGTTTAAAGCCACATTAGACACCACCTTGGGCATAAAAGATGGGTTAAATCTTAAAAGAAAACCCTGTCCGCATGGAAGATAAGAAGAAGTTGTGTACCTACCATAACGTTCCATGTTAGTTGTCTTCTCTCGCCTTCTTTCTTGCTTGATGGGTTCGGAGCCGATCCTCGGCTCCGACTCGGCACTTGCTAAGCTCGAGAGTCACTTTTACCAGCTCGAGGCAGCCCCATATCCCATGATGCAAGGCGGTAAGTACCCAGATCTCGTTTGATGACAAAGGGCAATAGCACCAAGCATAAACACTTCCCAAAGGAAGAAAGAAAGAAAACCTACAGGATGGAAGAAGGACCAGCTCTGAATGGTCTTCAGCATAATAATTCCTTGTAGAAAGGTCTGTCCAGGCCTGGAGGAAGGAGGGAGGGTCGCAAGAAAGAAGACAACTAACATGGAACGTTATGGTAGGTACATAACTTCTTAATGTTAAGTTGTCAATCTCGCCTTCATTCTTGCTTGATGGGACCGCGTCCCTAGCACCTCTATCCTGGGTGGCTCAATGGAACAGACTCTTGAGGACTGTAGAGCCAAAACTGGCTCTGTCCCTGGAGGCCAAGTCCAATTTGTAATGGGAAACAAAAGTATGAGGAGTGGCCCAAGTGACCGCTGCACAAATAGTGTCTAAAGGAAGTCTAGCTTGAAAGGCTGTAGAAGTAGCTAAGCTCCTAGTTGAATGTGCTTTAGGTTTTGAGCACAGCTGTTTTCCCCTGAGCAAATAAATTTCAGAGATGACAGAAGAAAGCCATCTAGATAAGGTCACTTTAGAGACAGGAAGGCCTTTCTTGTTATCCGCATAGGAAACAAAGAGTTGATAAGATTTCCTAAATTGTTTAGTTCTGTCCAAATAATATCTGAGTTGGCGGTGGACATCAAGATAATGTAGTTTTTGTTCCGATCTGTTTGAATAGTTTGGAAAAAATACAGGGAGAATCAATGGATTGATTCAAATTAGTCTTTGTGGCGACCTTAGGCAAAAAGGTCGGATTAGTTCTCAATGATACTCTGTCTTTGTGAAAGACCAAATAGGGGGGTCGAACCGATAGAGCATGAAGTTCAGACACCCTCCTGGCCGATGTAATAGCTACTAGGAATAATGTTTTCCAAGAAAGAAATTTTAGGGAGCAAGAAACAGCTGGCTCGAAGGGGGAAAAATCAAGGATGTCAGCACTAAATTTAGATCCCATTGAGGAGGAGGATTCCTGATTGGAGGCTTTAGCAGGAAAATTCCTTTCAAGAAGGCTCTACAAAGCCTATGGGACATAATATTGTGATCTGTGATCCCGACATGAAAGTTCGAGATAGCAGCCAATTGAACTCTAACTGTGGAAGAAGAGGAGCCTGCATGAAAAATCTCCGCTAAGAAGTCCAAACCTGCCTGAACTGGGGCAGTGAAGGGATCAATATTCTTGGCTTTAGCCCAATAAGAGAAACGTTTCCATTTGCTTGTATAAATCCTCCTGGTAGAGGATTTTAAAGAAGCTACTATGATGTCTCTAACAGGGTTAGAGATCAAAGGAAGCCTGGCTAAGGAAGGAAGTGGAGCAACCATGCTGTGAGGTTGAGAGAAGGGATAGACCGGTGCAGCTGACCGGATTGGTGAATCAGAAGATCTGGCACTGGGTCCAGATGCCACGGCTGCACCAAAAGGTGACGATGGAGGAACGGAAACCAAATTTGTCGAGGCCAATAAGGAGCAATGAGAATCATTTTGGCTCTCAAAACGGTAGCTTTCTGGATAACTTGAGGGATCAGGGAAAAGGAGGAAAGGCATAAAGAAGTCCCTGGGGCCAATCCTGGGTCAGAGCGTCTCTGGGGGGATGGCCTGACATAGGGAAGAGAGAAAAGTCTGGGCATTTGCTGTTTTGGGGAGTAGCAAAAAGATCGCAACATGGGCGACCCCATTCCAGAAAAATCTCCTCCACTATAGATTGCTTGAGAGACCACTCGTGAGGCATGAGAATAGCTCTGCTCAATCTGTCCGCTAAAATGTTGGTTTTCCCAGGGATGTGCGTTGCTACCAGAAACCGATGAGAGAAGATCGCCCATTGCCAAAGTCTGAGCGCTTCTCGACACAAGGGGTAGGACATGGTTCCGCCCTGTTTGTTGATATACCAAACTACAGACATGTTGTCTGTGTGGACTGCAATTGTCCCTACAGGAAGAAAGTCGTTGAGGGCTTGCAACGTTAAAAGCACTGCTCTCATCTCTAGGACATTTATGTGCAGGTGGTACTCGAGCGGTTGCCACGTCCCATGAACCATCCTGCCCTGATAATGCCCCCCCACCCGATCAGGGAGGCATCCGTGGTGACAGTGGCTACCGGGATGGGGTACAAAGTGTCTGCCTTGGTGAATCGGGGGAAAAGGGGACCACCAAGCAAGAGGATTATTGCAAATCTGTGTCACCAGAATTTGGTGACGATTGGAAGTTGTTGGTAAGACCACTGAGTGAACAACATCCACTGAAGAAGGCGCATGTAGAAGCGAGCCAGGGAAGAAGAGTAATGGCCGCAGCCATGAGACCTAATACCTTTAGAACCATTCTGGCCTGTACTTTCTTGTTGGCTAGAATGATCCTGACATGACTTTGAATGTCTGAAACTCTTTGGTCTGTAAGGGTAGCTGACATCCGAACAGTGTTTAAGTTTGCGCCTATGAAAGTAATAGACTGGCAGGGCAATAAGGATGACTTTTCGAAGTTGATCGAGATGCCCAAAAGAGAACAAAGATTTATTGTGTAATCCCTGGCTTGAACAAGCTGATGCCTGGTGGTGGCTGACAGGAGCCAGTCGTCGAGATACGGAAACACCTGGAATCCTTGACGTCCCAGGTGAGCCGTGACCACTGCCATGCATTTGGTGAACACTCTGGGGGCTGTGGTGAGACCAAAGGGCAGGGCTCTGAACTGGAAATGACTGGACCCCAGCCGAAAGCGGAGAAATCTTCTGGAGCGTTTGTGAATTTTATGTGATAGTACGCATCCTGAAGATCTATTGAGCACATCCAGTTGTCCTTCTGCAAGAAGGGCAGAATCGACTGAAGAGTGACCATTCGAATCTTGTCTTCCTCACAGACTTGTTGAGTCTGCTGAGATCCAATATTGGTCTCCAGTCTCCGTCTTTTAGGGACCAAAAGAACCTTGAGTAGATTCCGGCTCTGAATGGTCTGTTGTAACTGGCTGAATGGCTCTTTTTGCAGTAGTTTTGAGACTTCTAACTCTGCAATTTCCTTAGACCGGTGGTACATCTGGAAGGGAATTTGAGGGATAGAAAGGACTTTCCTCGAAAGGAATTTTGTAACACTCGGATATGATCGACTGTACCCATCTGTCTTGAGTGAGAGAACGCCAGGCTTCTGGGTACAGCGATAGTCTTCCCGACTGCCTCCAAGGAGGGACAGCCGGGCAACATCTCAGGGATGCTGAAAGGGCTTGTCAGAGAGACTCTCTGTTTCCCTAGTTTTGTGGACCCCTCTGCCTCTAGAGCGGAGTCTGTTGTTACCCCTCTGCCTCTAGGGTAAACAGACCACGTGAATCAGCGTGACTCCTTGGGATTTTGGAACCACATTTTGCCACCTTCTGTCCTTTGGGATAAGGTGGAAAACGGACTCCCTCGGCAGAGTTTTTGCTTGCCTGCTCACAACTCACCTGGTTTTTCCTTCAATCTGCAAAATTACATAGCCGCATCCAGGCTTGACGCCTAAGAGCCACACCTGTACCTGCGGCCCTACTCTCTCCATCAGCAGCATATGATATCAGCCGCATGGAGGCGTTTGCAATGGAGTTAAGGGTTCCTAGCTGCGAAGCAATTTTTCCTGAGCCCCGCAGCTGTAGGATCCTGCACAACTTCACCTAGCTCCTTAAGGATATCCCTTTGGAGTCTGGTGAAGTGACAAAGGTAGTTCAGCGAACGCATAGCAAAGGTCGCTGAAGAAAACATGCGCTTACCATATCTATCCATGGTCCTAGAGTCCTTATTAGGAGGATGGACAGGTAGAAGGATCTGCAAGTTCCTTCTTGGTGGCAGCCGCCACCACCATGGCATCAGCGGGACACCTTTTGTAAGGAATTGCTTGTCCGACGGGCAGTAATAAATTTAGAAGGCCTCCTAGGGACAGGCTCTACAGAGTCAGGAGCAGCCCACGCCTTCGAGCAATAACCTGCATAAGGGGTCGAAGGCGGAGACACCCAGGAGGTGGAGGGCTGAGATCCAAACGCCACCAGGTATACTGACTCATCCTCAGAGGGATTATTGGTGGGCCAGTTTCCCCTCTGTCTAAGGAGTTCTAGGATGTCTGAGAAGGAGACATCCTCAGAGGGGGATCTTGGGATCCCTCTGACTCATCTAAGTCAGTATCTGAAGTGATAGACTCGGGGAGTCTCGTGTTTCCTCTTACATGTCCTCTTCTGGAGGATCCCCGACAAATCAGGAGAATCCTCGGAAGAGGGGGATATTCCCAGTGGGGAAACCTGAGGCGGAGGATCTCTGGGTCCTGGAGCAAGAGAAGTGGCAGAGATGTCAACAGGCACCATAGAGGGAGGAGCTAAGGGAACAGACTGCTGGCTGAGACCAGTGGCCAGCACACTCAATCACCTCGAAGGCCCCCCTCCCAGGAAGGTCCGAGAGAACCCGCTCCTTAGAACTAGGAACTCCAGGACCCACCGAAAAGGAGGGCTCCGAGGCAGATGTCTGAGCCGAGCTCACCAAGGCCGAGGCTCCAAGGGGAAGAGCGGGCTCGGACAAGGGTCCGATGCCACTCACCCCCTCGGAGGAGACCAGGGAAGCCCGGCCACTGAATCCCTCTAAGGAAGGTCTCGAAGAGGAGATAAGAGTAGAGGCTGAAGGAGCAGAAGGGGGTATCTGTCCCTCAGCCATAGCAGAAACTATTCCCGAATACTCCAACTCCAAACTCTGAGGTAGAGTCGAAGGAGGAACTGCAATGGGGTGTGTACTAATAGTCGTCTGATGAGACGGACTATGTAGCATTTGGGCCAGTGCCTGTGACTTTAGTAATCTACTGACCACTCTCTCCAAATCATGGTCAGAAAGCCTGGATGACCTTGAAGATCGGCTCCGATGGCTCCGCTCCGAGAGGCGAAGCCGGAGCCGAAAGTATCGGCTCCAAGGAAGGGGACCTAGACCTCTTCCTCAAAGGAACCATCGGAGCCGATGATACCACTGAAACTGTCGGAGCCGACAACTTATCGGCACAGACAGGTAGCTTTGATGCATCGGTTCCAGCCGGAGCCGATACGGCCATAAATGTAAGGGTGTCGGTGCCGATCGGAGCCGACACCGATGCCTGGGCCACATGGTGGTCGGAACCGATCGGAGCCGACACCGAAGTGGTCGAACCAGAGTCGGCACCGATAGCCACCGGTGCCGAAGGTTTAGGTAAACCAGAATCGGCTCCAGCCATTGCCGATCTCGACTCTGAATGAGTCGGAGCCGAGGCCACAGGCTTGGACACAGAAGCCTGGGCCTTGGAAGACTTAGAAGTCTTAGATGGGGCCGACTTAGCCGGAGAGCCCTCCGGCTTAAGAAGGCCCCTCAAAATCAATTTATTTCTTCTTTCCTGCAGGACTCTCTGGCTAAAAGAATGACATATAGCACAGGAGTCCTGCAGGTGAAGAGGCCCCAGGCAGTAAAGAAGTGTGACCGTCTGTCAGAGACATCTTCTGACAGCACGAGTCACACTTCTTAAAGCCTGAGACCCTTTCTTTAGACATGGTGATAAAACACACACACACACAACACCAGTCCAAGAAATTAAATTAAATTTACCAAAGGGTATCAATAACAGACAGACACACACACACACACACACACCCACCCTAACAGGGGGGGGATGGGATGGGTGAAAGTCTAACTAAAAGTTATGAGGAGACAGGGAAATTTTCTGACAGAAAGGGGTTAAAACTAATAATTTTAACGTTTTTTGTAAAAAGGGGCTAAAATAGTAAAGTAACAATTCACTTACCAGGAGCTGGTAAAAGGAGGACCTCATCAGCGAAGCGGCAAACGAGATCTGGGTACTTACCGCCTTGCATCATGGGATATGGGGCTGCCTCGAGCTGGTAAAAGTGACTCTCGAGCTTAGCAAGTGCCGAGTCGGAGCCGAGGATCGGCTCCAAACCCATCAAGCAAGAATGAAGGCGAGATTGACAACTTAACATTGAAGGGTTCCACTGTCATAAGGGCCTGCAATTCAGACACACTTCTTGCTGAAGTAATGGCTAGAACTAAAGCTGTTTTCCACGAGAGGAATTTTAACTCTGCTGTAGCAGCAGGTTCAAAAGACGGAAGCGTGAGCTTTTCCAATACAAAGCTAAGGTCCCAGGCTGGACTGGGAGCTCTATTGGGGGTCTTAAATTTTTGGCCCCTCCCAGGAACCGTTATCAGAGGATGAAAGAAGACGGGTAGCTCAGTATTATAATGAGCTGAGATGGCAGAGGCATGACTCTTAACTGAAGAGGATAGGCCTTTGTGGAGAATTTCTGTTAACTAATCTAGTATAAGAGGTAAGCTGGGCACAGCTGTGTCCATGCCCGAAGACTGGCTCCAGGAACAGAATCTTTTCCACTTTTCTGAATAGGATTTCCTAGTACTAGGCCTCCTTGCCTCAAGAATGACATCCAGCACCTGCTTACTGAGGGGTTGCCGGTGAAGAGTTCAGGGGATTAGCCAGGATGCAAGGTTCAAGGTCTGTAGCTGAAAGTGCAGAATCTGGTCCACCTGCTGGGACAGCAGGGAAGGAGTCGGAGGAAGGTGCCATGTTTGTAATACTGTCAGACTGCACAAAAGAGGGTACACCAATGCTGGCGTGGCAGTCTGATGGAATCAGGACTGTACATGCCCTTGTCCTGTTTGATTTTTAGTAGATCCTTCGAGAGGAGGGGCAGAGGGGGGGAAAGGCATAGATAGACTGAGAGGCTTTCCCAGATGAAGGACAGGGCATCCACTTTCCAAGCTTGGCTGTGGGGAGTTCTTGTGCAATATTTGTTCAATTGCTAGTTCTGAGGGGAAGCAAAAAGGTCCACCTCTGGTGTCCCCCCACCTGTTCCTCAAAAGCTTGAATATATTGGATTCCAATTTCCACTCGTGTGGGTCAATGAGATTTCTGCTTAAGTCTGCCAGTGAATTTAATTTGCCTGGCAGGAATTGAGCTTGTAGGTGCACTTGGTAGCTCAAGGCTGTGTTCCACAGAGCCATGGCGAGTCTGCAGAGTGGGTAGGAATGGGTTCCCCCATGCTTGTTTATGTACCACATAACTGTGGTGTTGTCTGCCTTTACCAATAGTTGTCCTGGAAGAATAAGGCCTTTGAAGGCTGTCAGAGCATTCTGTACAGCTAACATTTCTTTTTGATTGACATGCAGGTGCATTTGCTTTGGGTTCCATTTGTCCTGAATGCACTGCCCTGCCACGTGAGCCCCCATGCATAGTCTGTGTCTGTTAGGGTTTGGGCAGCAGGGGGTAGAGTGAAAGGGAGTCCCTTGTTGTGGTTGCAGGCCTCTGCCCACCAAAGGAACTCTGTCCTTAGGCAAGGAATGATTGTTTCCAGATCCAGAGAATGTTGACACCAGAGACTTTTTAGGTACCATTGAAGTTTCCTCATATGCAGTCTTGCATATGGAATTAGTAGAATGCAAGAGGCCATGAACCCTAGGGCTTGCAGTATTTTTCTTGCAGATAGCCGGGTTTTGCTGGCCAGTAGATTGAAGTAGTTTGTCAAATAAATTTGTTTCTCTGGAGTGAGGAATGCCATCTGGGAAGATGTGTTCAAGCTTGCTCCCAGGAATACAATATGTTGGCTGGGAACCAGCTGTGATTTCTTTTCGTTGATGGTGTACCCCAGTTAAGTTAGAAGTCTCTTGACAAATGCCAGGTGCTGAAGTAGCAATTCTTGACTGTCTGCCTGAATCAGGCAGTCGTCCAAGTATGGGTAAATTTGAATTCTTCTCTGCCTGCAATATGCAATGGCTGGAACTAGGCACTTTGTGTATACCCAGGGTGCAGTAGATAAGCCAAAGGGAAGTGCAGAGAACTGATAGTGCATAGAGCCTGCTCTGAAGCATACGTATTTCCTGAAAGATTCCCTTATGGGGATGTGCAGATAAGCTTCTTTTAAGTCTAGGGTTGCTAGCCAGGAGTCCTTGGCTAGCATAGGAAGCAGCTGTTGGAGAGTTAGCATTTTAAATTTTGGAACCACCAGAAAGGTGTTGAGAATAGAAAGATCCAGGATAGGACGCCAGGAGTTTTCTTTTCTGGGGACCAGAAACAGTCTGGAATAAAAGCCTTGTCCCCTTTGTTCTGCTGGGACAGGTTGAATAGCCTTGATACTGAGAAGAAAAAGTACTTGCTTTTGGGCCTCTGCCCACTGGTTTGGGGGACGGTCTGGCCATCCCCTTAGGGTCGGGAAAGAGTGAAACTGGAATTTGTATCTCTGGGAAACAATGTTTAAGACCCATCTGTCTTGGGTAATGCATTCCCAGGTTTTGGCATGTAGAGCAAGTTTCCCTCCTAAAGGTGCAAGTTCTTGCAGAAGGCTCAGAGGAGTTAAAAGTCATTGCGTAATTTACCATACGATGGTGGCTTACTACTCCGTTTTGGACGTGGGAGAACTCCATTGCTTAGATCTGCGCATAACCTGAGACTGAAGTCTTGGTGGTTTGCTGCCCCTGGGCTTGGACTGAGAAGGCCTGGAAGGGACTGGAAAAGACCAGTTCTTTGAAGGCCAATGCCTACTGAATCTAGGTGGCTGTACTTGTAAGAAATCTTTAACAGTTTGCATAGATTTAACTTTCTCCTGCATTCTTCTGAGGAGGACTTCTGCTTTATTGCCAAATAGACGCTCTTGATTTAGTGATGTATCTAGTAATTTTGCTTTGACATGACCTGGCAAGTTCTGTTCCTTAAGCCATGCATATCTTTTAAGAATAGACCCAGTGACAGCAGACCTGCAAGATGCTTCTAAGGCATCAAACCCACATTGCAAAATATGTTTACCAGCTTGGTTAGCAAAATGCATTAACTCTTGTAAATCTGTGTTCTGCACAATCAGGAACCAACAACATTTTTTGTTTAGTTTCATAATATGCTGCAGATACTTCAACATATGAAGCTGACAATTTACAGCCCTATTGGCAAGAGTAGCTGAGGTATATACCTTTTTACCCCATCTGTCTAAAGCCCTAGAATCCCTGTCCTAAGGGGTAGGATTTTTGGCAGTTGTAGCCTTGATGCCTTTAGGTCCCTGGGAAACAGGTCTCTGGATCCGCAGTAGGATTCTTAAAAAGGAATTTGTGGGAATCAGGCACTCTATAGCACTTGTCAGGTTTGCTGGGAGCTGGAGGCAAGGTATCAGTGGTAAAGCTGGACTTCAAGAACAGGAGGGATAGCTAGAGGGCTGTGCTGAGGCAAGCTTAAAAATTCCCCGAGTCTCTTTCGATTGGAAGTAGTCCTGGCTCTCCCAGCAGAAATGCTCTCTAAAGGGTGTGCAGGGTTTAACCTAAAAGTCTTCTGGAAAGGGAAATGAATCAGAAATCCTGGATCACGGAAGGTTGCCCAGTGTAGACTGGTTCCCCTATCGACTTCGGTAATAAGACGGTTTGGTCGGTTTCCTTGGCGTAGTGCGAACTTTAGGCCTGAGAAATTTGGTATTTTTGGTTTGAAACAAAGTCATCGGTTTAATATGTAAATTGGAAGGCCTGAATACACCCTCAGAAGCTGGTCCCTGCACAGTGGCTCCGGACCCATCCAAGGTAGAGACATCCGCAGGTTCCATAGTCAAAGAAGCATCTTGCGGCATGCTGGTCTCCGAAAGGGTCTCAGTAGAGGCCTGCAAATCTTTAGAAGCGGGTATCAGGGGCTGCGAAAGCGCCTCAAGGAGTACCGGCAGACTGGTGACTAGCTTAACATTAGCGGCAACCTTGGACCTATGCGGTCCGTCTTCATCCTTACTTTGTTTGGAAGATCGGTAGTTGGATGGCTTATCAAAGTCGCTTTGGAGTATGGAGATACAGAGCAAAAGAATTTAGCTACAAAAATTGCCTGATGACGAATAGTTCTGGCGTTGAACAAGGCATAAAACCGACAGCGAGGGACGTCGTGGTCTGGCCCTAAACAGGTGACGTAAGAATGAAAATCTCTGTGGGCTATTTGCTTTCCACAGGCAAGACAACTAATCATTTTTTCTAACATCGGTTAGAGCAAGAAAAAAGGATCCCCAATGGGGTACTTATGTTTTAGAAGACTTCAGGTCTGAAACTCAAAAAATGAAAATTTCAGGAGGCGGCCAACCGGCACTTGCGAACTGCTTCTGCTTCGGGCACCGCATGGCAAGAAAGACTGATGTAATGGCGTCGGCTGCATGTTTTATACCCTACCCCTGACGACTTTCCATCATGGAAGAGCAATGGCATCCAACCCAAAAATCCCATGACTCTGGTATTCAGGCTGGCTGCAGGCAGATAACCCAAATGTGATGAATGCAACAGTGAAACACGAAGAACATCTTTACAGAAGCTGTCCTGCCAGACAGACTGCCTATGATAAAAGATTATGAGCCCACCAAAGTAATAAGTACAGTTGTGTACACTTACCATAAATGTAGATGTTGGAGTGCATTCACTGTTGCAGTCATCACATTCAGGTTATCGGCTTGCAGTAGCCCTCATTCGGCCTGATTATCAAAGTCTTGGGTCCTGCATCAGTTGCTGTCTCATCTTCCATGATGTCAGGCAGTTAGGGGTATAAAGCATCCAGCCGACACCATTACATCAAGTTTTTCTTGCCCCAGATGTCAGGTGCCCCCCCTAATGGGAAGCAATTAAACATATATACAAGGTTATACCTCCAACAAAAAAGCATACGCACCAAAAAGCTTTTGAGCATAGTAAAAAAGGAATAGCGGGTATAACCGAAAGAAGTAAAGGGGCTGGAGGGAGGGTAACCAGGACTGCAACAGTGAATACACTCTAACATCTACATTTACGGTAAGTATACACAACTGTACTATGTTCTTCGTCTTTCACTGTTGCAGTCATCACATTTGGGTAGATTCCCAAAGCTAAGGATGGGAGGAGGAATTTAGATAGCATTTGGACCAGCTATAAGGCCCTGCAAGACTGCAGTGGAAAAACCAGCTCTGGATTTAGAGAAAATTGGCAAATGGTAATGCTTGGTGAAAGTATGTACAGAACTCCAGGTAGCAGCTTCTAGTATGTCCCTGGTAGGGACACCTCTGAGAAAGGCTGTAGAGGTAAGATGCAAGCCCTGGTTGAGTGTGGTCTTATCCCCTGTGGGGTAGGTTTTCCATGGTGCTTGCAAGAAAATTCTGTTTGCCCTTCTGTTGGTTACCTTCTTGTTATTTAGATTTGCATGCAAGCACACCACAGTATATTAACTCTTAGTATGAACAGCTACTTTTAAATACTGGATTGTACTAAGTACAATAAATACACAGAGTTAAACTGCTTCAGTAAACTGCTTTAGTTAGTACGACATTTCTGTTGCATTTGACTTTTGGTTCTACAAACACGCAGCACATATGCTTGTCAGCTCTCTATAGCAAATTCCCAAAGTCTGTTTAAGCACAGTTACATTTATACCAGAAGGTCTGGTATTTTTCTCAAAGTCTGATGTAATACAGTTCTTTCTTTGTATAACAGTTTTTCTTTGTTCTTTTAATTTATGATTTGTCCTTTCTTTAAGCTCAGTGATCCAAGGAAACTCAGTTATCTGAAACTTAGTGTTCCAGCACTGTGTTTCATCTTTATCTTGCTTGATGTTTCAGCTTTACTTCATGGATGTCCTTGTAGCTGCCATCTACGCAGTTATTTTTACAGACTTTATTTCTGAATAACAAACTCCTTCACATGGATGCCATATGTTTGCCAGCACATATACTACTTTCTATTTTTCAGCATTTATATTATTCTAGATTAACCCTTTATATTTCATACTATTTTTGCAGCTTTTTATTCAAGCTAATAATCATGCTAGCAACAGTTCGAAAAGACAGCATATACTATATAGAACAGAGTATTCTTTCAGTTCCCTGTTTTTTTTATTTGTTTGAGGAACGGACTAAACTTCACAAAGAAAAGACTGCATTTGTTTCATTAGCATTGCTATTTACAGCATTTACCACTTTGCTCACATTTACAATCATAACTTGTTGAGTTATTGCAACTCTTTGTAACCTGCAGCATATAAAACAAGTTTAAGCTGTCATTATTATTATGACTCCCAAAACTACCAACACAGGATGCATTAACCAATTTGGTCCCTGATGATGACCATTCTTTAAATATGTCCCACCAATTATGGGCAGTGACAGCTTCTGTTTTTGTCTTTTACTATTAACACTGGGTTATCCTGCACTGGCTATCATGTCACTATCCCCAAGAAACCCTACTACTTGGAGACTTCAACATAGACTGGGGCACCTGTTCCTTAGAATCCCCAACCACCCATATTAACCTGCATGCATTACACAAATCATATCCACCCCTACCAGGATAGGTAAACCCAACCAAAAAGAAAGTATACTTGACTGGGTACTCAAAGAGTCACCCCCAACTGTACACCTCTGGTACCCTCCTTAATGGCCTAAGCGATCACCTTCTCACATATGTAATTAAGCACAAAACCATTAATTCCCAACAGCCCTTACTCAGAAAGGTTAGAAACAATAAAAACTTTGACCCTGCCAAATTCCAACAAGAACAAAACTCATGTAATTGGTCTATTCTAAAACACCTCCCTTAGAGGAAGCAGTAGCATACTTTAACAACAAATTCCTTGAGATCCTTAATTTGCATGCACCTGTTCGTTCAAAGAGAACCAAGGCAAAAACTGCACCATGGCTTTCTATAGAGTCTAAACTCAAAATTACCCTTAGAAACAAAGCATGGGCTTTATGGCGTTCTTCTAAAGACCCTCAAGATCACATTAAATACAGGCAATCCAGGAACTAAACCAAAAAATCAATTTTACAAGACAAAAAACAATACTACTGTAATTTACAGACAGTAAACCAAAATAACCCTCAGAAGTTTTGGGCAGGTTTAAATAATCTACTACATCCTGGACAAACTTCAACCCCAATCCCTGCTACTACTATTGATAAAACCCCTGAAGATGTTTCTGATAGTTTTAACCAATTCTTTACTGACACAATTCAAGCCCTAGCTAGCCAACTACCTCCTAGCTCCCCTGGTCCTGAAAGTAGCACTCCTAGAAACTTACTTGCGCTCAGCTTCCAACCAGTCACCACTTCACTTATCCGTAACCTTGATCAAAAAATTAAAACCCACTACACTTTCTGCTGATCAACTCCCTGCAGAGTACCTACAAAAATCAGCTGATGCTACTGCTTACCCAGTCTCAATACTAATCAATAGAACCATAGCAGAAGCTAAAATTCCCACCATCTGGAAAATATCCTATGTAATCCCACTTCACAAAGGAGGCAGCTCTACTGAATTCTCCAATTATAGGCCAATAGCTATACTCTCTCCACTTGCACAGATTATGGAAAAATGTATTCATACACAACTCGTGCACCATCTAATCCAAAATCGCCTTATGGCAGACACTCAGCATGGCTTCCGTCCTCATCACAGCACTACTTCAGCCCTCCTAGCCTTTACTAACACCATAAACCATAATCGCAACAATAATTATATATCCTCAGCCCTCTTTTTGGATCTTTCCAAGGCATTCGATATGGTTGATCACCAACTTTTAATCCACACCCTGCAAACATTCTGTCTAGATACTGGAGCCCTCCAATGGTTTCAATCCTACCTGAATGGTCGACAGCAGGCTGTCCTCTGGCAGAACAAACTCTCTAACCTTCTACCTAACACCATCGGAGTACCACAAGGCTCTATACTAGGAACCTTGCTGTTCTCCATCTTCATTAACGACCTTTATACTGTCATCCCAAAAGTCAGCTGTATCCAATATGCTGATGACTCTACTCTAATTTGCTCAGCCACATCTCCAGTAGAGTTATGGTCAGCTACCCAGACCACCTTTAATACAATACAAAACTGGCTTTCTGAACATAGTCTGATCCTAAATTCCAAAAAAACTAAAATGCTGTTATTTTCACCAACACATAGGTCTACCGCTTTCACCTTTACCATAAAATCAAATGATGGCACAATAATCTCCCCTGACCCATCCTCAAAACTATTAGGTGTCATCATAGACAATAATCTCAAATTTGACCTACATGCTAACCAAACTAACAAAACCATCAATAAAAAACTAGGGTCACTTTAAAGAATAAAAGCCTTCCTAACCCCTCCATGGCTAAAATTGCCATAGCTCGCTCTCACCTTTCAACCCTTCTGTATGCATCCCCTCTACTCTCGAATTTGAAGAAGACTGTCCTTAAACTCTCAATTTGCTACAACCACATTGCCAGGTTTGCCACTGGGCTGCCTTTTAGGACACATCATTGCATCAATTTAAATCAGCTTGGTTGGCTTGAACTACCCAGCCTAATCCAGTATAACCAACTGATTATGGCCTATAAAATCCTCTATAATCCAGACAATACTCCTGCACTTAAAAAGATTATTACCCCCTATAACAATCCTAGACCGCTTCGATCCTCTAACAAACTACTAATTCAGACTAGCAAAATTAACACCACAGCCGGTGATTCTCTCTCTGCAAACTCTGTAAGTAGATCCTGGAACTCTCTTCCAGCTGATATTAACTTACTTTCCACCTTAGGTCAATTTCAAACTAGACTCAAACAACATTTGTCACTTAAGTGGCTATGTCACTGTATCAAACCTGGCTAACTCTCTCTAGAATGTGTAAAAATCTGTTAACCAGTTTACTGTGTAATTTCATTTAATCCTGACTTGTGCTCAGGATTAACTGTAACCTGTGGAACTTGTTTAACTTGCTTACTTATGTAATCTCTGTAAATAGTCTGTTTGTAATATGTAATGCTGGTATTATGTAATGCTGCATCTGCTTACCCTTGGAGCTTTTCTCCTCGGGCCTCCGCTGAAAATGGAAATGCATCCAGTCGGACTATCCCGGTCAACAAATGTAAAATAAAAAAATAAATAATTTGAAACCACACATATAAACTGTGTTGCCACTTAAACATTTTGAAATTTGAAGGCAATATTGTCCATTTATACAAAATTGTAATCTATCAAAGATACTTGTAATAACTTACTAAATAGTAGGATATTCTTGTGCTTGTAAATGTATAATCTGTGAGATATCTTGTTTTACTAGTTTTTATACCAAAGTCTTTTAAATCTGCATTTGGTATTTTTAAAACTTGGAAATGTAATATTGAAGTGCAATATTGCCTTTTGGTACTGTTGTCCTATCATGGTACAAGTGGATGGTTTATTACCTAGAATGGTAAGTATTTTAACCCATGGTCCTTTTTCTTGTATTACTGTGTTGTTTATACAAATAAACAGAGTACTGGTAGAAATCATACCCTTTTCTTCCTCTGTTGAATTTATTCTTATTTTTGTGTTATTGTCTACACACTGACATTTTTGCATGATGTCTGCCCTTGTCAAAATTGTTACTAATTCAGGGGGTAATGTACAGCATCTAACAGACACCGAGCTGTTTACCGAAATGTTTATGTCAGTCTTTGACGGTTTCTCTACTTTTATGTATGCCTGACCTTGTTTAGCTAACCATGCTGTTATATTTGTGTTAAATGTTATTTTTTTAAACATACATGCTGTATGCTTTTTACAACTGAAACTGTCGTGTTCTAAGTTTTACCCGTGAAATATTGTAATTCCCTCTGCTTTGATGTTCAGAAGGATGCAAAAGAAATGCAGATGTCTGTGTTGAATGCTGCCTTGTCTCGCAGCTGCATAGTCGTTGAAGCATGCTCAGACACTGAACATTCAGCTGGTCTCAAGCTGTACCAGAACATGTGTGTGCTACCAAAAAGAAATACATGTATTTAACCAACTACATTATTTTTACATATATTATAGCAACAGATGTGTATATGTATCTAACTAGCAAATAGATGTGCACATGCATTTATACATATTTAAACATATCTATCACTGCATACATTTCCCTCCGTTTAAATACAAAACTGTCTATAGTCAAGTTATACTGCTATTAACTAGAAACACACTGGGAAACAAAACCTTTAGATTTCCTTTTAATACAGCAAGATAACACAGTTTAATATTGTCAACACAATGATAACCATCACTATTAGAACTGGATGAATCTGAATATGACTCTATACAGTGATGTTTTATACTGCAATTTATTCACAATGCTTGAGAATTTTATTGCAAAGGCACTGCAGTCTTCTTTTTTGAAAAAAATATACATGGCTGTAATGTACACTCAGTCCATGTCTTAAACCTAGCATTAAACTGAAGCCTGCTAACTACATACCTTTTGCAGTACTGTTCACACAGTGTAAAATTGAAAGCATGCCCTTTCCTCCGTAGTATACATCATTTTATTGCAGTATTGTTTGTTTTATGCTGTGAGAATTGAATGCATGCCTGCCCTTTTGGCTGTTAAGTAGACTGTGACGCTTTGCTTTTACACATTTGCTTATTTATTTTGCTGTTGCCTATACTGTCAAAGTTGTAACAGGAATTGCTTTTATCAATTTTTTAAAGACGTTAACTGCTACTAGTAGTTAATTGTACCCTCCCTTTTTGTACAGGGACCTGCATAATTTAACTGCATACTATAGCCCATGTACTAACTGTACTTGTAGTATTTACTTGCAAACAGATTATTAGTGACATATATGCACAATTGTGACATATTACAATTACTAAAAAGGATTAGACTTCTGTGTTTTTTGCTTAACGCTGTACGTGAATACTTAACAATAATGTTTTAGAAAAACGTAACCCATTTGGCCTGACAACCAGTCTTGTTTATTTGACTTTATAAACTTCAGTACCAGTAACATTTTATCTTAAGCAACATTTTTTGTAACTACCCATTCCAGCCTGGAAAGATTTGAGCTGACATACTTTTTTCTTTTTTTGTGCGCATTCCAGACGATTAACCCATAACTCCATCAGCACTTACTCGTACCTTCAGTCATTAGTTAATATACCTGCAACTTGATATTAGAATGCAGTTGTAAAACTCTTAGAATTATAATAAACATTTGTAATTTGCCTAACTATGCATAATACTGCTTTTGAAGACTGTTTTTGCTGGAGTTTTTTTATAGGTTCATAGGTAGGTACTAGGCTATTGGCCCTAGGGCCTATACAAGCCTAGCCAAAAATGTACCCTGGCTTTCGCCACCAAAGAAAATTATTTTCCTGTGACCCTGTCAAGCAGAACCACAGAAGTGATCCCCGGGGTAAATTTCCTATTACCCATCCAATCATCAAGATTTTTCTTGAAGAGTGCTAATGAGGAGCTCTGTTTGACATAGATAGGTAGTCTGTTCCAGAGTATGGGAAGTCTCTGGGACAATAATCTATCCCTCCAGCATGTTCTGTTTATTGTGGTGACAAGGTTTAGGTCCCTAGAGCGTGTAGCTCGGAGGGATTGGGATTTCTTTAAGTGGAGCATGTCCAACAGCTCTGGGTTAGACATAGCTTTGTATGTTAGGCAGAGATCGCCTTTGAGTAGGCGATATGCAACAGAATAAAGCTGGAGTTTTTTGAGACTGTCTGCGTAAGGCATCTGTTTGAGGCCAGTAATCCTCTGAGGTATTTTTGCGGCCTTTCCAGTTGTTGTAGATGTCTTGTGAGGTACATACCAAAAGGGGCATTGTACTCTACAATGGGTCTAATGAGTGATGAGTAGAGGGGAACAATGACCTCTTTTTATCCGGATGAGAAACCTTTTGTGATGAGGTGTGCCATGTAGAAGGATTTCCTGACCACTTTGGCGATGTGATCATCAAGGGAGAGACTACTGTCCACCTGTGTCCCAAGGTCTCTTATCACACTTTCGGTGTTAAGTAGACTACCGCCTATGTGGTAGTTCATGGGTACAGAATTTTTACCAAAGGGGATGACAATGCACTTTTTGGCATTGAGCTTGAGACCATGGCTTTGATACCAGGCATCTGTCTCAGTGAGGCCCTTTTGTAGGATGTCCATATCGTTAGGAGTTTCAATTATGGCTCCTAGTTTGCAGTCATCTGCGAATTTAGTTAGCCAAAGACCTTCTGTGCTGGCCTGTACTTCAGAGAAGTAGATACCAAATAGGAGAGGACCCAGGACTGAACTCTGTGGTACTCCACTTGTCACTGGTCTGAAGTCTGATTTGGAGTCTGCTACTTCCAAAGTGTGGGTTCTTTCAGAAAGCCAGTTGGCAACCCATATTGTGACATAGGGATTTATACCTAGTTTAGTGAGTTTATCTATAATTCCAGAGTGGGGGATGGTGTTGAACGCCTTGGCAAGATTAAGATAGACTGTGTGAACCACCTTACCCTCATCTATGGCTTTGGTGACTAATTCAAAGAAGTCTATCAGGTTTAGGAGACATGATCTGCCTTTTACAAACCCAAACTGTGTGGGGTCCAGGATTTGGAGATTTCCAATGTCTTTGTTTATGAGTTCCTTGATGATACGTTCCATGGCCTTGCAGACGAGGCTCGTCAGGCTAATGGGCGGTAGTTCCCGGGGTCTGTTGTGGCCCCCCCTTTGTGGAGTGGGATAACTGTTGCGGTGCACCATTCAATGGGCACAAAGCCTAAGGTGAGGCTATGATTAAACATGGTACTTAGGTGGGGTGCCAGTTCATTCTGTAGTTCATGTAGAAGGTAGCCTGGGATGTTGTCAGGTCCCATGGATACTGTGTTCTTGGCTTTGGAGAGTGAAGTTTTTACCTGTGCAGCCGTGATTGCAGGAACTTTGCATTCTTCCAGTATAAAGATGGGCCCTTTAGGGGGTGAGAGGGGGATAAAGTTAGCACTGACCCTATCCTGCCAGGATGTTGGCAATATGAGTTGGTTCTGTATATTTAGTGTCATTGTGCTGTAACTCAGAGCAGATCCGAGTGTTGCCATTGAGATTTTTCACATAGCTATAGAATGCTTTGTGGTTGTCTTTAGTATCAGTGGCAATTTTGTTTTCATAACTAGCTTTGGAGGATTTTATGAGGGATCTCAGCTTCTTACGGAGGCTGACCAGGGAGTTCCTCCAATCGTGGGATTTTACTCTTTTTTTGCAACAGTTTCTTTCTTCTGTTGTAGAGTTTGTTTATGGCAGAAGACCACCAAATTGGCTTCCTTTTTTTGGAGGATAGCATCTTGGTTCTGTAGGAATAGCATGATCCATGCACTTGTGTAAGTGCTTATAAAGTGCATTTGTGCAGGATTCAGCAGTCGTACCTCTATTGTCCATCTGCATGGGTGTCATGAAGTTTGCCACTTCTGTCTTAAGCGTGAAGTTGGCTTTGGAGAAATTTTTTACGGTTCTTTTCCTAATGGGGGGCGGGAGCGGGATGTGGATGTCTAGGGTGATTAGCTTGTGGTCGGATCTGACCAACGAGGAGCTGACCTCTGGTGTGGAACACTGGTCACCCATGTTGGTGATGACCACTTCTAGGATACTGCTACCTCTGGAGGGGGTGTGGACAAGTTGATCCAAAGCGTTGGAATTGATTTCCAGAAAACATTGAGCAAAAGAGTTGGTACACGAGTAGTTTTCCCAGTTAATGGTGGGGTAGCTGAAATCACCTATTATTAGAGTGTTAGGTTGTACCTTAATATTTTCCAGTGTATCAAGAAAAGAGTGGGAATCCTGGGGGATGGTGGGGGGTCTGTAGCAAGCTACAATCTGGATTGCAGTTTTGCCCAGAGTTAGCTGAACTTGGATAATCTCGGATGCATTATACTGAGCAACTAGCCTGGAGGTGTGGATATCCTGAATGAATATGGACAAGCCTCCACCTTTAGTGTTTCGGTCCGGGTTTGGTGGCCGAAAGGTGTGGTATGAATTATAACCTGGTAATGCAGGGGTGCTCTCTGGAGCTTTGAACCAGGTCTCTGTCACTGCACAGATGTCAATGTTCTCCATTTTAAGGAGTGCCTCGAGTGAGTGCATTTTGAGGTTTAGACTTCTAGCACTGAGTAGCATTACCCTCAGATTTTGCTTGCTTGTACCTGTTACGGTGGTGAATTTGTCATTTGAACCTTGCCTAAAAAAGGCACTATAGGGGTGGCAAGAGCCTTTGCCAGTATCCGGAATCCCAACGGCGACAGGTGCAGGCCATCTCTGGCAAAGCAGCATGGTCTGTCGATCATGTCATCCCAGGCAGAAAGATACTGGATTCCCTTAGAAAGACACCAGAAGCTTAGCCAATTGTTAAAGTCAATCATTTTTGTCCTTGTCCTGTGGTGTCATTCTGGGTGATGGCAGGATGCTACTCAGGGCTAGGGTCATACCGGCCTGGGCTACAAGATCAGAGAACTCCTCCATGTCTCTTTCCATGTAGTCCAGGGAGGTACGTCTCAGGTCATACACACCAACATGGACAATGACAGTCATATTTGTACTTGTTGTGGAGTGACCTGAGTGCGTGCGTTATGTGGCGGATCCTGGCACCTAACAGGCAGCTGACAGTAACTTTTTCCTTGTTTAGCCTGGTGAGTGGAACATCAGTGTGCCTGACTATAGAGTCACCTATGACTAGAGTGTTGGGTACGTTATGCCTTATGGGCTGTAGTTGAGTGCCACACTGAGTATGTGGGCTATGTGTCATTCGCTACAATACAATTACAAAATATTGTAACAAGAGAGATAATTGACTTAACTAACACAGGCTTAAAACAGATATATGTACATGATTTATATCTGCTGTAGTCTGCCTTTTGCTGCACGTTAGGTGAGAAAAAAAAAGCATACCTGCCAGTCTTGTGACGTCATGTCTTTTCTGCGTTTAACTACTCTCATTTGATTTCAATGCCCTAGAACTGTTTTATTTGAAATGGTTTTAAAATCACTATTTAAGTGCCTTGCTTTAACTGAATGAAAGTTTGCGCTGTGTACCCTTAACCATTTTCTAAAGGTAGAATAGTACGTAGTAAATTATTTCTTATCAGCGCAGTTAAAGTACAGTTGTGTACACGTAACATAAATGTAGATGTTAGAGTGTATTCACTGTTGCAGTCATTACACCCTGTCCGGGTAAAATGTAATAAAAGGCTCCACAGCCATGTGGGCCTGTAGTTCTGAAACCCTTCTTGCTGAAGTGATTGCCAAAAGGAAAGCAGTTTTCCAATATAAAAACTTTATATCCACTGTAGCTGCTGGTTCAAAAGGAGGCAGGGTGAGTTTTTCTAGCACAAAATTGAGGTCCCATGCAGAAGTTGGTGATCTTCTGGGAAGCCTTAAATTTTTGGTCCCTCTAAGATACTGTTTTAGCAGAGGATGAGAAAAGATAGGAGGCTCCGTGTTGTAATGAGCCGAGATGGCAGAGGCATGGATTTTTATTGAAGAAAAAGATAAGCCCATGTCAAGCATCTCAGTCAAGTATTGTAAAATCTGAGGAATATTTGGTTTTGCTGTGTCTGTTCCTTGTGCTTGGTTCCAAGCACAGAATCTCTTCCATTTATCAGCAAAAGATTTTCTAGTACTAGGCCTTCTAGCTTCCAAAATGACATCTATCACAGATTTACTGATAGGTGTTTTTTGAATAATTACATGATCAGCCATGCTGCCAGGTTCAGAGTTTGGAGCCAAGTGTGCAGAATTTGATTGCTCTGCTGAGACAGTAAATGAGGTATTTGAGACAAGTACAAAGGAGGAAATTGAGACATATCCCTTAGAATTGGGTACCAGTGCTGGCGAGGCCAGTCCGGAGCAATTAGTATCACTTTTGGTTTTTCCTGTCTGACATTTAGTAAGACCTTGGGGAGAAGAGGCAGAGGAGGAAAGGCACAGACTGATATTTTTTTCCAACTGAAGGATAGGGCATCCACTTTCCATGCTTGTCTGTGATAAGCCCTTGTGCAGAATTTGTCCAGTTGATAATTTTGGGAAGAGGCAAACAGATCTATGCTTGGGCTTTCCCATTTCTGTGTTACCATGCTGAAGACATGAGGATCCAGTTTCCACTCGCGAGGGTCCATAAGATTTCTGCTTAGGTCCTCTGCTAGAGTATTTTATTTTCCTGGCAGGAATTGAGCTTGAAGATGTACTTGATAAGTCAAGGCTGTGTCCCACAATGCCATGGCTAGTCTGCAAAGGGGTAGGAATGTGTACCCCCCTGCTTTTTATGTACCACATAACCGTGGTGTTGTCCATCTATCAGTAGTTGTCCTGGATGAAATAAGTCCTTGAAGGCAGTCAGGGCATTCTGAACAGCTAGCATCTCTTTCCAGTTGACATGCAGATGCATTTGTTTTGGGTTCAATATGCCCTGAATGCATCTCCCCGCCAGGTGGGCCCACCAAGCATAGACTAATGCGTCTGTAACTAGGGTTTAGGTGGCAGGCGGTAGAGTGAAAGACCGTCCCTGGTTTTGGTGACATGGCTCTGCCCACCAAAGAAGCTCCTGCTTATAGGCAGGGAATGAGAGGAATCATTGTTTCCAGACTGTGACAATGTTGACTCCATAAACTTTTTAGATACCATTGAAGTTTCCTCATATGCAGTCTTGCATATGGAATTAGTAGAATGCAGGATGCCATGAACCACAAGGCCTACAGAATTTGTCTTGCAGATAACTGGGTTTTTGTTGCCATCTGTTTGAAGTATATAGTCAGTTGCCTTTGTCTGGCGTAAGGTAAGCCATCTGGGCAGTTGTATTCAAGCTTGCACCCAGGAATGTAATTTTTTGAGAGGGTACCAGTTGTGATTTCTTTTAATTTATTGTGTACCCTAGGCATGTTAAAAGCCTTTTTACAAATGCCAGATGTTGAAGAAGAATGTCCTTGTTTTCTGTTTGAATCAGACAGTCGTCCAAGGATAGACTTGTATGCTTCTTTGTCTGCAAAATGCAATTACTGGTGACAGGCACTTTGTAAAGACCCTGGGTGCAGCAGAAAAGCCAAATGGTAGTGCAGAGAATTGGCAATGCATAAAACCTGCCTTGAAGCATAGGTATCTTCTGCACGATTTCCTTATTGGGATATGCAGGTATGCCTCAAGTCTAGAGTCACTAACCAAGCGTTCTTGCCCAGCATGGGCAGTAGCTGTTGTAAAGCCAGCATTTTGAATTTTGGAATGTCAAAGAACGTGTTCAAAATTGATAAGTCCAGTACTGGATGCCAGGCATTGTCTTTTCTGGGTACCAGGAACAGTCTTGAATAAAAACCTTGTCCTTTTTCCTGTTCAGGTACTGGTTGAATAGCTCCCATATCCATGAGGGACGTAACTTGTTTCTGAGCCTCTGCCCATTGATTTTGTGGCAGAACTGGCCAACCGTTCGGGATTGGCAAAGTATGGAAATGAAATCTGTACCCCTGGGATACTATGTTTAATACCCACTTGTCCTGGGTAATTAACTGCCAATTTTGAGCATGCCAAAAATTAAGTGCTTGTTGATGGTAGAGGGAAGTCATTGAGACTGCTTACTGTAGGGTTGTGCTTTGTTTCCTCCAGATTTGGAGGTCGAGGCACCCCATTGCTTTGACCTGTAAAAACCCTGTGTTTGGTATCTAGAGCCTTTTGAGCACCTGGATTTGCCTTAAGAGGCTCTGTTGGACACAAGAAAGGACCAATTTTTAGTAGGCCAGTGCCTACTGAATCTGGGTGGCTGCACTTGTAATAAATCTTTTACAGTTTGCATAGATTTAGCTTTGTCTTCCATTTTCTTTAAAACCTCTTCTGCCTTATTACCAAACAGAGTATCATGCTGTAAAGGTACATCCAACAATTTAGCTTTAACATGATCAGGCAGATTTTGCTCCTTGAGCCAGGCATGCCTTCTAATCTCAGATCCAGTAACTGTGGCCCTGCAAGAGGCCTCCAAGGAATCAAAACCACATTGCAAAGCATGCTTTCCAACCTGTTCTGCTGCATGCAATAATTCCTGTGATTCTTTATTTTCCACACAATCAAAAATCAACATAATTTTCTGTTTCAATAGGCCCATAACATGCTGTTGATATTTAAGCATATGAAACTGGCAGTTTAAGGCCCTAATTGCCAAGGTTGCAGACGTATAAACCTTCTTTCCCCATCTATCCAGCACCCTGGAATCTTTATCAGAGGGGGTAGGATTTTTGGCTGTAGATGCCTTTACACCTTTCGGACCCTGTGAGATAGTTTCAGGATAAGCAGTAGGATTTTTTTAATAGACATTTGTGGGAGTCAGGAACCCTGTAATATCTGCCTGGCTTACTAGGAGCCGGAGGTAAGGAATCAGGAGTCATGCTTGATTCTGAAAACACAACAATGTCTAATACAGGAGGTATAGCTAAAGGCCTATGCAGAGAAAGAAGGAAATCCCTAAGCCTCTTTTTTGATTCAGAGAAATCCTGACTCTCCCAATGAAAATGTTCCCTTAAAGTATGCAAGGTTTCTCCAAAAGAATAATCCTCAACAAGAGATGCAGATGGAATGGATTCTTTTGCATCTGAATCCTCATAGGGTGGTACAGAAAATTCCTGATCAGAAGAGGAATCAGAAGAAATAGAAACCTGATCTGAAGATTCATATTCAGTGTGTTGCCTATGCCTCTTAGGGGGGGGTTTGGGAACCCCTGATCAAGGTAATTAAGTACTCAATCATTTTCATAATCTGTTTTTAGGCATAGGGGCCCGAGCACATGGCTCATGCTTCGTTTTTTTTTTAGACTGAGAAGTTGATTTTGTTTTGGTTTTATATAAAAATGTTGAGGCCTGAAAACACCCTCAGAAGCCAGTGCCTGTTCAGCAGCTCTGGACCCATCCGAGGGAGGGACATGCATGGGTTCGATACTCTGAGAATCTCGTGGCATACCGGACTCCGCATCGGTCTCGGTAGAGGCCTGCAACTCAAAAGTAGAGGGTATCAGGGGCTGCAAAAGCGCCTCACTGAGTACCGGCGACTAGCTTAAAAGAAGCTTCATCGCTGGTTTTGGAACTCGACGGTCTGTCTCTCTCTCTCTGTGTTTTCTGTGTACTTCGGTAGTCTGACTGCTATCAGGCGACATTTCAGGGAAATTAAATCTGGATCCAAAATATTTTGAAGCAAAAACATACAGACGCTTAATAGTGCGTTGGTTAAATCTAGCATAAAACTGACAGCAAGGCACGTTATGACCTGGGCCTAGGCAAGGAATACAGTACAAATGAAAATCCTTATGAGGTATTTGCTTCCCACAAGTAATGCAATTAACTTTTACGGACATCGGCAAACAGCAAGAAAAAGTTTCCCCAACCGGGAACTTAGCTTTAATTGAAGACTTCGGTTCTGAAACTTGAATGCGAAAATTTCAGGAGTCGGACGACCGGCACTTGCAAATTGCTTCGGCTTCCGGCACCACGCGGCAAGAAAGACTGAATAAAATGGGTTGGCTGCATGTTTTATACCCCTGACGTCACGGAAGAGGAGACCGCAACCGACGCAGAACCCAAGACTTTGACATTCAGGCCGACTGAGGGCAACCTGCCAGCAGATTACCCTAATGTAATGACTGCAACAGTGAAACACGAACAACATCTACTGTTTCTTTAACTCTTTACTAACCAGATTATATTTGTCAGTATTCTGTTTTGCTGACTTTAAAGCTCTTATGCACTTCTGAAAAAGTGTTTGCATATGTTGTCTGAACTTTTTGAACTCACTCTGACTGTGTCTTAGAAGTTTATAAAATCTTTTTGTTAGTTCATCATGAACTTTAGCTCTGTTCTTATCTGTTTGCAATGTGCAGTGGTTTTCTACTTTCGTCTAGCAAGATGTACAGAAGATCTTGTAAATAACTGACTTGACTAATATTGTAACTCTGAAATTAACATTTTACATGTGGTGACAGGACAAATGTTTACTGTCATACAAATGATGTCACTGTTTAAGATCAGTCAAACATAATGCATGTACATAAAGCATTGACATTAATATTAACAAATAAAGTACTGCTTGTGCCACAGTTATGTTTATACGATCTTTAAATCCTGGCAATACATGTGCTGGACTATTACTACTGTGTACCTGAAAGGTAGTGGTACACTATACAGTTTGGTTGTTTATGACATCCATGCTGCAGAATGAGAAACAAAGAGAGAATTACCAGTTTCTGTGTGGAAGGTGCTCAAGTCTTCCATCGAGAAAAAGTGGAAAGTCACTCAATTCTCCCAAAAGGTGGCCAAACACCGCTGGAAGACTCAGCTGTGCAAATGTACAGGACCTGTGGACCTTGCAGAGATGCACTGTTCTGCTAATGGATACTGTGCATAAGGAGGCAAAGGTTTGCACTGCAACTGGGCGTATTAACTGAACAAAATGAAAACGTAGATGTAGTTGTCATAAGGAGAAACTATGCGATCCATCAACCGTGGCTCGCCATTGAAGAATTCTGTGAATTCTATGCACGTCTTTCTGTTTATCTCGCTGTTAAGTTGCATTTACATGCATATACACCACAGTATATTAACTCTCAGTATGAACAACTACTTTTAAATACTGGATTGCACTAAGTACAATAAATACATGGAGGCAAACTGCTTTAGCTAGTACGACATTTCTGTTACATTTGACTTTTGGTTCTACAAACACACAACACATATGCTGTCAGCTCTCTATAGCAAATTCCCAAAGTCTGTTTAAGCATAGATACATTTATACCAGAAGTTCTAGTATTTTTCTCAGTCTGATGTAATACAGTTCTTTCCTTGTATAACAGGTTTTCTTTGTTTTCTAATTTAGGATTTGTCCTTTCTTTAAGCTCGGTGATTCAAGGAAACTCAGTTATCTGAAATGTAGTGTTCCAGCACTATCTGCTTCATCTTTATCTTGCTTGATGTTTCAGCTTTACTTCATGGATGTCCTTGCAGCTGCCATCTAATAGTTATTTTTACAGACTTTGTTTCTCAATAACATACTCCTTCACATGGATGCCAAAATCTATTTAAGCTATTATAGGTTTGCCAGCACATATACTACTTTCTATTTTTCAGCATTTATATTATTCTAGATTAATCCTTTATATTTCATACTATTTTTACAGCTTTTTATTCAAGCTAATAATCATGCTAGCAACAGTTTGAAAAGACAGTATATACTATACAGAATAGAGTATTCTTTCAGTGTTTATAACAGAAATTAATGCAATGGCCTATCCATTTAGAAATTGTTTACTTTGGAATGGCCTTCCCCTCTGCCCCCAAAGCAAATGCCACCAGCAGTTGTTCAGATTTCCTTTGAGGTTTAGTCCTGTCCAAGTAAAATCTAAGTTGTCTGTGCACATCTAAGGAGTGCAGTATCCATTCCCCTTTGTTCTGTGGATGAGAAAAGAAGGTTGGCAAATGAATGGACTGATTAAGAGCCACACTGGATACTACCTTGGGCATGGAGGAGGGATTGGTCCTGAGGGACACCCTGTCCGCATCAAAGATGATGAAAGGCTCCACTGCCATAAGGGCCTGTAATTCAGATACCCTTCTTGCTGAAGTGATTGCAAAGAGGAAGGCTGTTTTCCAAGAAAGGAATTTTAACTCTGCACTTGCAGCTGGCTCAAAAGGAGGTAGAGTGAGTTTTTCAAATACAAAGTTAAGGTCCCAGGCTGGAGTAAAGGCTTTCCTGGGTGGTTTTACGTTTTTGGCTCCTCTAAGGGACTGCTTGAGCAGTGGATGAGAGAAGAGGAGTGGTTCTGTGTTGTAATGAGCTATAATGGCTGAGGCATGGATTTTGATGGACGAAAAAGAAAGTCCCCTGTGAAGCATCTCAGTTAAGTATTGAACAATGTGAGGTAAACTGGGTGCTGCTGTGCCCATCCCTTGCGTTTGGTTCCAGTAACAGAATCTTTTCCATTTTATAGCATAAGATTTTCTAGTGCTAGGCCCTCCTTGCCTCCAAAATGACATCCAACACTTGTTTACTGTGGGATGGTAACGGAGGGATTAGGTAAATTACCCAGGTTGCCAGGTTCAGGGTTTGAAGCTGAGGATGCAGAATCTGGCCTTCCTGCTGGGACTTTCCAAGCCTGTATGTGGGGAGTCCTTGTGCAGAATTTGTCCAACTGGTAGTTCTGGGGGGAGGCAAACATGTCTATATCTGGGCTCCCCCATTTGCTTATCAACATGTTGAAAGTCTTTGGTTCAAATTTCCACTTGTGTGGGTCAATGACATTTCTGCTTAGTTCTTCTGCCAGTGTATTAAGCTTTCCTGGCAGGAATTGAGCCTGTAGATGAACTTGGAAGCTCAAGGCTGTTTTCCACAAAGCCATGGCTAGTCTGCAGAGGGGGTATGAATGGGTACCCCCCTGCTTGTTTATGTACCACATAACAGTGGTGTTGCCCATCGCTACCATTAATTGTCCTGGAAGAATGTGGTCCTTGAAGGCTGTCAGAGCATTCTGTACAGCTAACATTTCTTTTTGATTGATATGCAGGTGCATTTGACTTGAATGCACTTCCCTGTCAGGTGAGCCCCCCATGCATAGTCTGATGCATCTGTTAGGGTTTGGGCGGCAGAGGGTAGAATGAATGGTAGTCCCTTGTATTGGTGGCAGGCCTCTGCCCAACAAAAAGAACTCATAACTGTAGATAAGGTATGATAGGAATCACTGCTTCTAGATCCTGAGAATGCTGACACCATAGGCTTTTGAGATACCATTGTAGTTTCCTCATATGCAGTCTTGCATATGGAATTAGGAGAATGCAGGAGGCCATGAACCCCAAAGGTTTGCAGTATTTGCCTTGCAGATGAGAGTTTTTGTCGCCATTAGTTTGAAGTTTTCAAATGAATTTGTTTCTCTGGCGTGAGGAAAGCCATCTGGGAAGTTGTGTTCAAGCTTGCTCCTAGGAATATAATTTGCTGACAGGGTACAAGATGTGATTTCTTTTCGTTTATGGTATACCCCAGACAAGTTAGCAACTTTTGTACAAATGCCACATGATTCAAAAGTATGTCCTGGCTTTCTGGTTGAATTAGACAATCGCCCAGTTATGGGTATATTTGAATATTTATTTGCCTGCAAAAAGCAATGACTGGAGCTAGACACATTGTGAATACCCTGGGTGCAGTAGATAAGCCAAAGGGCAGTGCAGAGAACTGATAATGCATGTAGCCTGCTTTGAAGTGTAGGTATCTTCTGCAAGATTCCCTGATTGGGATGTGCAGGTAGGCTTTCTTTAGATCCAGTGTTGCCAACCAAGCTCCTTGTCTAGCAAAGGAAGCAACTGAAGGGTTAGCATCGAGAATTTTGGGATCACCAAAAAGGTGTTTAGGATAGAAAGGTCCAGGACAGGACGCCTTGAGTTGTGTTTTCTGGGTACCAGGAAAAGTCTGGAATCGAAACCTTGTCCCTTTTCCTCTTCTGGTACAGGCTGAATAGCGCTTATGCTTAAGAGAGAGAGTACTTGCTTTTGGGCCTCTGCTCACTGACTTGGGGGTAGATCTGGCAAACCATTTTGGGTTGGAAACGTGTGGAAATTAAATCTGTATCCTTGGGAAACTATATTTAAAACCTATTTGTCCTGGGTAATGAGTTCCCAGTTTTTTGCCTGCAGAACAATCTTTCCCCTTAAAGGAGCAGTCAGCTGAGAAGGGCTTGGAAGTTTTAAAGTTAAGTCACTGAGACAGTTTATCATAGGGGGAGTGTTACTACTTCCTGATTTGGAAGTGGGAGCCCCCCCCCCACTGCTTAGTCTTGTGAGTACCCTGGGACTGAAGCCTGGGTGTTTTGCTGGTTCTGGGTGTGGGCTGAGAAGGCCTGGATGAGGCAGGAAAGGACCAATGCCTACTAAATCTTGGAGGCTGTACCTGTAGAAAATTAAACAGTTTGCATAGATTTAGCTTTTTCCTCCATTATTTTAAGTACTACTTCTGCTTTGTTGCCAAACAGGTGCTCCTAATTTAAGGGAGCATCCAGCAATTTAGCTTTAACATGATCTGGCAAAGATTGCTCCTTAAGCCAAGCATGCCTTCCAAGTACACACCCAGTGACAGCAGCCCTGCAAGATGCCTATAGTGAATCAAAACCACATTCCAAAGTATGTTTTCCAACTTGTTCAGCAGAATGCATTAAATCCTGTAAATCCTTATTTTTCAGCACAGTCAGGAATCACCATCATTTTCTGCTTAAGTTATCCAATAATATGCTGTTGATACCTTAACATATGAAACTGGCAGTTTAAGGCCCTAATAGCCAAGGTTGCAGAAGTGTACACCTTCTTACCGCATCTATCCAGCACCCTGGAGTAGGATTTTTGGCAGTAGTAGCCTTAATTTCCTTGTGTCCCTGTGAAACAGTCTCAGGATCTGCAGTAGGATTTTTAAAAAGGAACTTGTGAGAGTCAGGAACCCTGTAATACCTATCAGGTTTTCTGGGAGCAGGAGGTAGAGAGTCAGAGGCAAAGCTAGATTCCGAAAAGGCATCATCAAAAATGTATAGTACAGGGGAGATAGCTAAAGGCCTGTGCTGGGGCAGGAGTAAGAAATCCCTAAGCCTCATTTTAGAATCAGAGTAATCCTGGCTTTCCCAGCGAAAATGCTCCCTAAGAGTATGCAAGGTTTCACCAAGAGATAAATCCTCAGGAGGGGAAGCAGGGGGAATAGAGTCCTCTGCATCAGAATCCTCATAGGTAGATAAGGGTAAATCCTGATCATCAGAAGAAACAAATTTCAGAATCCTGATCAGAAGTATCATAAGCAAATTCAGTCCTAGGTCTTTTAGAGGGGGAAGGTTGGCTACCCCCGATTGAAGTAATAAGGTCTTCAGGCATTCTTATCATTTGTTTTTTAGGCATAGAGGCCTGACCATGCGGTCTGGGTGGTTTTCTAGGCATGGTTCGAGTTTTAAGCCTTGAAGAAGATGGCGTCGGTTTAATATGCAAGTCAGTAGGCCTGAATACACCCTCACAAGCCGGTGCCTGCACAGTGTCTCTGGACCAATCCAAGGTAGAGACATTCGCAGGTTCCACAGTTGAAGCATCTCGCAGCATACCAGACTCCGAATGGGTCTCAGTAGAGACCTGCAAATCTGAAGTAGCTGGTATCGGGTTGCGAAAGCACCTCACCGACTACCGGCAAACTGGCAACTGGCTTAGAAGCGTCGTCGGCAGATTTGGACCTAGGCAGTCTGTCAGTCTTTATCTTTGAGTTTTTTCAGAATGTCGGTAGTCGGATGGCTTACTGAAGACATATCAGGATAATTGAACCGAGCTCCGAAATATTTAGAAGCGAAAATATACCGATGATGGAGAGTTCATGGTTTAAATAAGGGCAAAACCTAGAGCGAGGTACGTTGTGGTCAGGGCCTAGCAAGGAATACAGAACGAATGAAAATCTTTATAAGGTATTTGCTTTCCACAAGCAATGCAGTTATTTACATTTACTGACATTGGTTTAAAGCACAAAAAGTTTCCCCAAAGGGATACTTGGCTTTTAGTTGAAGACTTCGGTTCTGAAACTCGAAAATGAAATTTCAGGAGTCGGCCGACCGGCACTTGTGAACTGCTTCTGCTTCGGGCACCGCACGGCAAGAAAGACTGGGGTAATGGCGTCTGCTGCATGTTTTATATCCCTGATGACCTGACGCCACGGAAGAAGGGACAGCAACCGACGCAGGACCCAAGACTTTGTTAATCAGGCCGAATGAGGGCTACTGCAAGCAGAAAACCAAAATGTGATGACTGCAACAGTGAAACACTAAGAACATCTACGTCTGTACACAAAGTGTGGCAAATGAGATCTGGGGAGTTAGAGAAGATGTGGCGCATTACGGGAAGATGGAGGAGCTTGAGACATGGACCCTAAATCTGGAAAAAGCAGCAGAGTCAGATCAAATGTCTGATCAGAGACCCAGTGAGGAAGAATGAAAAGGACATCATCAGATATGATGTTAAAAATTCAAGAATAGTTGGCACAGGTGCTGAAAAAGGGCCCAGAAAACAAATCTCTTCCATTTACTTTTGTAAACCCTTCTAGTACAAGCTTTGGAGAAGATAAATATATCATGGACCATGGAGGAGAGCCTGGGCTGTCTAGCAATCAATGCAATTGGAGACAGAGCAAGGTCAGTTTGTGGCCTGTTAAGTCTGGATGATTTATACCTGTCGCGTAAGAGAGAAGGTCTGCAGTGGGATCCGGTAACTAGGGCAGAAGGTAGCGAGGCAAGAGGAAGGGAAAACAAATCTGATGAAGCCAAGAGTGAAATAAAGAGAACTGTGCTCTTCAACTGGAATGCTCTCAGTAGAAACTTGGGAATGAGAAGTGACGTTGGGTAAGCATAAAGAAGACAGAAGGGCCAATTGTGGACTACAGCAACTCACAGTGACTCCCCCATTAGAGGGAACAGGGCAAAAAACCCACAGCACCTGTTGAGGGAAGAGGCAAATATATTTCAGCATGGCTGGCCCCATCAATGGAAAATTCTCTCTGCGATGTTGACATTGAGAGACCACTCGTGAGACATTAAAATGGACCCGCTTACTTTATCCACAATCACACTGGATTTTCCCAGAATGTGTGTTGCTATTAGAAAACAGGAAGAGATCGCTGACTGCCACACACTCACTGCTTCTCAACAAAGTGGATAAGACTTGGTTCCTGCCTGTTTGTTGATGTACCAGATCACTGACATTGTCCATCTGAATGGCAATTGCTCCAGATGGGAGAGCATCTTGAATAGCCTGCAATGCTAGAACTGCTTTCATTTCCAAGACAATGATATGCATCTTGGCCTCTTTGGGGGACCATGTACCTTGGACTGTCCTTCCCAAGTAGTGCACTCCACAACCCCACTTGGCAGGCATCCATGATCACCTTGGCTGTATGTAGATCATCAAATAACTGACCTTCTGAGAATTAATACTAATGAATCCGCCAAAGAAAATACTTTTTGCACGCTTGTGTAACCTTGGCTGGAGCAGTTAAAGGATGTTAAAGACTGGACCTTTAAGTCAACAAAGTCCATTGAAGTTTTCACATGTGAAACCATACCAAAGTAAAGTACAGTTGTGTACCTACCACAAATGTAGATGTTCGAGTGTATTCACTGTTGCAGTCATTACTCTTGCGTTATCCTGCTGGCAGGCTACCTGCAGTCGGCCTGAATTCCAAAGTCCTGGTCCGGCGTCGGTTGCTGTCACCTCTTCCCTGACATCAGTGTGCCAGGGGTATAAAAGATGCAGCAGATGCCATTTTCTTCAGTTTTTCTTGCCCCAGATGTCAGGTGGCCCCAAAAGGGTAGGCTAAATAGATTATGCCAATAAACATGCATGCACTAAAGTAAACATTTCCTTCATCTACAAGCAAATACACCACATAGGTTGTATAGAATAGAAAAGTACAGATAAGACCCAGCAAATGAAAGGGGGATGGTGGGAGGGTAACCTGGACTGCAACAGTGAATACACTAACATCTACATTTATGGTAGGTACACAACTGTACTATGTTCATCGTGTTTCACTGTTGCAGTCATTACTCTTGGGTTGAATCCCAGAGCTGAGGATGGGTGGCTGGGCTAAATAGGATTAGGAGAGGCTATGAGGCCCTGCAGAACTGCAGTGGCAAAGCCTGCTCTGGATTTAGAGTAGAGAGGTAAGTGGTAGTGCTTTGTAAAAGTGTGCACTGAACTCCAAGTTGCAGCCTCTAAGATGTCTTTGGTTGGTACTCCTCTGAGGAAGGCTGCTGAAGTGGCTGCTGCTCTGGTAGAATGTGGCCTAATGCCCTTAGGCACTGATTTGCCATGTTGTGAGTAGCAGAAACGAATACAATGGCCTATCCATTTTGAAATAGTCTGTTTTGAGACAGCCTTTCCTTGTGATCCTGCAGCATATGCCACTAAAAGTTGCTCAGTCTTTCTGAAAGCTTTAGTTCTGTCCAAGTAGAAGCGTAGCTGTCTGTGTATGTCCAAAGAATGCAGAAGTCTCTCACCCTTGTTCTGTGGGTTTGGAGAAAAGGTAGGCAAGTGAATGGTTTGGTTAATGGCCACACTGGACACCACCATAGGCATAAATGTAGGGTTCGTCCTCAGAGAAACCCTGTCTGGATGGCAAATGATAAAAGGTTCCACAGGCATGAGTGCCTGTAACTCAGAGACTCGTCTTGCAGAGGTTATTGCTAGGAGCAGAGCTGTTTTCCAGGACAAGAATTTTATACCAGTTGTTGAGGCTGGCTCAAAAGGAGGCAGTGTGAGTTTTTCCAAGACATAATTGAGGTCCCATGCAGGTATTGATGCTCTCCTTGGAGGTCTTATGTTTTTGGCCCCTCTGAGGTACTGCCTTAAAAGATGAGAAAAGATAGGTGATTCCGTATTGTAATGGGCTGAAATGGCAGAGGCATGAATCTTAATTGATGAAAAGGATAGTCCTTTGTCCAGCATCTCAGTTAGGTATTGTAAAATCTGAGGAATATTTGGTACAAACGTGTCAATTCCTTGCTCTTGGTTCCAAGCACAGAATCTCTTCTATTTTTCTGCATAAGATTTTCTGGTACTGGGCCTCCTGGCCTCCAAGATAACATCCATAACAGCTTTTGAAAGAGGAATGTTCTGAATGGTTACATTACCCACCATGCTGCCAGATTTAAGGTCCTGAGTTGGCAGTGCAGGATATGATTGTTTTGTTGGGTGAGTAAGTGAGAAGTTTGAGGCAATGTCCAGGCTGGACCTTGAGACAAGTTCTTTAGGACTGGGTACCAGTGCTGGCGTGGCCAGTTTGGGGCAATCAGTATCATTTTTGGCTTCTCCTGTCTGACCTTTAGGAGTACCTTGGGGAGAAGAAGCAGTGGAGGAAAGGCATATACTGTTAGGTTTTTCCAGCTGAAGGATAGGGCATCCACTTTCCTTGCTTGTGCAAAATCTCTGTAACTGGCAGTTGTGAGGGGAGGCAAATAGATCTATGTCTGGGCATCCCCATTTCCTTGTTATCATGCTGAAGACTTGTGAATCCAGTTTCCACTCGTGGGGACCATGAGGTTTCTGCTTAGTTCGTCTGACAGAGTATTTATTTTTCCTGGCAGGAATTGTGCTTGCAGGTGAACTTGATAAGTCAATGCTGTGTCCCACAAAGTCACGGCTTGTCTGCAGAGGGGGTAAGAATGTGTGCCTCCCTGCTTGTTTATGTACCACATGACTGTAGTATTGTCCGTCTTTATCAGTAGTTGTCCTGGATGAAGTAGATCCTTGAAAGCTGTCAGGGGATTCTGAACAGCTAGCATCTCTTTTTGATTGATATGAAGATGTAACTGGCTTGCGGGCCATGTGCCCTGAATACATTTTCCTGCCATGTGGGCCCCCCAGGCATAATCTGATGCATCCGTTGTTAGTGTCTGCCCGGCTGTGGGTAAAGTGAATGGCTGTCCCTTGTTGTGGTGACAGGCCTGTGCCCACCATCAAAACTCCTGTTGCAGGCAGGGAATGAGGGTAATTAGAAGTTATGTACTCACCATAACGTTCCATCTGAGTAGGTGTATTCATTTGTCTGCAACCTGTGGGTTATGGATCCGATATCGGATCCGAACCGGCATGGTTTTCCAGCTATGGATCCAAGCTCTCAGCTCCTCCCCTCACCCATAATGCCCTGCTCTACCTCATGACCTCAGATCGAGTTTGCCAAAGTAACAACACCCTGAAAAGGGTAACATAGAATATGCAGGAAACTGAAAGGCCAGGGGATAGAATGAATACACCTACTCAGATGGAACGTTATGGTGAGTACATAACTTCTAAATCTGAAGTAGGATATTCAGTCCCCAGCTACCTGAATCTTTCATGGAAGGATATTCAGATGCAAGATCCAACTTATAGTGGGAAATAAAAGTATGAGATGAAGAAATATCATCTAGAGGAATCCTAGCCTTGAAGGCTGCCCCGCCGAGGTTGAATGGGCATGAACAGGCCTTCCTGAAGCTTGATAAGCCAATAAGATGCACTGTGAAATCCAGCGGGACAGAGAAACTTTAGAAATTGGCTTGCCCGAATTAAATTTTGCAAAGGAAATAAACTGGTCGGATTGCCTATGACCAGCCGTCCTGTTTAGATAAAATCTAAGTTGCCTGTGAACATCTAATGAGTGAAGCTTATATTCACCTTTGTTTTCATATTTAGGGAAGAAAACAGGGAGGTTAATGGATTGATTGATGTTTGCTTCAGAAGCGACTTTAGGAAGAAAGGACGGGTTGGTCCTGAGGTAGGATGAAATACCAAGTAAGGAGGTTTAGCTGATAATGCTTGAAGCTCAGAAACTCTCTTGGCCGATGTAATGGCTACCAAAAGGCTGTCTTGTAGGACAAAATTTGAGATCCACAGGCCTGTAGAACCAGAGAGGTCCCAAGGAGGAACCGCTTGTTTTACAGGGGCCTGAGAAGAAAAGTACCTTTAAGAAAAATTTTACACAATTTGGCTGACATAAGAGGATTAGAGTCATGGCCAATGTGATAATGAGAAATGTTGTACTTTGACTGTGGAACTGCTGGCACCATCGTTAAAAGAGTGGTTAGAAAGTCAAGCACTAATGGAAGAGGAACCGTGAAGGGATTCAGGCCTTGCCGCTCCGCCAAAAAAAAAACCCGTCCACTTGCTGCGGTAGACCTTTCTAGTGGATGGTTTATGAGCTGCCACCAGAATTGCCTTAACAGGTGACGAAATACGGGAGTCCTGATCAAGAGTGGAACTGGAGCAGCCAGTCAGCTTCAGGTTGTCCAGATTCGAGGAGGTATGCAGGATGGATGGGATATCAGATCCGAATGGGATCTAGAATCCAAGGAGGATTCACCGAGTGAGACTTAGGAAGGGAACCAGATCTGTCGAGGCCAAATGAGAATCATTCTGCAACCCACCGAGGAGGCTTGAAGAACTTGGAGCATCAGAGGCAAGGGTGGATAAGCATACAGAAGACCGGTGGGCCAGCATGCACCAGTTGGGAACCCTCCGGAGAGGGTATCGAGCCAAAAACGCAAAAGATCGCATGAAGGAGTTCCCCACCACACTCGATGAAGGAGAGTTCCCCACAACAAATATGCCCGCTACTCGACAATTGAGAGAAAGCGGTTGGTGGAGATTGCCCATTCCCAAACTCTCATGGCTAAGAGGGTAAGACCTTGTTCCCCTTGCTTGTTGATGTACCAGACCACAGACATGTTGTCCGATTGAATAGCAATTGTTCCCAAGGGAAGAAAGTCCTGAAGTAGAGCACTGCTCTCATCTCTAGAACATTGATAAGTGCCCCCACCCGAGCGAGGCCGTGGTCACCGTCCTGTGGAGATCCGTGAGTGAAGCCACCACAAGAGGGACAAGCCTGGCTGATCGCAATGGGATGATGCATGGGAGAGCAAGGTATGACCACTGTACTAAGAGTGTCCACTGTAGAATGCATATTGAGCCTGGCAAGAGGAAGAAGTGCTATAGCAGATGCCATGGACCCTAGAGCCCTCAGGACCAACTCCGCTGAACAGAACTTGAGTGGAGAATGGCCGCACCTGGAGCTGCAGATTTTGAACTCTGTCCGCAGTGAGGAAGGCTCAAAATCTAAGAGCTGTGTGGGAGCCAGGTTGGATTTCTTTGTATTTATTGTAATGCCCAGAAAAGGAGCAAGATGGAGAAAGGAGTAAAGTAGATGCCTTGTTAACACCTGCACCCCTGAAGCCTCAGGTGGGCCGCTACCACTGCTAATACTTTGGTGAACACCCTGGGGCTGTGGTGAGACCAAAGGGAAGGACCCGAACTGGTAGTGACTGGCTCCCAGCCAGGAACCTCCTGTCCATCAGGATGTGGTAGTACGCCGCCTTGAGGTCTATCGAGCACATCCAGTGATTTTCTCCCAGAAGGGGAGAATAGATTGCAGAGTGACCATTGAATTTTTCTTTGGGGACTGCCAGATTAGAGAGGTCTAGGATTGGTCTTAGTTTCTTTGGCACTAAAAGAACCTGGAGTAGAACCCTGATCCGATCTGGTCTGGGGACGGGCTGGATGGCTCTTTCTTTAGCAGATGGCCAATTTCTGCCAAAGCGCCTCCCGCTGACCGGGTGGGGCGTCTGGGAGGGACTTCAACTTTGGAAGGTGAAGGAAAGGGATGCGATATCCTCTGGATATGATTTGGAGAACCCAGCGGTCTGATGTTATGGACTCCCATGCCGCTAGGTGCCCCCCCGTCCCGACTGCCTCCAGAGTGGAGCAGTGGGCCATTCAGAGAAAGGTTCCTGGGGACCCGTTTGGGAGCCCCTCTGCCTCTAGGGCAGCTGCCCTCCCTGTCCTCCTCTGCCACGGAAGGACTCAGGCTGGGACTTTGGTTCCTAGAGTAGGGCCTCTGGGGTGCAGAGAAGCGTTCCGGCGGGCAGACAGCGCGCCTTCCTCCTCGCTCAGAACCATCAAAGGGGCGCTCCGCAAATGACTTGAAGGGCTCAGAAAAGAGCCAGGCCTGACGCCTAGTGACTAGGCCTGCCTCCCCGGCAGCAGCCGCGGCGCTCCGTGGGGGAGGGGAGAGCAGAGGCATAGAGGTAGTAACTGACCTAAGAGTGGCCATACGGGTGGAGTGCAGAACCCTGTCCTCCGAAATGGACTCTGGGAGATGCAGCATATTCTTTAATGAGATCTCGCTGCATCCTAATGACATGTTACAAGTAGTTCAGCCGCGGAAGGTCGCTGAACTAAACATCGTCCATCATGGATGGACTGAGGGACTCTCTGAGCCAGTTCCCTCTTGGGCCCCCCGCCAACATGGCATCTACCGGAGGCCCCTTATCCAAATGGGCGGGGTCGGTGGGTGTGGGCTAAGGATATCGGCGGCCTTCTTGAATTGGCTCCGGTGTCCTGGTGGTAATGAGGTCCACCAGGAGGACACCCAAGAGGTAGAACACGGACTGGCCCCGAGGAAGACTTTCCATGATGTCTCAAAATGGACATCCTCGGGGTAGACCCTTCCTCCAAGTCCGTGGTTCTGTGAGAGACGACATCCTCTGGTGGGCTGTCAGAGACCTCGCGCAAGCAGCAACTGTTCCATTGGAGCAAACTTGGCACACAAGCGGGCTGTCCGGGGCCGGATGGTGGAAGCCTGGCCCAGTGCAGAGGAACAAGTGCCGGGGTCCGAGACCCCCAACAGGGCCCCCCTCCACTACATCAAACGCCGAGGGAGAGAAGGAGCAATAGGTTTGCATCTGCATCTGGGCCTGGATGAATCTTCTCATCATCCGTCCAGATCAGCATCCGGAAGGCTATACGATGATCTCACTAGGCTATCGAGGTAGGCCTGGAGTGCCTCCTCGATAGCCTCGACGGTCGGGTCCTCCTCAGACCCGTGAAAAGCACACTGGGGACCGGGGAGGAGACAACAGAGGTCTCCAGAAACGGGAGGTTGAGTCCCAGGAGGAGGAGGGGTGCCACGGAGGGAAGAAACCGAGGGCATCAGAATACTCCCCGAGAGCGAGGTCGGAGCCGCCCCAGGCGTAAAGGTCTCGCCAAGACAAGCTTGGACTCCGCCCTTCAGTGCCCTGGGGTTGAACCCTGCACAAATGGAGCATCCAGATGTGAGGTGTTCAAGTGTGGCCATCAGCTATAGATTTGGGCTGTTCAGCCATCCCAATCTATAAACAAGTTACTAAACTAAAGTAACTAAACAATATACACACACAGGCCCAACACACACACACTACGGCCAAAGCGAGGGGAGGTAAAAAAATTCTTAGATTAACTCTAAAGTAAAATATCAAAGGGAGAAACCTACACTTTCACACAAAAATGAATAAAAACTTCAAAATTCTATATTAACAGTTAGAAAACTAGCACTTAGCTGAGAGCTATAGAAACCAATCCAGTCTCTGTGGTCATGAGGGTAGAGCAGGGCATTATGGGTGAGGGGAGGAGCTGAGAGCTTGGATCCATAGCTGGGATCCGATATCGGATCCATAACCCACAGGTTGCAGACAAATGAATATCCTACTTCAGATTTAATGTTTCCAGGCTGTGGCAATGTTGAGTCCAACCACTTTTTAGATACCATTGTAGTTTCCTCATATGCAGTCTGGCATATAGAATTAGTAAAATGCAGGATGCCATGAAGCCCAAAGCCTGCAGGATTTTCCTTGCAGATAACTGGGTCTTTGTTGCCAACATTTTGAAGTAAGAAGTCAGTTGCCTTTGTTTGTCTGGCGTGAGGATAAGCCATCTGGGCAGTTGTATTTAAGCTTGCACCCAGGAATATTATCTCGAGAGGGTACTAGTTTTGATTTATTTTCATTTACTGTGCACCCTAGGCAAATTAGTAATCTTTTTACAAACGCCAGATGCTTTAGTAGAATGTCTTTGTTCTCTGCTTGAATAAGGCAGTCGTCCAAGTAAGGATATATTTGAATTCCTCTTTGTCTGCAAAATGTAATTACTGGTGCCAGGCATTTTGTGAAGACCCTGGGCGCAGTATATAAGCCAAAGGGCAGCGCAGAGAATTGGTAGTGCATTGAGCCAGCCATGAATCTGAGGTATCTTCTGCAAGATTGTCTGATTGGTACATGCAGGTATGCCTCTTTTAGGTCCAAAGTTACAAGCCAAGCCTTCTTGCCCAGCATGGGCAGTAGCTGCTGCAGAGTCAACATTTTGAATTTTGGAACATCCAGATATGTGTTTAGTATAGACAGGTTCAGTATTGGTCTTCAGGCTTTGTCCTTTCTGGGCACCAAGAAAAGTAGAGTAAAATCCTTGTCCCTGCTCTTGTTTTGGTACTTGTTGAATGGCCCTCATGTCCATGAGGGATGAAACTAGCTTTTGTGCCTCTGCCCATTGAGTGTGTGGCAAGTCTGGCATACCTTTTGCCCTTGGTAGGGTGTGAAAGTGGAACCTGTAGCCCTGAGACACTATGTTCGAGACCCATTTGTCCTGGGTAATTGTGCCAATTTGGTGAAAAAAGTGCTAGTTTTCCCCCTAAGGGGGCTGCCAAAAGGTAAGTACTTGGTTCTGGCAGGGGAAAGTCATTGGGACTGTTTCCTGTATGGTTGTGATTTGTCTTCTCCACTTTTGGAGGTAGAAGCACCCCATTGTTTAGGCCTGCATGAGCCTTGGGGTTGAGATCTGCCTCTGGGGCGTCTGTATCTGCCTCTCTGTGGCCTGACACTGGAAAGGACCAATTCTTTGTAGGCCACAGTTCCTGCTAAATCTGGGTGGCTGTAACTGTAGGAAATCCTTAACTGTCTGCATGTATTTCGCTTTATCCTCCATTTTCTTCAACACCTCTTCTGCCTTAACACCAAACAAAGTATCATGCTGTAATGGAGCATCCAATAATTTTGCTTTAACATGATCAGGCAGATTCTGTTCCTTTAACCAAGCATGCCTTCTAATGACAGAACCCATAACAGCGGCCCTGCAAGAGGCCTCCAGTGAATCAAAACCACATTGCAAAGTATGCTTTCCCACTTGTTCAGCTGCATGCAATAAATCCTGCATTTCCTTCTTATCAGGACATTCAGAATGTCAACATTTTCTATTTAAGCAGTGACATTAAATACTGCTGATATTTAAGCATATGAAACTGACAATTTAAAGCCCTTACAGCCAAGGTAGCAGAAGTGTAAACTTTTTCCCCCATCTGTCCCGTGCCCTAGAATCCCTATCATAGGGTATAGGGTTTTATTTGCAGAGGAAGCCTTGACCCCTTTGGGACCCTGAGATATAGTTTCTGGGTCAGCGGCAGGGTTTTTATATAGAAATTTATGAGAGTCTGGAACCCTGTAGTATCTGTATGGCTTAGCAGGTGTAGGTGGTAAAGAGTCAGGAGACAGGCTGGACTCTGAAAATACATCTACAATGTCTAGAACAGGTGGAATAGCAACAGATCTATGCTGAAGTAGTAAAAGAAAGTCTCTGAGCCTTTTCTTAGATTCTGAGTAATCTTGGCTCTCCCAGTGAAAATGCTCCCTCATGGTATGCAGGGTTCCCCCAAAAGAATAATCCTCAAAAGGAGAGGCTGAAGGAATAGATTTTTCAGCATCAGAATCCTCATATGGAGGAAAAGAGTATCCCTGTTCAGAAGAGGAATCAGAAAAAATTGAAACCTGATCAGAAGAGTCGTATTCTGTCTCTTGCCTACGCCTCGTATCAGGAGGGGGATGGGAACCCCTGATCAAAGTAATTAGGTCTTCGGCCATTTTAAGCATCTGTTTCTTAGGCATGAAAGTCCGTCTTGCTGTACTTGTTTCTGTCTTTAGAGCTGTTTTAGTCTTTGAAGCTGAGGTTGGCCTGACATATAATTGTGTAGGTCTGAAACCACCCTCAGAAGCCGATGCCTCCTCAGTGGCTCCGGACCCATCTGAGGGAATAGTTTCCGAGAGTCCAATACCTTGAGTATCCAGAGGCCTAGTTGGCTCCACGTGGGAGTCGGAAGTGGCCTGTGGCTCTGAGGTAGCGGGCGTCAGGGGCTGCAAAAGCACCTCACTGAGAACCGGCGAATGGCCTAGCGGGGGGCCTCCTTGTCGGTTTTGGACTTTGGATGCCTGTCGTTTTCCTTGCGCTTTTTATAAACTCCGGTCGTCGGCTGTTCCGACAGCATTATATAATTAAACCTTCGGCCAAAGTAATGAAAGGCAAAATCATACCGACGCTTAATAGTGCGTTGGTTAAATCTAGCACAAAACAGACAGCTAGCAATGTCGTGATCAGGGCCTAGGCAAGGAATACAGTAAGAATGAAAATCCTTATGAGGTATTTGCTTCCTGCAAGAAATACAATTGTTAACTTTTTCTGACATCGGTCTGGAGCAAGAAAAAGTTTCAACGGGTACTTAGCTTTAATGAAGACTTCGGATCTGAAATTCGATTTTGAAAATCTCAGGAGTCGGCCGACCGGCACTTGCGAACTGCTTTTGCTTCGGGCACCACGCAGCAAGAAAGACTGAAGAAAATGGCGTCTGCTGCATCTTTTATACCCCTGGCGCACTGACGTCAGGGAAGAGGCGACAGCAACCGACGCCGGACCAGGACTTTGGAATTCAGGCAGACTGCGGGTAGCCTGCCAGCAGGATAACCCAAGAGTAATGACTGCAACAGTGAAACACGATGATCATCAAAGGTGATAGCAGCTGCCATGGACCCCAAGGCTTACAAAATTAGTTATGCTGGAAGAGAAGAATTTTGTATTACTTTCCTGACCTGGGATGTTTGAATTTAAGCAGAAGGAAGACAAGCTCACTATGTCCAGAAGAGTGCCTATAAACTCCAGACCTTGTGTAGTTGAGAGTTGTGATTTGCTGTAAGTGACTGTGATGTCTACAGGGATCCACAACTGGAACAAGTAGACCATTGCCTGTAGGAGTCAATACCTGGCTGGGGCAGATGAGAGCCAGTCGTCTAGGTATGGAAACACTGTGAATCCCTGCTGTCTCAAGTGAGCTGCCACGCATTTCATGAACACCCTGGGGGCTGTGGCGAGACCAAAGAGCAGTGCTCTGAACTAATAATGACTGGCTCCCAGCTGGTAACGCAGAAATCTTCTGGAGCACCTGTTCATTTTGATGTGATAGTACACATTCTGAAGATCTATCGAGCACATCAAATGGTCCTTTTGCAGTAGTGGCAAAATAGACTAACCATGACCATTTGAAACCTTACATATTGCACAACTGATTTAGTTTGCCGAGATCCAGAATTGGTTTCAAGTCCAGTCTTTTTTTTTTTTTTGGCATCAAAAAGAATCCTGAATAGGTCTCAGATCCTCTCTGGTCTGGGGACCTCTTGGATGCTTTTTTTTTTTTCTAGTGCTACTGCTTCCCTTCTGACTGGGTGGAAACATTGGGAATTCCTTTCATTTTGTGGGGAGGGGTTATTGAAAATACTGGATAAGACTGCGTCAAGGAATCTTTTGTTAGACAGCCAGGATCTCTCTTGTGCACAGACAAGCATCCCCCAACTGCCTCCAAAGGGAAACAAGCCAGGCTTCCCTTCAGGAGCACTGGTAGGACTTGTCCAAGAAGAAATCTGGGAAGCACTGGTTTTGTGAGCCCCTCTCTGCCTCTGGGGGCACTATCTCCACCACAGTCTTGAATAAGGACCCCATGATTTGTGAAACCACATTTTTCTACCTCCCCATTGATCTCTTGAAAAAGGTCTTTGCGGAGTTGAAAAACGTATGCCCACGGCAGACAGGGTCTTTCCCTCTTGCTTACATCTGGATAGTGTGTCCTTTACCTTGGAGCCAAACAAGTAAGATCCAACAAAAGGCACACTGCTGAACAAAGACTTAAAGGGCTCCAAAAATCACACAATCGCATCCAAACATGTCTCCTAATGGCTATGTATGAACCTGAGCCAAACAAGCAAGATCCATCAAAAGGCACACTGCTGAACGAAGACTTAAAGCGCTCCACAAAATCACACAGTTCCGTCCAGACATGTCTCCTAATGGCCATGTCTGAACCTGCCAACCATGAGGTATCTTCCACTACCTGGGAGATCAGCCTCATGGACGCATTAGAGAGAGACTGGAGACCAGTTACGAGGAGATTCTATTCTCCTCTGGTCCTCCGCACAAACCCAGAAAGAGATTTGGAAAGCTCTGTGGTTCAATCTCTTTGTGATCTCGTTAAATGTGCCAAACAATTCAGCGAATGGAGTGCAAAGGTTGCTAAAGCATACATGGGGGCTTACTAAATCTGTCCAAGACCTTGGACTTTGCTAGGGGATGGACAAAAGAACTGTGTTCTGTAAGTTCTACCTTGGTGGCTGCTACCACAACCATGGCATCAACTGGGACTCCCTTGCTCCAGTGTGCCCAGTCCTTAGGGAAGCTAAAATTTTATTAGATCTTTTAGGGTTCGGATCTACAGTATCTGGTTCCTTCCAAGCCCAGCAAGAAACAGGATCTAGGAGTTCATCAGCCATGGAAGTCACCCAAGTAGTAGACAGGCCAGACCCAAAAGCCTCCAGGAACACCAACAACTCCTGGGAGGAGGTACCACAGACCAACCACCTTTCTGTTTCAGGAGCTCTAGGATGTCTCCAAAGAAAATGTCTTCAGGTGGTGACTTGGGGGAGCCCTCCCCTTCAAAGTAAGTGTCATCCATGAGAGATTCCTGAGGGGAATCTAGGTGCTCTCTTATTTCACATTCTCTTCCGAGTGACTCCATTAGTGGGGTGGTCTGGAAAAGTATCAGAAGAGATGAAGATGTCCTGAGGGATTGACTGGAGACTAAATTGGGCTGGCTGCCCCAGTGGAATAGATGGATGAGGCTCAGAACAGAGAACTGAAGGAAGCAAATTTGTCTGATCTGAGGGGAACTGGGACGTCCTTTCTCTTGGTAGAGGGAAAGCCCTCTCCACAACCTCAAAGGCAGGATGCTTAGGGAAAACAGAAGTAGACCGTATGGGAGTCAGTAATTCCAAACCACTAGTTCCTTCAACCCCACTAGCATTCCACCTGAGGAAGAAGTCGGAGCAGACCTGCCCAATGCCAAAGTACCTAAAGGGAGAGACTGCTCCAAAAGCGTCAGAGTCACTTCCAACCCCCCCCAACTCAGTGACAGCACTTTAGCTTCGAAAGACTTGGGGAAGTCACCGGAGTCAAAGAACAGATCATGTTCAGATCCACTGATAACACCCCCAGGGGGTCTGAGATTCAAAGGCTCTGAAACAGAGGACTGAAACGCAGGACAGACCAAAGTGGAGGTAAACAAAGTTCGGCTCACAGATCTAGCAGGAGTCAGAGCTGGGAGAACCCCATCTGAAACTGAGCTCTGAGAAATTTCCTCATCATCCTACCCACGTCAATCCTGGACAAGCTTTGAAGGATGGAGGTCGGGAATGCCTGCAGGGAGATTCCTCCAAAAATGAAGGGAGCCGTGAAGTGACTGGATCCGGTAGCAGCTGAGGAGTTCGGATCTGATAAGACAGTCTTAGAACCAGTCTGACCCAACTGTTTTTTTTTGCATTTTAGTAGGAGGCTCTGATGGAGTCAACGAGGAATAGCATCCAGGGATCTCTTACTTGACTTTTTCCTTTGCAGCTGAGTCTGGCTTCCCCTTGTCTTTCAGATGGGGTTTTAGCCCCAGCTTCAGAGGAGGAAGGAGACCCTTGAGCACTAAATTATTCCTATGTTAAAAGCAAGCTCTGGAAAAGAATCCAGAGCAGACAGAACAATCCACATCCAAGTACATGGGTCCTAAACAACAAACACATTCCCTGTGGGCATCTAATTTAGGGATTTTATGCCCACAGGTAATGCAATTTTTGAAACCAGTAGGCTTGTCAGCCATTACTACCAGGGAAGAAAAATTCTCTAAAAACGAAAAGGAAAACTTTTTTTTTTTTTTTTTTTGTAGAGAAAGGAAATAGAAAGAACTACCAACAATGATAGTGAAAGGGTACTGTAAAGACTAAGTTCAAGCTAAATGAAAAGAAGTGCCCCAACAATGGTACTTGAGAGGTGCCGACAATTCAGTAGTTAAAATAAGATCTGAAGCTGCTATAAAAAAAAAAAACAGAAAAGAACTGGTAAGGGATGTAGAAGAATTAAGATTACAAAACTTGTTTTACAGTTTAAATGCAAACTTTTTTTTCAGTTACAGCTTATATTTCGTTACAGTAATGACAGCTTGACAAAACATTCTTAACTTGTTCATCACTTTGCATGCATCCATTTGATGATGTCAAGGTTATCTTTCAGCTACTGTAATCTTCCAGGCTGAGCCTGAAAATGGTCCACTGTGATCAGTATTCTACCCTAGCTAACAAAAGAAACAAATTAAACAAATATATCAAAAAACTCTTCCTATCCTTTGGGTTATAATCTGCGAAAGGCTGTGGAAAGGTCACTCCATGAACATCAAGTCTGCATTTTTACAAGGTATGAACTCCCCACAGAAGAGTATGCCTGCCCCCTCCTGAAGCAAGATATCTCATATTACTGTGGAAACTCAGAAGTGTTTTTATGGTCTGGCAGACACTGCTCTACTGGCCTAACAGAGAGAAAAACATCACTAGCAAGTCAGTGGGGAAAATCTCAGACTGACTCTGCTATGCTTTGCAGGCTAAGGCTTCACTAGAGTGCTTGCCTGCCAAGTGGCTGAGTTTGTATGGGGTGGCTCACAATGCTTTGTCACTCCAGTTATCCCCTACATAAAAGCTACTGTTCTGGAAGGCCAAAAAGAACACGACCACTTTTATTATATGATACAGAATCTTGCTACTACTGAAAATGATGATGGTACTCCAAAGAGCAGCTGGATGAAGCCATCAAGGGCAGTGCAATAGAAAGCTCCCTATCAACTAAAATTGACTAGAGTTTAAAAAAAGCTTCTCTGAAATGCTAGACAAAGAAGAAGCAATACAATCTCTCAATCTGTAATGATATCTGCCATCTAGTATAGAAATAGAAGTTATGTCCTTACCATAACGTTCCATGTGGAGTGTTCATCTCGCCTTTGTTCTTACACATGGGTTCGGAGCCGATCCTCGGCTCCGTCGCCTCTTGCAAGCTCTGCATCGAGAAGAAGCTCGAGACAATCTAATACCCACAATCCCCCTCTGCCTTTACCTCAGATCTAGTTTGCAAGCAAACCAATCTACAGAATAGCACATTCATGCTTATACACATATGTATAGAAAGAATCTACAGATAACTATATATATATATCTAAACAGACACATATATATATATATATATGCCAACTATGTACACAATATCGTAACAGTAGCAGAATGCTCCTGGCCAGGCATCAAAGAACGTTCTTCCTAAGGGTGGGAGGGTGGGACTGTAAGAACAAAGGCGAGATGAACACTCCACATGGAACGTTATGGTAAGGACATAACTTCTATATGTGATAGTGTTCAATCTCGCCGTTTGTTCTTACACATGGGTAGCGCCTAGCTCCTTGATCCTGAGGAACTCACGGGAGGACGTTCTTGAGCACAGTGGAACCAAAGGTTGCCCTGTCCCTAGAAACCTTGTCTACTTTATAATGAGAAATAAATGTATGTGGCTTAGACCAAGTAGCAGCCGCACAAATAGCGTCCAGTGATAGGCGAGCTGCATGAGCCAAAGACGTAGACACTGACCTTGTGGAATGTCCTTTGGGTTTGTGTAAAAGGGGTTGATTTGAAGAATCGTAGACATAGATTATACAATCCGTTAACCATTTAGAAAGAGTTCTTTTGGTAACTGCAAGTCCTTTCCTGCTATAAGCAAAAGCCACAAAGAGTTGATCTGTTTTTCTGTGATCTTTTGTTCTATCCAAATAAAATCTTAGCTGTCTGTGAACATCCAATTTGTGTAATATATACTCCATTTTGTTGGAGTGGTTTTGAAGAAAGTGGGTAATTCAATGGACTGATTAATATTGTTAATAGAACACACTTTAGGGAGGAAGGATGAATTGGTTCAAGAGAAACTCTGTCAGAGTGAAAGATCAAATAAGGGTGCTTGATGGAGAGAGCCTGAAGTTCAGATACTCGCCTAGCGGAAGTAATGGCTACCAGAAAGAGAGTTTTCCAGGACAAAAATTTTAATGGGCAAGAAGAGGTGGGTTCAAAAGGGGCAACATTAATTTAGATAACAATAAATTTAGACTCCAAGGTGACGTCGGAGATCTGACCGTGGTCTAATATGAAAAACTCCTTTTAAAAAGGCTTTACAAAGTCTGTGAGCCATAACAGGAGCTCCACATTCTTCCACATGGAAATTGAAATGGCAGCCAATTGAACTCTTAGAGTAGCAGGAGAAGCACCCTGATGAAATAAGTCCGTTAAGAACTCTAATATCTTATTCAAAGGAGCTATAAAAGGATCCACATGGTGTGTATTCGCCCAGAATACAAATCGCCCATTTGCTAGTATATGTTTTAGTAGTGGAAGCTTTATGCGACGCCACCAATATATCCTGGACTGCTGGTGACAAAAGATCAGACCTGGCTAAGTTGGGAATTGGAGCAGCCAAGCTGCTAGATGGAGTGACCGGGCGGGATGGGGAACCCCTGACGAGTGAGTCAATAGATCTGGCTCTGGGTCCAGAATCCAGGGTCCCCGAATGCAGTGTATCTTCAGGAAGGGAAACCAAATTTGACGAGGCCAGAATGGAGCAATGAGGATTATCGTCCTGTGTAGGTTCCTGGCTTTCTGGAGAAACTTTGATATCAGAGGAAATGGAGGAAATGCGACAGGAGTCCCGGGGCCAATCAGAACCAGTGCGTCCCTGGGGACTTCCCTGGAGGGGTAATAGGGCAAAGTAGCTCCTGCATTTGGCATTCATTGGAGACGCAAACAGGTCGCAGGAAGGCTGGCCCCACGCGAAAAATCCTTTTCGCCACTGACTGTTTTAGGGACCACTCATGCGGTAACAGAATTGCTCTGCTCAGCCTGTCGGCTATGACGTTGGATGACCCCGGATGTGCGTTGCTATTAGAAAGCGACCCGTGGACTCCGCCCACTGCCAAATTCTCATGGCCTCTCTGCATAGTTGATAGGACTTGGTTCCCCCTTGCTTGTTTATGTACCAGACTACAGACATGTTGTCCGTCTGAACTGCAATAGTCCCTAGAGGAAGAAGGGGAGCAAAGTGTTGCAACGCTAGAAACACTGCCCTCAACTCTAGAACATTGATGTGCAGATTGTACTCCAAATTGGTCCATTCGCCTTGGACTGTCTGTCCCTGAAAGATGCCCCCACCCTATCAGGGAAGCGTCCGTGGTCACCGTAACTGTGGTGGGTAGCACAAACGCCTCCCTTGGAAAGGTTGCACGCTTGAAGCCACCAGTTTAGATCTGTTTTGCATGTCTTTGTTATAAGAATCTCGTGTGTTAGAGGTAGTTGTTGAACGACCATTGTGCAAACAGTAGCCATTGTAGGACTCTCATGTGCAGCCTTCCCAGGGAATTGCAATAAGGGAGGCTGACATGAGGCCCAACACCTTCAGTACTAGTTTTGCAGGAGATTTCCTTGACAAGAGTAGAAGACGATATGAGTCTGAAGTGATAATATCCTTTCTGGGGAAGCCTCAGAATCAACTGACGTGTGTTTAATTCTGCTCCTATGAACAAGATATTTTGTGATGGCTGAAGTAAGGATTTTCCAAGTTACGGAGATCCCTAGGTGAACACACAGTTGAAGAACAAAGTCTCTGGCCTGCAGTAGTTGGCCGGTGGTGGCCGAAGGAGCCAGTCGTCCAGATACGGAAACACCTGGAATCCTGGCGTCTCAAGTGAGACGCTACCACTGCCATGCATTTGGTGAAGACCCTGGGGCTGAGGTCAGACCAAAGGGCAGGGCTCGAAATTGAAAGTGACTGGCTCCCAGCCGGAAGAATGATCTCTGGATGCCCTGGCCATTTTGATGTGGTAGTATGCATCCTCTAGATCTATTGAGCACATCCACTCGTCCTTCTGTAAGAATGGAAGGATCGATTGAAGCGTGACCATTCGGAACTTTTCTTTCCTGACGAAAGTATTGAGGTAGCTTAGGTCTAGAATGGGCCTCCAGTCCCCTGTTTTCTTTGGAACTAAAAGAACCTTGAGTAAGTCCCGAATCCTTGCTGGTCCGCTGGGACTGGTTGGATGACTCTTTTTCTAGCAGCTTTGAAATTTCTATAGCTGCTGGCTCTCAGATGGGGCGGTACATCTGGGAGTCTTTTCTTTGGGATGGGATGGGATAGGAAGGGTATGTTGTAACCTCTGGTAACCACGCTTTTTACCCACTTGTCTGTAGTTATATTTTGCCAGGCCTGAGGGTATAAAGCTAGCGACCCCGACTGCCTCCAGAGCAGGACAGTCGGGCCTCCTCTCAGGAGTGCTGGAAAGGTTTACCAGGGAGTGTTTCCTTGTCACCTTGATGTTGCGGACCCCTGCCGCCAGGGCGGCGTCTTCCACCTCTGCCCCTCCTCTGCCTCTAGAGGGGGCATCACCCTGTGTGCCTGAGAAAGATCCTTGGGGTTTTCGAACCACATTTTTCCACCGTTGCCCTTTGGGGTACGGTCTGGTTGGGGTGGAAAAACGGACTCCGACAGCAGACAGAGTCTTTCCCTCTTGTTCACACCGGGTAAGGGTCTCCTTTACCTTGGGGCCAAAGAGAGTGGCACCGTCAAATGGGGCGTTGTAAAGGAAGACTTGAAGGCTTCGCATCCAGGATTGTCTGAAGAGCAATCGCTGAAGCTGCTGCCCTACTCGAACCTTCGCCGCGAGGAAATCAGCCTCATGGACGAGTTAACAATCGATGTTAGGGTATTAAGTTGCGCTGTCACTTTCTCTGAGACAGCTGCATCTGTAGCACCCTGGAGGGTATCTCCCAACTCTTTGACTAGATCCCTCTGTAGACGTGTAAAATGGGTCAAATAGTTCAGGGACCGCATGGAAAAAGCCGCTGAACTAAAATGCGCTTCCGTATCTATCCATCGCCCTAGAGTCTTTATTAGGAGGATGGACAGAAGAAGACTCCGACATCTCCTTTTTCATGGCTGCTGCCACCACCATAGCGTCTACTGGAACTCCTTTTGTAAGGTAGGACTTATCCTGAGGTGCTGTGATGTATTTGTTAGGTTTCCTTGGAACAGGTTCCACTGTGTCAGGAGCCTCCCACGCCGCAATTAGTTCCATTAGTTGGCGGAGTGACCCAGGAGGAGGAAGGGCGAGCACCAAATGCCTTCAGCAGAACTGACTCATCCTCAGAAGGGGAAGGGACTGCCAGTCACCTCTCTGCTTCAGGATCTCCAATATGTCCGAAAAGAGACATCTTCTGAAGGTGACTTAGGGGACCCCTCTGACTCATCTAAGTCAGTATCAGATGTCAAGGATTCCTGTGGAGAATCCAAGTGTCTCCTCTTACACAATCTCTTCCTAGGGACTTCCTCGTGGGGAGCATCCAAGAAGCCTCGGAGGAAGAGGGGCACCTCCAGGGTGGCTGAGACACTGGTGCCCGACGCTTGGATGTGGCCGTGGGTGCAGATGAAGACAAAGGCCCTTTATGGGGAGGAGAGACTGCTTCCACTGATGTGGTTGTCTGGGTAGACAACACCTTCCTCATCAGGTCGAAGCCCCGGGTCCCGATCGAAGAGTCCCCGGTTCAAGAAATGGGAAGAATCCCGACACAGGCACAAGGCATCGACCCGAGGACGGAGCCGAATCGATCGCGCCGAGGCCCGAGGGAGAGTCGGAACCGACACGCCGGTTCGACTCGGCCCCGGAACCAAGAACAGACCGTCGGCTCCGAGACTCGGTACCGGTCCCGGAGTCGAGGTGAGGGAACAGACCGAGAAAAGGACGGTTCTGGACCGAGGGCTCTACAATCAGTAGATCAGCCTCTTCCGGCTCCAAAGACTGAATCGGTCTCGGAGGAGGAATGGATGGAGATACAGGGAGGCCTTCAAGTTTCGACACCAACTGGGTGGAAACCGAAATAAGTTTGGAGAGGGCCGAATGCTCCAATAACTTCTGCACCACGCGATCCACATCGACATCCGAAAGTTTGGAGGAAGAACGGGTCGAAGGAACCGAAGACGGAGCCGACCTCAATAAGGTCGAAGGAGGGAGATCCATCACCGGTTCCAAGACTCGAGGCTCAGGAACCGATACCAGTTGAACACTAGTCTGTGGAACCGGTGATCTAACCTTTGAAGAAGAGCTCGGAGCCGATGACTTAGGCTCCGGCGTCTTCGACTCCTTAGAGGACTTGATGTCTGGTCAGAAGCATCCAGAGCCTCTTGGAAAGCAGGTTTCAATAGACCTCTGTCCATTAGTTTCCTGCCTATCTGTCATGACCCTCCCACTAAAAGAGTGACAGATGGAGCAATCCCTCTTGTAAGTGGAGAGGGCCAAGGCAGTAGGAACTATGGTTGTCAGTGACCGACATTTTCTGGCCACACTGACAACGCTTGAAACCAGACTTTACCTTCTCAGACATTATAGGAAGAAAGACAAATCCAGTAAAACAGTCAAATCCGATAAAGTTAGTCAAAACCGATGAAAATTGTCAAATCCGGTAAAATTTTCCTTAACTAGGTAAAATATGAAGGGTGTAGGCCCCGACAAATATTTAACCGATAATTATAGTTAACGGTACCAATAAATTAACGGAACCACAACACAATCATACAGTTAACACTGAAAAACATCAAATAGAATAGAATCCTAATAAAATATAACAAAATAAAGTTATATCTTAGCTTAGAAACTCTCGAGCTAGCTCCCAACGATGCGTATGCAGCAGCGGCAAACTAGATCTGGGGTAAAGGCAGAGGGGATTGTGGGTATTAGATTGTCTCGAGCTTCTTCTCGATGCAGAGCTTGCAAGAGGGAGCCGAGGATCGGCTCCGAACCCATGTGTAAGAACAAACGGCGAGATTGAACACTATCACATTGTGCCACTATGCAGGGTAATCACAAAACAAACTGTATGGAAAATCTTTTTTGCAAAAGTAGCTCTAAAATTTTAAGTTCTGGGGGAGGAGGAACCTCTACCTGATGGTGGCAGTCAAGTGGGATACCTACCTGTTTGGATGGGAGAACAGGAGAATTCTTGTCCTACTGCTGACAATCAAAAAGAATTAGAGTGGTGTGTAGTACTCTTCGCAACAGAAACTTTTGCAATGTTGGACAGCCTCAACCACACACTTTACTATGCTCTAACCCAAGATTACAAAAGACGCAAGGTGCAAGATCTTTCAAATGATCTGCTTCAAAAACAACTATTAGTTGAGGCAATGAACTGTACAAAAATGTAGAAAAAAGGTTTCACCTGAAAATCAGCAGAATAAAACTGGCAATTTGAAGGTCATTTGAATGGAGAGAATTTACTGCATCTTGTGGTCAGCTAGAAAAAAAAAAAAGCAGCTGACACGCCTGCCTTAACAAAAAGGGGACAATCGCATCAACTTTGTGCTTCTAAGACCATTTGAAGGAATACAGTATAATGATCGCTAAATATCTGTACAAGAGAGTAATATTGTCTTCCCTTTAAAAAGGGAGTGAGAAGCTAATATGTTTGCAATTTCCTCCTTGGCTTACGACTTATACTGTACACACTCTTCTTTCAACTGTTTTGACTTGTAGGCAATACTGTTACTTTGTTGAGATGACTGTTTTTTGCTGCAGATTATATTTACCAGTGTGTGCAGATCTTACTGATGTTTGAGCAGCCTGGATGTTTAAAAGGTTTACCTTCATTAAGTCGTGTGCCCGTTGTCGATCGTACATTGCATCGAAAGGACAACTGCCCAAAACCACAACGCCGACTCGCATAGGTTTGAATGGCTATAATGCAAATTCACTATGCCATTCAAACACAGATAAATGTCAAAAATGGGTTCCGTCAAACCAGCTCTGATACATGTTTTTTCCACAGATATTTTTAACACATTTTTTTACCCATTTGATAGTCACACAGCCCACTCTCTCCCATCCCAAAAACTTGAATCCTCCAAATTCCTTTACCATTACTCTTTCAAGAAGCTTACTGCCTTTCACCATACCTTTTTCATACTTAACTATGCACCAGATGTTTGGAGGCTGCTATAGACTCCACACCACTCCCCCAAAGCCTCTGAAGTGTTTCCAGACATCTACTCATTCCATTCTTTTCTCCATTCCTTACTCTCTTGCTTCTATCTAAATACTTTTGTAACACTTTGATATGCAACTGCCCTGTTAGCCTACCTCTGAAATTACTGAATGCTAATAACTATTCCATCACCCATGATCCTCCCTGACTTCCTAACTCCACCACTCCCATACAAGCCTCTCTCATATCTTGTACAGAATACCACCTGCACCATTTACTCCATTCCATACTCTGCTCTAACCTCTATGTTTTGCACCCATTTTCTTCAGACCATATATCCCTAAATCTTCTCTTCTACCCATTTTCAGTCATGAGTCCTGTCAGTTTTTCCTGCACTTTTAATTCCCTCACCCTGCACCTTGCAGACCCCACTGTTCCTCCCATTTCTTAATGTCCTTCTCCACCTTTACACATCCTCTTCTCAGTTCTATCCTACCTACTACTCCCTACCTACTGTACAGTCCACCTACTGCCCACATAGCTGTGAACGCTGGTACTTCCCGAGCCACCACCAATCTTCTCCTGAATAACCTAGGTTCTATTGTTCTGTCCTTCCATCCCTCTCATATACTCCACAAACATATTCTATAACCCGCTAAGTATGACTTAAATGGAAACCATGATCCAAACAAAAGACCTGAAACACAATCAAATACAATGCATAACTTCTAGCAGGCAGCATTACCACATCTGCCTCGCAATGTCCAACAATTTCTTCCAAGCCCTTCTATTATCAGTAATATTGAGGGATCAGCCATACAGCTAAATATTTAGATCCCTCCCCGACAACTGACAGTGCTACTCCCTTAACCAAAGGGAAACACCCAGATTTCAAGTCAATAAGCCTAACACCACCACAACACCATCCCCAAAACCACTAACTCCTGTAGCACCAAAACCAAGCCAGTCTCAAGCTTAGACAAGCATTATGCAGTCCATCTACAAATACACTGCAAAAAATTCACATCTTTCAGCTTCCTTTTCTCTCCCAAAGCCTCTTGCACTTTCAACACTAACTCGACTACTAGAAAAAAATAGGTATGAGACAAATGACATTCTTGCCTTGGTCACTTTTTTAACTTCACTTCTTAGAATATCACCTACTGCTACTTCTGTCATCATTCTTCCTTACTGCCCTCCCTACCATTTCCTAAGCCACTGTCTACTCCCCTTCCTCCCTTTCTCAAGTCCTAGATCACCATCTATATTATTGATTTATTCCCATACATGCCACCCAGCACACTCAGCAGCCACAAACTAGACGTACTTTTGAGCAGTAGAAAATCAGCAAATTAAGGCATTCAGTCCCTTAAAAAAATATATTCATTGTCCTAATCTTCATATATCCATGGCCAAATTTCAGTACATCCATTAACACACACCTTTCCTCCCATTCTCAACTGCTTTTCCTGCTTCCCAATATACTCTACTCCCCTTCTATAACCTGTCCAATATGAGCTATTAACCTGTCCAATATGAGCTATAGAAAACACTAAGTACACCCCAAACATGATGTCTCTTACCTACAACTCTTCTAATCTCAGCTCCCCTTCTATAACCTGTCCAATATGAGCTACAGAAAACATTAAATACACCCTAAACTCTTCTAATCTCCACTAATTCACACAATAATCTACAAAATAAATTTGGGCAATCTTTGATTGGCATGTAGATGGACTGTTGTACTGAGCTCTCCCTCCCTTATCCAAGACTGAGATAAGAAAGCTCCTTTCCTTTACTTCTTCCTTTATGTCTAATAATCCCCCGCCCCTTCACTAGCACAGCTACTCTTCTCATCATTCTTGAACACACACAGTCCCCCATCAGTTCTACCTGGCTGCGCCTACCCAGCTTTCACACATCTTTCGTCCTTTTCCTTTCTATATCTTGCAGCATTACAGCACAGGCTCCTTCCTTCTGCTCTTACACCTCACCTCTCCTGTCTTAATCTGATTCCCATACTCCAAGTACCAGCCCTCAAAATGCCTCTCCCCCTTCAATGCCCTATCTTCTATTCTGACTCCATTTGGTGCAGACAGAGCACTGAACCATGGCAGCAGTAAAGTACAAATTCTCCACTATATGCAGACCTCACATCGGTTAGCTGGCAACTGGATCCAATGCCCACAGATTACCATGATCTTTCAACCTTCTCCATAACAGACAAGTCCTACATTTAATCGCTACCTCTGAGTCTCACGTAGCACGTCCCAGCTCGGAAACCCAATAAGCAGGCTAAGCCTAAGGTCCTATACACAGGTCCACTTCCCTTACCATAAAAAAGTCAATGGTTTTCTTACTCTTCCCCATTACTCAAATGATCGTTGCTCCAACTTCTTCCACCACTACACTACACTTCTCTTACCATCATTATCATCAACTCCCTTTTCCCCATTTTCTACATGGGGTCGGGGTGTCGTGTTAACTGTAGCAATCTCACTAGATTCAATGCCACACACCTATCTTCAACACTCATGCCTGACTGTTGCAGATCTTCTTTCATACAATCTATTCATCTCTTTGTCTGAAATCATCTTTGTCTTCTGCACGTGCCCAAACCACTGTAAACTGTTCTCTGTTCTTTTCTGCAACAGGAGCTAGTTTGACTTCTGCTCTTATGTCCTCACTTCATATATCCCACAGTGTGCATCTTACCACCTTTCCCAGACATCATTTCTAATCACTTCTAGCTTCCTCATCTGCCCTGCCTTTACTGCCCAGTTTTCTGTACCATAAAGTAGTACTGGTTTGCACTATCATTTGATACACCTTAATTTTCGGTTTCATTGGCATTCTTGTCATACACCACACCTGACACTATATCAGTTGGCTACAGCCCCTCTAACTCCAGCTTTAACCTCCTTATTCAGACTTCCCTTCTCCTCAACCACCCCTCCCAGATACTTGAAGCTATTAACCTGTAACACTATCTTCCCTTCTACCTCAATTCTCAGCTTCTTCTGGTTTCTCCAATTTGTTGCCATTACCACTGTCTAATTTGTACTTGGTTTCATCCCATGTGCCTTCAGTTCTTCATTCCATTATCCTTTGCTGATGTTTTTGCCCAAAGTCTACCTGCAATACCACATTGTCTGCTAACTCTGCTGATCTGTCCCCTTCAACCTACTTGATAATGTAGTCCATTACCACTATGAATAGCAGTGAGCTCAAAGGTGAATACTATTGCACAACCACTCCCACTGGGAACCCTATGGGAGACTAAACACTGCTCATACTTGAGTCATTGGGTTCTGGTACATAGCCTGCACTAATTCTACCAATGTGTCTAGGACTTTGAACCACAGCATTACTGCCCAAATAAATTTCTTGGGACCTTGTTATAAAAGCTTTCTCCAAGTCTACGAATGACCAGATAGACTACTTCCTCATCTCTACCTTATTCTCAACTCTCTCACTGCAAACACTGGATCGGTTGTGCTGCATCCTGATCTGAATTGCTCTTCTCCCATCTTACTTTCTACTATGGGAAATGAGCAGAATTAATAAAGGTTTTCAAAACTCTAAACAAAGCTGTTCTACCCTTATGATTCCCTCTTCGGACACCATTCAAACAGCCTTCACATCTTTTCTTCCTTTCAATTTCTACAAGTGCAGCCATACTCTCATTTAATCTACCCTTCTAGTAGTCTTTTCCTTCTCTCCTCCAACTCCTCCCTCTCAGAATAAAAATGATTAACATATATGATTCAAAGATTTGATCTTTAATATTGCCTTACCACAAAACTTAAGCCTCACCTATTCTTTTCCTAAGTATACTCTCGCCTGATTTCCCCTTAATATACACCACCCTGCCAGAAAAAACTGCTGTTCATTCACCTTTCAAATACAAGAATTCTCAAATAGGGACTAATCCCCTGTAAACCACTATTCTGCCTCTTTCTTATTTATTCATTCACATTATCTGCCAGCTCATCAGCCCTCAAAATGAATGTACTCCCCTACTCTAACACACATATCCTTCCTCTTCATAATGCTAAACATTTTAATAAAAAAATATCTGTGCAGAGAGAAATCCAACAGGAGTAAAATCATCATACTTTTGATTCTATACACACCTATACAGATGTCACTGTAAAGTCATTCAATCTCAGACTTCCAAGCCTAATCCAATTCAGATCTACAGGGAAGCAAACGCCTACCCCCCATATTTACAAAAACTAATACATTAGCAGATCTCAATCCATTTCAAAGCACATGTACCAATGGATAATTTGAATAATCTACCAAAGGAGAGTGTTTGATGTGGGAGGAAACCAGGGCACTATTCAAAAACCTGATGAACGCACAAGGAGAACATTCACACTCCAGAGAGAAGGCACCAAAACCAAAAAAAAAAAAACTGAAGAAGCAGGCTTCGAGGAAGAGTGACATATTAGCAACTCTTTAAAGAACAAAAGGGGTACTTCTTAAATAAGTAAAACAAAACGGCATTCCGTAGGATTTCTGTCAACATAATGTTTAATAATACAGCTATACAGTTAAAAGAATGTCTTTCAGTCTTTATTCAAAATCCACATTAAAATAAAATCCATATTACATTTTAAATTTTAGCAAACCAAACACTGATCACCTCGCAGTCAGAACCTTGCATCAAAAAAGCCCTCTCAGTCAGAACCTTGCATCAAAAGTAGTTTTGTACCTACAATAAATGTAGATGTTAGAGTGCTAATACAGCTGCAGTCATAACAGATGGGTTCTCCTGCCGTCAGGCGGGTCCTCGGTCGGCCGAATTCCAAAGTCTAGGTCCGGCGTCTGTTTTCGTCACTTCTTCCCTGACGTCAGTGCGACAGGGGTATAAAGGAACCAGCTGACGCCATTTTCTTCAGTTTTTCTTGCCCCAGATGTCAGGTGCCCCCAGAAGGAAGGCAATACATAAATTTGTGTAATAAAGCAATGCAATATAATCAAAATACAGTAGTTGCAAGCAAATACACCATAAATGAATACCCCAATCAGGTTGTATGAGGAGGTGTTAGCCAATAGGCCTGTCCCAAGAGGGGAAGGAGGGAGGGAAACCTGGACTGCAGCTGTATTAGCATCGAACATCTACATTTATGGTAGGTACAAAACTGTACTATGTTCATCGTGCATACAGCTGCAGTCATAACAGATGGGTAGAATCCCAAAGCTAAGAAAGGGGTGGTAGGCACTAGGTGGAACTAGGAGGAGCCAGGATGCCCTGCAAGACTGCAGTGGCAAAGCCTGCTCTAGTTTTGGAGTATAATGGTAGGTGGTAGTGCTTGGAGAAGGTATGCACAGTACTCCAAGTGGCTGCTTCCAAAATATCTTTGGTAGGAACTCCTCTGAGGAAAGCTGCAGAGGTAGCTGTGGCCCTTGTGGAGTGAGATCTGATGCCTGTAGGTACAGTTTTGCCATGAAAAGAATAGCAAAAGCGTATGCAGTGGGCTATCCATTTTGAGATTGTCTGTTTGGAAATTGGCTTTCCTTGAGCTCCTATAGCATAGGACACAGTGCTGTTCTGATTTTCTGAAAGGCTTTGTTCTGTCCAAATAACGCAGGTGTCTGTGGATGTCCAAGGAATGTAGTAATCTCTCCCCTTTGTTTGAGCATTAGGATAAAAGGTAGGTAAGTGTATGGCCTGATTCAAAGCTACCCTGGATAACACTTTTGGAATAAAGGACGGATTGGTTCGTAAGGAAACTCCTGATGAAAGATGATAAAAGGCTGCACAGCCAAGAGAGCTTGTAGTTCTGAAACTCTACGAGCTGAGGTAATAGCCAGAAGGAAAGCTGTTTTCCAGGACAAATATTGCAAATCTGATGAGGCAGCTGGCTCAAAGGGAGGCAAGGTCAGTTTTTCCAGAATGAAATTGATATCCCAAGCAGGTATTGGTTGTTTCCTTGGGGGTTTTAGATTCTTAGCCCCTCTGAGGAACGGTCTTAAGAGAGGGTGAGAGAATAAGGGTGGATCAGTGTTGTATTCTGCAGAAATGGCCGAGGCATGGATTTTGATGGAGGAGAATGAAAGTCCACTGCTTAGCAGCTCAGCTAGAGATTGTAGTATTTGAGGTAAATTCAGTTTTCCAGGATCCTGGCCCTTTTTCTCATTCCAGACACCAAACCGTTTCCATTTTGTGGCATAAGCTTTTCTAGTTGACGGCCTTCTGGCCTCCAAAATGACATCTTGCACCTCCTTGGAGAGTAGGGTCTGCTGTGATGCTAAGGAATCTTCCATGCGGCTAGATTGAGTGTTTTTAGCTGGCTGTGAAGAGTTTTGAAGCTGTGCTGAGTCAGGAGAAGAGGCATTAGAGGCAGGGTCCATGGTGGGGAATGAGTCAGGCTCCGAGTGGGTACCAGTGTTGTCTTGGCTAGTCTGGAGCAATGAGAATCATCTTTGGTCTGTCTGCTCTGGTTTTCAATAGACCTTTGGGCAGCAGAGGAAGAGGTGGGAAGGCAAAAACAGTCATTGATGTCCAACAGAAAGAGAGAGCGTCCACTCTCCAGGCCTTTGGATGGAAAATCCTTGAGCAGAATTTTGTCAATTGGTGATTTTTGTGTGAGACAAAGAGATCTATGTCTGGCCTTCCCCATGCTTGGATTATCTCTGTAAAATCTTTTGGATGCAACTTCCATTCGTATGGATCTGTCATATTTCTGCTTAGGTTGTCTGCCAGCGTGTTTTCCTTGCCTGGCAAGTACTGTGCTTGTAGTTCCATTTGTAAGTCCATGGCCATGTTCCAAAGTGACATGGCCAGTCTGCATAGGGCGTATGAATGTGTTCCTCCCTGTTTGTTTATGTACCACATAACTGTGGTGTTGTCCGTTCTTATCAATAGTTGATCTGGTTGCAGAAGGTCTTTGAAAGCTATAATAGCATTTATTACTGCTAGCATTTCCTTTTGATTGATGTGAAGGTGCTTTTCTTTTTAGGACCATTTGCCCTGAATGCACCGATCTGTCATGTGCGCCCTCCAGGCGTAGTCAGAGGCGTCTGTTGTGATGACTTGATTTGCTTGAGGCTTGCTGAATGGAAGACCTGCGTTTGTTTGGCATGCTTGAGCCCACCACAGAAATTCCTTTTGAAGACAGGGAATTAGTGGTATTATTGTTTCCAAACTGTGGCTGTGGTGAGACCATAGGTTTTTCAGGTACCATTGAAGTTTCCTCATATGCAGCTTTGCACATGGGATTAGCAAGATGCCATGAATCCCAGAGCCTGCAGGATTTTCCTTGCAGTCAGCCTGGTGCAATTTGCTAGTGCTCTGAAGTATTGAGTTAGTTGCCCCTGCTTCTCTGGCGTCAGGTAGGCCATCTGGGTGTTTGTGTCCAAGTCAGCACCCAGGAAAATTATTTTCCGAGAGGGTATTCGTCTTGATTTCTTTTTGTTGACTGTGTATCCCAGAGAGTTCAACAACATTATTACATAAGCCAAATGTTTCAGAAGAATGTGCTTGCTGTCCGCTTGGATCAGGCAGTCGTCCAAATAGGGGTATATTTGTATCCCTTGAAGTCTGCAGTAGGCAATTACTGATGCCAGGCATTTCGTGAATACTCTGGGCGCAGTAGATAAGCCAAAGGGCAATGCAGAGAATTGATAATGGGTTGAACCTGCAAGAAATCTGATATATCTTCTGCAATTTTGTCTGACTGGGACATGCAGGTATGCCTCCTTGAGGTCCAATGTTACCAGCCAAGACTCCTTGCCCAGCATGGGAAGAAGCTGCTGTAGAGTGAGCATCTTGAATTTTGGTACAAGTAGAAATGTGTTTAGAATGGATAGGTCCAAAATAGGTCTCCAATCTTTTCCCTTCCTTGGTACCAGGAATAGTCTGGAAAAAAAAAACCTTGACCTTGTTCGTGCGTAGGTACCTCTTGAATAGCTTTCATGTCTATGAGATCTGTAATTTGCCTTTGTGCCTCTGCCCTTTGATTGTGTGGCAGGTTTGGCATGCCTCTCATTTTTGGAAGGGTGTGAAAATGGAATCTGTAGCCTCTGTTTATAATGTCCAGGATCCATTTGTCTTTTGTGACAATATGCCAATTTTTTGAAAATGCCAGTTTTCCTCCTAAGGGTGCTGCCATTTGAGTCTTGCTTGGCATGCAAAGGGGAAAGTCATTGGGCTTGCTTTCTGAATGGTTGCAAGTTATCCTCACCACCTCTTTGTGTAGGAGTTGGCTATTGTCTGCCTCTAAACGATCCTTGGGATTGTCCTCTGCCCCTCGGGCGCCTGTATCTACCTCTTTGGGGTCTGTCCATGGCTGGAAAGGACCAATTTTTGGAAGGCCAATTTCTACTGAAACGTGGGGGTTGTACCTGTAGAAAATATTTCACAGTTTGCATTGATTTAGCCTTTTCCTCCATTTTCCTTAATACCTCCTCAGCATTAGCACCAAATAATACATCCTTTTGTAGAGGGGCATCTAGTAATTTTGCTTTGACATGATCTGGCAAGGATTGTTCCTTGAGCCAGGCATGTCTACGTATGACTGATCCTGTAACAGCAGCTCTACATGAGGCCTCTAGAGCATCAAAACCACATTGTAAGGTATGCTTACCCACTTGTTCTGCACTATGCATCAAATCCTGCAACTCCTTCAAGTCTGGTTGTTCAGGTTGTGACATTTTACTTTTCAATTGTGATAACAAAAACTGTTGGTATTTTAGCATATGGAACTGACAGTTTAAGGCCCTCATGGTTAAGGTAGCCGAGGTATATACCTTTTTTTCCCACCTTTCTAAGGATCTGGAATCTCTCTCAGAAGGTAATGGATTTTTAGCAGTGGAGGCCTTAATTCCCTTGGGTCCCTGTGAGATGGTTTCTGGGTCAGCAGCAAGGCTTTTGTATAGAAATTGGTGAGAGTCAGGAACCCTGTAGTACCTGTCAGGCTTGACTGGGGCTGGAGGTAAAGAATCCGGGTTAAGGCAGGCCTCCGAGTAATCATCATCTAGGATGTCCAAGACAGGAGGTATAGCCAGCGGCCTGTGCTGGGGTAGCAAGAGAAATTCCCTAAGACTTTTCTTGGAATCTGAATAATCTTGGCCTTCCCACTGGAAGTGTTCCCTTAAGGTATGCAAAGTTTCCCCAAATGACTAATCCTCTGGGGTGGATACAGAAGGAATGGACTCATCTGCATCAGAGTCTTCAAAAGGGGAGTAAGAATGTTCCTGATCATCAGAGTGCTCTGAAGTAATGGAGCCCTGATCAGAGGAGGGGGATTCTTCCTCCGCTCTGGGCCTTTTGTCCGATGGGGGTTGAGAACCCCTGATAAGAGTAATTAAATCCTCAGCCATTTTAAGCATCTGTTTTTTAGGCATAGGGCCTGGAGATGGTCCCTGTGTAGCTCGTCTCTTAGAATGCATGGCTGCTTTAGACTTAGTGAAAGCCTTGATGGAAAAAGAAGAGGAAGGTCTGAAGACACCTTGAGAGGAGGCAGACCTGTCCACATTTTGAGATTCAACGCCAAGAGTGGCTTCGGTATCTGTAGTCGGGGTGTGGGCCGAGGAGCCTGCGACCTCAGGCACAGGAAACACCGCCAATGAAGTGTCATCGGTAGTCAGGGGCTGCGTAGACGCCTCGCTGAGAACCGGACCACGTGTAGTCAGCTTTGGTGTGGTGTCGGTAGAGGCCGCGGACCTAGTGTGTCGGTCCTTATCTTTGCGCTTTTTAGACAAAACTTGAGTCGGAGTATCAGACGACATAATATAGGTTAAATGTTTTGCCAAAATAATGCTGGGCAAACTCCGCCCGATGCTTAATGGTGTGTTTGTTGAATGTAGCACAAAAGCGACAGACCGAGACGTCGTGGTCTGGGCCTAAACAAGGAATACAGAGGGAATGGAAATCCTTATGCGGTATTTGCTTCCCACAAGAAATACAATTATTAACTTTGTCTGACATCGGTCTGAGGCAAGAAAAGTTTCCCCAACGGGGTACTTCGCTTTCAAGAAGACTTCGGTTTCAAAATTTTCGTAATTTCAGGAGCTGGCCGACCGGCACTTGCGAACCGTTTCTGCTTCGGGCACCGCGTGGCAAGAAAGACTGAAGAAAATGGCATCGGCTGGTTCCTTTATACCCCTGTCGCACTGACGTCAGGGAAGAAGCGACGACAACCGACGCCGGACCTAGACTTTGGAATTTGGCCAACTGAGGACCCGCCTGACGGCAGGAGAACCCATCTGTTATGACTGCAGCTGTATGCACGATGAACATCAAGCCCGTGCTCCTGAACTATATCAAGTCCATCTACATTATCTGGAAACATGCCTAATCAACTTAATCAAATTTCATCAAACCCACAGGAAACACCTAAGTATAAGTGAAGCAACAAAAACGTTTTCAAAGTGGGTAATCCGCCCTCCCAACTCCCCAAACCCCACTACTTATATATACCAACTTCAAGAAAACACTACAGTGGAGACTACTATAAACATCCCTTGGCCCACTGTAAAGAAAACAAATCCACACCACAGCAAACTAAACGCAGCCTCATACAGACAACACAGACCTCCAAAGCAATGCTAAACGGTATCAACAAAATATACATACACACACGCCCTCCAACCTTCTAAAATGTTAGGGGTATACTATACACATAGCAGGCTACACACAGTCGGCCTGAATTCCAAAGTCTAGGTCAGGTTTTAGTTGCTGTCGCCTCCTCCCTGACATCAGTGCACCAGGGGTATAAAAGATGCAGCAGACACCATTTTCTTAAGTTTTTCTTGCCCCAGATGTCAGGTGCCCCAAAAAGGGTAGGCTAAAAATATGTCTATAAAGCATGCATGCATGCACCAAGTAACAAGTTTCCTTCATTTACAAGCAAATACACCACATAGGTTGTATAGAATAGAGAAGTACGGATAAGGTCCAGCAAAGATAAGGGGGGTGGTGGGTGGGTAACCTGGATTGCAACAGTGAATACACTCGAACATCTACATTTATGGTAGGTACACAACTGTACTATGTTCATCATGTTTCACTGTTGCAGTCATTACAATTGGGCTGAATCCCAAAGCTAAGGTTGGGAGGCTGGTAATGAATAGAATTAGGAGCGGCTATGAGGCCCTGCAGGACTGCAGTGCCCTGGAATTGGAATAGAGTGGTAAATGGTAGTGCTTTGTAAAAGTGTGCACTGAACTCCAGGTTGCAGCCTCTAAAATGTCTTTGGTTGGAACTCCTCTGAGGAAGGCTGCTGAAGTGGCTGCTGCTCTGGTGGAATGTGGCCTAATGCCCTTAGGCACTGATTTGCCATGTTGAGAATAGCATAAACGAATGCAGTGACCTATCCACTTTAAAATAGTCTGCTTTGAGATAGCCTTTCCTTGTGATACTGCAGCATATGCTCTATTGCAGAAAATTGCATCGGCTGGTTCCTTTATACCCCTGTCGCACTGACGTCAGGGAAGAAGCGACGACAACCGACGCCGGACCTAGACTTTGGAATTTGGCCGACTGAGGACCCGCCTGACAGCAGGAGAACCCATCTGTTATGACTGCAGCTGTATGCACGATGAACATCAAGCCCGTGCTCCTGAACTATATCAAGTCCATCTACATTATCTGGAAACATGCCTAATCAACTTATCAAAATTTCATCAAACCCACAGGAAACACCTAAGTATAGAAGAAGCAACAAAACGTTTTCAAAGTGGGTAATCCGCCCAACTCAACCCCAACTTATATATACCAACTTCAAGAAAACACTACAGTGGAGACTACTATAAACATCCCTTGGCCCACTGTAAAGAAAAAACCACACAAAACAAAGCAACACCACACCAACGCAAGCCTCCAGACAACACAGACCTCCAAAGCAATGCTCCATCAAAAAAATAATATACACACACACAACCTTCTAAAATGTTAGGTATACTATACATATAGCAGGCTACACACAGTATACACATCCAAGGTCTAGGTCAGGTTTTGTTTTGCTGTGTCTCCCTCCTCCTGACATCAGTGCACCAGGGGTAAAAAAGCAGCAGATTTCTTTTTTTTTCTTTTTTTCTTGCCCAGTTGCCCCAGTGCCCCAAAGGGTAGGCTGCTAAATCTATAAAGCATGCATGCATGCACCAAGTAACAAGTTTCCTTCATTTACAACACCACATACCACATATAGAATAGAGAATAGTAAGTAGGGATAAGGTCCAGCAAAGATAAGGGGGTGTGGGTGGTTAACCTGGATTGCAACAGTGAATACACTCAACATCTACATTTATGGTAGGTACACAACTGTACTATGATCATCATTGTTCACTGTTGCAGTCATTACAATTGGGCTGAATCCCAAAGCTAAGGTTGGGAGGCTGGTAATAAATAGAATTAGGAGCGGCTATGAGGCCCTGCAGGACTGCAGTGCCCTGGATTTGGAATAGAGTGGTAAATGGTAGTGCTTTGTAAAAGTGTGCACTGAACTCCAGGTTGCAGCCTCTAAAATGTCTTTGGTTGGAACTCCCTGCTGAAGTGGCTGAATGTGGCCTGTGGCTGCTGGGCACTGGTGGCCTATGTTGAGTAGGCTGAGAACGAATGTGTTGAATGCATATAGCAGAAATAGTGTGACCTATCCACTTTAAAATAGTCTGCTTTGAGATAGCCTTTCCTTGTGATACTGCAGCATATGCTACCAGTAATTGCGCATCGGCTGGTTCCTTTATACCCGTGTCGCACTGGCGTCAGGGAAGAAGCGGCGACAACCGGCCTTGGACCTAGACTTTGGAATTTGGCCAACTGAGGACCCGCCTGACGGCAGGAGAACCCATCTGTTATGACTGCAGCTGTATGCACGATGAACATCAAGCCCGTGCTCCTGAACTATATCAAGTCCATCGACATTATCTGGAAACATGCCTAATCAACTTAATCAAATTTCATCAAACCCACAGGAAACACCTAAGTATAAGTGAAGCAACAAAAACGTTTTCAAAGTGGGTAATCCGCCCTCCCAACTCCCCAAACCCCACTACTTATATATACCAACTTCAAGAAAACACTACAGTGGAGACTACTATAAACATCCCTTGGCCCACTGTAAAGAAAACAAATCCACACCACAGCAAGCTAAACGCAGCCTAATACAGACAACACAGACCTCCAAAGCAATGCTAAACGGTATCAACAAAATATACATACACACACGCCCGCCAACCTTCTAAAATGTTAGGGGTATACTATACACGTAGCAGGCTACACACAGTCGGCCTGAATTCCAAAGTCTAGGTCAGGTGTCAGTTGCTGTCGCCTCCTCCCTGACATCAGTGCACCAGGGGTATAAAAGATGCAGCAGACACCATTTTCTTAAGTTTTTCTTGCCCCAGATGTCAGGTGCCCCAAAAAGGGTAGGCTAAAAATATGTCTATAAAGCATGCATGCATGCACCAAGTAACAAGTTTCCTTCATTTACAAGCAAATACACATAGGTTGTATAGAATAGAAATGGGATAAGGTCCAGCAAAGATAAGGGGGGTGGTGGGTGGGTAACCTGGATTGCAACAGTGAATACACTCGAACATCTACATTTATGGTAGGTACACAACTGTACTATGTTCATCATGTTTCACTGTTGCAGTCATTACAATTGGGCTGAATCCCAAAGCTAAGGTTGGGAGGCTGGTAATAAATAGAATTAGGAGCGGCTATGAGGCCCTGCAGGACTGCAGTGCCCTGGATTTGGAATAGAGTGGTAAATGGTAGTGCTTTGTAAAAGTGTGCACTGAACTCCAGGTTGCAGCCTCTAAAATGTCTTTGGTTGGAACTCCTCTGAGGAAGGCTGCTGAAGTGGCTGCTGCTCTGGTGGAATGTGGCCTAATGCCCTTAGGCACTGATTTGCCATGTTGAGACTAGCATAAACGAATGCAGTGACCTATCCACTTTAAAATAGTCTGCTTTGAGATAGCCTTTCCTTGTGATACTGCAGCATATGCTACCAGTAATTGCTCTGTCAAGTAGAAGCGCAGTTGTCTGTGTATGTCAAAGAATGCAGAAGTTTCTCACCCTTATTCTGTGGGTTTGGATAAAAGATAGGCAAATGAATAGCTTGGTAGAGGGCCACACTGGACACTACCTTAGGCATAAATGTGGGGTTTGTCCTTAGAGAAACCCTATCTGGATGGAAAATGATAAAAGGTTCCACAGCCATGAGTGCCTGCAGCTCTGAGACTAGTCTTGCAGAGGTTATTGCTAGAAGAGCTGTTTTCCATGATAAAAATTTTATATCAGCTGTAGCGGCTGGTTCAAAAGGAGGCAGAGTGAGTTTTTCCAAGACATAATTGAGGTCCCATGCAGGTATTGATGATCTCCTTGGAGGCCGTAAGTTTTTGGCTCCTCTGAGGTACTGCCTTAATAAAGGATGAGAAAAAATAGGTGGCTCTGTATTGTAAAGAGCCGAAATGGCAGAGGCATGAATCTTAATTGATGAAAAGGACAGGCCTTTGTCCAGCATCTCAGTTAAGTATTGCAAAATCTGAGGGATATTTGGAACAATCATGTCAATTCCTTGTGCCTGGTTCCAAGCACAAAATGTCTTCCATTTTTCTGCATAAGATTTTCTGGTACTCGGCCTCCTGGCCTCCAAGATAACATCCTTCACCGCTTTAGAGAGGTGTGATTTGAAAAGCTACATTATCCGCTGTGCTGCCAGATTTACCGTCCTGAGTTAGCTGTGCAGGATCAGACTGTTTTGTTGGGTCAGTAAGTGAGGAATTTGAGGTAATGTCCAAGCTGGGTATTGAGTCAAGTTCCTTAGGATTGGGTACCAGTGGCGTGGCCAGTCTGGGGCAATCAGTAAAATTTTTGGCTTTTCTTGTCTGACCTTTAGGAGTACCTTGGGTAAGAAAGGCAGTGGGGGAAAGGCATATACTGTTATGTTTTTCCAGCTGAAAGATAGAGCATCCACTCTCCATGCTTGCTTGTGATAAGTCCTTGTGCATAATCTCTGTAGTTGGCAATTGTGAGGGGAGGCAAATAGATCTATGCCCAGGCATCCCCAATTCCTTGTTATCATGTTGAAGACATGTGGATCCAATTTCCACTCGTGGGGATCCATGATGTTTCCGCATAATTTGTCTGCCAGAGTATTTATCCTTCCTGGCAGGAATTGTGCTTGCAGATGTACTTGGTAAGTCAATGATGTGTCCCACAAAGTCATGGCTAGTCTGCAAAGGGGGTAGGAATGTGTGCCTCCCTGCTTGTTTATGTACCCCATGACTGTAGTATTGTCAGTCTTTATCAGTAGTTGTCCTGGATGAAGTGGGACCTTGAAGGCTGTCAGGGCATTTTGAACAGCTAGCATCTCTTTCTGATTGATATGTGGATGCATTTGGATTGCGGACCATGAGCCCTGAATACATCTTCCTGCCATGTAGGCCCCCCAGGCATAATCCAATGCATCTGTTGTCAATGGCTGTCTGGCTGGGGGTATGGTGAATGGCTGCCCCTTGTTGTGGTGACAGGCCTTTGCCCACCATCGAAACTCCTGTAGCAGGCAGGGAATGAGTGTAATTATTGCTTCTAGGCTGTGGCAATGTTGAGTCCAAACACTTTTAGATACCATTTTAGTTTCCTCATATGCAGTCTTGCATATGGAATTAGTAGAATGCAGGATGCCATGAAGCCCAAAGCCTGCAGAATTTTTCTTGCAGTTAAATGGGTGTTTGTTGCCAACCTTTTGAAATAAGTAGTCAGTTGCCTTTGTCTGGCGTGAGATAAGCCATCTGGGCAGTTGTATTTAAGCTTGCACCCAGGAATATTATCTCTTGGCAGGGTACAAGTTTTGATTTATTTTCGTTTACTGTGTACCCTAGGCATGTTAATAATCTTTTTACAAACGCCAGATGCTGTAGTAGAATGTCCATGTTCTCTCCTTGAATAAGGCAGTCATCCAAGTAAGGATATATTTGCATTCCTCTTTGTCTGCAAAATGCAATTACTGGTGCCAGGCATTTTGTGAAGACCCTGGGCGCAGTAGATAAGCCAAAGGGCAGTGCAGAGAATTGTTAGTGCATTGAGCCAGCTATGAATCTGAGGTATCTTCTGCATGATTATCTGATTGGGACATGCAGGTATGTCTCTTTTAGGTCTAAAGTTACAAGCCAAGCTTTCTTGCCCAGCATGGGCAGAAGCTACTGCAGAGTCAACATTTTGAATTTTGGAATATCCAGGTATGTGTTTAGAATAGATAGAGCCAGTATTGGCCTCCAGGCTTTGTCCTTTCTGGGCACCAAGAAAAGTCTTGAATAAAATCCTTGTCCCTGCTCTTGCTGTGGTACTTGAATAGACATGTCCATGAGTGATGAAACTTGTTTGGAACCTGTAACGTTGTGACACTATGTTCAAGACCCACTTGTCCTGGGTGATAAGGTGCCAGTTTTGAGAAAAAAGTGCTAGTTTTCCCCCTAAAGGAGCTGCCAGAAGATAAGTGCTTGGCGCTGGTAGGGGGAAGTCATTGGGACTGCTTTCTGTATGGCTGTGATTTGTCTTCTCCGCTTTTGGAGGTAGAAGTACCCCATTGTTTAGACCTGTATGAGCCTTGGGGCTGGGATCTGCCTCTAGGGCGTCTGTATCCGCCTTTTTGTGGCCTGACACTGGAAAGGACCAATTCTTTGTAAGCAGTGACATAATGTATTGCTGATATTTAAGCATATGAAACAGACAATTTAAAGCCTTTATATCCAAGGTGGCAGAAGTGAAAATGTTTTTCCCCTATCTGTCCAGTGCCCTGGAATCTCTGTCAAAGGGGGTAGGATTTTTTGCAGTGGAAGCCTTGAGCCCTTTGGGACCCTGAGACATAGTTGCAGCAGGGTTTTTAAAAAGAAATTTGTGGGAGTCTGGAACCCTGTAGTATAGGTCTGGCTTAACAGGAGCTGGAGGGTAAGGAGTCAGGAGTCAGACTGGACTCTGAAAATACATCTACAATGTCTAGCACAGGTGGAATAGCCAGGGGTCTGTGCTGAGGCAGTAAAAGAAAGTCTCTGAGCCTTTTCTTAGATTTTGAATAATCCTGGCTCTCCCAGTGGAAATGTTCCCTCATGGTATGCAATGTTTCCCAAAAGAATCCTCAGGAGGAGAAGCTGAGGGGATATATTCATCAGCATCAGAATCCTCATAAGGAGGAAGAGAGTATTCCTGATCAGAAGAGGAATCAGATGAAATGGAAACCTGATCTGAAGATTCATATTCTACCTCTTGCCTAGGCCTCTTGTCAGGAGGGGGATGAGAACCCCTGAACAAAGTAATCAGGTCTTCGGCCATTTTGAGCATCTGTTTTTTTAGGCATGGAGGCCTGTTCATGGGGCTGTTGTACTTGTTTCTTTGTCTTTAAAGCTGCTTTAGTCTTTGCCTTTGAAGCAAAAGTAGTTTTAACATACAATTGTGTAGGCCTGAAAACGCCCTCAGAAGACTATGCCTGCTCAGCGGCTCCGGACCTATCTGAGAGAATGGTTTCCAAAGTTACAGTACCCTGAGTTTCTGTAGGCCTGGTTGACTCCACGTGGGAGTCGGTATCGGCCTGCGGCTCTAAAGTAGCAGTCGTCAGGGGCTGCAAAAGCGCCTCACTGAGAACCGGCGACTGGCCTACAAGAAGCCTCATCGTTTGTTTTGGACCTCGGATGCCTGTCCTCTTTTTCTTTGCATTTTTTTGTAAACTCCGGTAGTCGGCTGTTCGACGCCATTATATAATTGAATCTTCTGCCAAAGTAATGAAATGCAAAATCGTACCGACACTTAATAGTGCGTTTGTTAAATCTAGCACAAAACCGACCACTAGCAACGTCGTGGTCCGGGCCTAGGCAAGGAATACAGCAAGAATGAAAATCCTTATGAGGTATTTGTTTCCCACAAGAAATACAATTATTAACTTTTTCTGACATCGGTCTGGAGCAAGAAAAAAAAGTTTCCCCAATGGGGTACTTAGCTTTTAATGAATACTTCGGATCTGAAATTCGAACTTGAAAATCTCAGGAGTCGGCCGACCGGCACTTGCGAACTGCTTTTGCTTCGGGCACCACGCAAGAAAGACTGAAGAAAATGTCATCAGCTGCATCTTTTATACCCCTGGTGCACTGACGTCAGGGAGGAGGTGACAGCAACCGACGCCGGACCTAGACTTTGGAATTCAGGCCGACTGCGGGTAGCCGGCCAGCAGGATAACCCAATTGTAATGACTGCAACAGTGAAACATGAACATCTAGAGAATGTCACTTCTAAAAATACAGATCAAAGTCAGAACAGTAAACCTGGTCATGACTGATCATCAAAACAAGCCTAGGAAATAGTTTAGGAATTCTCTTTCTTATACAAGTACTTACCTTATTTAAGCCATCTGGAAAGGACTCAACAGAAAACCACTGACAATTGCTTCTTTGCGGCAAAAAAGATTGCAAGGACTGCTCAAGTAGCGCCTCTCTATATATGCTGGATGCAAAGTCAGCCGTCAGACAAGGAGTAGACATGCTCGCAAAAGACATCCAAAGAAAGCTTTGCAAGTTTACCTGGAAAGCTAGACATCTGACTTCAGCATATTCAATGAATATAGCTTACTAACAGCTTAAGACTGCAACAGGTAATCTGAAGACAAAAGTAGATGCATACCACTAAAGTAGCTTATACACACCAACACAAGATGGACTTATCCTCATGACAAGTGATGTTCCTACTTTTTTGGGGGTGGGGGGGTCAAAGTTTAAAAAAAACAATATTTCTACTACACTGACGAGTCAGTCTTTGAGGATGCGTTACTCTACTCAACACTATCCTGCTGCTGAGAATAGTAACAAGACACATGAAAGCACATCAGCACTACAAATTAATTTATAGGTTCATAGGAGGTTACTAGGCTAGCTGTCCTACAGCCCTTACAAGCCTAGCCATGTTAATCATGAGTTGCCTCAATTGTCCTTGGTTAGACAGATGTAATTTGCAGTATGAGTCTATGATAAACACAAACTACCCCTTGCCCAGGAGGGACGTGGGTGCCACCCCCAGGGTGGATTTGCAGTCTCCCATCTATTTGTCCAGGTTAGGGTCAGTGAGGAGCTCTGCTTTACATGAATTGGAAGTTTATTCCAGAGCAGCAGAAATCTCTGGGAGATACAGCTGTCTCTCCAGCATGTTCTGTTAATGTCACAGCTAGGTTAAGATCCCTACAGTGAGTGACTCTTGTGCAATTTGACTTGTCGATGTGCAGCACATCCATCAGGTCAGGGACAGAGACTGCCCTGTAGGTCAGACACAAGTCATCACTCAGCAGCCCACATGATTACACAGCACAGTAACAGAACTTTCAGTCTATCCACATAAGTTACGGTTTAAAGGTACTGTATTTTCTTGGTGAGAAACCTCTGTGGTCTCTACAGCTGCTGCAGGTGTCTGGTGAGGTACATGCAGAAGGGAGCATTGTACTTTATTAATGGTCTGATGAGGGTAAAGTGGAGTTATAACATCCTTAGACCTGGATGCAATGCCATTATTCAACAGATGCACAACGTAGAAGGTTTTCCTTACCACTATGAAAACTTGGTAGTCGAAGTTCAGATTGCTATCTAACCTGTGTTCCCACATCTCACACCACTGGGTTTGAATTTAGATGGATGCTGTCAATATTGTAATTAACAGGGAACTCCACTATGCCAAAGGGGATAGTAATGCATTTTTTTGTGTTTAGTTGCAGACCGTGGCTTTGGCACCAGTCATTTGTCAGTGTTAGTCCCTCCTGTAATAGGTTAACATAGATGGGGACTCTATTGCACCCAATTTGCAATCATTAGTGAACATGGTAAGCCAAAGGCAGTCTACTTTAGCCTGGACTTCCGAGATACAGACTGCAAACAGTTAAGGGCCCAGCACAAACCCTTGTGGTATGCCACTGGTGACGGGTCTACTGGTAGTGGTATAGTCACCAACTCTGACAGTATGTATTCTGTCGGTGAGTCAGCTGGCTACCCATCTAGTGATGCAAGGGTTAATCCCCAGTTGAGAGAGTTTTGCAATGATACTCGAGCAGGGTATTGTGTCAAAGACTTGGCTAGGTTAAGATAGGCACCGTCTTACCTTCAAATCCAGGGCCTTGGACACTTTCTCAAAGAAGTCTACTAGGCTTAATAAGCATGATCTACCCCTTAAAGAAGCCTAATTGGGCTGGGTCTAGATATAAACCATCAAATGCTAAATTCAAGAAAAAACACACACTCCACCAGGCCAGCGAGTCACAGGCTTGAAATTGTCACAGCCTTTTATTAAAACAAGAAAAAAGCGCAGTAAAATCCTCTAGCGCCTTGGCTACCATTAGCCTTTACAGAATCTTTCTTTTTTATTAAATTCCTTTTATACAATAAAATACTTCCCAACATTCAATTATGCAATTAAGATGTGCTTTTTTTTCACTAATCAGACCCATCATAGAGTACAATGCCCCATTTGGGATGCACCTTACAAGACACCTGCAACAGCTGAAAAGGCCACAGAAGTACCTCACCAAGAGGATTACTGGCATCAAACAGATGCCCTATGCAGCCCAACTGAAAAAAACTCCAGCTGTACTCGGTTGCATACCGTTTACTCAGATGATCTCTGCCTGACATACAAGGCCATGTCCAACCCAGAATTGATGGACATGCTCCACCTAAACAAAAAACAAATCCCCAACAGCCACACACTCTAGGGATCTAAACCTCACCACAACAATAAATAGGAGGTGCTGGAAAGATAGATTCCTGTCCCAGAGACTCCCCATGCTTTGGAACAGGATTCCAATCTACATTAGGCAGAGCCCCTCACTAACACTCTTCAAGAGAAACCTTGACGAGTGGATGGGAAATAGAAAATTTACTCCAGGGATCACTGCAGTGCCTCTGCTGGACAGAGGCACAAGGAACTAATGACTCTGCTGGACAGAGGCACAGGGAACTAATCTAAGAGGGGTGTCGAAAGCCAACACATTCTGGCTAGGCTTATAGATGCCCTCGGGCAATCAGCCTAGTACTTACTTATGAACCATGATTTAAAACCTTAAACTAAACTCAAATAATATAATACACTTTGCCCTAGGGGTCTTAATAAGGAATGCAACTGGAAATGTTTTTTATGATTTTACTGTGCTTTTTTCTATCAGCTAGCAGGTTGGCAATTTCCTCTGGTGTAGTATGAGTGGTACCATCTACTACCAGTTCGGCACATAGCTGGACATTCCCTTTTACATTTCGGACATAGTTAAAGAATGGCTTATGCTTATCCTTAAGCTAGGGGATGCTATTTTACCTTGGAAATTAGCTTTAGAGGACTTTACAAGACTTCGGATTTGCTTGTTCAAGCTGTGGAGGGAATTTTTCCTCTGTTGAATCAGCTCCCTCTTGTTCTTTAGACATTAACTGCTTCCTTTTATTATACAACCCGTTTAAAATTGGGGTCCACCAGGGTGGCTTGTTTTTTCAGAAAGATCTGATTTTAATCTTATCAGGCACAGCAGAGTCTATACGCTTGCTTAAGTATTTATACAGGGCATTTGTGTACACCTCTGCATAGGAGTCATTGTTGTTCATGTCTGCAGGAGGTCTAAAACTTTTTATACCATCGCTTAATAGGCTGGAGTTTACTTTGGAAAAGTTTTTTTTTTTTTTTAGCTTTTTTTTTATTGCTTCTGTGGTGGTGACTGACACGTTCAATGGTTACTTCAACAAAACTGATTTATGGTCTGAACTTACCATGGTGGGCATCACAAAGGGGGGAGTGTGGTGACCCCCATGTTGGTTAGTAATATGTCTAGGACACATTAGAGCCCCTTGTGGGGGAGCAGACTATCTGTTCCAAAATATTTGTACTGACAAAGTCCAAGAACCTCTGGGTAAGCATGTTCGTACTCATGCGTGTCATCCAGTCGATGGAAGGATATTTGAAATCTGCCATGACTAAGGTGTTGGGCTGTATGGCAAGTGACTCCATTAAGTCCAGGTAGGCAGTGTGCTTTTCTTGGTTCATGGCAGGGGACCTACAGTTAGCAATGATGTGGTAGGATATTTTGCCTAGAGTTAACTGGACAAAGAGTAGTTTGAGAGAATCATACTGTCTCGAAGTGTACTTGGCTTTAATGAAGATGGATACACCTCCACCTTTAGTTCTTTCATACTCATTTTGGGGTCTGAATGAGTGGAAAGTGCATGGCCAGGGTATTGTCCACGGCCTTGAACCATGTCTCAAGTGACTGCACAGATGTCAGCATCTTCCAGTGTGAGAAGTGCTTCCAGGGAGTACAGTTTCTTGTTTAGACTCCTAGCATTAAGGAGCAGAACCTTGGGTTTGTCTTGAGTGGATTTTGTTACATAGGATATTTCGCTGTTTTAACATTGCCTAAAAAAGGCACTAGGGGGGAGGCAAGCACATTTGCCAGTATTAAAAGCCTAGAGGAGACAAGTGCAGACCATCACTGGCACAGCTGCGTGACCGGCCAACCATGTCTTCCCAGGCTGACAGATACTGGATCCCCCTAGACAGACACAAAAAGCTAAGCCAATTGCTGAAGTCAGTTATTTTTTGCTTACATTGTGGCATCATCTGGGGTGAAGATAGAATTGTGGCTTAGAGCTAGTATCATTCCTGTCTGGGACACAGAGTTCAGTCAGGTCTCTCTTCATATAGTCCAGAGTGGTACAATATGAAGTCATTCACCCTAACGTGGACTATGACAGAGTCATAATGGTATTTGTTGAGTGACCTGAGTGCATGTGTGATTTGACAGAACCTGGCACCTGACAGGCAGCTGACAGTGACCTTGTCCAGCCTGGTGAGGGGAACATCTGTCTTTCTCACTATGTAGTCTACTATGACCAAGACATTAGGATTTGAGGTGTTTTGTCTTGGGGGCTTATTTGCTGAGACACTGGTGTATGTGTTATTACGTGTGGTGGTTTCTATTTGCATAGCAATGTGTGCAAGTGGTTTACGTTTGGGCGGTCTCTGAACTTCTGGTAGGCTTTTAGTGAGTACCTCTGCATATCTGGGTTTATGTGTCGTGATGTAATTTTCTGAGACAGATGAAGTGTGTGTGCTGGCAACCTGTTTGATGCCTGATTTGCTGTTATGTGAAAAAAATGATTCCAATTTCAGTGCAATTACATCTCTCACATAAGAGTATTAATTTTAGAAGTAAGTGGTTGTCAATAAACACAAGGGAATTACTACATTGTCTCAGGATGACCCTGTCAATCAGGCTGACCAGTGAATTGATGGAAAACTGCCCATCCATTATAACAGGTTTTTACCGTATGTACTATTAGAGAAGGGAGTGAGCTAGTTTGACCAGATTTCATGGTAGGACTAAAAGATGCTTGTTCTATTGATGGCTATGGACAAGTGTGTCAACACTGCTCAGTCTACCCGTAGTGCAGTAAGGAAGCTTGGGAGGGTTCCACTGACAGATGTCTAGGGAAAAACGGAGTTTCAAGGGGTTTTCCATCTATAGAGGGCACCACTAACCCCTGTTGTACAGTGTGCAGCAACACGCAAATGCAAGGCTTAAATACAGGTGAAATTAAAACACTTTCAAAATAATCTGCCAATAGGAAAGCGCACAATGAAATTTCTCCAGCAATCCCAACTCAGACAAGGCTGGATCCACTCTCTTCTGCCACAAGGGTGCAGGGGAGCCCTTCTTAATGTAAGATGGCTGGTTTAATGCTCAAGTGAATCAATAACAGGCTAGATTCAATAGGTCTGATCCTAGCCTATACTACCTATGCATCAGAACAGTGTAAATCAAGTGCAGAGAAGTGCAAAAATAGATGGAGCACTTCCCGTGTTTCCCAGCTCAGACAGACCAGGTAAACACCTAGTGCCACCAGATGAACAATCCCAATCCTCCCAACAGAAAAGGAGCCCCCCCAAGTGAGATTCTACCACAAACAAAGAAATGCACAGTAGTGCACTTTAAACAGCTTTTGAGAGTGTGATTATTCAATAAAAGTACTTCACTTTGAATAAATGAGTCAAGAGCCACTCAATGGTACAGAATCTATAAAAACAACAAACTAATTAATGAGCTCTCCAGCCAATAAAAACTACATTCAGAAATTTTAAGCATTTCCCAAATCTAAACAGACCAGGCTACCTCCCAGTGCACTAGAAGGAAAACCCACTGACGACCTGATGTAAAAACAAGTACTTGCTAGAGTGTAAAAATGCACTACTTTATCCAACAGCTAGGTAGATACAGTCAGATCAAGTAGAACAGACAGGAAAAATGCACTTTTTCAATATATGCACAAGGAAAGGCAAGTTAATAATTCAGGATATCAACAGCAGTATATAAAGGGATGAGCTTACCAATCTCAATTTACAGTAAGGGTGGGCATCTTAAAGTCACCAGGTTTAAAAAGAAGTTCAGTCAATGGGAAGGCAGTTGGAAAACACAGCAGGGAATCACCATCAGTGCTTTAGTTTAAGCAAGCTTCAGATATTTTTCAGGCAAAGACAGACAGACAGAATTTCAGAGTCTAATTATCACTCAAACTTCAATGAGCAGTTCAATGTGAACAAGTATGGTAAAACACCTCTATTAGACACAAACAGTCCAAACCCCTGTAATTATTCAGTCTGAGGTGAAATTCAGGCTGCCTAAATCAGACTAAATGCTCCATCACCCTAGCACTTCAACTCTTTTGCAGCTTTCACAAAACATGTGTTTTCAGAAAAGCTTACCTCAGCTTCTGCTTCAATTTTGTCCTCTTTTACCATCTTTTCCACCATCCTCTCTGCCAAAGGCAGAAACATGGTTTTTGAAAGCTTTTCATCCTGAGCTGAAATGGACTAAAGAAAAACAAGACACAAATTGATTAGGAAAAGCTTAAGTGCTCTACTGCCAGAAATACCACAATTTCATTAATCGCAAAGGCTGTTTTAACAATTCAGACTTTAAAAATAAATTAGCCAGGTTTCCATGCAACTTTGGCAACAGTACTGTTAAAACTTTCCAGTTTACACCTCCTACAACTTTCCACCATCCTCATTCTAGTATCCAGCCTCTGTGTGTGACACACACACACACACACAGGGTTTTGAATTAATAATGGTTTTATTACAAAAAAATGCTTTAATCCCAGTGCAGCATCTACCAACAGCCAAATGTCAAGCCACCAGCTAAGATCAATTCAACTACTTCCTCCATTCTGACAAAGGGCAACAGTCACACACAGCAATGATGAAGAAACATGCAAGTGCACTAACTATACATTTCATACACCAGTCTAAAATTGCCATGCAAAGCACAACCGTGTACTACTGCTTAAAGCCTAACCAAGGAAACTGTCATATTCCAATGGGTTATTTCTCTTTCCCTGCAATAAGCAGACCTACTATCAGAGTGCAGTCATTTAATACCAATAAGTCTGTATTATCTCACATACATGAAAATTCTTAAGCATACCACCAATACCATAATCGCGGAATTCATTCATATGAAATTACTAAACACTGCATAAAGATGGACAAGGGGAAGAAAGGGGAATTATAGTTTTCTTACTGGTCATTCAGTTTAGGTGTACGTTCCATCCATGATCAGGCAGTGAACTGATACAGGCAGACTTCCACATCTCAGCTGGAAGAGACAGAAAAGTCTGAGTCCCAAGGATACACCCCTACCCCATAATCCTCAATCACCATTCAGTCCAAAGTTGCAGAGTATCCATTAAGTAAAATTAGCACATGCAGCCTGCAGTCTTGGATAACAAGGCTCATGGAAAGGGGAAGTCTGACAGTAAGAGGACACCCCCACTCCAAAAACCCAGTCAACCCTCTGCTCCAGTCTGCAAGCTCCACATTTACAGTGAACTAATGTAATAGAAAGCAGGGTTAACAACTGTAAAGCATGTCTCACCTTTGTCAATACCAAGGTCAAGCAAAAACAAAAGAAACCCGACAACGCAGATACAATGGTACACTTTCAAAAAAGCAGCCAGTATAGAAATGCCAACACACAACCAGGGGAATACAAGCAAAAATGTATAACTTGCGGATTTGCTTCTATCACATGCAACAATCTAAAGATTGCCAAGCTGTACTGACAGCAATAAAGGTTGCTACTTTTAAAAGGTTAGGTAACCAATTTGCTAAGAGCTACAAAGATCATACAGATAAGTCTACAATCCTGGCTCAAACCCGGAAACAAGCAAGCCCAGTCTCAAAAATATTATTTTACAACAATAAACTTGGTACTGACGCACCTTGGCAAGCATTCTTAGTGGGGAAAAAATCTATCAATTAAATGTACACTTTTCTACATTTCTGACTATGCTTACATTGCAATAGTCTGCTCCCCATGAAAAAATAGAAATTTTTCTAGAAAATGGTCATTACCTGACAAATTATGTTGCGAGGAAAAGAGGATACTACTTGCTGAATGAACAATCTTAAAAAAAAACGATTTTATGTACAAAAGTTAATATCTCCTATTTGCTTTGCAAGCCTATCTTTAACATACACTTTCAAAAAAGCAGCCAGAGTGAAACCTTCCATCAGAAGGACAAAGGCTATAGAATTAGAAGTAATGTACTCACCATAACGTTCCATCTGAGTAGGTGTATTCATTTGTCTGCAACCTGTGGGTTATGGATCCGATATCGGATCCGAACCGGCATAGTTTTCCAGCTATGGATCCAAGCTCTCAGCTCCTCCCCTCACCCATAATGCCCTGCTCTACCCTCATGACCTCAGATCGAGCAACAATACCCTCAAAAGGGTAACAAGGAATATGCAGGAAACTGAAAGGCCAGGGGATAGGAGGACAATGAATACACCTACTCAGATGGAACGTTATGGTGAGTACATAACTTCTAAATCTGAAGTAGGATATTCATTTGTCTGCAACCTGTGGGACAGAGTCCCCAGCTACCTGAATCTTGGGCGCCATCATGGAAGGATATTCCGAGCACCCCGTGAGCCAAAGGATGCTCTACCCCTAGATGCAAGATCCAACTTATAGTGAGAAATAAATGTATGAGATGAAGCCCACGTGGCTGCTGCACAAATATCATCTAGAGGAATCCTAGCCTTGAAGGCTGCCGAGGTAGATACTGACCGGATTGAATTGGCATGAACAGCCTTCCTGACGCTTGATAAGCCAATAAAATGCACTGTGAAATCCAGCGGACAGAGAAACTTTAGAAATTGGCTTGCCCAAATTGAATTTTGCAAAGGAAATAAACAGCTGGTCGGATTGCCTATGACCAGCTGTCCTGTTGAGATAAAATCTTAGTTGCCTGTGAACATCTAGTGAGTGTAGCCTATATTCACCTTTGTTTTCATACTTAGGAAGAAAACAGGGAGGTTAATGGATTGATTGATGTTTGCTTCAGTTTTAGGAAGGAAGGACCTGAGGGAGACACGGTCCGATAAAAACCAAGTAAGGAGGTTTAGCTGATAAAGCTTGAAGTTCAGAAACTCTCTTGGCTGATGTAATGGCTACCAAAAGGCTGTCTTGTAAGACAAGAATTTGAGATCCACTGTAGCCGCTGGCTCGAAGGGGAGCGGTCAAGGCCTGTAGGACCAAAGAAAGGTCCCAAGGAGGAACTACTTGCTTTATAGGGGCCTGAGAAGGAAAGTACCCTAAGAAATGTTTTGCACAATTTGGCTGACATAAGAGGATTAGACTCTTGACCAATGTGATAGTGAGAAATTGCCGCCAGTTGAACTTTGACTGTGGAACTGCTGGCACCATCATTAAAGAGAGAGGTTAGAAAATCAAGCACTACAGGGAGAGGAACCGTGAAGGATCTAGGCCTTGCCCGCCCACACAGAGAAACGTTTCCATTTGCTTCGTAAACCTTTCTAGTGGATGGTTTATGAGCCGCCACCAAAATAGCCTTTACCGTGAAGAAATACCGAGTCCTTATCAAGAGTGGAACTGGAGCAGCCAAGCGGTCAGCTTCAGGTTGTCCAGGTTCGAGGAGGAATGCAGGATGGATGGGATATCAGATCCGGAATGGGATCTAGAATCCAAGGAGGATTCACCGAGTGAGACCTTAGGAAGGGGAACCAGATCTGTCGAGGCCAGAATGGAGCAATGAGAATCATTCTGCAACCCACCCGAGAGGCTTTCTGAAGAACTTGCAGCATCAGAGGCAAGGTGGATAGGCATACAGAAGACCGGGTGGCCAAGCATGCACCAGAGCCTTGGGTACCTCCGGAGGAGGTATTAGAGCGAAAAAACTGTCGCACTTGGTGTTTGAGGGAGAAGCAAAAAGATCGCATGAAGGCGTTCCGCTACTTGACAATTGAGAGACCACGGGGTCAGAATGGTGCGACTGAGCTTGTCCGCTAGGATGTTGGACCGAATGAGAAAGCGATTGCGGAGATTGCCCATTCCCAAACTGTCATGGCCGCTCGACAAAGAGGGTAAGACCTTGTTCGGCGTTGCTTGTTGATGTACCAGACAACAGACATATTGTCCGATTGAATCGCAATTGTTCCCAAGGGAAGAAAGTCCTGAAGTGCTAGCAACGCCAAGAGCACTGCTCTCATCTCTAGAACATTGATATGCAGTAAGGTCTCTGAATCGCTCCACGGCCTTGGACTGTCCGAGTGCCCCCACCGGAGGCGCCCGTGGTCACCGTGGCGAGAGGGGAGAAGACAAATGGGCGACGAGATCCGGGAGTGGAGCCACCACAAGAGGGACCGCTTGCAAGCCTTGCTGATCGCTATGGGATGATGCATGGGAGAGCAAGGTATGACCACTGTACTAAGAGCCCACTGTAGAATGCGATATTGAGCCTGGCAAGAGGAAGAAGTGCTATCGAGCCATGGACCCTAGAGCCCTCAGGACCAACTCCGCTGGAACAGAACATGAATGGAGAATGGCCCGCACCTGGAGCTGCAGATTTAGAACTCTGTCCGCAGTGAGGAAGGCTCAGAACTCCTTGTGTCTAGTCTGGCCCCTATGAAATCTAAGAGCTGAGTGGGTGCCAGGTTGGACTTGTTTGTATTTATTGTGATGCCCAGAAATGGAGCAAGATGGAGAAAGGAGTCTCACAGAGAAGTAGATGCCTTGTTGGGGCGGTAAGGAGCCAGTCGTCCAGGTAGGGAAAGACCTGCACCCCTGAAGCCTCAGGTGGGCCGCTACCACTGCTAGTACTTTGGTAAACACCCTGGGGCTGTGGTGAGACCAAAGGGAAGGACCCGAACTGGTAGTGACTGGCTCCCAGCCGAAGCGGAGAAACCTCCTGGAGCGCCTGTCCATTAGGATGTGGTAGTACGCGCCCTGAGATCTATCGAGCACATCCAGTGGCCTTCTCCCAGAAGGGGAGAATAGATTGTAGAGTGACCATTCGGAATTTTTCTTTGGGGACTGCCAGGTTCAAGAGAGAGAGGTCTAGGATTGGTCTTAGTTCCCCCGTCTTTTTTGGCACTAAAAAGAACCTGGAGTAGAACCCTGATCCGATCTGGTCTGGGGAACGGGCTGGATGGCTCTTTTCTAGCAGATGGCCAATTTCTGCCAAAGCGGCCTCCCTTTGACCGGGTGGTACGTCTGGGAGGGACTTCATCTTTGGAAGGTGAAGGAAAGGAATGCGATATCCCTGGATATGATTTGGAGAACCCAGCGGTCCGATGTTATGGACTCCCATGCCGCTAGGTGCCCGAACGCCCCCGACTGCCTCCAGAGTAGAGCAGTCGGGCAACCCTCAGGGTTGCTGCGGCCGCTCAGAGAAAGGTTCCCTGGACCAAGTTTCTGGGAGCCCCTCTGCCTCTAGGGCGCGCCCTCCCTGTCCTCCTCTGCCACGGAAGGACTGGTTGTCCGGAGCAGGCTGGGACTGCTGCGACTTCGAACCACATCTTCTTCTGACCCTTTTGGTTCCTAGAATAGGGCCTCTGGGGTGCAGAGAAGCGGATTCCGACGGCAGACAGCGCCTTCCGTCCTTCTCGCTCTGGGTCAACGCGAACGGTCTTGCCAAACAGAGCAGAACCATCAAAGGGCGTTAGCGTTAAACGACGCCTTGAAGGGCTCAGAGTGGCGGAGCCAGGCCTGACGCCCAGTGACCAGTCCTGTCCCGCAGCTCTAGCGGCGCCCGTAGCATGGGAGAGTAGCCGCATAGAAGTATTTGTGACTGACCTAAGAGTGGCCATTTTGGTGGAGTGCAGAGCTCTGTCCTCCTCCGAAATGGACTCAGGGGATGCAGCGTAAGGTCTCGCTGCATCCGAATAACATGTGCCAAATAGTTCAGCCTTACCGAGAAGGTCGCCGAACTGAACATCCGCTTCCCAAGCGGTCCATCATCCGAGACTCCTTGCTCGGTGGGTGGACTGAGGGACTCTCCTGAGCCAGTTCCCTCTTGTGGCCGCCATCAACATGGCATCTACAGGAGGCCCCTTACTCCAATGGGTCCTGTCGGGGCGGGCTAAGGATCCTGTCAGGTCTTTTGGGAATTGGCTCCATGGTGTCCGGTTCCTTCCACGCCCTGGTGGTAATAAGGTCCACCAGGGGTCGGCAGGGGGACACCCAAGAGGTAGACGGGCCCGTTTCAATGCCTCCAAGAACACGGACTCGTCCGAGGAAGACTTGGGGCAGACCACCCCCTATACGGAGCATTTCCATGATGTCTCCAAGGAGACATCCTCGGGGTGACCGTGGGGAGCCTTCCCTTCCTCCAAGTCCGTGTCTTCAGTGAGTGACTGGAGTCAATGTGCCTCCTTGCGGGCCTCCTCTGGGGGCTGTCAGAGGAGTCCTCGCAACAGCAATTTGCTCCATGGGAGCAACGTGGGCACAGAAACGGGCTGTCCCAGGGGCCGGATGGTGGAAGCCTGGCCCAGTGCAGAGGGAGCGGACGGAGCCGGCAAGTGCCGGGGTCCGGAGACCCTCAACAGAGCCCTCTCCACTACATCAAAAGCCGGGGGAGCCGACCACCAAAGGATCCGACACTCCCCTCGATCCGAAGAGTGGATCGGAGCCGGCCAAGCACTCGGATCCGGCGACAGTGCGCCCGGCACAGACGGCGCCGGCGAGCACTGATCCCCGGATCCGGCTCGGATCCAGGCTCGAGATCGGATCCGACGGGCATGGTCGGATCCGGCACCAAGTACTATCGGCTCCGACCTCCCCGCTGCTCGGCTCCAGTTGCTCCGAACCCGGTAGCGGGTCGGAGAAGGAGCAATAGGCTTAAAAGGGTGTTGAGGGGGAGGCAAGAGCACTCCCATCTGCATCTGGGCCTGGATGAACCTTCTCCTATGGGTAGATCTCGACGAGGCTACCGAGGTAGGCCTGGAATGCCTCCTCGATAGCCTCGACGGAGATCGGGTCTCCTCCTCCTCAGGACCCGTGAGAAGCACACAGGTGACCGGAGCCGAAGGAGGAGACCGGCCGGGAGAAGCCTGGCTGGCGGGCCGAAACAGAGGTCTCGCCCCGCAGGTGCTTCTCCTCCGGTCCTTCTTAGCATCCTCTCCTGTCCTGAAGCGGGAGTTTGAGTCCCAGGAGCAGGAGGTGCCACAGGGGAACAACTGCAGCACTTCCGAGGAGCGGAGGTCGGAGCCGAGTCCGGCGTAAAAGACCCGCCAAGACCAGCTTGACCTCCGCCTCAGTGCCCTGGGGTTGAACCCTGCACAAATGGAACAACCAGATGTGAGGTGTTCAACCCCAAGACACTTAACACACCGAGTGTGGCCATCGGTGAGAGCTTATGGCCACACTCGAGCATTTTGAAAATATGGACTTAGGCTGTTCAGCCATAGTCTATAACCTAAAGTTACAGAAAAGTAACTTAAACAATAAAAGAAGCACACAGGCCTCACACACGGAGGAATAAAAATTACTACTGAAAATTAAATTAATCTAAAAACAGTCAATAATAATAGGAAACCTACAACTTTCACACAAAAATTGTTAAAGGAAAAAATTCTCTATTTTTTTAACAAGAAAAGTCTACTTAGCTGAGAGCTATGTAATCCACATCTAGTTACCAGCGCGGCAAACAAGATCTGAGGTCATGAGGGTAGAGCAGGGCATTATGGGTGAGGGGAGGAGCTGAGAGCTTGTATCCATAGCTGGAAAACTATGCCGGTTCGGATCCGATATCGGATCCATAACCCACAGGTTGCAGACAAATGAATATCCTACTTCAGATCCCATATTAACCACCCTGAGAAAAATGGCTTGCCTGAAACAAAGCAATTTTAGTGGAACACTTTTTTTCAGAAAACTTTTGTTTTTGTGACCTGGTCATCAAAACATAGGTATTCTTATGAGCCAGTTTAACATCTATCAAACCAGCAACAAAAATAAAAAAAGGGAGGGGGGGTCAACTAAGGGATAATATCTGAACCACACTAGCAATGACACCGAACAGATTTTTTTCCCTTTTGTCTTATGAAAGAAACAAGCCAATAATGCCTTCTGAAGCAAAATAACTAAATATGAGTATGTCAACTAACAAAAACAGATTAGTCTAATGCTATTCCAAACACAAATTGTTCAAAACTGTGTGTAACCACTTTTGATTTTTTTAAGGGGGGTGGGGCAGGGGGAGTGTTCAGGCAACCCCTGCAAAACACCACACACAGGATCTGTACACCCCTTTGCATAATCTAATATAAAATATGAAAACATACATCCTGAGTGGAAATGAGATGCCACCATACAGCATACGGACTTGCTTTGCATATGGACAGTACAGCACTCCGATTAAACAGTATTCTTTAGAAGTATAAGATGATGTACAGAAATTCTGGCCTACAGACAAACTAGAAATAAATTAGATTAATCAAATTTCAAGACTACACTGGGCAAAATCAAGCCTGTCTAGCTCACAGTGTGGAGACCTGATAGCCAGTAGCACTATATGCCAAGACACACAAAAGCATTCAGCCACGCACAAATTAAGATAAACTTCCAAAGAGTCAGAGCTCTTACAAAAGCTGCCCAAACGTTTCTTGCAGGTGATGCAGACAACCTTAACAGCCACTAGTTCTAGTACCAGTACATTTCGTTACAGACCCCAACATTATGAGGTCCAAATTGATTGCTCGTTTAAATCTAGGACAACCCTTGCAGGCTTGTTAACACAAAATTCATTACAAATGACCCGCCTACAGGAAAATTAAGTTCCCTTCCAATCAGTTCTGAAAAGCAAGCCACACAGTCTTTTCAGTTGCTTCTCTAATGTATGCTGCCACTGCAGTGTGTTCAAAACTAAAAATGTCAGCAAAGAAGAAATTTGGATAACTAAAGGGAAATTAAACAAAGAGAAAACAATGGCTGGGAAGAATCCTGCAAAAAGCAGTTCAAGCTTCATTTTCAGTCCAAGAGACTGCTTCCAGTGATTTTGATGAAAACAAAATGAATCAAATGTACTCGCAGGTGATTAAAATAAATGAAATACTGGACTTCAAAGATTACTGCACACTGATCAACAGCTTACTTTCAAGTTCTGCGTGAAAAAGGGAACAGAGGTAAGGGGCCACTAATTCTGCCAGTTTTAGTAAATTCAGTTACTACTTAGTACACTGCCTGGATGCCAGCGAAGAAGAAATTTAGAGAGCCTGAAAGAAAATCAACTAGAAACGTTGGAGAAAACAGTGATGGTGAAGAACCCTGCAGCTGTTCAACAAAACAGCATTTCAAAATCCAGTGCAAGACGTGTCTTCCAGTAATAGAGAGGAAAAAAATAAATGTGCTGCGAGCAGATTAAAATAAACAAAACAGTGAGGGAGTATATCAACTCATACAAAAGGTTTTGGAAAATGAAGAGAGTTATTCAGACGAACTGGTAAATCTGCAAAAATCAGAGATGGAAATAAAGAAAAGGCTGGCTGAGTACAAGACTGCTAAAAAAAACAACAGCTGTTTCAAAAATGAGAGTAAGACAACAGAGCACACAGAGAAAAACATGAGATTTTCTCCTGTACCACAAAAACTGGAAGGATCAGACTGTATTAAGTTTATGAAGGCACAAATAAACAAATGGACTGGTATTCCACAGCAGGAATTGTTAATTGAAAGGGCACACTGAGTGCATGCTTCAAACCTGGCCATGAGAAAGTAGTAAAGACTTGTATAGCTGAAGATGCAAGCATACCAGCAGAAAGATTTGATCCTGTCAAAACTGTATATATATATTATATATTTTATATATATTATATATATATATATATATATATATATATATATATATATATATATATATATATATATATATAAATGGTTACTCACTTTACACCAGGCAGAAAAGCAAATTTATCCCAGCAATTAGGGAATGTCAACAGGCATGTGAGAGATTCAAGCTGCTGTATATATCCAGCTTTCTTCAGAATACTTTCACCTGGAGGATCAGTTATTTTTGATAAAGAATGGGCTAAACAGGAAATACAAAAAATATGTTAAAGAGTGAGCCATCAAACGTAAATCTCTGCTTCTCATTCTTCAGATAATGAAGTTCAGAGACTTTGCCAGCGAAACCTTGTCCAAAGTTCCATAGGAAAGTGCTACAGAGAGCGTTAAAAAAATTAGAAGTTATGTACTTACCATAATGTTCCATCTGAATAGGTGGATTCATTTGTCTGCAACCTGTGGGTATGGATGCGATATCGGATCCGAACCGGCATGGTTTATCCAGCTATGGATCCGAGCTCCTAGCTCCTCCCCTCACCCATAATGCCCTGCTCTCCCTACATGACCTCAGATCGAGTTTGCCCTGCACCAACTACCCTAACCAAAGGGTAACACACCCTATGCAGGAAACTGACAAGGCCAGGGGATAGGAGGGCGGGATGGTTGCAGACAAATGAATCCACCTACTCAGATGGAACGTTATGGTAAGTACATAACTTCTAAATCTGAAGTAGGAGAATTCATTTATCAGCAACCTGTGGGACAGAGTCCCCAGCTACCTGAATCTTGGGTGGCCATCATGGAAGGATATTCCGGAGCACCGCGGAGCCAAAGGATGCTCTACCTCTAGAAGTGACGTCCAGCTTGTAATGAGTAATAAAGGTATGAGATGAAGCCCAAGTGGCTGCTGAACAAATGTCATCCAGAGGAACCCTAGACTTAAAGGCCGCTGAAGTAGAGACAGACCGGGTCGAATGAGCATGGACTCCCTCCGGTGCGGGCCTCCCAGAGGCTTGGCACGCCAACAGAATACACTGAGAAATCCAGCGTGACAAAGAAACTTTGGAAATTGGTTTACCCAGACTGAATTTCGCAAAATAAATGAACAACTGGTCTGATTGCCTATGACCAGCTGTCCTATGAAGGTAAAAACGAAGCTGCCTGTGAACATCCAAGGAATGCAGCTTGTATTCGCCTTTGTTTTGATACTTGGGGAAGAAAACAGGGAGGTTGATGGACTGATTAATGTTAGCTTCCGAAGCTACTTTAGGAAGAAAGGAGGGATTGATCCTTAGGTACACCCGGTCCGGATGAAAAATCAAATAAGGCGGTTTCATGGACAGGGCCTGAAGCTCTGAAACTCTCTTAGCCGAAGTAATGGCTACCAAAAAAGCAGTCTTAAAGGACAAGTATTTAAGATCGACTGTGGCCGCAGGTTCGAAGGGGGGAGCGGTCAAGGCCTGAAGTACCAAGGAAAGATCCCACGGGGGAACAGTTTCTTTGATAGGGGGTCTGAGCAAAAAGGTGCCTTTTAGGAAGGTTTTGCATAACTTAGCCGACATAAGAGGCCCTGAATAGTGTCCAACATGGTAATGAGATATGGCCGCCAGCTGAACTTTGACCGTGGAACTACTGGCGCCATCATTAAAGACAGTAGTAAGGAATTCTAGAACCAAAAGAAGGGGAACCGTGAAAGGATCTAGGTCTTGCCGCTCTGCCCAAATGGAGAAACGCTTCCATTTACTGCGGTAAATTTTTCTGGTAGAGGGCTTGTGGGCCACTACCAGAATGGCCTTAACTGGGGACAAGATACCGGGAGTCCTGATAAGGAGTGGAACTGGAGCAGCCAAGCAGTCAACTTCAGGTTGTCCAGGTTCGGAGTTGGCAGGTTCGACTGGTGTGATATCAGATCCGGAATGGGATCTAGAATCCAAGGTGGACTCACTGAATGGGACCTTAGGTAAGGAAACCAGATCTGTCGAGGCCAGAACGGGGCAATGAGGATCATTCTGCACCCCAACCGAGAGGCTTTCTGAAGTACTTGTAGCATCAGAGGTAGAGGGGGGTATGCGTAAAGAAGACCGGGAGGCCAAGCATGCACTAGAGCGTCTGAGAATCCCCTGGAGGGGGGATTAGAGCGAAAAAACTGTCGCACTTGGCGTTTAAAGAAGAGGCAAAGAGATCGCAACAGGGAGTCCCCCACTGTGCGAAAATACGTTTCGCTACTTGAGAATTGAGAGACCACTCATACGGGGAGAGAATGGTGCGACTGAGCTTGTCCGCTAGGATGTTGGTCCGACCCGGAATATGCATTGCGATGAGAAAGCGGTTGGTGGTGATCGCCCATTCCCACACTCTCATGGCTTCTCGGCATAAAGGGCAAGACCTGGTTCCCCCCTGTTTGTTGATGTACCAGACCACCGACATGTTGTCTGATTGAATCGCAATTGTTCCCAGGGGAAGGAGGGCGTGAAGTGCTTGCAACGCCAAGAGCACCGCCCTCATTTCCAGAACATTGATATGCAGGGAGGTCTCTGAATCGCTCCACGTGCCTTGGACCATCCGGCCCGCAAAATGCCCCCTCCACCCGAGGCGGGAAGCGTCCGTGGTCACTGTGGCGAGAGGGGGAGATGCACAAAAGGGGCCGCCCCTGTGGAGGTCCGGAGAATGGAGCCACCACAAGAGAGACCGCTTGCAAGCCTTGCTGATCGCAATGGGATGATACAGGGGGAGGGAGAGAAATGACCATTGCACGTGAAGTGTCCATTGAAGCACCCGCATGTTGAAGAGGGCGTGCGGAAGAGTAATCGCTGCCGCCATAGACCCTAACGCCCTCAGGACCAATTCCGCAGGTGTTGAGCTGGAGTGAAGGATGGCCCACACCTGGAGTCGCAGATTGTGAGAAAGGCTCTTAAATTTCTCGTGTCTAACCTGGCTCCTATAAATTCTATTGTTTGAGTAGGGACCAGGTTGGACTTCTCTATGTTTTCCGTGATGCCTAGCTTGGGAGCTAGACGAAGGAAGGAGTCTTTTGCCAAAGAGAGTAGATGCCTTGTTGGGGCGGTGAGAAGCCAGTCGTCTAGGTACGGAAAGACCTGCACCCCCTGAAGCCTCAGCTGGGCCGCAACCACTGCTAACACTTTGGTGAACACCCTGGGGGCTGTGGTGAGACGAAAGGGAAGGACCCTGAACTGGTAGTGACTGGCTCCCAGCCGGAAGCGAAGAAACCTCCTGGATCGTCTGTCCATCCGAATGTGGTAGTACGCATCCTTGAGGTCTATAGAGCACATCCAGTGATTCTCCCCTAGAAGGGGGAGGATGGACTGCAAAGTGACCATCCGGAACTTCTCTTTGGGAACTGACAGGTTCAACAGGGACAGGTCTAGAATGGGTCTTAGGTCCCCTGTCTTTTTTGGCACTAAAAAGAACTTGGAGTAGAACCCTGATCCGATCTGGTCTGGGGGGACGGGCTGGATGGCTCTTTTTCTCAGCAGATGGCCAATTTCTGCTGAAGCGGCCTCCCTCTGATCGGGTGGAACATCGGGCAGGATTTTTAACTTTGGGACATGAAGAAAAGGGATCTTGTAACCTCTGGATATAATCGGGAGTACCCAGCGGTCCGATGTAATGGACTCAAATGCTGCTAGGTGCTCCGAGAAACGTCCCCCGACTGCCTCCAGAGTGCAGCAGTCGGGCAACCCCTCAGGGTTGCTGCGTGGGCCATTCAGAGAAGGGTTCTCTGGACCCAAAGTTCCTGGGAGCCCCTCTGCCCCTAGGGCGGCGTCCTCCCTGTCCTCCTCTGCCACGGAAGGACTGGTTGTCCGGAGCGGGTTGGGAATGCTGCGACTTCCGGAACCACATCTTCTTCTGGCCCTTTTGGTTCCTAGAGTAGGACCACTGGGGCACAGAGAAGCGGACTCCGACGGCAGACAGCGTCTTCCCGTCCTTCTCACTCTGAACCAAGGTATCGCGAACAGTCTTGCCAAAAAGGGCAGAACCGTCAAAGGGGGCATTGGCGAATGACGCCTTGAAGGGCTCCGTAAAATCGCAGTGGCGGAGCCAGGCCTGCCGTCTTGTGACTAGGCCCGCTCCTGCAGCTCTAGCGGCTCCCTCGGTAGCGTGGGAAAGTAACCGCATAGAGGTGTTAGTCAGAGAACGAAGAGTGGCCATACGGGCGGAGTGCATAAGTTTGTCCTCCTCCGATATGGACTCTGGGGGGGGCGGGGGGATGCAGCATATTCCTTGATATCGCGCTGCATCCTAATGACGTGTGCGAAATAGTTGAGCGCCCTCACTGAGAAGGTCGCTGAACTAAAGATTCGCTTCCCCAAACGGTCCATCATCCGAGACTCCTTGCTCGGGGGATGGACTGAGTGACTCTCCTGGGCGAGTTCCCTCTTAGTGGCTGCTGCCGATAACATGGCATCTACCGGGGGTCCCTTGCTCCAGTGGGCACGGTCAGCAGGGGGACTAAGGATCCTGTCGGGCCTCTTAGGGATTGGCTCCATGGTGTCCGGGTCCTTCCACGCCCTGGTGGTAATAAGGTCCAAAAGGGGGTCGGCAGGAGGGGACACCCAAGAGGTAGACGGGCCCGCTTCAAATGCCTCCAAGAACACTGACTCGTCCGAGGAAGAGTTTGGGGCAGACCACCCACCTCTGATCCGTAACACTTCCATGATGTCGCCGAAGGAGACATCCTCAGGGGGTGATCTTGGGGAGTCTTCCCCTTCCTCCAAGTCAGTGTCTTCGGTCAAAGACTCGGGGGAGTCTATGCGTCTCCTTTTACACGAATGCTTGCGAGGTGCTTCCTCGGGGGGGGGGGGGCTGTCCGAGGAGCTCTCACCAGCAATGTCCAGAACCACAGGAACTGCTTGGGGCAGTGAAGCGGGCTGTCCCAGTGGCCGGGTGATGGAAGCCTGGCCCAGAGCAGATAGAGTGTGGGACGGAGCCGAAGCAAGGGCCGGGGGTCCGGATGCCCTCAACAGAGCCCTCTCCACTACATCAAAGGCCGAGGGGGAGCCAGCCTCGACAATAGGATCCGAAAGTCGGCTCCCCCTTAGATCTGATGAGCGGATCCGGTGCCGAGCCCCTCGGATCCAAGGGACCAGTGCGCTCCGACAAGGATGGCGCCAAAGGCACACTGAGTCCCTCGGATCCGAAGCTCGGGCCAAGGCTCTGAGAGATCGGATCCGACAGACTCGAGGGCAGGGTCGGATCCGAAGTACCCAGTACTGTCGGCGCCGACTCACACGCGGCTCCGAGGCTGCCCGGCTCAGAGCGCTCCGAACCCGGGTAGCGGGTCGGAGAAGGAGCAATGGGCTTAAAAAAGGGGGTCGAGCTCCCCCCCAGAGGGGGGGGGGGAGGCAGGAGCACTCCCATCTGCATCTGGGCCTGGATGAACCTTCGCATCATCCGGTCCAGATCAGCATCGGAGAGGATGCAAGTAGACCTCGACGAGGCTACCGAGGTAGGCCTTGAGTGCCGCCTCGATAGCCTCGAAGGAGGTCGGGTCTCCTCATCCTCAGGCTCCGGTGAAAAGCACGGGGACCGGAGCCGAGGAGGGGGAGAGCCAGCAGCCAGAGAGGCCGGAGGAGAAGCCCGCTTAGCCGGCGGGGCCGAAAAGGAGGTCTCAGCCCGCTGCTTGTGGTGCTTCTCTCTCCGGTCCTTCTTTCTGGCTTCCCTCTCCTCCGACCCTTTGGCGGGAGTTTGAATCCCGGGTGAAGGAAGAAGAGCAGGCAAGGCAGGGACTGCCGAAGCAGTGACCACCAAGGGGGAGGGGGCCGAAGCCGAGTCCGGGGGCAAGAGTCCCGCCAAGACCAACTTCGACCTCCGCTCCTTCAATGCCCTGGGGTTGAACCCTGCACAGATTGAACACCCTGAAGTGAGGTGTTCAACCCCAAGGCATCGAACGCACAGAGTGTGGCCATCAGCAGGGGAAAGCTTATGGCCACACTCGGAGCACTTTGAAAAAAACAGCCTTTGTGGCCTCAGACATCACTATTTTTTTTTTTTTTTTTTAAATAGTAACAATAAACTAAAGCACTCACACAAAGGCCCCCAAAAAAAAAACACACACACACCAACTACGAACCAGCGAGGGGAGGGTAAAAACTATATTAAATTAACCCAAAAAAGATATAAACAGAAGGGAAACCTATAACTTTCACTCAAAATTAAAGTTTTTAAAAATTTTAAACCCTTTAATAAAGAATACTATGACTTAGCTTTTGGAGCTCTGACGACCCAGCCTTTACCATGCGCAGCAAACTAGATCTGAGGTCATGTAGAGAGAGCAGGGCATTATGGGTGAGGGGAGGAGCTAGGAGCTCAGATCCATACCTGGATAAACCATGCCGGTTTGGATCAGATATCGGATCCATACCCACAGGTTGCTGACAAATGAATTCTCCTACTTCAGATCAGGAGTTGATTACAAGGATCGGGGTACCTTAGAATTGACACAGTGTCTGGAATTGGGGAGATGGATATTAACAGGAAGACTACTAGCAACACTGAAATTAGTCAATAAATGTGAGACTATAAAGCATTGACCACATTTGTGAAATATGGCTTTACAAGAAAAAGATGAAGACTGGACTTCTGTTGACTTTGTTAAACTTGAGGGCAACTAAAAAGTATAAACACCACTTCATATCATTAATGTTCAGAAGGACATTAAGGAATAGAAAAGTGTAAATAAAGCATTTTTGATCTTAATAGTATTTGTATAAAATATTTAGTATACATGTAATTTATATCTTGAAAGCACTTTCATTTTTTTGAATGCAATAAAGACACTAAAGTAAACAAGTGTTTTTTTTCTCTTTTTAGTTTTAAGGAAGTTGGCACTGCAATGTAAAGAGAATAAAGACTGGACGAACACATGCTTATGTTAAGCTACAATCTTGGGTTGTCCAGGTATGGGATAGGGTGCAGAAGTGCAAAACCAATAATATATTTAGAGTAGATATGACTTTTTTTTTTTTTTTATTTACACAGGTGACTGTTTGGACTAAGCCTCTTCTTGGCTTAATATAACAAGTTTTTGTGTAAACAAGTAAATAAGAACACAATGTAAGGAAAAGGTTTCTTTTAACAAATGATTTTTCAGTGTGAGTTGAGAAGCCTGGAGCGGACGGCAGCTATACATTTTGTTTTTATGTTTCCATGGAGACAAGCAGACTATAGATGCAGGTGATAAAAGCCAAAGTACTTTAAGGCTAAAACTGAATATTTTCTGAAAGCATGCAATCTGTTTTCCATATCTGGGAAGGAAATTAAAGTAAGACAAGAACACACAGCAAGCAAGGATAATCTTAATTTTACGTTAGGCACTGCAATCGATTTGGGACAATTGTTTCTATCGGGAGGATTACACTTCATTATTTAACGTACATAGTTTTGCGAGTTTTAAGTTAACAGGTTATGGGGGATGTTCTGTTTTTTTTTTTTTTTTTTTTTTGAAGGTTTGCATTAAAAAGTAATTAATATTCAACATAGGTTTAAATGGAGATGACGAGAAAAAAAGTTATGTACTCACCATAACATTCCATCTGAGTAGGTACTTCATTTGTCTGCAACCTGTGGGTATCGGATCCGAGCCGGCAGCTTTCCAAGCTACAAGATCCAAGCTCCTAGCTCCTCCCCCTACCCATAATCCCCTGCTATGTGCTACATTACCTCAGATCGAATTTTTTGCCTCTTACACAACTCCTACCTTCGATAGAGGAAGTAACACCAGATAAACTGTCCTAAAGCAGAACAAGATCTCTTTGGTGATCAGGAATCCCGAAAGGTTTGGGGAATGGCAGGGGGGGGCGTCAGTTGCAGACAAATGAAGTACCTACTCAGATGGAACGTTATGGTGAGTACATAACTTCTTTATCTGAAGTAGTTACTTCATTTGCTCTGCAACCTGTGGGACAGAGTCCCCAGCTACCTAGGGAGAAACCCTGGGTGGCCTATGGAAGGATATTCCGAAGCACCGCAGAGCTAAAGGAAGCCCTACCTCTAGATACCATATCCAACTTATGAGAAATAAACGCATGTGAAGAGGACCAGGTAGCTGCAGAGCAAATGTCATCCAAGGGGATCCTAGACCAGAAGGCTGCAGAGGTGGCCACAGCCCTCGTAGAGTGAGTGCTACAGTCACTTTGGAAATGGCCTTACCCATGGCCGATTTAGCAAATGACACGAACAACTGGTCCGACTTGCGAAAATCCTTAGTCCTGTGCAGGTAGAAACGCAGTTGTCTGTGCTCATCCAATTTATGCAATGTGTATTCTCCTTTATTCTGAAAGTTTGGGAAGAACACGGGTAAGTTTATTGATTGATTGATATTTGACTCTCTAGCCACCTTAGGTAAGAATGACGGATTAGTCCTGAGGAACACTCTATCCTTATGAAAAATGAGATAAGATGCTTCATACCTAAGGCTTGAAGTTCTGACACCCTTTTGGCTTAAGTAATGGCCACCAAAAAGGCTGTTTTCCCGGACAAGAACTTTAATGGAATTCAAGTCGCAGGTTCAAAGGGTGGGCCTGTCAAGGCTTGTAAGACTAAGGCCAAATCCCATGGAGGCACCACCACTTTCACCGGAGGCTTCAAGAGGAAAACGCCCCGTAAGAAGGTTTTACAAAATTTTGTAGAAGCCAAAGATCCTAGTCCGTCTCCCACATGGAAATGGGAGATGGCTGCCAATTGCACCTCAACTGTTGAAGCACTTGCTCCTTGTCGGAATATCAGAGACAGGAAGTCTAGAATAGTAGGAATAGAAAATGTACATGGATCCAGGCCTCTATTTTTAGCCCAGACAGAGAAACGTTTCCATTTGCTGTAGTAAATCTTCCTAGTAGTCGGCTTATGTGCTGCGACTAGAATGGCCTTAACAGAAAATGAGATACCGGGAGTCCTAGCCATCAGTGGAACTGGAGCAACCAAGCCGCAAGCTTGAGGTTCACCAGGTTTGGGGGTTGTAATCCCGCCGGATGTGAAATCAGGTCTGGAATGGGATCCAGTATCCATGGCGGAGATACACTGCGAGACCGCAGGTACGGGAACCAGATCTGGCGAGGCCAGAATGGGGCAATGAGGATAACTCTGCTCCCCAACCCCAACTTGGTCATGAGCGGAAGGGGTGGATAGGCATAAAGTAGACCGGACGGCCAAGCATGGACTAGAGCGTCTCTGGGATTCTCCCCTTCGGGGGGGGAAGTATTGCAAAGTACTCGCTGCATTTTGTGTTTAAGGGAGAAGCAAAAAGATCGCAGCAAGGCCAACCCCATTTGCGGAAGATCTGCTTCGCAACTGATGGATTGAGAGACCACTCGTACGGAGTGAGAATCACTCTGCTCAGTTTGTCCGCCAAAATGTTGAACCGACCCGGAACGTGCGTTGCTACCAGAAAGCGGTTGGTGGATATCGCCCATTCCCACACTCTCATAGCCTCCCGGCAAAGTGGGTAGGACCTGGTTCCTCCTTGCTTGTTTATGTACCAGATAACTGACATGTTGTCTGTCTGGATTGCAACAGTCCCCAGAGGAAGAAGGTTGTGGAGAGCTTGCAACGCTAGAAGCACTGCCCTCATCTCTAGGACACTGATATGCAAAGCAGTCTCCAGGGGAGTCCACGTGCCTTGGATGGTTCTGCCCGAACAATGCCCCCCCCAACCCGAGGCGAGAAGAGTCTGTGGTCAGCGTGGCTTGGGGGGGGGGGGCAACAAAAGGTCTCCATTCCCTCAGCTCTGGGGTGTGGAGCCACCAAAGAAGGGAGTGCCTGCAAACTCTGCAACGAGGAATCGGAGTATTCAACGGATGAAGTAGCAGGGACCACTGAACTTGAAGGGTCCACTGCAGAATCCTCATTCGCAGACACGCGTTAAGGGTGAGACTGACCACTGCTGCCATAGATCCTAGTGCCATCAGAACTAATTCCGCCTCCGGGGCTGGGCTTTGAAGAAGAATTCGCACCTGACACGACAAGCTGTTTATCCTGTCCGCAGTTAGCATAGCTCGAGAAATGCGGGTATCTAACTTGGCTCCTATGAACTCCAGGACCTGTACGGGGCAAAGAGAGGATTTCTGGAGGTTTACAGAGATGCCTAAGCTCTGGGCAAGGGTCAGAGCATAATCTCTTGCCAGGCAGAGCCGATGCCTGTTGGTGGCGGGTAAGGAGCCAGTCGTCTACGTACGGGAAGACCCGAATGCCCTGAAGTCTCAGGTGGGCTGCAACCACTGCCATGACCTTGGTGAACACCCTGGGGGGCTGAGGTGAGGCCGAACGGGAGAACCCTGAACTGGTAATGACTGGCTCCCAGCCGGAAGCGGAGAAACCTTCTGGATCGTCTGTCCATCAAGATGTGGCAGTATTTATTTTATTTATTTATTGCAGTTGGTTTACCAGGATAGTCCATTGGGCCATAAAGAACCCGTTTTCAATGGAGTCCTGGGGAGAAAAGCTCCAAAACAGGCAAAAATATACATGAAACAGTAGCAATATAGGTACAGCAGGTAGTAATGATAGTTATACAAATGAGAAAGGAAAATATTTAAAATAAAATAGTCCAAATACAACAATTAATACAGATTGATAAGGATATACAACAATACTACAGCAAATAAAGCAATTACACAATTCGAGAGGAATCATTCACACTGTGGAAAGGCACAACGTCATACTAAAGGATGTTGCATAGTGGGGGAAGTAAACTAAAAGCTTGTCTAGTCCATTCTATACAATTATATAGGAAGAGTAGAGTAGAAGCAGGAAGAAGCAGGTGAGAAGACAGAGTTAGTTATGTAGGGTGGGAGCAAGAGCATTCCCACTGTGATGTTAGATGTGAGTGAAGAGATTTTTTGAAGGTAGAGTGGTTAATGGTGGTGCGAATGGATGGTGGTAGGGAGTTCCAGTGTCGAGCTAGGCTGAAAGATAGAAGGTTTTTGCCTGGGGGATGTGTAGGTTTATGCACTTCTAGTAGGTTTTGATTGTTTGACCTTAATACTCTATTGGGTTGGTGCATTTTAAAGGCTGATGAAAGGGATGGACAGAGGGAGGGGTTGAGAATAAGCTTATGGGCTAGAGTTAGTTGGGTGTAGGTTAGCTGATTTGGAAGTTCTAGCCATTGAAGTTTCTGGAGGGAGGAACAATGATGGGTGGAGGACTTATGGCTAGTGGCGAATTTTGCGATTTTGTTATAGCAGCAGGAAAGCTGTTTTTTTAAAGAGGACTGAAGATTAGTTAGGAGTGGTGCACCATAGAGAAGGGAGGGGATAAGGAAGGAAGTAGAGAGAGTGATTTTAGTGGCAGGAGTGAGGTAGGGATTCTGTCTGTAAAGCATGCCTAGTTTTTGATGGGTTTTTTTGATATTTAGTTGTAGGTGGGAGTTAAATTTAAGTTGGTTGTCAATTTGGACCCCAAGTAACTTAGTCTGTGACACTATTTCTAGAGGTGAGTTGTTTTGACTAGTGATTGAGAATGTATTCATATCAAAAGGAGTAACTTTAGAAGGAGTAAATATCATTAGTTTGGTCTTGGAAGCATTAAGAGCTAGATGGTTACTTAGCATCCATTGCTCAGTGGTAGAGAAGGCATCTTGAGTTAGTTTTTGATGTTTAGCAATAGAAGTGGCAGAACAGATGATTGTTGAATCATCTGTGCATTGGATAATGTTTGAGAGTGGGATAGATTTGTGGAAATTGTTTATAAATATATTAAAAAGAAGGGGACCCAGTATGGAGCCTTGTGGAACTCCTATAGAAGTCCTAAGAAATGAAGAGGTGGCTTTCTTCCATTTTACTGCTTGGTTTCTGTTAGATAGGTAGCTAGAGAACCAGTTCAAGGAGGAGGGAGACAGATTAAGTTCAGACAGCTTAGCTAAAAGCAGGCTATGTGATATAGTATCAAAGGCTTTAGAGAGGTCAAGAAGTAGGGTAGAAACAAATTGGCCAGAATCTCGAGCTTTATTTACAATTTCAAGGAAGGAGAGGAGGGCTGTCATGGTGCTATGGTTTGGTCTGAATCCGTGTTGTGTGGGAGTTATAAGGTGATTATCTAGGAGATATGGAAGGAGTTGAAGTTGGACACATTTTTCTAGGATCTTAGAGATAGGGGACAGGAGAGCTATGGGGCGGAAATATGTTATATTGTTATTGTTACCACCTTTGTGTAGAGGTATGATAAAGGCCTGTTTCCAGATTTGAGGTACTGTAGATTCTTGTATGGAACGGTTTATTAAGATGCTAATGGGGTAGGGCAAGTAATTCTGCAGCTATACTAAGAAAGTAAGAAGGGATATTATCAGGAGCGTTGGTACATGGCTTCAATTTCTGAAGGAGTTTCTTTATAGTAGATGTAGGTATGGGTTTTAATGAGAATAGGGGGGAGTCAGGGGAGGGGGAATTAGGGAGTGGTAGAGATGAGGAAGAAGTTTGTGTAGAGGAGGAGGAGGTAGAGGATTTAGTAGATGGGGAATGGGGAGTAGTAGTAGTCAGAGATAGAGTGTGAGTGGGGGTGGGAGAGGGAGTATTGGCGAGTGTGGTGGTGTTGGAGAATGAAGAAGTCAATTTGGAAACAGAGTCAATAAAAAAAGGAGTTAAATTGAGTGGCCAAAACTAATTCAGGAGCATTTGAGTCTGGGGAGGGAGTATCTGGTTTACTAGGGTGTAGGAGACTAGAGATGCCTTTCCAGAATTTCTGAGGGTTGTTTTTATTATGGTTTTGGAGTGTAGAGAAGTAGTTTTGTCGATCTGAAGTGATGAGTTTTTTTACTTCATTTCGAAGCATTTTGTAGTCATTGAGGAGCAGTGGTGTCTTGTTTTTCTGGTAGCGTGCCCAGACTTTATCTCTATGTCTCATGATAGCAAGAGTATTTTTGGAAAGCCAGGGTGCTGATTTCGTTTTTATTCTCTTTGTCCTTAAGGGAGCCTGGGAGTCTAATAATTTTAAAAATATTGAGTTAAAGTGGGAGACTGCAATGTCTAGTGGTAGTGTTTTTAAACAATTCCAATTAATTGTCTGTAAAGAGTTTGTTAAGGTTGTTGGGTTGAAGGTTTTTGGTCACGAATAGTAATATAGTTATGGGTTCGTTGTAAGATTGAGGGAAGTCGGTGGGTGAAGATGGGTATGTGGTCACTAAGGGGATCGGGAAGAGTGCCACTGTTGGAGAAATAGTGAGGATGGGAGACAAGGATCCAATCCAGTATACTTCCATTGGAGAGATTTTTAGCAGGGCGAGTTATGGAACTGATTAGTTGAGAGAAATTGTAGAGGTTGATGTTAACGGAGTTTGTTGGAGACTGAATGCTGGCCCAGTTAATGTTCACGTCTCCTAGAATTATGGTTTCGTTATTAATGTTACTGGAGAGCCAGGAAAGGATGTGTTCAAGTGTAGAAATATTATCCCCAGGGGGGATATAGAGGGAAGCAAGACATATGCGTTTGTGATTATTGATTTGTAGAAGATTAAGGAGAAGTTCAGCATTGTTAAAGTGTGGAATAGGTTTATTATAGAGGGTGACTATTAGGGAGGATGAGTATAGGAGAGCTACTCCTCCACCTTTTTTGAGGGACCTATCTTTTCTTATGATGGAGTAGTTTGCAGGAATTATTTCAGAGTCCTTTATATGTGGTTTTAACCAGGTTTCAGAAATAGATAGGATGTCAGGTTTATTGTGTGTGAGCCAAGCATGAAGGTTTGGGACTTTATTTACTATACTTTGGGAGTTTAAGGAAGTTAATAACAAGGATTTGTTTATGGTGGTTAAGGTGGTAGGGCCTGGGTTGGGTTGTATATCACCAGATATGAGAGCAATTATTGGATGAAGGAAGAAGTATGCATCCTTGAGGTCTATCGAGCACATCCAGTCATTCTGCCGCAGAAGGGGGAGAACAGATTGGAGGGTGACCATCCGGAATTTTTCTTTGGGAATGAACAGGTTCAAAACGGAGAGGTCTAGAATGGGTCTTAGGTCCCTCGTCTTTTTTGGCACTAAAAAGAACCTGGAGTAATAACCCGATCCGGACTGGTCTGGGGGGACGGGCTGGATGGCTCTTTTTTCTAGCAACTTCAGGATTTCTGAAGCTGCTGCCTCCCTTCGATCGGGTGGAACATCGGGGAGGTGTCTGGTCGAGGGAGGGTGGTTTATGAAGGGGATGGTATAACCTCTGGATATGATGCGGAGCACCCATCGATCTGTCGTAATGGACTCCAAGTTTGACAGGTGCTCCGACAACCGCCCCCCGACTGCCTCCAGAGAGGGACAGCCGGGTAAGCCCTCAGGGCTGCTGCGCGGGTCTATCCGGGAAGGGTTCCCTGGACCCGGTCTGGTCCCCTCTGCCTCTGGGCCGGCGTCCTCCTTGTCCTCTGCCTCTAGAAGACGAGGGGTCCAAAGCTGGATGGGATTGCTGGGACTTAAGGAACCACAGCTTCTTTTCTCCCCTCTGATTCCTAGAAAAGGATCGTTGGGGATTGGAGAAGCGGACCCCGATGGCAGACAGCGTCTTCCCATCCTTCTCGCTTTGGACCAGCGTCTCGCGAACGGTCTTGCCGAAAAGCGAAGATCTGTCAAAGGGTGCATTCGCGAAGGACGCCTTGAAGGGATCTGCAAAATCGTAAAGACGGAGCCAGGAGTGACGTTGCAAGACGACCCCGGCTCCGCTGGCCCTAGCGGCTCCCTCCGTGGCATGGGAGAGTAGACGCATGGACGTGTTAGAGATGGATTTCAGAGTGGCCATACGAGTCGAGAAAACTTTTTTGTCCTCGACCGACATGGACTCTGGGGGGGGGCTGCAGCGTATTCCTTAATTAAGTCTCGTTGCAGCCTAATGGTATGTGCCATATATTTCGGCTCCTTACAGAAAAGGTCGCTGAACTAAACATCCGCTTCCCAATGCGGTCCAGTTCCCGAGATTCCTTATCTGGTGGGTGAACCGAAGAACTCTCCTGCACGAGTTCTCTCTTGGTGGCAGCCGCCACCAGCATGGCATCCACGGGGGTTCCCTTGGCCCAAGACAATCTATCCAATGGGGGGCTAAGGATCTTGTCAGGTCGCTTCGGGATAGGCTCCACGGTGTCGGGCTCCTTCCACGCCCAGGTAGTAATGAGGTCTACCAGGGGGTCAGCCGGGGGGGGGGGGCACCCAGGAGGTAGAAGGGCCTGCCTCAAACGCATCCAGGAACACGGATTCATCCGCGGAAGGTTTTTGGGCAGACCACCCCCTCTAATACGCAACATTTCCATGATGTCTCCAAAGGAAACATCCTCGGGGGGTGACCTTGGGGAACCTTCCCTTTCATCTAAATCCGTGTCGGTTGTAACCGACTCGGGGGAGTCCAGGTGCCTCCTCTTGCACCGACATTTGAGGGACCTCCTCGGTGGGACTGTCCGAAGAGGGCTCGTCAACGGGGTCCTGTTCCTCTAAGGGAACCAACAGGAGGGCTTGAGCAGGCTGTCCCGATGGTCGGATGATGGAGGATAGACCCACATGCAGTGGGGTATGGGAGGATCCGACGCCCGAACCGGGGACCTGGAGGTCCTCGACAGTACCCTCTCCACAACCTCAAAAGCCGAAGGAGAGCTACTCTCGCCAGGCTCCGAGAACAATCTCCTCGGCTCTGAGGTAGGGATCGGGGTCGGAGCCGAGAGAGAGGTGTGCTCCGAACCCAACGGAGACGAAGACACACCAGCTCCCCCGGATCTGATGCTCAGCACTCGGCCCCGAGAGCTCGGATCCGACAGACTCGAAGGCACACTCGGCGAAGCGACCGGAGCTATCGGCGCCGACGGATCCCCGGTTCCGAAAGGGCCCGGATCAGATAACTCAGAGACCTGAAAACGGGTCGGATAAGGAGTAATCGGAGCAAATATGGGGGCTGCGCTCCCCCCCGGGGGGGGCAAGAGCACCCCCATCTGCATTTGGGTCTGGATGAATCGGCGCATCATCCAATCCATATCTGCTTCAGCGAGGCTTCTGGTTGATCTTGAAGTCGAGGCGGGCCGGGAGGGTCGCCTCGACGACCTCGAGGGAGACCGATCATCCTCCTCCAGCTCCGGAGAAAAACGAGGTGAATGGAGCCGAGAGGGGGAGGATCCGTAGCCCCTCGAGGGAGACCTAGCCAGCTTAGACAGCGGGGCTGAGGGTTGAGTCTCAGCCCGCCTTTTGTGGGACTTATGTCCCTTGTCCTTGTGTCTTTTCTCCACCGTAGTGGAGGTACCTGAATCCCCCAAACTCAGAACCAAAGAGGGAGGTTGAGTCCCAGGTTGAGTCGGGGGCACAGAAGGCACGAGGGCTGTCGAGACGGCCTGTGCCTGAGAGGGGGTGGAAGAAGAAGCTGATTCCTGAGGCAACAAGCCTGCCAGGATCAGCTTGTTCTTCCTGTCCCAAATAGCTCGGGGATTAAAGGCCACGCAGATTGTGCAGGCCGATGACAAGTGGGCCGCCCCCAAGCATAAAACGCACTGAGTGTGGCCAACCGCCGGCGAAAGCTTATGGCCACACTGTACATTTTGAGAACATCGCCTTAGGCCCTTCAGCCATAACACCACTCGCACCAAAACACACCCAAACACTAAGAGGGGGGAGGGTGAAAGGCGGGAACTAACAGAAAACTAGTTAGAAAGGGGAACAAAGGTATCTAACTACACTATCGATAACTAACCCAGAAAAAACTACACACACACACAAGAAAAAGATTTTTTTTTTACAATAAAAAGAAAGGGGTTCAATCTCACCAAAAAGCCAAGGAGCTCTTCAAAAGTAGCTGCTTCAGCCGCGGCAAAAAACGATCTGAGGTAATGTAGCACACAGGGGATTATGGGTAGGGGGGAGGAGCTAGGAGCTCGGATCTTGTAGCTTGGAAACCTGCTGGCTCGGATCCGAGATCGGATCAGATACCCACAGGTTGCAGAGCAAATTAAGTAACTACTTCAGATCAACTGTATAAAAGATAAACCTGCCAAACATTAGTAGCCACATGTAACACAAAAGCTGGAAACAAGACATTTAAAAAAGCTGTCATATACAACAGGTGGGAATAAACTTATCATAATGACTACTCTATCCAAATTATTTTAGAATCTGAATGGCCTCACAGGTATAAATAAAAAGGAAAGGATATTGAATTATATTATGAAACACTGAGTGCAAAAGTACAGTTTTGTACCTACCATAAATGTAGATGTTCGAGGATCCACATTGCTGCAGTCCTAACTATTGGGTAGTCCGCTGTCCAGTCAGCCCGAATACCAAAGTATGGCTGGCGCGCGGTCGGCGCATTAGACTGGCGCGTCAGGGTACTAATGCGCATGACCGACGCCATATCCTCAGTCTTTTCTTGCCCCAGATGTCAGAAGACCCTAAAAAGACAAGGCCAAAACCAAAACACACCAAACATACCTGCACCAAAAATATATACAATATATACAAAGGTACCAGAATATAATCTCACCTACACAACCACCCCTAAACACAGAGGGAAGGAGGGTGGACTGCAGCAATGTGGATCCTGGAACATCTACATTTATGGTAGGTACAAAACTGTACTATGTTCTTCATTCCACATTGCTGCAGTCCTAACTATTGGGTAGAATCCCAAAGCAGAGGTAAGGGAGGCTGGCAAATCATAAGGAAGCAGGAGCTGATAACATGCCTTGCAAAATAGCTGTGGCAAAACCAGCCCTAGACTTAGAGTAGAGAGGAAGGTGGTAATGCTTAGAGAAAGTATGCACTGAACTCCAAGTAGCTGCCTCCAAAATATCCTTAGTTGCCACCCCTTAGAAATGCTGTTGAAGTGGCAGTAGCCCTAGTGGAATGAGGCCTAATCCCAGCTGGAATCTCTTTGCCATGATGGGAATAACAAAATGCAATGCAAAACCCAATCCACCTAGAAATAGTTTGTTTTGACACAGGCCTGCCCTGCTATCCCAAAGCAAAAGAAACAAACAACTGCTGAGACTGTCTAAAATCCTTAGTCCTGCTTAAATAATAACGCAATTGCCTGTGTACATCTAAAGTGTGCAAAATCTTTTCCCCTTTATTTTGGGGATCTGCATAGAAAGTAGGCAAATGAATAGTTTGGTTTAAAGCCACACTAGAAACCACCTTAGGCATAAAGGAAGGATTAGTACGTAATGATACCCTATCCTTATGAAAAATCAAAAAAGGCTCAACCGCCATAAGGGCCTGTAACTCAGAAACCCTTCTTGCAGAAGTAATGGCCAACTATAAAGCAGTCTTCCATGACAAGTATTTCAGGTCAGCAGTAGCTGCAGGCTCAAAAGGTTGTAGAGTAAGTTTCTCCAACACAAAATTGAGATCCCAAGCAGGAGTAGGAGCTCTACGGGGTCTTATATTCTTTGCCCCTAAGAAATTGCTTGAACAAAGGATGTGAAAACAATGGTGGGTCACAATCATAGTGAGCTGAAATTGCTGCAGCATGAATCTTAATGGAAGAGAAAGACAAACCTTTGTCCAATAACTCAGTAAGATATTGAAGAGCCACACTCAAATTAGGCAATCTCCAAATTCTTTGCTGCAGTCCAAAATAAAAATCTCTTCCATTTTTCTGCATACACTTTCCTTGTACTAGGTCTTCTGGCTTCCATAATCACATTTAAAACTTGTTGAGGAAGTTGAGACCTGCTGTCTTTCAAACAGAATATGCCAGGCTGTTAGATGAAGAGTTTGAAGCTTGACATTGAGCAGATGACCGTCCCTCTGAGACAATAGGTGTGGAATCAAGGGTAAAGGCCATGGAGGCTTCCTTACCAGACTCCTCAGTAATGGGTACCAGTGCTGCCGAGGCCAATCTGGAGCTATTAAAATCATCCTTGGCTTGTCTTGTCTGACCTTTAGAAGCACCTTTGGGAGAAGAGGCAGAGGTGGAAAGCATACACATGAAGATTTTTCCAACTGAAAGAAAGAGCATCCACTTTCCAAGCTGTGTGATGAAATCCTTGCAAAATTTTGGAGCTGGTGGTTTTGTGGAGAAGCGAACAGATCTATGTCTGGAGTTCCCCATGACACTGTCAATTTTGAAATACATGAAGATCCAGTTTCCACTGTGGGGATCCATGATTTGTCTGCTTAACACATCTGCTAAGGAGTTCTGTGCTCCGGCAGAAACCTTGCCTGAAGAGTTAGTTGCAAGCTGAGCGCAGTCTCCCATAAAATCATTGCTTGCCTGCACAATGGGTAAGAATGTGTTCCCCTTGTTTGTTGATGTACCACATGACAGTTGTGTTGTCTGTTAGAATCAACACCTGCCCTGGAAGAAGTAACTCCTTGAAAGCCATTAATGCAAACTGGACTGCTAACATCTCTTTCATGTTGATATGTAGATGCTGTAGTCTGGCAGGCCACTTGTCTTGTTATCCACTTTCCATCTAGATGAGCTCCCCAAGCAATGTCTGAGGCATCTGTCGTTAGAATCTGACTTGCCTCTGGGGTCACAGAGAGTCCCTTGTTTAGGTGACATTCCTGAGCCCACCACAAAAATTCCTTTTGAATGCAAGGTATTATTTGAATGACAGTGTCCAAATCCTGGCAGTGCTGTGTCCATAGATTTTGAGATACCATTGTAGCTTCCTCATATGCAGTTTGGCATTGGGAAGCACCAGAATACAAGATGCCATGAACCCTAAGGCTTGAAGGACTGTCCTTGCAGTCAGCCCGGACTGAAGAGATAATTGATGGAAGTAACTGGAAAGATTCTTTTGTTTGTCCGGGGTTAGAAAGGCCATCTGGGCTGCTGTATTCAGTCTCACACCCAGAAAGCACATGTCTTGAGAGGGTACTAGACTGGACTTTATTTCGTTCACAGAATACCCTAGGCATCTTAGCACTGCTATGACATATTCCAAATGCTGTAGAAGATCTTCCTTTTCTTGAGCCAGAATCAGGCAGTCGTCCAAGTAAGGATAGATTTGAATTCCTTTTAGCCTGAAGTAAGCTATCACTGAGCCAGAACCTTTGTGAATACTAGATAAGCCAAAGGCAGTGCAGAGAACTGATAATGAGAATTTCCAGCTCAGCAGATACTTTCTGCAACTTAGTCTTATAGGCACATGAAGGTAAGCTTCCTTAAGATCTAAAGTTACCATCCAGTGATCTTTGCCCAGCAGAGGTAAAAGCTGTTGTAACGTCAACATTTTGAACTTTGGAATGTCCAGATAAGTGTTGAGGATAGATAAATCCAAAATTGGTCTCCACGTGTTCCCCTTCTTTGGTACTAGGAACAGGCGAGAATAAAATCCTAGGCCCCTTTCTGGCACAGGAACTGACTGAATGGCTCCTATTTGGAGTAACAGAGAAATTTGTTTTGAGCCTCTGTTCTTTGTAGAGGAGGAATGTCTGGCATGCCTTTGAAAGGAGGCAAGGTATGGAAATAAAACCTGTAACCGTGGTGAATGATATCCAGAACCCATTTGTCTTGGGTAATTAAATCCCAATTTCGTCTGCAAAGACCCAGTCTTCCTCCTATAGGTCCCGCCAGGCGAGAATGTACTGGCAGCTGAAAAGGCAGGTCATTGGGTCTGCTTAAAGGACTGACCCCTGCCCTCACCAGAAGTCTGAGCAGGTGAACTCCCTGTCCTAGGCCTAAAAGAACCTTGAGCTCTGCCCCTACCACGTCTAGACCTACCCCTAGACTGGGAATCATAAGCAGGATAAGTCCACCCCTTAGTAGGCCAATTTCTACTAAACTGTCCTCCATTTTCTTTAAAACACATCAGACTGTAAAGGAGCATCCAAAATCCTTGTCTTAACATGCTCAGCCAAGTTCTGATCTCTCAACCAGGCGTGCCTACGAAGAACAGAACCAGTGGCAGCCACCCTCGAGGAGGCCTGCACAGCATCAAAACCACACTGCAAAGAATGCTTTCCCACTTGTTCAGAAACATGAACTAAATCCTGCAGCTCTTTACACTCAATACCTTCAGCCAGAGCATCCACCTTAGACTTCAATTGTGAAAGGAGATAATTCTGATATTTTAACATATGAAACTGACAATTCAACGCCCTCATGGCTAAAGTTGAAGTATACACTTTCTTTCCCCATCTATCCAAAGCCCTTGCCTCTATCAGGAGGAACAGGATTTTTAACAACTGAGGCCTTTACACCTTTAGGCCCCTGAGAGACAGTTTCTGGGTCTGCCCGAGGACTCTTAAAAAGATACTTATGAGCTTCAGGCACCCTATAATACCTATCCGGTTTAACTGGGGCAGGAGGCAAAGAATCAGGATTCAGGGAAGCCTCTGCAAAAACATCTTCCACCACATTCAGAACAGGAGGTATAGCTAAAGGCCTATGCTGGGGTAAAAACAAGAATTCCCTAAGCCTCTTCCTGGAATCAGAGAAATCTTGACCTTCCCATTTAAAATGCTCCCTCATGGAATGCAGAGTCTCTGAAAAGAAAAATCCTCAGGAGGGGAGTCAAGGAGTAGAATCATCCACATCAGAATCAGAATAAGGAGGATACTCCTGCAAGTCTTCAGCCAAGACTCAGAAGCCAACATTGCTCAAAACTCTCAAACTCAGGTTCCACCCTAGGCCTCTTATCAGGAGGCATAGAACCTCTTATCATAGTAATCAAATCCTCTGCCATTTTAAGCATATGTTTCTTAGGCAAAGACCCTGAAGCACTAGGAGAAACCCCCACTGAAGCTGCACTCGGCCTGCCTCTCAAAGAAGTCTTGGAAACAGAAGGGGAGGCTCTAACCACCTTAGGAAGGGAGGGAAGAACAGCCACCTGAGAAGCCCCCTCAGCCTGGCCTACTTCCTGAGAGGATACATCCTGTAACAGTAAAGTCTCTCCCTGAGACTCCAAAGAAACACCTAAACCTCCGCTCCACAAACCGACGTCTGGGACTGTCGGTTCTTCCCCTCTAGGCTTTGCTGCTTTGTCCTTGGAGCATCCGACGGCATTTTATAATTACAACGCTTCCCAAACACTAACCTGGCACAGTCTAACCTTCTCTTAATATTGTTAAATCTAGCACAAGAGCGGCATCCAACAACGCCGTGCTCAGGCCCCAAACAAGGTATACACAAAGTATGATAATCTGTTTCCCACAAGAAATACAGTTATTCACTTTTTCTGACATCCGGTTAAATACTGAGGCAAGAAAAACCAAAATAATCCCCAACGGGTACTTAGCCAACTTTGATTCAACTCTGACTTCAGAAACTTTCAGAACGCCAACCTGCACTCGCAAAATTGCTTCTGCATCGGACCATAAAGACTGAGGATATGACGGGTCATGCGCATTAGTACCCTGACGCACAGCCATATACTTTGGTATTCGGGCCGACTGGACAGCGGACTACCCAATAGTTAGGACTGCAGCAATGTGGAATGAAGAACATCAGCAATGCGGAAAGAAGTGAGCATGTGAACTTGACGAAGGATTTCAGGATGGATATTCAGTAAAGTATCAAAGAAAAAGGGGAATACTTACACCAATTGCAAGAGGATCTCCAAAAGTGATAGAGAAGGGGGAAAAGGATGACAATGGTAGATTTGTAGTGGTAAGGGGTGTGACAAAGGGGGATACTGCCAGCACAGCTATCTGGAATTTTGTAAATAATTATATGTCATTTGTGAATATCAACATGATCTATATAAAATGCTTGTATTAAAACTGTATATGCCATGTGTATATCAAAAGTGCAGTTGTGTACACTTACCATAAATGTAGATTTTCCGAGTGTATTCACTGTTGCAGTCATTACATTTGGTAATCTGCTGGCAGGTTGCCCTCAGTCAGCCTGATTAACAAAGTCTTGGGTCCTGCGTCGGTTGCTGTTCCTTCTTCCATGACATCAGGGGTATAAAACATGCAGCCAATGCCATTACATCAGATTTTCTTGCCCCAGATGTCAGGTGCCCCCTAAATGGAGAGCAAAATATATACAAATAATTTAACACACAAAAATATACCTCCAAACAAAAGCAAATAATCCAAAAAGGCTTTAAAGTGTAGTAAAAGAAAGGAGAGGCATAGTAAGAGAAAAAAACGGGGCTGGAAGAAGGATAACCAGGACTGCAACAGTGAATACACTTGAACATCTACATTTATGCTAAGTGTACACAACTGTACTATGTTCTTCATGTTTCTCTGTTGCAGTCATTACATTTGGGTAGATTCCCAAAACTAAGGTTGGGAGGATGGATTTATACAGCATTAGGACTGCTATAAGGCCCTGCAAAACAGCAGTGGCAAAGCCAGCTCTGGATTTAGAGAAAATTGGTAAATGATAGTGTTTGGTGAAAGTATGAACTGAACTCCAGGTAGCAGCTTCTAGAATATCCCTGGTAGGAGCACCTCTGAGAAAGGCTGCAGAAGTAGATGCAGCCCTGGTGGAATGGGATCTGATCCCCTAGGGGATAGGTTTACCATGGTGCTTATAAATGCAATAGCTTATCCATTTGGAAATGGTTTGCTTCGAAATAGCCTTTCCATCTGCCCTGCAGCAAATGTTACCGGCAGTTGTTCAAATCTTCAAGATTTAGTCCTGTCCAAGTAAAATCTAAGTTGTCTGTGTACATCCAATGAATGCAAAATTCGCACTCCCTTGTTCTGTGGAGTGGGAGAGAAAGTTGGCAAATGAATGGACTGATTAAGAACCACATTGGATACCACCTTGGGCATGAAGGATGGATTGGTCCTGAGTAACACCCTGTCCATATGAAAGATGAAGAAAGGCCTCTGCTACCATAAGAGCCTGTAATTCAGAAATCCTTCTAGCCAAAGTGATTGCTAAAAGGAAGGCTGTTTTCCAGGAAAGAAATTTTAGGTCTGCAGTAGCAGCTGGCTCAAAAGGAGGCAGAGCAAGTTTATCCAATACAAAGTTAAGGTCCCAGGAAGAGGTTGGAGTTTTCATGGGTGGTCTCAAGTTTTTGGCCCCTCTGAGATGCTGCTTTAGCAGAGGATGAGAGGGGGGGGGGGGCTCTGTGTTGTAATGAGCTGAAATGGCTGAGGCATGGATGTTTATGGAAAAAAAAGAAAGGCCCTTGTGAAGCATCTCAGTTAAGTATTGTAAAATCTGAAGTAAAATGGGCACTGCTGTGCTCATCCCTTGAGAATGATTCCAGGCACAGTATCTTTTCCATTTGTCAGCATAAGATTTTCAAGTACTAGGTCTTCTCGCCTCCAAAATGACATCTATCACAGGTTTGCTAAGGGGGAATTTAAGTGATTAGCCAAGCTGCAAGATTCAATTTTTAGAGCATAGGGTGCAGAATTTGGCTGTTCTGCTGAGACAGTAAGGAAGGTGTCAGAGGCAGGTCCATGGAGGAATTTGTGACAGACTGTGTAAGAGTGGGTACCAGTCTGGAGCAATCAAAATCATTTTTGGTTTGTCCTGACGTTTAGTAGAACTTCGGACAGCAGAGGCAGAGGGGGAAGGACATAGACTGACAGATTTTCCCAACTGAAGGACAGAGCATCCACTTTCCAGGCTTTTTTTGTGAGGAGTTCGTGCGCAAAATTTGTCCAACTGGTAGTTCTGGGGTAAGGCAAAAAGATCCATGTCTGGTCGTGTCAACATGTTGAAAATCCGTGGTTCCAGTTTCCATTTGTGTGGATCCATGAGATTTCTGCTTAGTTCATCTGCCAAAATACTCTGGTTTCCTGGCAGGAATTGAGCTTGTAGTTGTACTTGACAGCTCAAGGCTGTGTTTCACAATGCCATGGCTAGTCTGCAGAGGGGGTAGGAATGTGTACCCCCCTGCTTGTTTATGTACCACATAACTGTGGTGTTGTCCGTCTTTACCATTAGTTGTCCTGGATGAAGGTAGTCCTTGAAGGCTGTCAGTGCATTCTGCACAGCTAGCATTTCTTTTTGATTGATATGAGGGTGCATTTGATTTGGGCTCCATTTGCCCTGAATGCACTTCCCTGCCAGATGAGCCCCCCCCCCATGCATACTCTGATGCGTCTGTAGTTAGGGTTTGGGCGGCAGGGTGTGGTGTGAATGGCAGTCCCTTGTTTTGGTGGCAGGCCTCTGCCCACCATAGGAATTCTAGTTGCAGGCAAGGTATGATATGAATCATTGTTTCCAGGCTGTGACAATGTTGACTCCATAAATTTTTAAGTAACACTGAAGGTTCCTCATATGCAGTCTTGCATATGGAATTAGAAGAATGCAGGAGGCCATGAATCCCAAGGCTTGCAGTATTTGTCTTGCAGATAGCAGGGTTTTTATGGCCACCTGTTTGAAGTAAGACACCAATTGAATTTGCTTTTCTGGCGTAAGGAAAGCCATCTGGGCAGTTGTATTCAAACTTGTACCCAGGAATGTAATTTTTTGTGAGGGTACTAGTTGTGACTTCTTTTCGTTTATGGTGTACCCTAGACAAGTTAGAACCCTTTTTACAAACGCCAGATATTTTAGAAGAATGGACTTGTTTTCTGCCTAAATTAGACAATCGTCCAGGTATGGATATATCTGAATATTTCTTTGCCTGCAAAATGCAATTACTGGAGCCAGGCACTTTGTAAATACCCTGGGCGCAGTAGATAAGCCAAAGGGCAGTGCATAGAACTGATAATGCAAGTAGCCTGCTTTGAAGCGGAAGTATCTTCTGCAAGATTTCCTGACTGGAATATGCAGGTAAGCGTCTTTTAAATCTAGAGTTGCCAACCTGGCATCTTTGCCAGCATAGGAAGTAACTGGTGAAGAGTCAGTATCTTGAATTTTGGAATGTCCAGAAAGGTGTTTTTAAACAGGTTGAAAGGCCCTTTTGCCGGGCCAGGAAAATTAAAGGTGAAATGTCTTCTTTTTGGAATGTTGAAAGTTTAATGGAGGAAAAAATTGTCTGAGCCCCTTTTTTCCCCGGGTTTGGAATTGACCTTTTTTTCCTTTGGTGAAAATGTTTTGGCCCCCATTTTAAAAAGTCCTTTTTTTGGCCTTTTTTGCATGAGGGAGGTTTCCCCGGGGTTTGGGAAACAAGTGTTGGAAAAAAAATTTCCCGAACTTTTAAAAAGTGTCTTTTGTTTCCAGTTTGAGGAAACCATTTTTTCCCAAAGGGTTGGGCTAAACCGTGCTTTTTTAATCCCGGGGGCTTGGGGTGGTTTCCAAGGAATGGGGCAGTTTTAATAGGCCCCCCCTTAAATTTGAAAGGGGCTTGGAAGAAACCTTTCTTTGATTTTGGGGTTTCTTATCTTTTAAAACCCCAGCCTTCTTAAAGGCCCTCTCAAAGGAGATCAAAAATTTCTTTAAAATGTGGGAAGATTCCCTTTTTTCCCATCCCTTTTTTTAAAACTTCCAGCCCTGCAAGAGGTTAAGTCAAAAACATTCCCAAATTGTTTTAACTTTTTCAGCGAATGCCTAAACCAAGTCCTTTTTCCCCAGCCCAAATAACACACCCCGAAGGTCCCAAGAATCAAAAACATTGGAATTAAGTTTAAACCCCCTTGCCAAGGGGAAAAATTAAACCTTTTCCCCATCAATCCAACACCCTGGGTTTATCCAAAGGGGGGATTTTTGTAGAGGCCTTAAAGCCCTTGGGTTGGAAAAAGGGTTTTTGGGTTAACAATTTTAATTTGGGTCAGGAACCCTGTGTATCGTGGTTAAGGAGAGAGGCCTTAAGCCCTTTTGGTTCCCGAAAATTCCCCGGGGCCATACAGGATTTTGAAAAAGGTATTGGGAAGGGAAAGGAAACCCTAGCTTTTTGGTTCAGGACCGACCAGGGGAAATGTTCTTAAAAATAAAAATTTCAAAGAAAAAACCCCAGGAGAAGGAGGAAAGGGAAAAACCTTTTTATCAGAAATCCTATTTAAAAGGGGAAATTTTTCCTTAAAAAGGGAGAAAGTTTTCAAAGAATATCAGTCGAAAACCCAGAAGGAAAGGGGAATCCCCCTGATTTGAGTTTAAATTTTGGATTAAAATTTGTTTTAGGAAGGGAGAACAGTTGGTTGAAATTTCTTAGCAATTAGTTTTCCTTTAAAAGAAATTATTCAGTTTAATATAAAATCTTAGGGCCCGAATTTTTTAGGGGGGCCTGACTGGGCCGGGCCTCCAAATTTAAAACATAAGGATTTTGGTTAAATCTAAGGTTAGGTCATTTTCAATGAGGCCTGAATACTTCGGGGCGGGCCTCACTGGTCCAGCCCACGGGAAGACTTGGGAACCTGGGAAATTTCTAACCTCTCCGCTGCTTTTTGGTTCGTAAGGGGAATCGGGGGTAACCGGGATCGGGGTTTAAAAAAATACTATTAAGCAATGACAGAAGGAAAGGTTTATTTTACCAACGCGCTCTTGTGTTTGGTACCGGAAAACGGAAAAAAATCCTTTTGGTAATTTTCCCACAAATAAAAAAGGAAAATTACGAACCCGGAAGGAAAAAAAGCCCAAGGGGCAAATTGTTTAAGACTTGGCTGAAATCAGCAAAAAAAACAGGGTTTGCCCACAATCTTTGCTTTGCACGGGAAGGAAAAAAGGAAGTTTTCCCCATGGGTTTTCTTGCCTGGTTATGGAAGAGGCGAACCGCGAAACAAACTTGGAATCGGCCAACGAGGGGAACCCGCTCGTTTCCCAAAGAAAGACTGAAAGTAAGGACATCTGGTTTTTACCCTTATGGTTGGAAGAAAAAAGGGCGGCCAAAATGTAAACCCCGGGCCATTTGGGGAAAAAAAAATGCCAGCAGATTACAAATGTAATGTCAAATTTTAAAGGAAACTGGTACATTAATTGAAAAATATTTAAAAAAATTCTTTTGGCTTAAAAAAAAAAAGTTCCTTTATTTTAACAAGATCAGAGTTAGCTGAAAAATCTCGAAATTTTGCAAATTTAAAATTTAATGATAAGGAGGTTAATTTTTTTTATTAGCATTTAAAATCTAGGCTATGAATTTAAAAATGGATCTTTAATGCAAGTTCCCGCAGTGGGGGTTTTCCTGGGGGAGTCGATTCAAAAAATTCTCATTGAAGTATAAACATATTTTTTAAGGGTCCAGAATGAAAATCTGATCTGTCTTGATTTCAAGGAGCCATTAACCAAGCCTTCCGACAGTGGGGTTTTACCTTGGGGAATCCCTTTTAAAAAATGGGTAATTTTAACTACTAGATATTTTTTTGAGAGGGCCTGAACGTTTTAAAAATTTTTTTGGATGAACCGACCCCCTTAAAATATCGGTTTTTCTGTACTTTTATTATTTTTAAATTTTAGATTTCAGCGATCGTTAAGCTTTGGAAATATTCTATTATTTGGTTAAATTTTCCCCTTTTTAATTTTTCCTTGGTCAAACTTAATTTTATTAAGTTAAAATTTTTGTAAACTTTATTTTTATTAAATTTTTTAAATCTTTGGGTTTCTGGTTAAACTTCCTAATTTTTGGGAAAATGGGCAAAATTGTAAACCTGTGCAACCTTTCCATTTTTTTTGGTTTAAAAAACCTAAGAGTGCATTTTTTAGGGTTTTAAAAGGGCAAAAGGATGGTTGGCAAAATCTTAGGGGCTTGGCCAAAAGCAAAGATAAAACCCGGGACCCCAGGTTTTGGGGATCAAAAAGGAGGCCCATGTGGGTCCCTTTGGGCAAAAGGGGAAAAAAAAACTTGGTGAGAAAAGGTCTGGAATCTGGTTTACCTGTACCTCCCAGTTCGTCCCCCTGGGGGTTTTGGGGATTGAGGGAAACCAGCCCCGGGTGGGCTCCTAAGGAAAAAGCAGAGAGAAGCTGCATGAATTTTTTACCTACCTCCCAAAAATTGTCATTTTGGGAGTTTAGGTTTAGCCCTTTTTTCTTAAAAGGGGGGCCAAATTGGGTTTTAACAGGGAGGAGGATATGGTACAGGAATTTTTAAACGGCAATAAAAGGTTTAAGAAATTTTGGAAATATTTGTTTGGAAGATTTTACTAAAGGGGCAGGAATTTATTTACCCAAAGGAACAATTGGACAAGGAAAAATTAAAATTTTCAGAAAAGGTTTAAGAAATTTGAAAAAATAAATTTGAATGGGCAACCCCAAAAAATTTCAAATTAAAAGGAAAATTTACAAGGCAGGCCCCTTTTATCTAAAAGGAAAAAATGGTAATGGAAGTTGAGAGTTACTGGGGAAAATGTAATATTTTTCAGAAGGCATAGCTAGTGAGTGGCATAAAAAAAGAAGTTATGTACTCACCATAACGTTCCATCTGAGTAGGTACTTCATTTGTCTGCAACCTGTGGGTGTCGGATCTGACTTCGGATCCGAGCCGGCAGCTTTCCAAGCTACAAGATCCGAGCTCCTAGCTCCTCCCCCTACCCATAACCCCCTGCTACCCGCTGTATTACTTCAGATCGACTTTTTTTGCCTCATCACCCAACTAATAACCTTGAGAGAGGAATACACCATATCTAATCTCCTGACAAGAAACTTACAGGTGACCAGAAAATCCCGAAAAGGTTCGGGGGATGGCATGGGGGGTCAGTTGCAGACAAATGAAGTACCTACTCAGATGGAACGTTATGGTGAGTACATAACTTCTTTATCTGAAGTAGTTACTTCATTTGCTCTGCAACCTGTGGGACAGAGTCCCCAGCTACTCAAGAAAAACCTGGGTGGCCTTTACGGAAGGATATTCCGAAGCACCGCAGAGCCAAAAGAAGCCCTGCCTCTCAAAATCATATCTAGTTTATAATGAGAAATGAACGTGTGAGAAGAGGACCAAGTAGCTGCTGAACATATGTCGTCCAAGGGAACCCTGTACCAAAAGGCAGCTGAGGTGGACACAGACCTTGTAGAATGAGCGCAAATTCCAATAGGGGCTGGTTTGCCTGACTATATGTACCCGTGAATTATGCACGGACGGATCCAATTTGCTATGGTCACTTTGGAAATGACTTTACCCATAGCTGATTTTGCAAAGGATACAAACAACTGGTCCGACTTGCGAAAATCTTTAGTTCTGTGCAAGTAGAAACGTAGTTGTCTGTGTACATCCAGTTTGTGAAACTTGTATTCCCCTTTGTTCTGAAAATTTGGGAAGAACACTGGTAAATTTGACTGATTAATATTTGACTCTGAATCCACCTTAGGTAAGAAAGACGGGTTAGTCATGAGGGACACTCTATCCCTGTGAAAAATAAGGTAAGGGGGTTTCATACACACAGCTTGAAGTTCTGAAACCCTCCTGGCCGAAGTAATAGCCACTAAGAAGGCCGTTTTCCACTACAAGAACTTTAACGACACCGAGGCCACAGGCTCAAAGGGTGGACTTGCCACGGCTTGTAAGACTAAGGTCAAATCCCATGGGGGCACCACAGTTTTCACAGGTGGCTTCAAAAGAAAGATGCCCCGCAAGAAAGCTTTGCATAATTTTGTAGATGCCAAGGACCCTAAAAGCCATCACCTACATGAAAATGGGAGATGGCTGCCAACTGCACCTTAACCGTAGAAGCAGTTGCTCCCTGCTGAAAAATCAGTGACAGGAAGTCCAGAATAGTTGGAATAGGAACTGTAAATGGGTCCAGGCCCTTGTCTTTAGCCCAGATGGAGAAATGTTTCCATTTACTATTGTAAAGTTTTCTGGTAGACGGCTTATGAGCCGCGACCAGTATGGCCTTAACAGGAGAAGAGATACCGGGAGTCCTAGCAATCATTGGAACTGGATCAACCAAGCCGTAAGCTTGAGGTTCACCAGGTTCGAGGTTTGGCAACCCTCAGGATGCGAGATCAGGTCTGGAATGGGATCCAGAATGCATGGAGGAGCCAGACTGCGAGACCGCAGATAACAGAACCAGATCTGACGAGGCCAGAATAGGGCTATGAGGATAACTCTGCTCCCCAACAGACAGGCTTTCTGTATGAACTTTATCATTAGCGGGAGGGGGGGGGTAAGCATAAAGGAGATCGAAAGGCCAAGCATGAACTAGAGCGTCTCTGGGATTCTCCCTTTGGGGGGGAAGTATTGCGAAGAACTCGCTGCATTTTGTGTTTAATGGAGAAGCAAAAAGATCGCAGCGAGGCCAACCCCATTTGCGGAAGATCTGCTTCGCAACAGATGGATTGAGAGACCACTTGTACGGAGTGAGAAGTACTCGAATCAGTTTGTCCGCTAATATGCTGGACCGACCCGGAATGTGCGTTGCTATCAGAAACCGGTTGGTGGATAACGCCCATTCCCAAACTCTCATAGCCTCTCGACAAAGGGGATAAGACCTGATTCCTCCGTTTGTTTATGTACCAGACTACTGACATATTGTCAGTCTGGATTGCAATAGTCCCCAGAGGGAGAAGGTCGTGGAGAGCTTGCAACGCCAAAAGCACCGCCCTCATCTCTAGGACATTGATATGCAAAGCGGTCTCTAGGGACGTCCACGTGCCTTGGACGGATCTGCCTGAACAATGCCCCCCCCCCACCTGAGGCGAGAAGCGTCCGTGGTCAACGTGGCTTGGGGCGGGGGGATCACAAAGGGACTCCCTTCTCTGAGTTCCCGCACGTGGAGCCACCAAAGAAGGGAGTCCTTGCAAACTCTGCTCAGTGGTATCGGAGTGTTCAACGGGTGGAGTGATAGGGACCAGTGGACTTGCAGGGTCCACTGCAATATCCTCATTCACAGGCGTGCGTGAAGGGAGAGACCTGATCGCTGCCGCCATAGACCCTAGTGCCCACAGGACTAACTCCGCCGGTGGGGCAGGACTCTGAAGAAGGGCTAATACCTGATATGACAAGCTGCTCAGCCTGGCTGAAGTTAGGGTAGCTCGAGAGATACGGGTATCCAACCTGGCCCCTATGAATTCCAGGACTTGAACGGGGCACAGAGGATTTCTGCAGATTTACTGAGATGCCTAAGTTGTGGGCAAGAGTCAGAGCGTAATCTCTTGCCACGCAGAGTTGATGTCTGTTGGCGGTGAGGAGCCAGTCATCTAGGTACGGAAAGACCTGAATGCCCTGAAGTCTCAGGTGGGCTGCAACCACTGCCATGACTTTGGTGAACACCCTGGGGGCTGAGGTGAGGAAGAACCCTGAACTGATAATGACTGGCCCCCAGCCAGAAGCGGAGAAACCTTCTGGATCGTCTGTCCATCAAAATGTGGTAGTACGCATCCTTGAGGTCTATAGAGCACATCCAGTCGTTCTCCCGCAGAAGGGGGAGAATTGATTGGAGGGTGACCATCCGGAGTTTTTCCTTGGGAATGAATAGGTTAAGAGCGGAAAGGTCTACGATGGGTCTTAGGTCCCAAGTTTTCTTTGGCACCAAAAAGAACCTGGAGTAATAACCCAATCCGGACTGATCTGGGGGGACGGGCTGGATAGCTCTTTTTTCTAGCAACTTTGATACTTCTGAAGCCGCTGCCTCCCTCTGATCGGGTGGTACATCAGGAAGGTGTCTGGTCTTGGGGGGAAGGTTTATGAAGGGGATGTAATAACCTCTGGATATGATACGGAGCACCCATCGATCTGTCGTAAGGGACTCCCAATTTGACAGGTGCTCCGTCAAACGCCCCCTGACTGCCTCCAGAGAAGGACAGTCGGGCAAGCCCTCAGAGCTGCTGCGCGGGTCGGTCCAAGAAAGGTTCTCTAGACCCAAAGTTAAGCGGTCCCCCTCTGCCTCTGGGCCGGCGTCCACCTTGTCCTCTGCCTCTAGAGGACGAGGGGTCCGAAGCTGGATGGGATTGCTGAGACTTGTGGAACCACAGCTTCTTTTGCCCCCTCTGATTCCTAAAAAAGGATCGTTGGGGATTAGAGAAGCGGACTCAGACAGCAGACAGCGTCTTCCCGTCCTTTTTGCTTTGGACCAGCATATCGCAAACGGTCTTGCCGAAAAGTGAAGATCCATCAAAGGGCGGGTTAGTGAAGGACTCCTTGAAGGGATCCGCAAAGTCGCAAAGACGGAGCCAGGCATGACGTCGCAAGACGACCCCGGCTCCGCTGGCCCTAGCGGCTCCCTTCGTTGCATGGGAGAGAAGCCGCATGGACGTGTTAGAAATGGAATTTAGAGTGGCCATCCGAGTCGAAAAAACATTCTTGTCTCCGACCGACATGGACTCGGGGGGGGCTGCAGCGTATTCCTTAATCAAGTCTTGCTGTAGCCTGATGGTATGTGCCATATAGTTAAGCGCCCTTATTGAGAAGGTCGCTGAAGCAAACATCCGCTTCCCAATGCGGTCCAGTGCTCGAGATTCCTTATCTGGCGGGTGGACCGAAGAACTCTCCTGTGCGAGTTCTTTCTTGGTGGCAGCCACCACCAACATGGCATCAACTGGAGATCCCTTGGCCCAAGACTGCTTATCTGTAGGGGGGCTGACTTTATCTGGACGCCTATCCATGATGTCTCCGAAGAAGACATCCTCGGGGTATGACCTTGGGGAACCTTCCCCTTCATCTAAATCCGTGTCGGTGGTAACGGACTCAGGGGAGTCCAAGTACCTCCTTTTACACCTACGTTTACGAGGGACCTCCTCGGTGGGGCTATCCGAAGAGGGCTCGCCCACGGGTTCTTGTTCCTCCAAGGGAACTAGCTGGAGGGCTTGAGCAGGCTGTCCCGATGGTCGGATGACAGAGGATAGACCCACATGCAGGGGGGGGGGTAACGGGAGGATCCGAAGCCCGGACCGGGGACCTGGAGGACCTCGACAGTACCCTCTCCACTACCTCAAAAGCCGAAGGCGAACTACTCTCGCCAGGCTCCGAAAGCATCCTCCTCGGCTCCGAGGTAGGGATCTGGGTCGGAGCCGATGCAGTCGGCACAGAGAGGGGTGTGCTCCGAACCCAGCGGCGCCGAAGACACACCAACTCCCCCAGATCCGACGCTCAGCCCTCGGCCCCAGGAACTCGGATCAGACACGCTCGAGGGTATAGTCGGCGAAGAGACCAGCACTCTTACATTTTTCTGCATAACATTTTCTGGTACTGTGCCTCCTGGCCTCCAAGATAACATCCATAACCGCTTTAGAGAGAGGTGGGTTTTGAATAACTACATTATCCGTCATGCTGCCAGATTTAAGGTCCTGAGTTGGCTGTGCAGAATCTGATTGTTTTGTTGCGTCAGTAAGTGAGGAATTTGAGGTAATGTCCATGCTGGGCACTGAGTCAAGTTCCTTAGGATTGGGTACCAGTGCTGACGGGGCCAGTCTAGAGCAATCAGTATCATTTTTGGCTTCTCTTATCTGACCTTTAGGAGTACCTTGGGGAGGAGAGGCAGTAGGGGAAAGGTGTATACTAAGTTTTTCCAGCTGAAAAATAGAGCATCCACTTTCCATGCTTGCTTGTGATAAGTCCTTGTGCAGAATCTCTGTAGTTGGCAGTTGTGAGGAGAGGCAAATAGATCAATGTCCGGGCATCCCCAATTCCTTGTTATCATGCTGAAGACTTGTGGATCCAATTTCCACTCGTGGGGATCCATGAGGTTTCTGCTCAGTTCGTCTGCCAGAGTATTGATCTTTCCTGGCAGGAATTGTGATTTCAGATGTACTTGGTAAGTCAATGCTGTGTCCCACAAAGTCATGGCTTGTCTGCAAAGGGGGTAGGAATGTGCGCCTCCCTGCTTGTTTATGTACCACATGACTGTAGTATTGTCCGTCTTTATCAGTAGTTGTCCTTTATGCAGTAGATCCCTGAAGGCTGTCAGGGCATTCTGAACAGCTAGCATCTCTTTTTGATTGATATGTAGATGCATTTGGATTGCGGACCATGAGACCTGAATACATCTTCCTGCCATGTGGGCCCCCCAGGCATAATCTGATGCATCTGTTGTCAATGTCTGCGTGGCTGGGGGTATGGTGAATGGCTGCCCCTTGTTGTGGTGACAGGCCTTTGCCCACCATCAAAACTCCTTGTTGTAGGCAGGGAATGAGTGTAATTATTGTTTCCAGGATGTGGCAATGTTGAGTCCAAACACTTTTTAGATACCATTGTAGTTTCCTCATATGCAGTCTTGCATATGGAATTAACAGAATGCAGGATGCCATGAAGCCCAAAGCCTGCAGAATTTTTCTTGTAGTTAACTGGGTGTTTGTTGCCAACCTTTTGAAATAAGTAGTCAGTTGCCTTTGTTTGTCTGGCGTGAGATGAGCCATCTGGGCAGTTGTATTTAAGCTTGCACCCAGGAATATTATCTCTTGAGAGGGTACAAGTTTTGATTTCTTTTCATTTACTGTGTACCCTAGGCATGTTAATAATCTTTTTACAAACGCCAGATGCTGTAGTAGTATGTCCTTGTTCTCTGCTTGAATAAGGCAGTCCAAGTAAGGATATATCTGTATTCCTCTGTCTGCAAAATGCAATTACTGGTGCCAAGCATTTTGTGAAGACTCTGGGCGCAGTAGATAAGCCAAAGGGCAGTGCAGAAAATTGGTAGTGCATTGAGCCAGCTATGAATCTGAGGTATCATCTGCATAATTGTCTGATGGGGACATGCAGGTATGCCTCTTTTAGGTCTAAAGTTGGAAGCCAAGCCTTGTTGCCCAGTATGGGAAGACATTGCTGCAAAGTCAACATTTTGAATTTTGGAATATCCAGGTATGTGTTTAGAACAGATGGGTCCAGTATTGGCCTCCAGGCTTTGTCCTTTCTGGGCACCAAGAAAAGTCTAGAGTAAAATCCTTGTCCCTGCTCTTGCTGTGGTACTTGCTGAATGGCCCCCATGTCCATGAGGGATGTAACTTGTTTTTGTGCCTCTGCCCATTGATTTTTTTTGACAGGTCTGGCATACCGTTTGGCCTTGGCAGGGTGTGAAAGTGGAACCTGTAACCTTGTGACACTATGTTCAAGACCCATTTGTCCTGGGTGATTAGGTGCCAGTTTTGAGAAAAAAGTGCTAGTTTTCCCCCTAAAGGAGGTGCCAGTAAATAAGTGCTTGGCACTGGCAGAGGGAAGTCATTGGGACTGCTTTCTGTATGGCTGTGACTTGTCTTCTCCGCTTTTGGAGGTAGAAGCACCCCATTGTTTAGACCTGTATGAGCCTCGGGGTTGGGATCTGCCTCTAGGGCATCTGTATCTGCCTCTTTGTGGCCTGTCTGACACTGGAAAGGACCAATTATTTGTAGGCCAGTGTCTGCTAAATCTGGGAGGCAGTACCTGTAAGAAATCCTGAATTGTCTGCATAGATTTAGCTTTGTCCTCCATTTTCTTCAACACCTCTTCTGCTTTAACACCAAACAAGGTATCATGCTGTAATGGAGCATCTAGTAATTTTGCTTTAACATGATCAGGCAGATTCTGTTCCTTTAACCAAGCATGCCTCCTAATGACAGAACCCGTAACAGCGGCTCTGCAGGCCGCCTCCAAAGAATCAAAACCACATTGTAAAGTATGCTTTCCAACTTGTTCAGCTACATGCAATAAATCCTGCATTTCTTTATTTTCTGCACATTCAGAATTTGTTGACATTTTCTGTTTAAAGCAGTGACATTATGTATTGCTGATATTTAAGCATATGAAACTGACAATTTAAAGCCCTTATAGCCAAGGTAGCAGAAGTGTAAATCTTTTTACACAATCTGTCCAGTGCCCTGGAATCTCTGTCAGAGGGGGTAGGGTTTTTTGCAGTGGAGGCCTTGATCCCCCTTGGGACTCACGAGTTTCTGGGTCAGCAGCAGGGTTTGTAAAGAGAAATTTGTGGGAGTCTGGAACCCTGTAGTATCTGTCTGGCTTAACAGGAGCTGGAGGTCAAGAGTCAGACTGGACTCTGAAAATACATAATCTACAATGTCTAGCACAGGTGGAATAGGAAGGGGCCTGTGCTGAAGCAGTAAAAGGAAGTCTCCGAGCCTTTTCTTAGATTCTGAATAATCTTGGCTCTCTCAGTAGAAATGCTCCCTCATGGTATGCAGTGTTTCCCCAAAAGAATAATCCTCAGGTGGAGAAGCCGAGGGGATAGATTCTTCAGCATCAGAATCCTCATAAGGAGGAAGAGAGTATTGCTGATCAGAAGAGGAATCAGATGAAATGGAAACCTGATCTGAAGATTCATATTCTATCTCTTGCCTAGGCCTCTTATCAGGAGGGGGATAAGAACCCCTGATCAAAGTAATCAGGTCTTCGGCCATTTTGAGCATCTGTTTTTTAGGCATGGAAGCTTGTCCATGGGGCTGCTGTACTTGTTTCTTTGTCTTTAAAGCTGCTTTAGATTTTGCCTTTGAAGCTGAAGTTGTTTTAACATAGTCGTGTAGGCCTGAAAATGCCCTCGGAAGCCGATGCCTGCTCTGCAGCTCTGGACCCATCTGAGGGAATGGTTTCCGAAGGTCCAATATCTTAAGTTTTTGTAGGCCTAACGTGGGAATCGGTATCGGCCCGTGGCTCTAAAGTAGCGGTCGTCAGGGGCTGCGAAAGTGCCACACTGAGAACCAGTGAACCGGCGACTGGCCTAGAAGAAGCCTAGTCGTCGGTTTTGGACTTCGGATGCCTGTCCTTTTCTTTTTCTTTGCGTTTTTTTGTAAACTCCGGTAGTCGGCTGTTCCGACGGCATTATATAATTAAATTGTCTGCCACAGTAATGAAATGCAAAGTTGAATCGTCACTTAATAGTGCATTGGTTAAATCTAGCCCAAAACAAGACAACTAGCAACGTCGTGGTCAGGGCCTAGGCAAGGAATACAGTAAGAATGAAAATCCTTATGAGGTATTTGCTTCCCACAAGAAATCCAATTATTAACTTTTTCTGACATCGGTCTGGAGCAAGAAAAAAAAAAGTTTCCCAATGGGGTACTTAGCTTTTAATGAAGACTTCAGATCTGAAATTCGAACTTTAAAATCTCTGGAGTCAGCCGACCGGGCACTTGCGAACTGCTTTTGCTTCGGACACCGCGTGGCAAGAAAGACTGAAGAAAATGGCGTCGGCTGCATTTTTATATCCCTGGCGCACTGACGTCAGGGAGGAGGCGACAGCAACTGACGCTGGACCTAGACTTTGGAATTCAGGCCGACTACGGGTAGACTGTCAGCAGGATAACCCAATTGTAATGACTGCAACAGTGAAACACGATGAACATCTCCAAAGCTCAAAAACGTTTGGCACAATGGCCGAAACAGGAAGTAGAAAGAGTTGCTGGCAAACTAAGAGAGCCTTTAGCAAGAAAATTTGTATAAAGCAGTGGAATGTGGAAATCAAGAGAGCACAAAAATGGGAAGATTTATGGAAGACTTAATTATGCCAAGATTTGAGGAAGATGATGCTCAACAACTAACAGTTAAAGAGGAGAGGAGAGAGGAAATAAAAACTGGGATACATAATCAATCTGCAGGGAAGTCTTCGGGAAGAGATGGCACTGCAGCAGACATCTGAAACTTAGGAGAGGGGAAAAAGATAAAGATTTGGATAATTTTGTTTAATAGCACTTTAAATTGTGCCTGCAGATGTACTTGGTAAATCAATGCTGTTTCCCACAAAGTCATGGCTAGTCTGCAAAGGGGATAGGAACGAGTTCCTCCCTGCTTGTTTATGTACCACATGACTGTAGTATTGTCCGTCTTTATCAGTAGTTGTCCCGGGTGAAGTAGACCCTTGAAGGCTGTCCGGGCATTTTGAACAGCTAGCATCTCTTTTTGATTGATATGTAGATGCATTTGGCTTGCGGTCCATGTGCCCTGAATACATCTTCCTGCCATGTGGGCCCCCGGGCATAATCTGATGCATCTGTTAATGTCTGCCTGGATGAGGGTAAATTGAATGGCTGCCCCTTGTTGTGGTGACAGGCCTTTGCCCACCATCTAAACTCTTGTTGCAGGCAGAGAATAAGGGTTATTGTGGTTTCCAGGCTGCGGCAATGTTGAGTCCAAACACTTTTTAGATACCATTGATGTTTCCTCATATGCAGTCTTGCATATGGAATTAGCAGAATGCAGGATGCCATGAAGCCCAAAGCCTGCAGAATTTTTCTTGCAGATAACTGGGCCTTTGTTGCCAACAGTTTGAAATAAGTAGTCAGTTGCCTTTGTCTGGCGTGAGATAAGCCATCTGGGCAGTTGTATTTAAGCTTGCACCGAGGAATATTATCTCTTGGGAGGGTACTAGCTTTGATTTATTTTCGTTTACTGTGTACCCTAGGCATGTTAGTAATCTTCTTACAAAAGCCTGATGCTATAGTAGAATGTCCTTGTTCTCTGCTTGAATGACGCAGTCATCCAAGTAAGGATATATTTGTATTCCTCTTTGTCTACAGAAAGCAATTACTGGAGCCAGGCATTTTGCGAAGACCCTGGGCGCAGTAGATAAGCCAAAGGGCAGTTCAGAGAATCGGTAGTGCATTGAGCCAGCTATGAATCTGAGGAATCTTCTGCAAGATTGTCTGATTGGGATATGGGAGGTATGCCTCTTTTAGGTCTAAGGACACAAGCCAAGCCTTCTTGCCCAGCATGGGCAAAAGCTGCTGCAGCGTCAACATTTTGAATTTTGGAATATCAAGGTATGTGTTTAGAATTGAAAGGTCCAGTTATTGGTCTCCAGGCTTTGTCCTTTCTGGGCAGCAAGAACAGTCGAGTAAAATCCTTGTCCCTGCTCTTGATCTGGTACTTGCTGAATGGCCCTCATGTCCATGAGGGATGAAACTTGCTTTTGTGCCTCTGCCCATTGATTTTTTGGCAGGTCTGGCAAACTGTGTGCCCTTGGCAGGGAATGAAAGTGAAACTTCTAGCCTTGTGACTATGTTCAAGACACATTTGTCCTGGGTTATTATGTGCCAATTTTGATGAAAAAGTGCTAGTTTTCCCCCTAATGGTGCTGCCATTAGATAAGTGCTTGGCGCAGGCAGGGGGAAGTCATTGGGACTGTTTCCTGTATGGCTGTGATTTGTCTTCTCCGCTTTTGGAGGTAGAAGCACCCCATTGTTTAGACCTGTATGTGCCTTGGGGCTGGGATCTGCCTCTAGGGTGCCTGTATCTGCCCCTTTGTGGTCTGTCTGACACTGGAAAGGACCAATTCTTTGTAGGCCAGTGTCTGCTAAATCTTGGAGGCTGTACCTGTAAGAAATCCTTGACTGTTTGCATAGATTTTGCTTTTCCTCCATTTTCTTCAACACCTCCTCTGCTTTAACACCAAAGTATCATGCTGTAATGGAGCATCTAATAATTTTGTTTAACATGATCAGGAAAATTCTGTTCCTTTAACCAAGCATGCCTCCTGATCACAAAACCCGTAACAGCGGCCCTGCAGGAGGCCTCCAAAGAATCAAAACCACACTGCAAAGTAGGTTTTCCAACTTGTTCAGCTGCATGCAATAAATCCTGCATTTCTTTGTTTTCAGCACATTCAGAATTTATCAACATTTTCTGTTTTAGCAGTGGCATAATATATTGCTGATTCTTAAGCATATGAAACTGACAGTTTAAAGCCCTTATAGCCAAGGTTGCAGAAGTGTAAATCATTTTCCCTCATCTGTCCAGTGCTCTAGAATCTCTGTCAGAATAATGCAAGAACCACTAGTAAGGCATCAGAATAGTTTGACTTAACCTGTCAGCTAGAATGTTGGACCGTCCCAGAATGTGCGTTGCTACGAGAAAGCAACCGGTGGAGATCGCACATTCCCATGCACACTCATGGCCTCACGACAAAGGAGGTAAGATATGGTCCCTCCCTGCTTGTTGATGTACCAGACCACTGACATGTTGTCTGACTGATTTGCAATGGTTCCCAGAGGAAGAAAGGCATGCAGGGCATGCAACGCCAAAATGACCGCCCTCATCTCTAGAACGTTTATGTGCAAGCTGGTCTCGACAGGGGACCACAGGCATTGGACCGTCCTGCCCAAACAATGCCCTCCCCCCCTCACCCAAGTTGGAAGGCATTTGTGGTTACTGTGGCTTGGACAGGGGCTGAAAAGGGTCATCCTCCAAGATCTCCGGAGAGCACATCCACCACAGAAGGGACGACCGACTGATTTGACTGAGGTGTATTGGATATGATAATGGAAGTTCTAACAGGGGCCACTGTACAGCTACTGTCCACTGTAGTACTCTCATATGTAACCGGGCGCATAGAAGAAGCTTTATGGTCGCTGCCATTGAACCTAAGGCCCTCAACACTGATTCTGCCGATTTAAGAGGAGAACAGCAGAGCAGAGATACATGCATCCTCAGGTTTTGTACTCTCTCCGTGGTCAGGAAGATTTTTCACTGTAAGGTGTCTATCCTTGCCCCAATGTAGTCCATCATCTGGACAGGATCTATAAGCGATTTGGATGCGTTGATTGTGATCTCCAATTGCATAGCAAGCTTTAAGAAATGATCCCTGGTTTGAGAAAGTAGACGCCCGGTGGAGCAGTGAGGAGCCAATCGTCTAGGTAAGGATAGACCTGAATCCCTGAAGCCTCAGGTGAGCCGCTACTACCGCCATCACTTAGGTGAACACCCTGGGGGCTGTGGTGAGACCAAAGGGCAGGGCTCGAAATTGGTAATGATTTAATTTATTATTTTTTAATTAGCCAGAAGCAGAGGAACCTCCTGGAGCTTCTGTGCATCTTTATGTGATAGTAGGCATCCTGGAGGTCTAACGAGCACATCCAGTCACTCTCTTGCAGGTATGGCATGATGATCTGTAGTTTGACCATCCGGAATTTTTGTTTGGCAACTGACAGGTTCAGGGTAGATAGGTCCAGAACGGGCCTCAAGTTCCCCATTTTCTTTGGCACCACAAAGAACGTGGAGTAGAAGCTCGATCCGGACTGATCTGGGGGGACGGGTTCGATGGCTCGTTTTCCTAGCAGCCTGGAAATTTCCTGTGCTGCTGCTTCCCTTTGCTTGGGTGGTATCAGGGAGGTGGTTTGGGAGGAACCACAAAAAGGGGATAGAGTATCCTCTGGATAGGATCAAAAGCACCCAACGGTCTGATGTTACAAACTCCCATGCCGCCAGGTGCAATGACAATCATTCCCAGACTGCCTCCAGAGTAGAGCATCCCTCAGAGTTGCTGTCCAGGCCTGTCCAAAAAAGGTTCTCGAGACCCAAAATTCCTCGGACCCCCTTTGCCTCTGGGCCGGCATCTATCCTGTCCCTGTCTCCCTCTGGTGGAAGAAGAGCCCAGAGTGTCCCAGGAATACTGTGACTTCCGGAATCACATCATCTTTTGCCCTCTCCGATTCCGGAAAAGGGAACTTTGAGGGTTCGAGAAGCAGATTCCAAAGGCAGATAGCTCCTTCCTGTCCTTCCCAGTCTGGACTAGCCTCTTTGACGGTCTTACCAAAAACAGTAGATCCATCATAATGGGCGTTGGGAAAAGATGTCTTAAAACATTCCGAAAACTGACTGAGCCAGGCGTTGCGCCTCATGGACACGCCGGACCCAGCCGCCCTAGCCGCTCCTTCAGTAGCATGTGAGAGGAGTCGTATGGATGTGTTGGAGACTGCTTTCAAAGTGGCCATCCTCGTGGAGAATGAGTCCCTGTCCTCCTGCGACATGGACTTAAGAGGGAGACTCAGCCAGCCCCTTGATCAGGTCACACTGGAGTCTCGTAACGTGGGCCAGATAGTTCAGCACCCTAAAGGAAAAGGTTGTTGATGCATAAACCCGCTTCCCTAAGTGGTCAATCATCCACGACTCTAGGTCAGGGGGATGAACTTTAGAACTCTCTTGGGCTAGTTCCTTTTTTGTGGCTGCTGCTACCACCACAGTGTCTATGGGGGAGCCCTTGTTCCATGCCGGTCTATCTGATGGTGGACTCGAGATCTTATCAGGACGTTTAGGGATTGGTTCCACGGTGTCCGGCTCCTTCCAGGCCCGCGAGGTGACCAGGACCACCAGGGGATCTGTGGGAGGGGGCACCCAGGAAGTAGATAGGCCCGTGCCGAAAGCCTCCAGGAACACTGACCCGTCAGAAGAAGGTTTGGTGGCAGACCAACCTCCTCGCTGGCATAGGATTTCCATGAGGTCTCCAAAGGAGACATCCTCGGGAGGTGACTTGGGGGAACCTTCCCCATCATCCAAATCCGTGCCCTTGGTGAGGGACTTGTGGGGGGGGGGGGGGTCCAAGTGTCTCCTCTTACACATATGCTTGCGAGGCACGTCTCCGGTGGGGCTCTCCGGGGGGAACTCACAAGCTACTTGGTTCCTCGGGGGAAACAGTCTGGGGTTCCTCGAGCACAGGCTGTCCCTCTGTAAAATGATGGGATTCATAGATGGAGCCGAGAAAGTTGGGGCGGAATCCGAGCAGTTAGTCAAGGGTCTCAATCCAGTGGAGAGAACACTTTCTATCACGAACGCTGAGGGAGAACGAACCTCCTGTGGAACGAATAAGGGAGCCGGTCTCCTGGGATCAGATGTGAGAATCGGAGCCGGGCTCAAAGTGGACAGGGCTCAGAGGGAGGGAACTTAGCCCAACAATGTCGGAGCAGATGAAAAAAAGTTCAGCGCCCTCTGAATTGACACCAAAGCTCCGGCTCCAAGAGCCGCTCAAATTCGACACGCTCCAGGCAGTTGGTGTCGGCAGTTGGTGTCAAGGAAGCAGGTACCGTCGGCGCCGACCAAAACAAAAATACGAAGGGAAGACAAAGTGCACGGATCAAACCAATGTAATGTTGAATCCAAAAAATATCCAGCACAAGGGAAAGATGAAAACATATTTTAGAAATTTAATGTGGCAAATCCCATGAATACAAGAAAAGCAAACCGGTTTCGGCTAAAAAGACATAGCCTTCTTCAGTGCATCAAAAACATTCATTAAGGCAAACCCTTACAGCTGCTTATATATATCAAAAACCTAATCACTTAATTGAAATAATCCATCAATTGGTTCAAACCAGAACTAACTCAACTCATTCAAGCCTGGTTTAAATAAAGCACCTAACCTAATAATCCATGCAGATTATTTTTGGTTTAATAAATTATGCAATACAGCTTTACATAACTTATTCATATGAATTTTGTCTATTACGGTTATGGTGAATTTAGCAGTTTTATGTGTTAGAGTAGGTTTATAGAGGGCATTAGAAACCCTTTACTTCTTATTTCACTTAGATGTTCACTGATTCTATGTATGAAGGGTCTGGACGTTTGTCCAACATAAAATGAACAAAAACAAGTGGCCAAATAAACAATCCAATCACTGCTGCAATTTCCAAAACATCTTATTTCATAAATTCTGGATGTGTTACAGCTAGTAAATTCCTTAGTTTGAGATGCATGTGTGCAAGCACTACAAGGACCACAAGAAACGCATCCTGGTAGCATATCTCCAAATAGGGTTCTTTGTTGGCTGATAGATGGACTACAATGTTTCTAATGAGTTAGATATGAATAGTACAGTTTTGTACCTACCATAAATGTAGATGTCCGATAGGTATGCATCTGCAGTCATAACAAATGGGTTGTCCTGCCTCAGGCAGCCCTTGATCGGCGGATTCCAAAGTCTGGGTCTGGCCTCGGCTGATGTCGCACTTCACCCAACGTCATAGCTCCTGGGGTATAAAGGCATCAGCCGACGCCATTTTCCTCAGTGTTTCTTGCCCCAGATGCCAGGTGCCCTCTAGGAAGGCTAAATTTGGATAAAAGTAGAAAATTCCAAACAGTAGAAATCAAAAAGTATATATACATACAAACAAATACACCATAATAGATTCCCCCAGCTAGCTAAGAGAGGGTAAGTACCCTAGGAATACCACAGAGGGGAAGGAGGGTGGGTAATCCTGACTGCAGATGCATACCTATCGGACATCTACAATTATGGTAGGTACAAAACTGTACTATGCCCTTCAAGGATGCATCTGCAGTCATAACATATGGGTAGAATACCATAGCCAAACTGGGGGAGGAGGCACTAAGATAATGATGGTGTAGTTAAGATCCCTTGTAAAACTGCAGTTACAAAACCTGCTCGGGATCTGGAGTATAAAGGAAGATTGTAATGCTTATCAAATGTATGCACGGAGCTCCAAGTAGCAGCTTCTAAAATGTCTTTGGTAGCCACTCCTCGTAGGAAAGCTGTAGTGGTGGCTGTAGCTCTTGTGGAGTGAGGCCTGATATTTTCAGGAGTTGTATTTCCATGAAATGAGTAGCAGAATCGAATGCAATTTCCTATCCATTTTGAGATTGTCTGTTTTAAAATTGCTTTTCCTTGCACTCCTGTTGCATATGCTACCAGAAGCTGGTCAGTTTTTCTGCTGGCCTTAGTTCTGTCCAGATAGTAGCGCAGTTGTCTGTGTACATCCAAGGTGTGTAGTAGTTTTTCCCCCCTGTTCTGTGGGATAGGGAAGAATGTAGGTAAATGAATAGCTTGGTTCAAGGATACCCTGGATACCACCTTTGGCATAAAAGTAGAATTGGTTCTCAGAGACACTCTATCCTGGTGAAAGATAAGGAAAGGCTGCACTGCCATTAATGCCTGTAACTCGGATACCCTTCTTGCTGAAGTGATTGCTAGCAGGAAGGCAGTTTTCCAAGATAAGAACTGTAAGTCTGCTGTTGCTGCTGGTTCAAAAGGGGGAAGTGTTAATTTTTCTAGCACAAAATTGAGTTCCCATGCAGGTAGAGGTGGTTTTCCTTGGAGGTTTTACATTTTTGATCCCTCTCAAAAATTGTCTGAGGAGAGGATGAGAGAAGACAGGAGGATCCATGTTGTACTCTGCTGAAATTGCTGATGCATGAATCTTAATGGAAGAATAGGACAGGCCATTGTGGAACAAGTTCTGCTAAGTATTCTAGGATGTGTGCTAGGTTTGCCAGTGTGACATTTGTTCCCTTTGCTGCACTCCAAATGAGGAATCTCTTCCATTTGGCTGAATATGTTTTCCTTGTGGAGGGTCTGCGAGCCTCCAGGATAATGTCCTTAACCCTCTGAGATAAAAAGTACAGTTTTGTACCTACCATAAATGTAGATGTCCGATAGGTATGCATCTGCAGTCATAACAAATGGGTTGTCCTGCCTCAGGCAGCCCTTCGGTCGGCCGGATTCCAAAGTCTGGGTCTGGCCTCAGCTGATGTCGCACTTCACCCAACGTCATAGCTCCTGGGGTATAAAGGCATCAGCCAACGCCATTTTCCTCAGTGTTTCTTGCCCCAGATGCCAGGTGCCCTCTAGGAAGGCTAAATTTGGATAAAAGTAGAAAATTCCAAACAGTAGAAATCAAAAAGTATATATACATACAAACAAATACACCATAATAGATTCCCCCAGCTAGCTAAGAGAGGGGTAAGTACCCTAGGAATACCACAGAGGGGAAGGAGGGTGGGTAATCCTGACTGCAGATGCATACCTATCGGACATCTACATTTATGGTAGGTACAAAACTGTACTATGTCCTTCAAGGATGCATCTGCAGTCATAACAAATGGGTAGAATACCATAGCCAAACTGGGGGAGGAGGCACTAAGATAATGATGGTGTAGTTAAGATCCCTTGAAAAACTGCAGTCGCAAAACCTGCTCAGGATCTGGAGTATAAAGGAAGATTGTAATGCTTGGCAAATGTATGCACGGAGCTCCAAGTAGCTGCTTCTAAAATGTCTTTGGTAGCCACTCCTCGTAGGAAAGCTGTAGTGGTGGCTGTAGCTCTTGTGGAGTGAGGCCTGATATTTTCAGGAGTTGTCTTTCCATGAAAAGAGTAGCAGAATCGAATGCAATTTCCTATCCATTTTGAAATTGTCTGTTTGGAAATTGCTTTTCCTTGCACTCCTGTTGCATATGCTACCAGAAGCTGGTCAGTTTTTCTGCTGGTCTTAGTTCTGTCCAGATAGTAGCGCAGTTGTCTGTGTACATCCAAGGTGTGCAGTAGTTTTTTCCCCCCTGTTCTGTGGGTTAGGGAAGAACGTAGGTAAATGAATAGCTTGGTTCAAGGATACCCTGGATACCACCTTTGGCATGAAAGTAGGATTGGTTCTCAGAGACACTCTATCCTGGTGAAAGATAAGGAAAGGCTGCACTGCCATTAATGCCTGTAACTCGGATACCCTTCTTGCTGAAGTGATTGCTAGAAGGAAGGCAGTTTTCCAAGATAAGAACTGTAACTCTGCTGATTCAAAAGGGGGAAGTGTTAATTTTTCCAGCACGAAATTGAGATCCCATGCAGGCAGAGGTGGTTTCCTTGGGGGTTTTACATTTTTGATCCTTCTTAAAAATTGTCTTTGGAGAGGGTGAGAGAAGATAGGAGGATCCATGTTGTACTCTGCTGAAATTGCTGAAGCATGAATCTTAATGGAAGAATAGGACAGGCCATTGTGGAACAGTTCTGCTAAGTATTCTAGGATGTGTGCTAGGTTTGCCAGTGAGACATTTGTTCCCTTTGATGCACTCCAAATGAGGAATCTCTTCCATTTGGCTGAGTAGGTTTTCCTTGTGGAGGGTCTGCGAGCCTCCAGGATAATGTCCTTGACCCTCTGAGATAAAACAGGATGGTTTTGTTTTATGCAATTTTCCAGGCAGTTAGCTGCAGCGTTTTCAAATTTGGATGCAGGCACTTGTAGTTGTTCTGCGTTAGAAGTAAAGGCCATAGAGGTAGAGGCCATGAGTTCGTCAGAGACATGCTTCTCAGTAGCGGGTACCAATGCTGCCTTGGCCAGTCTGGAGCTATCAGAATTACCTTTGGCTGTTCCTCCCTGATCTTCAGTAGAATTTTGTACATCAATGGGAGTGGTGGAAAGGCATAAAAACTGTCAGGGCCTTCCAGCTGAAAGAAAGGGAGTCCATCCTCCAGGCTTGTGGGTGGTACTCTCTTGAGCAGAATTTCTTCAGTTGGTGGTTGAGTGGGGAGGCGAACAGGTCTATTCTCTGGCATTCCCCATTTCTTTGTTATGGTTTTGAAGATGTCTGGATGCAGCATCCATTCGTGAGCATCCGTGGTAGTTCTGCTTAAGCTGTCTGCTAGTGAATTCTCTTTTCCTGGTACGAATCTGGCCTGCAGTTGAATGTTGAGATTCAGGCCTAGGTTCCACAGGTCCATTGCCATCCGACATGGAGGGTAGGAATGCGTGCCTCCCTGTTTGTTGATGTACCACATTGCTGTGGTATTGTACGTCCTTATCAGCAGGTGTCCTTGCTGGAGGAATGATTTGAATGCCTCGATTGCATGCTTCACTGCCAGCATCTCCTTTAGATTTATGTGTAGATTCAGCTGGTCTTGGGACCATAGGCCTTGGATACACTTGTCTTCCATGTGTGCCCCCCAGCCTAGGTCTGAGGCATCCGTGGTGATGGTCTGCCTTGGTTGTGGTTTGTGGAAAGGCAACCCTCTGTTGGTCTGGCAGGCCTGAGCCCACCACAGGAATTCTTTTTTCAGGCATGGAATGATTGGTATCATGGTTTCTAGACTGTGTCTGTGTTGAGACCATACATTCCTTAGGTACCATTGTAATTTTCTCATATGCAGCCTGGCATGTGGGATCAAGATTATGCAGGATGCCATGTAACCCAGGGCCTGCAGGACTTTCCTTGCAGTAAGCTGAGTTTGTCTTGTCAATGCCATGAAGTAGACTGGTAGTTGCTTTTGTTTTTCTTCTGTGAGAAAAGCCATCTGAGTTATTGTGTCCAGTTTTGCACCCAAAAATGTTATCCTTTGGGATGGCACTAGTCTTGACTTCTGTATGTTGACTGTGTATCCCAAGGCTTGCAGCAGTTGTATGACATAGGCCAAATCCTTTATTATTTTTGTCTTGTTGTCCGCTTGTATTAGGCAGTCGTCCAGGTATGGGTAGATTTGAATTCCCTGAAGCCTGCAATGTGCAATTACTGATGCCAGGCATTTCGTGAATACTCTGGGCGCAGTAGATAAGCCAAAGGGCAATGCTGAGAATTGATAATGCTCTGATCCTGCAAGAAATCTGAGGTGTCTTCTGCAATCTGGTCGTATAGGGACGTGCAGGTATGCCTCCTTGAGATCTAGAGTCACCAGCCAAGACTCCTTGCCCAACATGGGAAGAAGTTGCTGTAGGGTCAGCATCTTGAATTTTGGTACAATGAGATGTGTTCAGTGCGGACAAGTCGAGAATAGGCCTCCATTGAGTTTCTTTTCTTGGTACAAGGAATAGTCTGGAGTAAAACCTTGGCCTTGTTCCATAGATGGTACCTTTCTATTGCTCTCATCCTTAGTAAGTTGATGATTTGTTTTAGAGCCTCTGACTTCTGGCTTGGTGGAAGGTTTGGCATTCCTCTCTTTTTTGGTAAAGTGTGGAAGTGAAACCTGTAGCCTTTGTCTATTGTTTGCAAAGTCCATTTGTCTCCTGTAATGCAATGCCAGTTTTTTGAAAATAAAGCTAGCTTTCCGCCAAAGGGTGCTTCCAGTTGTTCCCTGGTAGGCGGAATCAGAGCCAAGTCATTATGTCTGTCCTGTGGAAGTGGTTGCAGTCGCAGCTGTGGCGGTACTCCTCTGGTTGGCAGGTTGCCACTGACGACCCCTGTAGGCACCCCTTGATTGACAACTGCCTCTTGGGCATCTATTTCTGCACCTCTGTGCTCTGGAGGTGTCTGGAAAGGACCAATTCTTTGAAGGCCAATTTCTGCTGAACCTCGGAGGTTGGACCTGCAGATAATCCTTGACTGTTTGCAAAGATTTTGCTTTTTCTTCCACTTTCTTTAGAACCTCCTGTGCAGGGGAGCCAAATAAACTTTGTTTCTCCATAGGGGCATCTAGGAGTTTAGACTTAACATGGTCTGGCAAGGATTGCTCTTTTAGCCAGGCATGCCTTCGAATCACTGCTCCAGTCATAGCTGATCTAAATGAAGCCTCCAGTGCATCACAGCCACATTTTAAGAAATGATTACTAACCTGCTGTGAGTTGTGCACCAAATCCTGAAGGGACTTATGGTCTAAAGGTTCAGGAGAGGAAAGCTTTTTATTCAGCTGATCTAACAAAAATTCCTGGTACTGTATCATGTGAAATTGACAGTTTAAAGCCCTGGCAGAAAGAGTAGCAGATGTATAAACCTTTTTACCCCATCTCTCTAATGCTCTTGATTCTCTTTCAGAGGGTAGGAAGTTTTTGGTAGAGGCAGCTGCAACACCCTTAGGGCCCTGAGAAATGGTTTCTGGGTCTGCAGCATGGGCCTTATACAAGTGGAAGTGAGAATCCGGGACCCTGTAATATCTGTCAGGTTTGGCAGGGGCCAGGGGAAGAGAATCAGGGGCAGAACTGGCATCATTGTATGCATCATCAACAACTGATAGTACAGGTGGTATGGCTAAAGGCCTATACTGTGGTAAGTGTAAAAAAGTCCTTAGCCTTTTCCTAGAATCAGAAAAATCCTGACCCTGCCATTGGAAGTGTTCCCTCATTGAGTGTAGAGTTTCCCCAAATGAAAATTCTTCTGGGGGGGAGGCAGAAGGAATGGAGTCTTCTGCATCTGAATCCTCATAAGGTGAGTATGGTCCTTCCTGATGGTCTGATAAATCTGATCCATCCGAGGAATAGTCAGAGGAGAGAGGTTCAGGGGGTTCAGTCCTAGGCCTTAAGTCAGGAGGGGGGTGTGAGGCCCTGTCTGGGTGAGGTTGGGATCCCCTGATCAGAGAAATAAGGTCCTCAGCAAGGCTGAGAATCTGAGAACTTGAGGAAGGTCTGTGAGAGGGAGCTTTAGTAGGTAAGGCCTTGGAAAGTTTAGCTGCTTTAGCCCTGGAGAAGGCCTTAACAGACATAGAAGCAGGGGGTCTAGCTGCCCCGCGTGCAGGAGTAGAGATGTCCAACGGAATGGTGTCGGACAATTCTTGTGTGCCTGCTTCTTCGGTATGAATTTCTGTAGCCGACTCAGCCGGGGCCTGTGAGGCCTCGGTTGTCAGAGGCATGCTTTCAGCCGAAGGAAGAACTGAGGACTCTGTTTCAGCCGAAACAGAGACACTCGCGGTAGGCCTAACCGTGGTTTCAGCCGAAACCGCGGGCCGCGAGTGTCGGTCCTTTTCCTTGCGTTTTTTGGCTAAATGTGAGGTCGGAATCTCCGACGGCATTTTATATGCAAAAGCGGGACCAAAAAACTCTTCAGCAAACTCCGACCGACGTCTAAGTGTCCGTCGGTTGAAGGAAGCACAGGCTAAACAAGCTGATACGTCGTGGTCTGGGCCTAAGCAAGGAAGGCAGTAAGAGTGGAAATCCTTATGAGGTATTTGTTTCCCACAAGTTAAACAATTATTTACTTTGTCTGACATCGGCTGAGGCAAGAAAGAGTCCCCAACGGGGTACTTAGCTTTTTTAGAAGTCTTCGGTAGCTGAAATCTCTGGATCTGACCGACTGGCACTTGCGAACAGCTTCTGCTTCGGGGCCGCGGCAAGAAAGACTGAGGAAAATGGCGTCGGCTGATGCCTTTATACCCCAGGAGCTATGACGTCGGGTGAAGTGCGACATCAGCCGGGGCCAGACCCAGACTTTGGAATCCGGCCGACCGAAGGGCTGCCTGAGGCAGGACAACCCATTTGTTATGACTGCAGATGCATCCTTGAAGGACATCAGGTTGGTTTTGTGTTATGCAATTTTCCAAGCAGTTAGCTGCAGCGTTTTTAAGTTTGGATGCAGGGTCTTGTAGTTGTTCTGCGTTAGAAGTAAAGGACATAGAGGTAGAGGCCATGAGTTTGTCCGAGACATGCTTCTCAGTAGCGGGTACCAATGCTGCCTTGGCCAGTCTGGAGCTATCAATTACCTTTGGCTGTTCCTCTCTGATCTTCAGTAGAACTTTGTACATCAATGGGAGAGGTGGAAAGGCATATACTGTCAGGGCCTTCCAGCTGAAAGAAAGGGAGTCCACCCTCCAGGCTTGTGAGTGGTATACTCTTGAGCAGAATTTCTTCAGTTGGTGGTTGAGTGGGCAGGCGAACAGGTCTATCTCTGGCATTCCCCGTTTCTTTGTTATGGTTTTGAAGATGTCTGGATGCAGCATCCATTCGTGAGCATCCGTGGTAGTTCTGCTTAAGCTGTCTGTTTGTGAATTCTCTTTTCCTGGTACGAATCTGGCCTGCAGTTGGATGTTGAGATTCAGGCCTAAGTTCCACAGGTCCATTGCCATCCGGCAGAGAGGGTATGAATGTGTGCCTCCCTGTTTGTTGATGTACCACATGACTGTGGTATTGTCCGTCCTTATCAGCAGGTGTCCTTGCTGGAGGAATGATTTGAATGCCTCGATTGCATGCTTCACTGCCAGCATCTCCTTTAGATTTATGCGTAGATTCAGCTGGTCTTGGGACCATAGGCCTTGGATACACTTGTCTTCCATGTGTGCCCCCCAGCCTAGGTCTGAGGCGTCCGTGGTGATAGTCTGCCTTGGATGTGGTTTGTGGAAAGGCAATCCTCTGTTTATCTGGCAGGCCTGAGCCCACCACAGGAATTCTTTTTTCAGGCATGGAATGATTGGTATCAGGGCTTCTAGACTGTCTGTGTTGAGACCATACATTCCTTAGGTACCATTGCAATTTTCTCATATGCAGCCTGGCATGTGGGATCAAGATTATGCAGGATGCCATGTAACCCAGGGTCTGCAGGACTTTCCTTGCAGTAAGCTGAGTTTGTCTTGTTAATGCCATGAAGTAGACTGGTAGTTGCTTTTGTTTTTCTTCTGTGAGGAAAGCCATCTGAGTTATTGTGTCCAGTTCTGCACCCAAAAATGTTATCCTTTGGGATGGCACTAGTCTTGACTTTTGTATGTTGACTGTGTATCCCAAGGCTTGCAGCAGTTGTATGACATAGGCCAAATCCTTTATTATTGTTGTCTTGTTGTCCGCTTGCATTAGGCAGTCGTCCAGGTATGGGTAGATTTGAATTCCCTGAAGCCTGCAATGTGCAATTACTGATGCCAGGCATTTCGTGAATACTCTGGGCGCAGTAGATAAGCCAAAGGGCAATGCTGAGAATTGATAATGCTCTGATCCTGCAAGAAATCTGAGGTGTCTTCTGCAATCTGGTCGTATAGGGACGTGCAGGTATGCCTCCTTGAGATCTAGAGTCACCAGCCAAGACTCCCTGCCCAACATGGGAAGAAGTTGCTGTAGGGTCAGCATCTTGAATTTTGGAACAATGAGATATGTGTTCAGTGCGGACAAGTCGAGAATAGGCCTCCATTGATTTTCTTTTCTTGGTACAAGGAATAGTCTGGAGTAAAATCCTTGGCCTTGTTTCATAGATGGTACCTTTTCTATTGCTCTCATCCTTAATAAGCTGATGATTTGTTTTAGAGCCTCTGATTTCTGGCTTGGTGGAAGGTTTGGCATTCCTCTCTTTTTTGGTAGAGTGTGGAAGTGAAACCTGTAGCCTTTGTCTATTGTTTGCAAAGTCCATTTGTCTCCTGTAATGCAATGCCAGTTTTTGAAAATAAAGCTAGCTTTCTGCCCAAGGGTGCTTCCAGTTGTTCCCTGGTAAGCGGAATCAGAGCCAAGTCATTGTGTCTGTCCTGTGGAAGTGGTTGCAGTCGCAGCTATGGCGGCACTTCCCTGGTTGGCAGGTTGCCACTGACGACCCCTGTAGGCACCCCTTGATTGGCCTCTGCCTCTTGGGCGTCTATTTCTGCCTCTCTGTGCTCTGGAGGTGTCTGGAAAGGACCAATTCTTTGAAGGCCAATTTCTGCTGAACCTCGGACGTTGGGCCTGCAGAAAATCCTTGACTGTTGGACAGATTTTGCTTTTTCTTCCACTTTCTTTAGAACCTCCTGTGCAGGGGAGCCAAATAAACTTTGTTTCTCCATAGGGGCATCTAGGAGTTTAGACTTAACATGGTCTGGCAAGGATTGTTCTTTTATCCAGGCATGCCTTCGAATCACTGCTCCAGTCATAGCAGATCTAAATGAAGCCTCCAGTGCATCATAGCCACATCTTAAGAAATGATTACTGACCTGCTGAGCGTTGTGTACCAAATCCTGAAGGGACTTACAGTCTAAAGTTTCAGGAGAGGACAGCTTTTTATTCAGCTGATCTAACAAAATTTCCTGGTACTGTATCATGTGAAATTGACAGTTTAAAGCCCTGGCAGAAAGAGTAGCAGATGTATAAACCTTTTTACCCCATCTCTCTAATGCTCTTGATTCTCTTTCAGAGGGTAGGGGGTTTTTTGGCAGAGGCAGCTGCAACACCTTTAGGGCCCTGAGAAATGGTTTCTGGGTCTGCAGCATGGGCCTTATACAAGTGGAAGTGAGAATCCGGGACCCTGTAGTATCTGTCAGGTTTGGCAGGGGCCGGGGGAAGAGAATCAGGGGCAGTACTGGCATCATTGTATGCATCATCAACAACTGATAGTACAGGTGGTATGGCTAAAGGCCTATGCTGTGGTAAGTGTAAAAGTCCTTAGCCTTTTCCTAGAATCAGAAAAATCCTGACCCTGCCATTGGAAGTGTTCCCTCATTGAGTGTAGAGTTTTCCCAAATGAAAATTCTTCTGGGGGCAGAAGGAATGGAGTCTTCTGCATCCGAATCCTCATAAGGTGAGTATGGTCCTTCCTGATGGTCAGATAAATCTGAACCATCCGAGGAATAGTCAGAGGAGAGAGGTTCAGGGGGTTCAGTCCTAGGCCTCTTTTCAGGAGGGGGTTGTGAGGCCCTGTCTGGGTGAGGTTGGGATCCCCTGATCAGAGAAATAAGGTCCTCAGCAAGGCTGAGAATCTGAGAACTTGAGGTAGGTCTGTGAGAGGGAGCTTTTGTAGGTAAGGCCTTGGAAAGTTTAGCTGCTTTAGTCCTGGAGAAGGCCTTGATAGACATAGAAGCAGGGGGTCTAGCTGCCCCGCGTGCAGGAGTAGAGATGTCCAATGGAATGGTGTCGGACAAATCTTGTGTGCCTGCTTCTTCAGTAGGAATATCTGTAGCCGACTCAGCCGGGGCCTGTGTGGCCTCGGTTGTCGGAGGCATGCTTTCAGCCGAAGGGAGAACCGAGGTTTTGGTTTCAGCCGAAACAGAGACACTCGCGGTAGGTCTAACCGTGGTTTCAGCTGAAACCGCGGGCCGCGAGTGTCGGTCCTTTTCCTTGCGTTTTTTAGCTAAATGTGTAGTCGGAGTCTCCGACGGCATTTTATATGCAAAAGCGGAGCCAAAAAACTCTTCAGCAAACTCCGACCGACGTCTAAGTGTCCGTTGGTTGAAGGAAGCACAGGCTAAACAAACTGATACGTCGTGGTCTGGGCCTAAGCAAGGAAGGCAGTAAGAGTGGAAATCCTTATGAGGTATTTGTTTCCCACAAGTTAAACAATTATTTACTTTGTCTGACATCGGCTGAGGCAAGAAAGAGTCCCCAACGGGGTACTTAGCTTTTTTAGAAGTCTTCGGTAGCTGAAATCTCTGGATCTGACCGACCGGCACTTGCGAACAGCTTCTGCTTCGGGCACCGCACGGCAAGAAAGACGGAGGAAAATGGCGTCGGCTGATGCCTTTATACCCCAGGAGCTATGACGTCGGGTGAAGTGCGACATCAGCCGAGGCCAGCCCCAGACTTTGGAATCCGGCCGACCGAAGGGCTGCCTGAGGCAGGACAACCCATATGTTATGACTGCAGATGCATCCTTGAAGGACATTGATAGTTCTACCTCTACGATAGGAAAACAGACATCTACGGTTGAGCAGCTCACTCAATTTGTCCTGGGCTAACAAAATATCCCAATGATCATTTATGATGTTTTTAAACCTATTGGTATTGGTCCCAAAAGTAGTAACTAACCTAGTTGGTTGTGAAATACGATTTTCAGCCTGATTAGTTCTATCCTTGTATTGTAACAATTGGCGCCTGTCTATTTGATCAACCTGATGTAATGTTCGAATGATAGGATCCTGATGATATCCCCTGGTAAGTAGCCTAAGTTAAATCATCTTGGCAGGCTTTAAGAGTTTGTTCGGAGGAACAAATACGTTTAATACATAGATATTGAGACTTAGGAATATTGTCGATTATGTGGCAAGGATGATAGCTGGAGGCATGTAACAAGGTGTTATATTCTGGAAATTTTCTGTATACTTGTGACTCCAGTGTATGATCCTCCTGTCTGGTTATAACATCCAAAAATGTTATTTGTTGATATTCAATGTGCAATGTAAACTGAATACCCCACTTACTGTCAATTAAGGTATTGTATAAATTCATGCACATATTGCTGATCCCCCCGCCACACCATCCAACAATCGTCCAAATATAGTCTCCAAATATCAAGCTGGTCCAAAAATATTGCGATTGCCATCATATATTAACTGTTCTTCCAAAAAACCCATAAACAGGTCGACATAAATGGGAACAAAAGATGCTCCCATAGCTGTACCATGAACCTGCCTGTATGATTTCCCATGAAAATAAAAAACATTTTTTGACAGCACGTGTTCAGTTAAACATACGAGTGTGTTGAACCCAGGAGTGTATAGCTGTGATTTGTCAAGCCAGAACTGAATAGCCTGTAGACCTGACAGTGTGGTATACTAGTGTATAGGGAGGTTACATCTAGTGCACATAAATACCAAGCTGATTCCAGTTGTGTCTCCTGAATAATATTAAGAAATTGTGTAGTGTCCTTCAACCTAGACCTAACCAAGGGTAGTAAAGGTTGCAAATATTCTATGAGGAAGGCGGATAAAGGTTCAGTCAATGATCCCCTGCCAAATACTATTGGCCATCCTGGAGGGTGAATAGGATGTTTATGTATCTTTTGTAGTAGGTATAAATACTGGGGCATGGGATCTGAAATCTTCAGTTGCCTGCAACCTGACTAATTATGCCTCCCTCTGTTGCTAGGTCTAGGAAGGAATCAATTTCTTTTTTTAAATTCGGAGTTGGATCAACTACCATGTGTATACAGAATCGGGGATAAGACAGTTGTGTTTCAGCTTCTGCCTGGTACATATTCCAATCCATAACCACAATGCCACCTCCCTTATCTGCCGGCAAAATAACTAGGTCATGATTATTACTAAGGTCCTGTAATGCTTGTTCTGCTTTAGAAAAATTATATCTAACCAACTCATGTTCTTGAGAAAAGTGAAGTTCTTTTAATACACACTCCCTGAAAACTGCAACATGCTTATCCATGGGGGGCTCAAAATTAGATTTTCCAAAATGGAAACCAGTAGATCCTTGAGTATTTTGTGTATCTGAAAAACATATTTTCAAATTAAGTAGTCTACAAAAATCATTAAGTTCATTAACCAAAGTATGTTCAGGTACAACAAAAGTCGGCACAAAATTGAGACCCTTATTCAACAGTTTAATATGTACATCAGAATGTTGGTTATGAAGAGATGTTATGTACATTATTCACTGAGATGCAATCTACTCCAACAGTTGTTGAATACTGTGTGTTTTTTCTAGGTTACCTGCCCCCCTGCATTTTTTATGCCTAAAGGGTCTACATGAGGTTTCCTTTTAGCCACTGGAGATTCTTGGGTAAAAAGGGAGCCTAGATCAGTGGCAGAGGACGAATCCTCCTCAGAGGCGCCACTATAAGTCTATACTGATTTTTTAAGCATTGATCTGGGTCTTTTCTTTCGACTGGTTGTTTTGAAACCAGAATCTGAAAATTGCACACTTTTTTGGGTAACAAAGGGTTTCCCCTCTTCATAATCTGTAATGTCTCTGAAATTTTTGGGTTTTCTTCTTGACTAGCTGTTCCTCCAATATTGATAGAACTTTAGCCAAGTTGCTTAAATAGCTATTGAAAAAGGTTTCTGTCTCATATATTTTGGCCTGTTCACAATTAATAGTAACCTCCCCTATGCATTTATCAACCATCCTTTCATAATATGTAATTGGAATATCTACAAAAAGCATGGATGCTTTATGTTGTGCTAAGGCCCAATCCTGAGAAAGTTGGTCATTATCCGTCCCACCAGGGGTTGAATCCTGACTCGTAAACCTCGTGGTGTGATGTCCTTAAGCAAGTAAGCTTTAAATAATTTGAGGTGCCAAATATTGGCCCTAAGTGTCCTCACATTTTTGGTCAACTTTTGAAACAATAGACCACAAAGACGTTTTGGGTCATCCTTATCTGCAACAGTATTAGTGAAATTAAAATCTCTAAATTGTCCCTGTCGGCTGATAAACCTTGTAATAGCTTATTGAGGTCCATGATGTTTAGCAATTACTAAAAATATATCAGTAGCTGAATCAGTTCTGTTATTCAACCAACAATTGTAAATAGAAATGTTGAAATAGATCTGACGCAAAATGAATAACTGTTCAACCATGGAAAAGAGCAAAACACCCAAATTGAATTCTAATAGTAGAAAGAACATGATCCAAAACAGGTTATATAAACCTCTGTTGAGAGTCACTGGATGTTGATCCCAGTAAATCCCTTGTCTAAGGAAAATTCCAAGTATATCAAACACCATTAAATGTTGATGTCTTTCAGACCCAAAATAAAAAGAATTAACCACCATAAAAATTGGTAGTGGCCGACCTACATCTCTGCCACACACTACTGTTGACTGTTAGTGCATAAAAGTACTACACACAGTTCCACAGTTGTGTCAAGGAAGCAGGTGCCATCTGCACCGACCCCTTGACTAAGGCCATAGTCTCGGATCAGAGCACTCCAAACCCGGTGGATGGATCGGAGAAAAAGAAATCTGTGTCAAAAAAGGAAGTGAGCCCCCCCCCCCCCCTCCAGAGGGAGAGGGGGCTGGCAAGACCCCCATCTGGATCTGAGTACGAATGAACCTCTTCATCATTTTATCCATGTCAACTTCCGATAAGCTCCGTGTGGATCTCGATGAGGCAATGGACTCTGACTTCGCGGGTCGAGGAACCAAGGCCCTAGATGGAGAAAGTACAGTTGTGTACACTTACCATAAATGTAGATGTTAGAGTGTACTCACTGTTGCAGTCATTACATTTTGGTTATCTGCCTGCAGGTAGCCCTCAGCCAGCCTGAATATCAAAGTCTTGGATTCCTGCGTCGGATGCTGTCCCTTCTTGCATTACGTCAGATAGTCAGTGGTATAAAACATACAGCCAACACCATTACATCAGTTTTTCTTGTCCCAGATGTCAGGTGCCCCCACAATGGAAAGCAATTATATATGTTACACCTCCATCAAAAAGCAAACATACTAGAAAGCTTAAAACAAGAAGCAAAGGTAGAGCTAAGAGAAGTCAGGGGGCTGGAGGGAGGGTAACCATGACTGCAACAGTGAATACACTCGAACATCTACATAATTTATGCTAAGTGTACACAACTGTACTATGTTCTTCGCGTTTCACTGTTGCAGTCATTACATTTGGATAGATTCCCAAAGCTAAGGAAGGGAGGAGGAAGTTAGGGAGCATTAGGGACAGCTATTAAGCCCTGCAAAACTGCAGTGGCAAAACCAGCCCTGGATTTAGAGAAAATAGGCATGTGGTAATGCTTGGTGAAGGTATGAACACAGCTCCAGGTAACAGCTTCTAGGATGTCCCTGGTAGGGACTCCTCTGAGAAAGGCTGTAGAGGTAGATGCAGCCCTGGTGGAATGTTATCTAATGCCCTGTGGGGTAGGTTTTCCATGGTGCTTATAGCAGAAATGAATGCAATGGGCTATCCACTTAGAAATAGTTTGCTTTGAAATGGCCGTCCCCTCTGCCCCTGCAGCAAAGGCAACTTAGCAGCTGTTCAGATTTTCTGAGAGGCTTAGTCCTGTTCAAATAAAATCTAAGTTGTCTGTGCACATCCGAAGAGTGCAGTATTCTCTCTCCTTTGTTTTGTGGATTCGGGAAAAAGGTAGTCAAATGAATGGACTGATTTAGAGCCACACTAGACACCACCTTGGGCATAAAGGAAGGATCGGTGCTGAGGGAAACCCTGTCTGCATGGAAAATAATGAAGGACTCCACTGCCATGAGGGCTTGTAATTCAGACACTCTTCTTGCTGAAGTGATGGCTAGAAGGAAGGCTGTTTTCCAGGAAAGGAATGTCAAATCTGTAGTAGCAGGTGGTTCAAATGGAGGAAGGGTGAGTTTTTCCAATACAAAGCTAAGGTCCCAGGCTGGAGTAGGGGCTCTCCTGGGGGGGGGGGTCTTAGATTTTTAACCCCTTTGAGGAATTGCTTTAACAGGGGGTGAGGGAAGAGGGGTGGATCAGTATTATAATGTGCTGAAATTGCAGAGGCATGAATTTTAATTGATGAGAAAGATAGGCCCCGTGGAGCATTTCTGTGAAGTACTGAAGAATATGAGGTAAGCTGGGCACCGTAGAACCCATCCCCTGAGTCTGGCTCCAGGAACAGTATTGTTTCCACTTTTCAGTATATGATTTCCTAGTACTAGGTCTCCTTGCTTCCAGAATGACATCTAGCACCTGCTTACTGACAAGATACTATTGGAGAGCTCAAGAAATTAGCTATGCTGCAAGGTTCAGGGTTTGAAGCTGAGAGAGCAGAATCTGGCCCGCCTACTGGCCCAGCAGGGAAGGAGTCTGAGATAGGTGCCATGGATCCAGCAGTATTCATACTGCACAAGAGAGGGTACCAGTGCTGGCGAGGCCAGTTTGGCACAATCAGTATTGTCCTTGGTCTGTCCTGTCTGATCTTTAGCAGAACTTTCGAGAGGAGAGGCAGAGGGGGAAAGGCATAAACTGAGATGCTTTCCCAGGTAAAGGACAGAGCATTCACTTTCCAAGCTTGACTGTGGGGAGTCGTTGTGCAGAATTTGTCCAATTGGTAGTTCTGAGGGGAGGCAAACAGGTCTATCTCTGGTGTCCTCCATTTGTTCAAGAGGTTGAATATTTTTTGTTCCAGTTTCCATTTGTGTGGGTCCATGAGATTTCTGCTTAGGTTGTCTGCCAGTGAATTTAGCTTGCCTGGCAGGAATAGAGCTCGCAGGTGCACTTGGTAGCTTAAGGCTGTGTTCCACAGAGCCACAGCTAGCCTGCAGAGAGGGTATGAGTGGGTTCCCCCCCGCCTGTTTATGCACCACATAACTGTGGTGTTGTCTGCCTTTACCAATACTTGTCCTGGAAGGATGTGGTCTTTGAAGGCTGTCAGGGAATTCTGTACAGCTAACATATCTTCTTGTTGATACCAGATACTGCTCAGACAAGCTCCACGTGGGTTTACAGAGTGGTCCTAGCAGCACGGAACTCAGAAAAGCGACTACCTTCTGGATTTAAGTATCTTTGCTTTTTTTCACTTGAAATAGCTTCTGTAGCTTACCTTGAACTAGCCTGAACTGTTTTTTAATGGATTGCTGCATTATTTTAAAATCTGCACTTATAGTTGCATTTTAGTTGAATTTGATCGAAAGTTTGCTTGTTTGTTTAATTTAACTGTGGAGGCTGCCCACTAAAGTGTGCTAGCCTGTGTAACTAATTTATCACTGTTTCACTGGGTCTTAGATTTTTAACCCCTTTGAGGAATTGCTTTAACAGGGGGTGAGGGAAGAGGGGTGGATCAGTATTATAATGTGCTGAAATTGCAGAGGCATGAATTTTAATTGATGAGAAAGATAGGCCCCGTGGAGCATTTCTGTGAAGTACTGAAGAATATGAGGTAAGCTGGGCACCGTAGTACCCATCCCCTGAGTCTGGCTCCAGGAACAGTATTGTTTCCACTTTTCAGTATATGATTTCCTAGTACTAGGTCTCCTTGCTTCCAGAATGACATCTAGCACCTGCTTACTGACAAGATACTATTGGAGAGCTCAAGAAATTAGCTATGCTGCAAGGTTCAGGGTTTGAAGCTGAGAGAGCAGAATCTGGCCCGCCTACTGGCCCAGCAGGGAAGGAGTCTGAGATAGGTGCCATGGATCCAGCAGTATTCATACTGCACGAGAGAGGGTACCAGTGCTGGCGAGGCCAGTTTGGCACAATCAGTATTGTCCTTGGTCTGTCCTGTCTGATCTTTAGCAGAACTTTCGAGAGGAGAGGCAGAGGGGAAAGGCATAAACTGAGATGCTTTCCCAGGTAAAGGACAGAGCATTCACTTTCCAAGCTTGACTGTGGGGAGTCGTTGTGCAGAATTTGTCCAATTGGTAGTTCTGAGGGGAGGCAAACAGGTCTATCTCTGGTGTCCTCCATTTGTTCAAGAGGTTGAATATTTTTTGTTCCAGTTTCCATTTGTGTGGGTCCATGAGATTTCTGCTTAGGTTGTCTGCCAGTGAATTTAGCTTGCCTGGCAGGAATAGAGCTCGCAGGTGCACTTGGTAGCTTAAGGCTGTGTTCCACAGAGCCACAGCTAGCCTGCAGAGAGGGTATGAGTGGGTTCCCCCCCGCCTGTTTATGCACCACATAACTGTGGTGTTGTCTGCCTTTACCAATACTTGTCCTGGAAGGATGTGGTCTTTGAAGGCTGTCAGGGAATTCTGTACAGCTAACATATCTTCTTGTTGATACCAGATACTGCTCAGACAAGCTCCACGTGGGTTTACAGAGTGGTCCTAGCAGCACGGAACTCAGAAAAGCGACTACCTTCTGGATTTAAGTATCTTTGCTTTTTTTCACTTGAAATAGCTTCTGTAGCTTACCTTGAACTAGCCTGAACTGTTCTTTTAATGGATTGCTGCATTATTTTAAAATCTGCACTTACAGTTGCATTTTAGTCGAATTTGATCGAAAGTTTGCTTGTTTGTTTAATTTAACTGGGAAGGCTGCCCACTAAAGTGTGCTAGCCTGTGTAATTAATTTATCACTGTTTCTGCATTTTCTGTGTGTTTCTATCAAAAAAACAAGAAAATAATCCTTGTTTTCCCGCCTTCCTCTACTAGTTTAGACCAGTTTACAGGCATTGCTGTATAGTTCCTGTGTTGGCCATTACCTTACTCGGATAGAAGGAAGTTTCTTTGCTCATCAGTGGGAGTGGGGAGCCTTGAGCAGCCTACCTGTCCTTGGGGGAAGTGACCTTAGCACAAGAAGCTGTAGTAATTGGTTGTTTTGGACCATTCCTAGCTCTTTTGTAGTTCACTGTTTAAAGTCCGCGTTTGTGCACATAGCGCAGCGCCGGTTAAACTTTTTCTGGGTCCGCCAAGTCTGCTCTTCAAATTTTCCCTTAAGGAAGCTCTACTCTTAGTATAACCAGACTACTCACTGTATTATAAGCCTAGCACTTGTTCTCAATACTTCTCTACTAAGTAAGCACTCTCGTACTAAGTAAAGCACTACATCTACTTACCACCCCTGTGAATACCCACTTCCCTTAAAGGTATACCACTCCCTTATACTGTTCTAGCATGTCGAGTGGTAGATTACTGGCGTTGTCTCCAGTTCAGCTGGTCAATCTGGGTATCTTGAGACAATGCTACAATTGTCTCATGTACACAGACAACCCTCTCCTTCTCCCAACAAAAACAAATACATGTGAGAGATGTAACTATATAGCCAAACTGGAGGCTGAACTCTCTCAACTCAGGGCTGGCATGACCAGACAGGAGGAGATGACAACCAAACACACAACAATCCCAGTCCCACATAGACCTACCACAACTGCAAACCAAACACATAAAAACACAAAGACATACTCGGAGGCTCTAATAAAAAACTTACCAAAACAACAGAGGCTCCCAAAGCAGGCATCCAAAAATCCACCACCTCAAAACAAAACACATGCAACACATACTTCAATAAATCAGTGTGTCGACCAATCGCAGCCGTTAAGGCCAAACACCTTGCCTGATACACTAGTAATAGGTGACTCCATAGTCAGACACACTGATGTCCCACTGACCAGGCTAAACAAGGAGAAGGTGACTGTGAGCTGTCCATCGGGAGCTAGGATCCGCCACATAACACACGCACTCAGGTCACTCCAAAGCAAGTACAAATATGACTCCGTCATTGTCCATGCTGGTGTGAATGACCTGAGACGTACCTCCCAGGACTACATGAAAAGAGACAGAGGAGCTCTCCGATTATGTAGCCCAGGCTGGTATGACCCTGACCCTGAGCAGCATCTTGCCCTCACCAAGAATGATACCACAATACAAAGACAAGATGATCAGCTTTAACAATTGGCTCAAGTACTGGTGTCATTCTAAGGGGATCCAATGTCTGTCTGCCTGGGATGATATGTTGGACAAGCCACGCTGCTTGCAAGGGATGGCTTACACCTGTCACCACTGGGCTTCAGGATATTGGCTAAGGCTCTTGCCACCCCCATAGTGCCTTTTTTAGGCAAGGCTCAAAAGACAAACCCACCTCCTTAGAAAACAAAAATGGAAAAAAAACTAAGGGTAATGCTGCTCAACGCCAGAAGTCTAAATCTCAAGATGCAGGCACTTACCTCAGCATGGAGAACACCGACGTCTGTGCAGTAACTGAAACCTGGTTCAAGGCTCCTGAGAACAACCCAGCGCTACCAGGCTATACCTCGTATCATGCTTTTCTGCCCCAAAACCCGGGCCGAACCAAAAAGGGAGGGGGAGTGTCCATATTCAGAAAGGACACCCACACCTCCAGGTTAGCAGCAACACATGAAACATCAGAGACCATACAGGTGCAACTAACCATAGGCAAATCTGCTATACAACTGGTAGCATGTTACAGACCACCCTCCCAATCTCAAGAACCCCACTCAGCCTTCCTGAAGACATTGGAGGATATGAATGTATCACAAAATACCATCATACTGGGAGACTTCAACTACCCAAACATAGATTGGGTACATTATTCTAGCCCTAATACCCTAGCCCAAAGGTTCCTGGAATTCATAAATTCAAATGCACTGGAACAACTAGTCACCTCTCCCACTAGGGAGATAATATACTAGACCTGATCATCACAAACATGGGGACAAAATGCTCCACACGAAGTATACCCCTCACTAGTGAGATCTGACCACAAGCTAATCAGCCTGGATATACATATCCCACCTCCGTCCCCAGCACAAAAGACCACAGTGAAAAACTTCTCAAAAGCAGACTTCACTCTTCTTAAGACTGAGATAGTATCCTTTAAGCCCACTGTGCCAGTGGATACCACATCCCACAATGCCGAATCCTTCACAAATGCTTTCTATGGACATCTCCAAGAATGCATGGATCATGCAATCCCAAACAAATCCAAGTCCCTCTCCACCAAATGTAAGCGTCCTGCCTGGTGGACCTCAGCCATAAACAAATTGTATAACAAAAGAAGGAAGCTACTGCACGTCAGAGCGAAATCCCAAGAAGGGAAGACATCTCTGATCAACATTAGCAGAAAACTACGTTCTCTCATAAAAACATCCAAGGCAAACTGAGAGAAAAATCGCTAAGGACACTAAAGATAACCACAAAGCCTTCTTCAGCTATGTTAGAAACCTGGTAGGAAACCCTCAGATATGCTCAGAGTTGGTTCACAACAACAAAAAATACACTGAACCCACAGATATTGCTAACATTCTGGCTGACAGGTTCAGTGCAAATTTCTCCCCTCCTTCACCCCCAAAAGAAGAAATACTTATCCCAGCTGAATGTAATCTCCCTGTCATCTCAGATGTCCAAATGAGAACCGCCCTAAACAAAGCAAAAAACACAGCATCAATGGGACATGACGGTATCCCGGGGTGCGTGTTATGTGAACTCCAAGAGGAGGTAAACCCACACATAAAAATGTTATTTAACCTTAGTCTTACTTCGGGATATGTACTTCAACACTGGCGTACAGCAACAGTGGTCCCACTCCACAAGGGGGGTGCCTCTACAGACCCTGGAAACTACCGCCCCACAAGCTTAACTAGCCTGGTCTGCAAAGCTATTGAAAGAATCTTTATGGAACTCAGAGGCACAGGGGACCTGCAGACACTTGCCCCACCCAGTTCGGCTTTGTAAAGGGCAGATCCTGCCTTTTAAACCTGGTTGACTTTTTCGAAACAGTCACTAGAGCCGTTGATGAGGGCAAAGCAGTCTATACAGCATACCTGGATTTGGCCAAGGCCTTCGACACAATACCCCAACTCAGGCATCATAGAGAAGCTAAACAACTTAAAAGTAAACCCTTATGTCACTAGATGGGTTGCAAACTGGCTAAAGGACAGAACCCATAAAGTTAAAATCGCTGGAGCAATGTCAGACTCAAAGCCAGTCACAAGTGGTGTCCCACAGGGATCTGTCCTGGGACCCCTCTTGTTCGGCATTTATTTCTCAGATGTTAAAGCAAACATGGGAGGGCTGTGGCTGACAAAGTTCGCAGATTACTGCAAACTAGGCGCCATAGTCGATACACCAACAGACACACACATCCTACAAAAAGGCCTCACTGAAACGGACAACTGGTGCCGTAGTCACAGCCTTAAACTAAATGCCAAAAAATGTATAGTCATCCTTTTTGGAAAAAAACAAAGTACCCACAAATTATCACATAGACAGCAACCCACTGAGTACGGAAAAAGTAATCAAGAGACCTAGGGACCCTAGTAGACAGCGACCTCTCATTTGACACCCACGTTGCCAAAGTGGTTAGAAAAACATTCTACCTTGCACACATCATCCTGAAGGGATTCACATCCAGATCCAAGGATGTCATTGTACCCCTATATTCCTCCCTCATCAGACCCATGATTGAGTACAATGCCCCATTTGGTATGTACCTCACCCGGCATTTGCAACAGCTGGAGAGACCACAAAAGTACCTCACCAAAAGGATCAAGGGTCTCCAATATATGTCTTATTCTGCCAGACTAAAGAAACTTCAGCTTTATTCAGTAGCATACCGCCTGCTCAGAGGTGACCTCTGCCTGACGTACAAGGCCATGTCCAATCAGGATCTGATGGACATGCTCCACCTCAAAAAATTCAAATCCATCAGGACCACGAGAGCTAAAGACTTAAACCTCGGCACAAGTATGAATAGGACATGCTGGAGGGATAGATTCATAACCCAGAGGCTTCCCATGCTTTGGAACAGGATCCCAGTTCGTATAAGGCAAAGTCCCTCACTGACTCTTCAAGAGAAATCTTGATGAGTGGATGGGAGATCGTAAGTTTACCCCAGGGGTCACACATCTGTGTCACTGCTAGACAGGGGCACAGTAAACTAATTCTATTATATAAGGGGACCTTCATTGTGTCACTACTAGACAGAGGCACAGTATTCTTGATTTATTCTGTACATTTTTGTACCATTTCATGGGGTGGCAAAAGCCACATCACTATGGCTAGGCTTACAAATGCCCCAGGGCAGATAGCCTAGTACTACACTATGAAACTATATGCAGGTGTATCTGATTTGGGTTCCATTTGCTCTGAATGCACCGTCCTGCCAAGTGAGCCCCCCCATGCATAGTCTGATGTGTCTGTAGTCAGGGTTTGGGTGGCAGGGGGTAGACTGAAAGGGAGCCCCTTGTTGAGGTGGCAGGCCTCTGCCCACCAAAGGAACTCTGTTTATGTGGAATGATAGGAATCACCGATTCCAGATCCTGAGAATGTTGACACCATAGGCTTTTTAGATAACATTGTAGTTTCCTCATATGCAGTCTTACATATAGAATTAGTAGAATGCAAGAGGCCATGAACCCCAGGGCTTGCAGGATTTTCCTTGCAGATAGCTGGGTCTTTGTGGCCAGTAGTTTGAAGTAGGTTGTCAAACTTGTTTCTCTGGCGTGAGATGAGCCATCTGGGAAGTTGTGTACAAGCTTGCTCGCAGGAATACAATTTGTTGGCAGGGTACTAGATGAGATTTTTCGTTTATGGTGTACCCCAGCGAGTTTAGAAGTTTCTTTACAAATGCCAGATGTTTTAATAGCATGTCCTGGTTTTTCTGCCTGAATAACACAATCATCCAGGTATGGGTATATTAGAATATTTCTCTGCCTGCAAAATGCAATGGCTGAAGCTAGACACTTTGAGTACCCTGGGTGCAGTAGATAAGCCAAAGGGAAGTGCAGAGAACCGATAGTTCATAGGGCCTGCTCTGAAGCATAGGTATTTTCTGCAAGATTCCCTTATTGGCATGTGCAGGTAAGCTTCCTTCAAGTCCAAGATTGCCAACCAGGCATCTTTGCCCAGCATAGGAGGCAGCTGAAGTGTTGACATTTTGAATTTTGGGATTACCAAAAAGGTGTTTCGAATAGAGAGGTCCAGGATAGGACGCCAGGAACTGTCTTTTTTGGGTACCAGGAAAAGTCTTGAGTAAAAACCTTGTCCCCCTTTCTTCTGCTGGGACAGGTTGAATAGCCCTGATACTTGGAAGTGAGAGAACCTGCTGTTCAGCCTCGGCTCAATGATTTGGGGGTAGGTCTGGTCAACCGTTTGGGGTTGGGAAGGTGTGGAAGTGGAACCTGTATCCTTGGAAAACTACATTTAAACCCCATTTGTCCTGGGTAATGACTTCCCAGTTTTTTGCATGCAGGGCGATCTTTCACCCTAAGGGAGCAGGCAGTTGAACAGGGCTATGAAGGGCTAAGGTTAAGTCATTGTGACATTTTTCCATGGGGGGGGGTCTTACTAATTCCAGCTTTGGAAGTGGTAGCCCCCCCACTGCTTAGGCCTTTGTGTACCTTCAAGACTGTGGCCTAGGTTGTCTGCTCTTCCTGGGTTTGGACTGAGAAGGCCTGGAAGAGACTGGAAAGGAACAATTCTTGGAAGGCCAATGCCTACTAAATATGGGAAGATGTATTTCAGGAAATCTTCAACAGTTTACATAGATTTAGCTTTATCTTCCATCTTTTTAAGCACCACTTCTGCTTTGTTGCCAAACAGGGAGTCTTGGTTTAAGGGAGCATCCAGTAATTTAGCTTTAAAATGATCTGGCAAGTTCTGCTCCTTAAGCCAAGCATGCCTTCTAAGTATATACCCAGTGACAGCAGCCCTGCAAGACGCTTCTAAAGAATCAAAAAGTACAGTTTTGTACCTACCATAAATGTAGATGTTCGAGTGTTCATACTGCTGCAGTCATCACACTTGGGTTATCCTGCCGTCAGGCGGTCCCCGCAGTCGGCCAGAGTTCCAAAGTCTTGGTCCGGCGTCAGTTGCTGTCGCTTCTTCCCTGACGTCAGTGCGCCAGGGGATATATAATACGCATCAGACGCCATTTTCCTCAGTTTTTCTTGCCCCAGATGTCAGGTGCCCCCAAGTAGGAAGGCAATACATATTGCTAATCAAAAATAAACATATAAAATAAAAACAATACCTTCAGTTACCAGCAAATACACTCAAAGGTTGTAGAAGACAGAAAGGTATAGATAAGTCCAGCTAGTTCAGAGAGGATGAAGGGAGGGTAACCTGGACTGCAGCAGTGTGAACACTCTAACATCTACATTTATGGTAGGTACAAAACTGTACTATGTTCATCGTGCTACACTGCTGCAGTGATCACACTTGAGTTGAATCCCAAAGCTAAGGCTGGGTGGCTGGTCTATAAAGAATTAGGATTGGCTATGAGGCCCTGAAGAACTGCAGTGGCAAATCCTGCTCTGGATTTAGAGCAAAGAGGCAGGTGATAATGCTTGGTGAACTTGTGCACTGAACTCCAAGTTGCAGCCTCCAAAATTTCCTTGGTAGGTAACTCCTCTGAGAAAGGCTGTTGAAGTGGCTGTTGCCCTGGTGGAATGAGGCCTAATGTTATTAGGGACTGATTTTCCATGCTGTGTGTAGCAGTACCGAATACAGTGTCCTATCCATTTGGATATAGTCTGCTTTAGATAGCCTTGCCTTGTGATCCTGCAGCATATGCTACAAACAGTTGTTCAGTTTTCCTGAAAGCTTTTGTTTTGTCCAAGTAGAAGCGTAGCTGTCTATGTCCAAAGAATGCAGAAGTTTCTCCCCTTTATTTTGGGGGTTTGGATAAAAAGTTGGCAAATGGATGGTTTGGTTAAGAGCCACACTGGATACCACCTTTGGCATGAAGGTAGGGTTTGTCCTTAAAAATACCATGTCCTGATGAAAAATTATAAAAGGTTCCACTGCCATTAATGCCTGCAGCTCTGAGACTCTTCGTGCTGAAGTTACTGCCAGGAGCAGAGCGGTTTTCCATGATAAAACTTTTGGATCGGCTGCATTGGCTGGCTCAAAAGGTGGTAGGGTCAAGTTTTTCCAAAACAAAATTGAGGACCCAAGTTGGTGTTGGTGCACTCTGGGGCAGTCTTATGTTTTTAGCCCCTCTAAGGTACTGCTTTAGCAAGGGATGAGCGAGTAAAGGAGGATCCGCGTTGTAATGTGCAGAAATGGCAGAGGCGTGGATCTTAATTGATGAAAACGATAGGCCTCTGTCCAGCATCTCAGTTAAGTATTGTAAAATCTGAGGAATGTTTGGAACAAGAGGGTCAAGGCTGTGAGCCTGGTTCCAGGCGCAGAATCTTCCATTTTTCTGAGTAAGCTTTCCTGGTTCTAGGCCTCCTGGCCTCCAAAATGACATCCACAACAGCTTTAGAAAGAGGTGTTGCCTGTTTGACTAAAGTATCTGCCATGCAGCCAGGTTTAGGGTTTTGAGTAGACTGTGCAGGATCTGATAGTTTTGTTGAGTCAGAAGGTGTGGAATTTGGGGCAAAATCCATGGTGGGCCCTAAGCCAAGTTCCTTACGATTGGGTACCAATGCTGGTGTGGCCAGTCTGGAGCAATCAGGATCATCTTTGTTTTTTCTTGTCTGGCTTTTAGGAGTACCGCTGAAAGGAGAGGCAGTGGTGGGAAGGCATAGACTTAGGTTTTTCCAAGTGAACAGAAGAGCATCCACTTTCCATGCTTGTTTGTGATAAGTCCTTGTGCAGAATTTTTGTAGTTGGCAATTCAGTGGGGAAGCAAAACGATCGATGACTGGGCATCCCCATTTTTGTGTTATGCTGAAGTTTTGTGGATTCAATTTCCATTCGTGAGGGTCCATGATATTTCTGCTCAGGTCGTCTGCCAGAGTATTTTTCTTTCCTGGCAGGAATTGTGCTTGCAGGTGAACTTGGTACTTTAGAGCTGTGTTCCACAAGGTCATGGCTTGCCTGCATAGGGGATAAGAGTGAGTGCCCCCTTGCTTGTTTATGTACCACATTACTGTGGTGTTGTCCGTCTTAAGTAGTAGTTGTCCTGGATGTAGGAGGTCCTTAAAAGCTGTTAGGGCATTTTGAACAGCCAACATCTCTTTTTGATTGATGTGAAGATGCATCTGGTCTGTGGTCCACTTGCCCTGAATGCATTTTCCTGCCATGTGTGCTCCCCAGGCGTAATCCGAAGCATCTGTTGTTAGGGTTTGCCTAGCTGTGGGTTGGGTAAAAGGCTGACCCTTGTTTAGGTGACATGCATGTGGCCACCATCGAAACTCCTGTTGCAGGCAGGGAAGCATTGGAATTACTGCTTCTAAACTGCGAGAGTGTCGAGTCCAGACACTTTTTAGGTACCACTGTAATTTCCTCATATGCAGTCTGGCATATGGTATTAGTAGTATGCAGGCTGCCATGAATCCCAGGGCCTGCAGAATTTTTCTTGCAGGGAGATGGGACATTTTTGCCAGTAGTTGAAAATATTGAGTTAGCTGAAAGTGTTTGTCTGGCGTGAGGTAAGCCATCTGGGCCACTGTATTCAAGCTGGCACCCAGGAATGTGATCTGTTGTGAGGGCACTAGTTTTGACTTCTTTTCGTTTACTGTGTACCCTAGAGAAATTAGCAACTTTTTCACAAATGCCAGATGCTGTTGAAGAATGTCCTTAGTCTCTGCTTGAATGAGGCAGTCGTCCAGGTATGGATATATTTGAATTCCTTTTTGTCTGCAAAATGCAATTATTGGTGCCAGGCACTTTGTGAAGACCCTGGGCGCAGTAGATAAGCCAAAGGGCAGTGCAGAGAACTGGTAGTGCATTGTACCAGCTTTGAATCTGAGGTATCTTCTGCAATTTTGTCTGATAGGGACATGCAGGTAATGCCTCTGAGGTCCAGAGTAACAAACCAAGCCTTCTTGCCCAGCATGGGTACAAGCTGCTGTAATGTCAACATTTTTAATTTCGGAATATCCAGTTAAGTATTTAGAATTGAAAGGTCCAGTACGGGCCTCGAGATTCTGTCCTTTCTGGGGACCAGGAGGAGTCTTGAGTAAAATCCTTGTCCTTGTTCCTGTTGTACTTTTTGTATAGCTCTCATGTCCATGAGGGCTGAAATTTGTTTTTGTGCCTCTGCCCATTGATTTTGTGGCAGGTCTGGCATTCCTTTTAGCTTTGGTAAAGTATGAAAGTGGAATCTGTAACCTTGAGACACAATATTCAGGACCCATTTGTCTTGGGTGATTGTTTGCCAGTTTTGAGAAAAAAGTGCTAGTTTTCCCCCTAAGGGGGCTTCCAAAAGGGACGTGCTTGGTGTACACAGAGGAATGTCATTGTGACTGTTTCCTGTAAGGTTGAGACTTGTCCTCACCTCCTTTAGGGGTTGAGATGCCCCACTGTCGTCTGTTTGAGCCTTGGGGTTGAGATCTGTATCTGCCTCTCTGTGGCCTGTCTGACACTGGAAAGGACCAATTCGTTGTTGGCCAATTTCTGCAAAACCGAGGTGGCTTGTACCTGTAAGAAATCCTTGACTGTTTGCATAGATTTAGCTTTATCCTCCATTTTCTTTAACACCTCTTCTGCCTTAACAGCAAACAAGGTATCATGCTGTAAAGGAGCATCCAATAATTTTTCCTTAACATGATCAGGTAAACTCTGTTCTTTTAACCAAGCATGTCTTCGAATAACAGAACCTGTAACTGCGCTCTACAAGAGGCCTCTAAAGAATCAAAACCAAACTGCAGAGTATGTTTTTCCACCTGTTCAACTGCATGCAATAAATCCTGCATTTCTTTACAATCAGGAGCTTCTGAGTTTGCAAGCATTTTCTGTTTTAACTGAGCCATTAAATATTGTTGGTACTTAAGCATGTGAAACTGGCAATTTAACGCGCTTACTGCTAAAGTTGCAGAAGTGTATACTTTTTTCCCCCAACTATCCAAAGCTCTGGAATCTCTGTCAGAGGGTACTGGATTTTTTGCAATGGAAGCCTTAACCCCTTTTGGACCCTGGGAAATAGTTTCTGGATCAGCAGAAGGATTTCTGTAAAGAAACTTGTGAGAGTCCGGGACTCTATAATACCTATCTGGCTTGGCTGGAGCAGGGGGCAAAGAGTCAGGAGATAAGCTGGATTCAGAGAACAAATCATCCACAATATCTAGTACAGGCAGAATAGCCAGGGGCCTGTGCTGAGGCAAGAGGAAATCCCTGAGCCTTTTCTTGGATTCTGAGTAATCCTGACTTTCCCAATGGAAATGCTCCCTCATGGTATGTAAAGTTTCCCCAAAAGAATAATCCTCAGGAGGAGAGGCTGAAGGGATAGATTCCTCAGCATCAGAGTCCTCATAGGGGGGGTAGAGAGTATCCCTGGTCTGAAGAGGAATCGGAGGAAATGGAATAATGATCAGAGGAGTCATAGTCCGTTATCCTGCCTAGGCCTTTTCTTTGGAGAGGGATGGGAACCCCTGATTAGAGTAATGAGGTCTTCGGCCATTTTAAGCATCTGTTTCTTAGGCATGGAGGACTGTCCAGGAAAATGCTGTACTTGTTTCTTTGTCTTTAATGGTACCTTTGTCTTGGCTGTTGTTTTAATGGTAAGTGTGAAGGTCTGAAAACACCCTCAGAAGCCGATGCCTGCTCAGCGGCTCCGGACCCATCTGAGGGAATAGTTTCCGTACACCCAATATCTTGAGTTTCCAGAGGCCTAGATGTCTCCACGTGGGAGTCGTAAGTGGCCTGTGGCTCTGAGGTTGTGGGTATCAGGGGCTGCGAAAGCACCTCACTGAGAACCAGCGAATGGCCTAGAAGAGGTTTCGTCAGTTTTGGACCTCGGATGCCTGTCCTTTTCCTTGTGTTTTGCGTTTTTTTGGTATTGAGGTAGTCAGCTGATCCGACGGCATGGTATAATTGAACCTTCGGTCAAAGTAGTGTAAAGCAAAATCAAAACGCCTTTTTATAGTGCGTTTGTGAAATCTAGCACAAAACCGACAACTAGTGACGTCGTGATCAGGGCCTAGGCATGGAATACAGTAAGAGTGGAAGTCCTTATGAGGTATTTGCTTCCCACAAGAAATACAATTATTAACTTTTTCTGACATCGGTCTCAGGCAAGAAAAAGCTTTCCCCAACGGGGTACTTAGCTTTATTGAAGACTTCGGACCTGAAATTAGACTTAGAAAATTTCAGGAGTCGGCCGACCGGCACTTGAGAACTGCTTCTGCTTCGGGCACCACGGGGCAAGAAAGACTGAAGAAAATGTCGTCTGATGCGTATTATATACCCCTGGTGCACTGACGCCAGGGAAGCGACAGCAACCGACGCCGGACCAAGACTTTGGAACTCTGGCCAACTGCGGGACCGCCTGACGGCAGGATAACCCAAGTGTGATGACTGCAGCAGTGTAACATGATGAAAGTACAGTTTTGTACCTACCATAAATGTAGATGTCCGAACAGGATAGCATCTGCAGTCCTTACAAATGGGTTGTCCTGTCGTCAGGCAGCCCTTCGGTCGGCCGGATTCCAAAGTCTGGGTCTGGCCTCGGCTGGTGTCGCACTTCACCCGACGTAATCACTGCTGGTCTTCGGGTATAAAGGCATCAACCGACGCCATTTTCCTCAGTGTTTCTTGCCCCAGATGCCAGTTGCCCTCTTGGATAGCTAAATTTTTGGATAAATGCCAATGGTTCCAAAAAGGTAGAAGGCAAACACAAAAATAAGCATGTATGTACATATATACAAACAAATACACCATAAGAAATCCCCCCCAGCTAGCTATTAGGTGGGCAAATACCCTAGGAGTACCACAGAGGGGAAGGAGGGTGGGTAATCCTGACTGCAGATGCTATCCTGTTCGGACATCTACATTTATGGTAGGTACAAAACTGTACTATGTCCTTCAAGGATGCATCTGCAGTCCTTACAAATGGGTAGAATACCATAGCCAAACTAGGGGAGGAGGAAGAAGATATTATGGTGTAGTTAGGATCCCTTGCAAAACAGCAGTGGCAAATCCTGCTCGGGATCTAGAGTATAGAGGTAAGTTATAATGCTTGGCAAATGTATGCACGGAGGTCCAAGTAGCAGCCTCTATAATGTCCTTGGTAGCCACTCCTCGTAAGAAGGCTGTGGTAGTGGCTGTAGCCCTTGTAGAATGAGGCCTTATGTTCTGTGGAATTTGCTTTCCATGGTAGGAGTAACAGAATCTTATGCAATTTACTATCCACTTGGAGGTTGTCTGTTTGGAAATTGCTTTTCCTTCCCTTCCTGTTGCATATGCTACTAGAAGCTGGTCAGTTTTTCTATTGCCCTTGGTTCTGTCCAGGTAGTAGCGCAACTGTCTATGTACATCCAAAGTATGCATCAGTCTTTCCCCCCTGTTCTGTGGGTTGGGAAAGAAGGTAGGTAGGTGTATTGCCTGGTTTAGAGACACTCTGGATACCACCTTAGGCATAAATGTAGGATTAGTTCTCATGGACACTATCTTGATGGAAGATTAGGAAGGGTTGTACTGCCATTAAAGCCTGTAGTTCCGAAACCCTTCTTGCTGAAGTAATTGCCAGCAGGAAAGCAGTTTTCCAGGATAGGTGTTGAAGATCTGCTGTTGCTGCTGGTTCGAATGGAGAGAGTGTTAATTTTTCTAGCACAAAGTTCAAGTCCCATGCTGGTAATGGTGGTTTCCTAGGAGGTTTTACATTCTTAATTCCTCTCAGAAACTGCCTGAGTAGAGGATGTGAGAAGACAGGGGGATCGAAGCTGTATTCTGCAGAAATAGCTGATGCATGTATCTTGATGGAGGAATAGGACATGCCTGTATGGAGAAGCTCTGCCAAATACTCCAGGATGTTGGCAATATCTACCTTTGACACATCTTTCCCTCTTTCAATACTCCAAATGACAAACCTTTTCCATTTTCCTGCATAGTTCCTTCTTGTTGAAGGTCTGCGGGCCTCAAGGATAATGTCTTTAACCCTTTGGGATAAATCTGGGTTAGTTGCTCTTATGTAATGTTCCAGGCAGACAGTTGCAGAGTTTTCAGGCTTGGATGCAGGATGTTGTAGTCGCTCTGAGTTAACATCAACGGAATCAGGGGTAGTGTCCACGTTTCCCCCCCGAGACATGCTCCTCAGTAATGGATACCAATGTTGTCTTGGCCAATTTGGAGCTATCAGAATTATCCTTGGACGTTCCTCTTTGATTTTCAGAAGTACCTTGTGCATCAAAGGAAGAGGTGGAAATGCATATGCTGTCAGGCCTTTCCAACTGAAGGATAGAGTCTACCTTCCAAGCAAGTGGGTGGTATGTCCTTGTGCAGAATTTCTTGAGCTGGTGATTGAGTGGGGATGCGAATAGGTCTATTTGTGGCATTCCCCATTTCTTTGTGATGGCCTTGAAGATGTCCGGGTGTAGCATCCATTCGTGAACATCCGAGGTAGTTCTGCTTAACATGTCTGCTAGGATGTTTTCTTTTCCGATGAATATTGCCTGTAACTGAATGTTGTAACTCAGAGCCATATTCCATAGGTCCAGAGCCATTCGGCATAGGGGTATGAATGAGTGCCTCCCTGTTTGTTGATGTACCACATGACTGTGGTGTTGTCTGTCCTTATCAATTGGCCTTCTTTGAGGAATGGTCTGAAATTCTGGATTGCTAGTTTTACTGCCAGCATTTCTTTTTGATTTATGTGCAGGTGCAGCTGATCTGGAGTCCATAAGCCTTGAATGCACTTGTCCAGCATGTGGGCCCCAACCGAGGTCTGAGGCGTCCGTTGTGATGGTTTGGCTTGGTTGAATGCTGTGGAAGGACAAACCTGGGTTTGAATGGCATGCCTGAGCCCACCATAGGAGCTCTTGTTTCAGGCATGGGATTAGTGGTATTTCGGTTTCTAAGCTGTGCTTGTGTTGAGACCATAAATTCTTTAGGTACCACTGTAGTTTTCTCATATGCAGTCTGGCATGGGGGACCAGGATTATGCAGGATGCCATGAAGCCCAAGGCCTGCAGTACTTTCCTTGCTGTTAGTTTGTTCTGCTTTGTTAATGCCAAGAAGTAAAGAGGAAGTTGTTCTTGTTTTTCTGCAGTTAGGAATGCCATCTGTTTTACTGTGTCCAATTCTGCACCCAAGAAAGTTCTTGTTTGGGATGGTATCAGTCTTGACTTTTTTAAATTGACTGTGTATCCCAGGGCTTGTAGTAAGCAAATGACTCTTTGTAAGTCTTGTGTCAGCTTGTTTCTGTTGTCCGCTTGTATCAGGCAGTCGTCCAGGTATGGATAAATTTGGATTCCCTGAAGCCTGCAGTGAGCGATTACTGATGCCAGGCATTTCGTGAACACTCTGGGCGCAGTAGATAAGCCACAGGGCAATGCTGAGAATTGATAATGCTCTGATCCTGCAAGAAATCTGAGGTATCTTCTGCAATTTGGTCGTATGGGGACGTGCAGGTATGCCTCCTTGAGATCTAGAGTTACCAGCCAATACTCCTTGCCCAGCATGGGAAGAAGTTGCTGTAGGGTCAGCATTTTGAATTTTGGAACAATGATGACTGTGTTTAAAGCGGACAGGTCGAGAATAGGTCTCCAACTTTTCTATTTTCTTGGTACTAGGAAGAGTCTGGAGTAAAATCCCTTGCCCTGTTCTGTAGGTGGTACCCTTTCCACAGCTCTCATCTTTGTTAATTGAGCTATTTGTTTTAGAGCTGCTGTCTTTTGATTTGGTGGTAGGTTTGGCATTCCTCTTTTTACTGGTAAAGTGTGGAAATGAAACCTGTAGCCTTGGTCTATAGTTTGCAAAATCCACTTGTCTCTTGTGATATAGTGCCAGTTTTTTGAAAATAAGGCTAACTTTCCGCCTAAGGGTGCTGCTATTTGTTCCCTGGTAGGCGGTGTCAGAGCCAAGTCACTGTGATTGTCCTGTTGCAGTGGTAATGGTTGTATCTGTGCCTCGTTGGTTATTGCCTTGCCACTGGCGTCCCCTGTAGGCACCTCCTCTGGATTGATTTCTGCCTCTTGAATGCCTATTCCTGCCTCTCAGAGTTTTAGAGGAGTCTGGAAAGGACCAATTTTTGGAAGGCCAGTTCCTGCTAAACCTTGGGGGCTGAACCTGTAAGAAATCTTTAACTGTTTGTACAGATTTTGCCTTCTCTTCCATTTTCTTCATTACCTGTTGGGCAGGAGAACCAAATAGACTGACCTTATCCATAGGAGCATCTAATAGCTTTGCCTTAACATGATCCGGCAAGACCTGTTCTTTCAACCATGCATGCCTTCTTATAACTGTGCCAGTCATGGCTGATCTAAATGAAGCCTCCAGTGCATCATAGCCACATTTTAAAGAATGGTTACTAACCTGCTGAATGTTATTCACCATTTCTAGAACATATTTCTTATCTAAGGAATCATCAGAGGACAGTTTCTTAGTTAACTGATCAAGCATAAACTCTTGGTATTGGATCATATGAAACTGACAGTTCAAAGCTCTAGCTGAGAGAGTAGCAGAGGTGTATACTTTTTACCCCATCTCTAAGGACCTGGATTCCCTTTCAGAAGGGAGAGGGTTTTTCGCTGAGGTCGAAGCTACTGCCTTAGGCCCCTGGGAGATAGTCTCAGGATCTGCAAAGGAGCCTTGTATAAGTGGTGATGAGTGTCCGGGACCCTGTAAAACCTATCGGGCTTAGCAGGGGCTGGAGGTAAAGTATCAGGAGCAGTGCAAGCATCATTAAATGCATCATCCACAACAGGAAGAACTGGAGGTATAGCTAGAGGCCTATGTTGCGGTAAGTGTAAAAAGGTCCTAAGCCTTTTTCTTGAATCTGAGAAATCTTGTCCCTGCCATTGGAATTGATCTCTCATGGCATGTAAGGTTTCCCCAAAGGAAAATTCCTCTGGTGGAGAGGCAGAAGGAATCGATTCTTCAGCATCGGAATCTTCATAAGTAGAAAAAGGAGCCTCTGGATGGTCTGTATTGTCTGTATCATCAGAAGAGTCATCTGAGGACACTGGCTCAGGGGGCTCTGCTCTAGGTCTCTTTTCTGGAGGTTGAGAGGCCCTGTCTGGGTGAGATTGGGATCCCCTTATTAAAGAGATGAGATCCTCTGCCAGAGTAAGCATTTGGGAACTGGAACTGGGCCTGTGAGAGGGGGGCTTAACAGGCACAGACTTAGCAGTTTTGGCTGCTTTGGCCCTGGCAGAGGCCTTTATAGACATGGCTGCAGGCGGCCTAGCAGCACCACGTGCTGGGGTAGAGACATCCAAAGGGATGGTGTCCGATAATTCTTGAGAAACCACAGTAGTAGGCAAAACTTCAGAGGCCGATTCAAGTAGGGTAGAAGGGGCCTCGGTAGTAGTCATGGATTCGGCTGAAGATTGACCCGTTTGCTCGGTTTCGGCCGAAACAGAGACACTGGCGGTTTGCTTAACCGTGGTTTCGGCCGAAACCGCGGACCGCGAGTGTCGGTCCTTTTCTTTGTGTTTCTTAACAATTTGAGAAGTCGGAGGATCCGACGGCATAATGTACGCAAAATCTGAGCCGAAAAACTGTTCAGCAAGCTCCTACCGACGCCTAAGCGTTCGTCGTTTGAAGGAAGCACAGGCTAAAACAAGCTGCTACGTCGTGGTCTGGGCCTAAACAAGGTAAGCAGTAAGAGTGGAAATCTTTATGAGGTATTTGTTTCCCACAAGTTAAACAGTTATTCACTTTTTCTGACATCGGCTGAGGCAAGAAAGAGTCCCCAACGGGGTACTTAGCTTTTTAGAAGTCTTCGAAGTAGTATTCGGTAGTAGTAATCTCTGGATCTCACCGACCGGCACTTGCGAACAGCTTCTGCTTCGGGCGCCACGCGGCAAGAAAGACTGAGGAAAATGGCGTCGGCTGATGCCTTTATACCCGAAGACCAGCAGTGATGACGTCGGGTGAAGTGCGACACCAGCCGAGGCCAGACCCAGACTTTGGAATCCGGCCGACCGAAGGGCTGCCTGACGACAGGACAACCCATTTGTAAGGACTGCAGATGCATCCTTGAAGGATATCATCCACATTACAAAGTATGTTTACCAACGTGTTCAGCAGAATGCATTAAATCTTGTAATTCTCTATGTTCAGAACAGTCAGGACTTCTTTTCTGTTCAAGTAGTTCCATAATATGCTGTTGATACTTTAACATATGAAACTGGCAGTTCAAGGCCCTAATGGCTAAAGTAGTACAAGTGCATACTTTCTTTCCCCACCTGTCCAAGGCCCTGGAATCTCTATCAGAGGGGGTAGGGTTTTAGCAGTAGTAGCCTTAATGCCTTTTGGTCCTTGGGAAATGGTCTCTGGATCCAATCTTATTTATCTTTTAGGCATATGGGCCTGACCATGCGGTTTAGACTTATTTCCTTGTTTCACTTGAAAGAAAGTTACTGTTTGTCGTTTTTGCATTTAGTTACTTGTAACACATTGCACTTAACTTACCTGGCACTTGCTCATTAAAGCAATTATACAAGTCAGCACTAAAAATTAAAAGCACTACACCCTCACTCCCCACTGGCCCTTGTTTTCAATTAAGGAATTCCCAATATTATTCTAGCATGTCCAAAGGTCAGTTGTCAATCTCCTCTCCGGTCCAGCTGGTGAATCTGGGAATCTTGAGGCAATGTTATAACTGCCTCATGTACACAGACAACCCTCTCCTCCTCCCACATAACACAAATACTTGCGAGAGATGCAGCTATTTAGCCAAACTGGAGGCTGAGCTCTCTCAACTCAGGACTGGCAAGACCAGACAGGAGGAGAAGGAAACTACACACACCACAAAACCAGCCTCACATAATGCTACCACACCACTGAATCAAACACAAACACACAAAGACATACTCGGAGGCTCTGAGTAAAAATTTACCTAAACAGCAGAGGCCTCCAAAGCAGACACCCAAACAACTGCTACCTCAAGACACCCCACAAGCAACACAAACCACAAAATCAGTGTGCAAAGCAGTCACAGCCCTTAAGGCCAAATACAACACCAAACATACTTGTCATAGGTGACTCCATAGTCAGACACACTGACGTCCCACTCACCAGGCTGAACAAGGAGAGGGTCACAGTAAGCTGCCTATCGGGTGCTAGAATCCGCCACATAACACAAGCACTTGGGTCACTATACGGCAAGTACAAATATGACAGTCATTGTCCATGCTGGTGTGAACAACCCGAGACGTACCTCCCTGGACTACATGAAAAGAGACATAGAGGAGCTCTCTGATTATGTAGCCCAGGCAGGTATGACCCTGACCCTGAGCAGTATCCTTCCTTCACCAAGAATGATGCCACAATATAGAGACAAGATGATCAGCTTTAACAATTGGCTTAATGTCTGGTGTCATTCAAAGGGGATCCAGTGTCCGTCTGCCTGGGATGACATGCTTAACAAGCCACTCTGCTTCGCAAGGGACGGCTTGCACCTGTCACCCCTGGGATTCCGGATATTGGCCAAGGCTCTTGCCACCCCCATAGTGCCTTTTTTAGGCAAGGCTGAAATTCTAAATCTACCACCCTAGAAAACAAAAATGGGAAGAAACTGAGGGTAATGCTGCTCAATGCCAGAAGTCTAAATCTCAAAATGCACGCACTCGAGGCCCTTCTCAGTATGGAGAAAGTACAGTTGTGTACACCTACCATAAACGTAGATGTTAGAGTGTCTTCACTGTTGCAGTCATAACTGTAGGGTGCTCCTGCCGGCAGGCAGCCCGAGGTCGGCCAGAATCCCAAAGTCTGGGTCCGGCGTCGGCTGTACAAGCCAGTACCCTGACGTCAGTACGCATTAGTACATAGCCCTCAGCCGACGCCATCTTCTCCAGCCTTTCTTGCCCTAGATGTCAGAAGTCCCCAATAAATCATAAATGAATCCAACAAGGAAACACAAATACACCACAAAAGAGAGAAAAAGAGGGGATAGGAGGGAGGGAAACACCGACTGCAACAGTGAAGACACTCGAACATCTACATTTATGGTAGGTGTACACAACTGTACTATGTTCATTGTGTTTCACTGTTGCAGTCATAACTGTAGGGTGGAATCCCAAAGCAGAGAATAAAGGGAGGAGGTTTAGACAGAAGAAGGGGCAGCAAGAAGACCCTGCAAAACAGCAGAGGCAAAGCCTGCCCTGGTCTTAGAATATAAAGGGAGATTGTAGTGCTTGGAAAAAGTATGCACAGAACTCCAAGTGGCAGCTTCCAAGATATCCTTGGTAGAAACTCCCCTGAGAAAAGCTGTAGAAGTAGCAGCTGCTCTAGTAGAATGACTTCTCACAGTACCTGGAAACTGTTTCCCATGATGAGTGTAACAAAATCTTATTCCATAAGAAATCCATTTGGAAATAGCTTGTTTGGAAATAGCCTTTCCAAGAGAACTGGAGGCAAAAGAAACAAACAATTGGTTAGATTTTCTGAACTCTTTAGTCTTGTCCAAATAAAATCGTAACTGTCTGTGCACGTCCAAGGAATGCAAAATCCTTTCCCCTTTATTCTGAGGATTAGGAAAGAAGGTAGGAAGGTGAATTGTTTGATTTACAGCCACTTTCGAAATCACCTTAGGCATGAAAGTAGGATTGGTCCTCAAGGATACTCTGCCCTGGTGGAAAATAAGGAATGGTTCCACAGCCATGAGAGCTTGCAACTCTGAGACCCTTCTGGCAGAAGTCAAAGCTAACAAAAGAACTGTCTTCCAAGATAAAAAATTAATATCTGAAGATGCAGCAGGCTCAAAAGGAGACAAAGTAAGTTTTTCTAAAACATAATTAAGATCCCAAGCAGGAACAGGAGGGGTCCTGGGAGGCCTTAAATTCTTAGCCCCTCTCAAGAATTGTCTCACCAAAGGATGAGAAAAAACAGGGGGATCAGTATTGAAATGAGCAGAAATAGCAGAAGCATGAATCTTAATGGAAGAAAAGGAAAGTCCATTAGACAAAAGATCCGAAAGGTAAAGCAAAATAGAAGAGAGATCAGGTACCAGAGGGTCCAAGCCTCGGTCCTGCATCCAAATGCAAAATCTCTTCCATTTAGAGGCAAAGGATTTCCTAGTGCTAGGCAGCCTAGCTTCCAAAAGAACATCCAAAACTTGTTTGGTAAGACTAGACGAAATCAAATTCCTTTGAAGAGCCAAGCTGCCAGGCAAAGGGTCTTGAGATTGGAATGTAGCAACTGACCCTGATGCTGGGACAGAAGAGAAGGGTTCAGAGGGAGAATCCAAGGAGGCTCCAAGAACAGGTGCTTTAAAGTTGGATACCAAAACTGTCGAGGCCAATTTGGAGCAATCAAGATGAGGAACTTGGGATTGTCCTGTTTTATCTTTAGTAATACCCGAGGAAGTAGAGGAAGAGGAGGGAAGGCATATCCCGAAAGGTTTCTCCAGCTGAAGGACAGGGCATCCACTTTTCCAAGCTGTTTTGTGGAATGACCTGGTGCAAAAGTGAGGCAGCTGATGATTGAGATGGGATGCAAACAGATCTATCTGGGGCATCCCCAAACTGCAGTAATCCTGTTGAATAAGTTGGTGTCTAGCATCCATTCGTGTGGATCTAAAATGTTCCTGCTCAGGCTGTCTTGCTAAAAGATTCTGTTCTCCTGGTATGAATTGGGCCTGGAGATGTAGATTCAGATTTAGAGCTGTGTCCCATAAAGCCATAGCTAGTCTGCAAAGGGGGTACGAATGAGAACCCCCCTGCTTGTTTATGTACCACATGACTGTGGTGTTGTCTGTGTAAATCAAAAGAGGCCCTGGATGCAAAAGGTTCTTGAAGGCTAGAAGAGCATTTTGAACTGCCAACATTTCCTTCAGATTGATGTGCCAGTGAAGATGATCCTTTGTCCAGGTTCCCTGCTGGCAACTGCCTAGAAAATGTGCTCCCCAAGCATAATCCGAGGCGTCCGTGGTTATGATTTGAGAAAGTTGAGGAAGACGGAAAGGCTTTCCTTCGTTTAAAGCATACACCCTGGACCACCAAAGGAACTCCTTCTGGAGGCAGGGGATCACAGGAATCAGTGTCCAGATCGTGGTAATGCTGCGACCATACACTTTTCAGATACCATTGAAGCTTTCTCATATGAAGCCTTGCATTTGGAATCAACAGAATGCAGAAAGCCATGTAGCCCAGGGCCTGCAAGAATTTCCTTGCAGTGAGCTGAGGTAGAGTTGTCAAAGTCTTGAAAATTGAAGCCAGCTGTATTTGTTTTTCTGTAGTGAGGAAGGCCCTTTGTAAGGTTGTATTTAAGAGGGCTCCCAGAAATACCATTTGTTGAGAAGGGATCAAATGTGACTTTTTTGTGTTCACTGAAAATCTCAGTAGTAGGAGAAGACGTTGAACAAAATCCAGATGTTGAAGTAAAAGATCCTTGCTGTCTGCCTGAATAAGGCAGTCGTCCAAACAGGGGTAAATCTGAATCCCCTGGAGTCTGCAATAAGCCACTACTGGTGCCAGGCACTTGGTAAAGACTCTGGGCGCAGTAGATAAACCAAAGGGCAGTACAGAGAATTGAAAGTGTCTCGAACCTGCCTTGAACCTGAGGAATTCCCTGCGTTCCTGCCTGATGGGAATGTGTAAATAAGCTTCCTTTAGGTCCAATGTCACCATCCAGGCGTCCTGAGAGAGCACTGGAATCAGCTGCTGCAGAGTAAGCATCTTGAATTTTGGAATTTCCAAAAAGGTGTTTAACACAGAAAGGTCCAGAATAGGTCTCCATGAGCTTTGTTTTCTTGGAACCAGAAACAGTCTTGAATAAAAACCTTTTCCCATCTCTGAGTGGAACAGGCTCTATGGCCCTCATGGTCAGAAGAGCATCCACTTGATTTAAGGCCTCTGATCGTTGATGTTTTGGCAGATCTGGCCAACCAAAAGCCCTTGCCTTACCACAGGATACGTGTCCAAGGAGTGGCGTACGGCAACTGTGGTCCCACTCCACAAAGGCGGTGCCTCTACGGACCCTGGTAATTACCGCCCCATAAGCTTAAGTCTAGTCTGCAAAGCTATGGAGAGGATCATAACGGAGCTCATAAACATAGATATAGGGGACTTGCAGACATTGGACCCGAACCAGTTTGGCTTCGTCAAGGGCAGATCATGCCTTTTGAACTTGGTCGACTTCTTTGAAACAGTCACCAAGGCCATTGATGAGGGAAAGGCAGTCCATACAGCCTACCTTGACCTTGCAAAGGCTTTCAACACAATACCCCACTCGGGTATTGTAAAAAAACTTACCAGCTTAAATGTAAACCCACATGTCACAAGATGGGCTGCAAACTGGCTTAAGGACAGAACCCACAGGGTTAGAGTTGCTGGCGCTATGTCAGACTCCAAGCCGGTCACAAGTGGTGTCCCACAGGGCTCTGTCCTTGGCCCCCTATTGTTCGGCATCTACTTCTCAGAAGTACAGGCCAACATGGGAGGACTTTGGCTGACAAAGTTTGCAGACGACTGCAAACTGGGCGCCATAGTGGAAAGTCCATCGGACACGGATATCCTTCAGAAGGGACTCACGGAAACAGATAGCTGGTGCCAGAGCCATGGCCTGAAGTTAAACGCCAAAAAATGTATAGTCATACCCTTCGGGAAAAACAAGGTAACCCCAAGCTACCAGAAGAGGTTATCAGGGACCTGGGGACCCAGGTTGACAGTGGCCTTTCTTTTGACACTCACGTTGCTAAAGTGGTTAGAAAGACCTTCTACATTGCCCACCTGATCATGAAGGGATTCACATCCAGATCTAGTGAGGTCATTGTTCCCCTGTACTCTTCACTTATCAGACCAATGATCGAGTACAATGCCCCATTCGGGATGTATCTCACGCGACATCTGCAGCAATTGGAGAGACCCCAAAAGTTCCTCATCAAAAGGATAAAGGGACTCCAAAATCTGTCATATGCTGCCAGATTGAAGAAACTCCAGCTCTATTCAGTCGCATACCGTCTGCTCAGAGGTGACATGTGCTGACATACAAGGCCATGTCCAACCCGGAATTAATGGACATGCTCCACCTCAAAAAATCCAAATCCACCAAAACCACTAGAGCAAGCGACTTAAACCTTAGCACGGATATAAATAGGATGTGCTGGAGGGATAGATTTATCACTCAGAGACTCCCTATGCTGTGGAATAAAATCCCGGTCCATGTGAGGCAGAGCACCTCACTGGCTCTGTTCAAGAGAAATCTTGACCTGTGGATGGGAGATCGTAGGTTTACCCCGGGAATCCTCGCTGTGTCACTGCTGGACAGAGGCACAACAAACTAATGGGCACAGTATTTTTTCATATAAGGGGTGGCGTAAGCCACAAAACTTTGGGCTAGGCTTATAAATGCCTTAGGGCAGATAGCCTAGTATAAACCTATGAACCTATGATCCGCAGCAGGATTCTTGGAGAAATATGTGGGAGTCAGGTACCCTAAAATACCTGTCAGGTTTTCTGGGAGCTGGATGTAGAGAGTCTGAGGCCAGACTAGATTCCAAAAAGACATCTACAATGTCCAGAACAGGAGGGATAGCTAAAGGCCTGTGTTGCGGGAGGAGTAAAAATTCCATAAGCCTCATTTTGGAATCAAGAGTAATCCTGACTTTCCAAACAGAAATGCTCCCTAAGAGAGTGCAAGATTTCACCAAAAGAAAAATCTTCTGGAGGGGAAGCAGAGGGAATGGAATCCTCTGCATCAGAATCCTCACAGGTAGATGAGGGCAAATCCTGGTAATCAGAAGAAACAGAAATTTCAGAATCCTGATCAGAAGAAACAGAAAAATCAGTTCTAGGTCTCTTACAGGGTGAAGGCTGACTTCCCCTAATTAAAGTAATGAGGTCTTCAGCCAATCTTATCTTTTAGGCATATGGGCCTGACCATGCGGTTTGGACGTCAGTCTTCTAGGTGTGGGTCGAATTTTAGTCCTTGAAGGAGGAGATGGCATCGGTTTGTAATCCAAGTCTGTAGGTCTGAATACACCCTCAGAAGCCGGTGCCTGCACAGCAGCTCCAGACCCATCCAAGGTAGAGACATCCGCAGGTTCCATAGTCGAAGAAGCATCTTGCGGCATACTGGAGTCCGAAAGGGTCTCAGCAGAGGCCTGCGAATCTGAAGTAGTGGGTAACAGGGGATGCGAAAACGCCTCACTGAGTACCGGCGAACTGGTGACTAGCTTAGCGGAAGCGTCTGCAGTTTTGGACCTATGCAGTCTCTGTCTTTATCTTTACGCTTTTTAGGAATATCTGTAGTCGGATGGCTTACCAAAGCCATTTCTGGATAGTTAAACAGAGCACCAAAATAATTTGCTGCAAAAATAGCCCGACAACGAACATCTCGGGGGTTGAATAAGGCATAAAAACGACAGTGAAGAACGTCGTGGTCTGGGCCTATGCAAGGAATGCAATACGAATGAAACTCTTTGAGGTATTTGCTTTCCACAGGTAATAGAATTGTTAACTTTTACGGACGTCGGTTTAAGAGCAAGAAAAAAGGATCCCCAACGAGGTACTTAGCTTTTTTGAAGACCCAGGTTCTGAAACTCGAAAAAGTACAGTTTTGTACCTACCATAAATGTAGATGTTCGAAGATCCACGTTGCAGTCCTTACATGGGTAGTCCGCTGTCCTCGGTCGGCCCGAATACCAAAGTATTAGGCTGACGCCGGTCATGGCGCCAGATCTGACATCAGAACGTCAGGGTATAAAAGCGCATGACCGACGTCATATCCTCAGTCTTTTCTTGCCCCAGATGTCAGAAGGCCCTAAAAAGAAATGCCACAGCCCAAAACAGGATACCTCCCAAAACCTGCCCAACAACAACCAACACCCAAACCATATAACCATGCCAAACTACAGAGGGAAGGAGGAGGAAATTGGACTGCAGCAATGTGGATCTTGAACATCTACATTTATGGTAGGTACAAAACTGTACTATGTTCTTCATCTCACATTGCTGCAGTCCTTACATATGGGTAGAATCCCAAAGCAGAGGTAAAGGGAGGATGGCAAAATCATAAAGCATTAGGGGCTGCTAAAATGCCCTGTAATATTGCAGTGGCAAATCCAGCCCTAGACTTAGAATAAAGAGGAAGGTGGTAATGCTTGGAAAAAGTATGTACTGAACTCCAAGTGGCTGCTTCCAAAATATCTTTTGTAGCTACCCCCCTTAGAAAGGCAGTAGAAGTGGCAGTAGCTCTGGTGGAATGAGGTCTGATTCCAGCCGGAATCTCCTTACCATGATGGGAATAACAGAAAGAAATACAAACCCAATCCATTTAGAAATAGTTTGTTTTGAAACAGGTTTTCCCTGAGAACCCAAAGCAAAAGAAACAAACAACTGCTGAGACTGCCTGAACCCCTTGGTTCTGCTCAAATAATAACGTAACTGCCTGTGAATATCCAAAGTATGCAAAATCTTCTCCCTTTATTTTGGGGTTTGCATAAAAAGTAGGCAAATGAATAGTTTGGTTCAAGGCCACACTAGAAACCACTTTAGGCATAAAGGAAGGATTAGTACGCAAAGATACCCTATCCTTATGAAAAATCAGGAAAGGTTCCACTGCCATAAGGGCCTGTAAATTCAGAAACCCTTCTTGCAGAGGTAATGGCCAACAAAAAAGCAGTCTTCCATGATAAATACTTTAACTCGGCAGTAGCTGCAGGCTCAAAAGGTTGTAGAGTAAGCTTTTCCAACACAAAATTGAGATCTCAAGCAGGAGTAGGAGCTCTACGTGGGGGTCTTATGTTCTTTGCCCCTCTAAGAAATTGCTTAAACAAAGGATGGGAAAATAAAGGAGGGTCACAGTCATAGTGAGCAGAAATGGCTGCAGCATGAACCTTTATCGAGGAGAAAGACAAACCCTTGTCCAATAACTCAGTAAGATATTGAAGAGAAACACTTAAATCAGGCTTGGAAACATCAAAGTCCTTCGCTTTGCTCCAAAGAAAAAATCTCCTCCATTTATCAGCGTAAACTTTCCTTGTACTAGGCCTTCTGGCCTCCAAAATAACATTCAAAAAGTACAGTTTTGTACCTACCATAAATGTAGATGTCCGAACTGGATAGCATCTGCAGTCATAACAAGTGGGTTGTCCTGTCGTCAGGCAGCCCTTCGGTCGGCCGGATTCCAAAGTCCGGTCCGCTTCGCTGATGTCGCACTCCACCCGACGTCATCTCTGTTGGTCTTCGGGTATAAAGGCATCAGCCGACGCCATTTTCCTCAGTGTTTCTTGCCCCAGATGCCAGTAGCCCTCTTGCAGGCTAAAATTTGGATAGATGCCAATGTTTCCAAATAGATAGAGGTAAACACAACAATAAGCATGTATGTACATATACACAAACAAATACACCATAAAAGACTCCCCCCCAACAGCTAACTATTAGAAGGGTAAACACCCTAGGAGTACCACAGAGGGATGGAGGGAGGTAATCCTGACTGCAGATGCTATCCAGTTCGACATCTACATTTATGGTAGGTACAAAACTGTACTATGTCCTTCATGGATGCATCTGCAGCCATAACAAGTGGGTAGAATACCATAGCCAACTAGGGTAGGAGGATAAAGGTAGATTATGGTGTGTTTAGGATCCCTTGCAGTACAGCAGTGGCAAACCCTGCTCGGGATCTGGAATATAGAGGCAAATTATAATGCTTGGCAAATGTATGCACAGAGGTCCAAGTAGCCGCCTCAATAATGTCTTTGGTTGCCACCTCGTAAGAAGGCTGTGGTAGTGGCTGTTGCCCTTGTAGAATGAGGTCTTATGTTCTGTGGAATTGGTTTTCCATGGAAGGAGTAACAGAATCGTATGCAATTTCCTATCCATTTGGAGATTGTCTGTTTGGAAATAGCTTTTCCTTCCCTTCCTGTTGCATAGGCTACAAAAGTTGGTCAGTCTTTCTGCTATTTTTTGTTCTGTCCAAGTAGTAGCGTAGCTGTCTATGTACATCAAGGTATGCAGTATTCTTTCCTCTGTTTTGTGGGTTGGGAAAGAAGGTAGGTAGGTGGATTGCCTGGTTTAAAGACACTCTGGATACCACCTTAGGCATAAATGTAGGATTAGTCCTCATGGACACTCTATCTTGGTGGAAGATTAGGAAGGGTTGCACTGCCATTAAGGCCTGTAGTTCTGAAACCCTCCTTGCTGAAGTAATTGCCAGTAGGAAAGCAGTTTTCCATGACAGGTGTTGTAGGTCTGCTGTTGCTGCTGGTTCAAAGGGTGCTAGTGTCAACTTTTCTAGCACAAAGTTTAAATCCCAAGCTGGTAATGGTGGTTTCCTTGGAGGTTTTACATTCTTGATTCCTCTGAGGAATTGCCTCAGCAAAGGGTGCGAAAAAACAGGTGTATCAAAGCTGTATTCTGCTGAAATAGCTGATGCATGTATCTTGATGGAGGAGTAGGACAGGCCTGAATGAAGAAGTTCGGCCAGATACTCCAGAATGTTAGGCATATCTATGTTTGAGACATCTTTTCCTCTTTCCGTACTCCAGATGACAAACCTTTTCCATTTTCCAGCATAGTTCCTTCTTGTTGAAGGTCTGCGTGCTTCAAGAATAATGTCTTTAACTCTTTGGGAAAGTTCTGGAATAGCTGCTGTTATGTGATGTTCCATGCAGTCAGTTGCAAGGTTTTTAGGTTTGGATGTATGATGCTGTAGTTGTTCTGCGTTAACATCAAAGGCATCAGGGAATTGTCCACATATTGTTCGAGACATGCTCCTCAGTAGTGGGTACCAGTGTTGTCTTGGCCAGTTTGGAGCTATCAGGATTATCCTTGGACGTTCTTCTTTGATTTTCAGTAGTACCTTGTGTATCAAAGGAAGAGGCGGAATGCATATGCTGTTAGGCCTTTCCAGTTGAAAGAGAGCGAATCCACTTTCCATGCTAATGGGTGGAATGTCCTTGTGCAGAATTTTTGAGCTGGTGATTGAGAGGTGATGCGAATAGGTCTATCTGTGGCATTCCCCATTTCTTTGAGATGGTCTTGAAGATGTCCGGTGAAGCTTCCATTCGTGGGCATCCAAAGTGGTTCTGCTTAATATGTCTGCTAGGGTATTGTCTTTCCTGGTACAAATATTGCCTGTAACTGGATGTTGTAGCTGAGTGCCAGGGTCCACAGCTCAAGGTCATTCTGCATAGGGGTATGAATGAGTGCCTCCCTGTTTGTTGATGTACCACATGACTGTGGTGTTGTCTGTCCTTATCAACTGGCCCTCTTGAGAAATGGTGTGAACTTTGGATTGCCAGTTTTACTGCCAGCATTTCTTTTAGGTTGATGTGCAGTTGAAGTTGATCCTGTGTCCACAATCCTTGCACGCATTTGTCCAGCATGTGGGCCCCCCATCCTAGGTCTGAAGCGTCTGTTGTGATGGTCTGGCTTGCTTGACATCTGCAAAAGGGTAGGCCTGGGTTTGACTGGCATGCCTGAGCCCACCATAGGAACTCCTGTTTTAAGCATGGAATTAGTGGGATTTCTGTTTCTAGACTGTCTGTGTTGGGACCATAAATTCTTTAGGTACCACTGTAGTTTTCTGATATGTAGTCTGGCAAATGGAACCAAGATTATGCATGATGCCATGAAGCCCAAGGCCTGCAGTACTTTTCTTGCTGTTAACTTGTTCAGTTTTGTTAGTGCCAAGAAGTAGAGGGAGTTCTTTTGTTTTTCTGTAGTCAGGAATGCCATTTGTTTTACTGTGTCCAATTCGCCCAAGAATGTCCTTGTTTGGGATGGTATCAGCCTTGACTTTTGTAAATTGACTGTGTATCCCAGTGCTTGTAGCAAGTAAATGACCCTTTGTAAATCTGTTGTCAGCTTGCTTTTGTTGTCCCCTTGTAGCAGGCAGTCGTCCAGGTATGGGTAAATTTGAATTCCTGAAGTCTGCAATGGCTTACTGATGCCAGGCATTTTGTGAATACTGGGCGCAGTAGATAAGCCAAAAGGCAATGCTGAGAATTGATAGTGCTCTGATCCTGCAAGAAATCTGAGGTATCTTCTGCAGATTGGTCGAATGGGGACGTGCAGGTATGCCTCCTTGAGATCTAGAGTTACCAGCCAAGACTCCTTGCCCAGCATGGGAAGAAGTTGCTGTAGGGTCAGCATTTTGAATTTTGGGACAATGATGTATGTATTTAAGGTGGACAGGTCGAGAATTGGTCTCCAACTTTTTTCCTTTCTTGGAACTAGGAATAGTCTGGAGTAGAACCCGGTTCCTTGGACTGCTGTTGGCTCTCTTTCCACAGGTCTCATGTTTGGTAACTCCATTATCTGGCGTTGAGCCTCTGTTTTTGATTTGGAGGTAGATTTGGCATTCCTCTCTTGACTGGAAAAGTGTGGAAGTGAAACCGTTAACCTTGATCTATGGTTTGTAAAATCCACTTGTCCTTTGTTATGTAGTGCCAGTTCTTTGAAAATAAGGTTAACTTCCGCCTAGAGGAGCTGCTATTTGTTCCCTGGTAGGCGGATTTAGGGTTAAGTCACTGTGGTTGTGTTGATGTAGTGGCAGTGGCTGTGTCTGTGCCTCTGTTGTTACCTTGCCACTGTCTTCCTCTGTAGGCACCTCCTCTGGATTGGTTTCTGCCTCTGGAACGCCTATTCCTGCCCCTTTGAAATTTTGTGGAGTCAGGAAAGGACCAATTTTGGCAGGCCAGTTTCTGCTAAACCTTGGGGTTGAACCTGCAAGAAATCTTTAACAGTTTGAACAGATTTTGCCTTTTCTTCCATTTTCTTCATAACCTGCTGGGCAGATGTGCCAAACAAACTTGTCTTGTCCATAGGAGCATCTAGCAACTTAGCTTTAACATGATCCGGTAAAGCTTGTTCCTTTAGCCATGCATGCCTTCTTATCACTGTGCCTGTCATGGCTGATCTAAATGAAGCCTCCAGTGCATCATAGCCACATTTTAAGGAATGGTTGCTAACCTGTTGTATGTTATTTACCATCTCTAATACATATTTCTTATCAAGAGATTCATCAGTGGTTAGTTTTTTAATTAACTGATCCAGCATAAACTCTTGGTATTGTATCATGTGAAACTGACAGTTTAAAGCTCTAGCTGAGAGAGTAGCTGAAGTGTAGACCTTTTACCCCATCTGTCTAATGACCTTGCTTCCCTTTCAGAAGGAATAGGGTTTTAGCTATGGTCGCGGCTACTGCCTTGGGGCCCTGGGATATAGTTTCTGGGTCTGCAAGTGGAGCCTTGTAAAGGTGGTGATGTGTATCTGGCACCCTGTAAAATCTGTCTGGTTTGGCAGGGGCTGGGGGTAAAGAATCTGAGGAGCAAACATCATTGAAAGCATCATCCACCACAGAGAACAGGGGTATAGCTAAGGGCCTGTGCTGTGGGAGGTGCAGAAAAGTCCTAAGTCTTTTGCTGGAGTCTGAAAAATCCTGTTGCTGCCATTGGAACTGTTCTCGCATGGCATGCAAGGTTTCCCCAAAGGAGAATTCTTCTGGTGGGAAGCAGCTGGAATGGATTCTTCAGCATCAGAATCTTCAAAATTGGAGAAGGGAGCCTCTGGCTGGTCAGTAATGTCTGATTCATCAGCAGAATCATCAGAGGACACTGGCTCGGGGTGCTCTGCCCTAGGTCTCTTCTCTGGGGCCTGTGCTGCCCTGTCTGGGTGAGATTGAGATCCTCTAATTAAAGAAATTAAATCTTCTGCCAAAGTAAGCATTTGAGAACTAGAAGAGGGCCTGGATGTGGGTGGTTTAACAGGCACTGTTTTAGTAGTCCTGGCTGCTTTAGCCCTGGCGAAGGCCTTAATGGACATGGCTGCTGGAGGCCTAGCAGCACCATGCTGGGGTAGAAACATCCAAGGATGGTCTCTGATAAGCCAACCACCGTAGTGGGTAAAATTTCTGAAGTCGTTTCAAGAGTTGTAGCTGGGGCCTCAGTTGTAGGAATAGGTTCAGCTGTACTTTGTTCAGTTTTCTCGGTTTCGCCGAAACCGAGACACTCATGATTTGCTTGACCATGGTTTCGCCGAAACCGCGGACCGCGAAAGTGTCGGTCTTTATCTTTATGCTTTTTGCTAGATTGGGTAGTCGGAGGATCCGGCGGCATAATGTACGCAAAATCAGAACCAAAACTGTTCTGCAAACTCCGACCGACGCCTAAGCTCGTCGGTTGAAAGAAGCACAGGCCGAACAGGCTGCTACGTCGTGGGCTGGGCCTAAACAAGGCAGACAGTAAGAGTGGAAATCTTTATGAGGTATTTGTTTCCACAGTTTAAACAATTGTTAACTTTTTCTGACATCGGCTGAGGCAAGAAAGAGTCCCCAACGGGTACTTAGCTTTAGAAGTCTTCAAGTAGTATTCGTAGAAGTAATCTCTGGATCCGACCGACCGGCACTTACGAACAGCTTCTGCTTGCGCCACGCTGCAAGAAAGACTGAGGAAAATGGCGCGGCTGATGCCTTTATACCCAAGACCAACAGAGATGACGCCGGGTGGAGGCGACATCAGCCGGACCCGGACTTTGGAATCCGGCCGACTGAAGGGCTGCCTGACGACAGGACAACCCACTTGTTATGACTGCAGATGCATCCATGAAGGACATCTTGTTGTGGAAGCTGAGACCCTCCAGGGTCTAAAACAGAATATGCCAAGCTGTGAGATGCAGAGACTGAATCTTGACATTGAGGAAGTGATTGCCCTCCTGAGACAAAAGATGCGGAATCAAAGGCAGAGGCCATGGAGGCTCCCGTACCAAACTCCTCAGTAGTGGGTACCAGTGCTGTCGAGGCCAATCCGGCGCTATCAGAATCATGGATGGCTTGTCTATTCTGGCCTTCAGGAGTACCTTGGGAATGAGAGGCAGAGGTGGAAAGGCATAGACATGAAGATTGCTCCAACTGAATGATAGAGCATCCACCTTCCAAGCTGTGGGATGAAACATTTTGTGCAAAACTTTGGCAACTGGTAATTTAGTGGAGAAGCGAACAGATCTATGTCTGGAGTCCCCATAACACTGTCAACTTTTGAAACACATGAGGATCCAGTTTCCACCGTGAGGATCCACAATTTGTCTGCTCAACACATCCGCTAAGGAGTTCTGTGCTCCTGGTAGAAACCTTGCCTGAAGATTGAGGTGTAAACTGAGAGCAGTCTCCCACAAAATCATCGCTTGCCTGCAAAGAGGGTATGAATGGGTTCCCCCTTGCTTGTTGATGTACCACATGACAGTAGTGTTGTCTGTTTGAATCAACACCTGCCCTGGGTGAAGTAAATCCTTGAAAGCCATCAATGCAAATTGGACTGCTAACATCTCCTTCAAGTTGATATGCAAATGTTGAAGTCTGACAGGCCACGTGTCTTGCACCCATTTTCCACTGAGGTGTGCTCCCCAAGCCTTGTCCGAGGCATCTGTCGTTAGAATCTGACTCGCCTCTGGTCGGGTCACAGAGAGTCCCTTGTTTACGTGACATTCCTGAGCCCACCACAAAAATTCTTTCTGAATGCAAGGTATTATCTGAATGACAGTGTCTAGATCTTGGCAGTGTTGTGTCCATACATTTTGAGATACCATTGAAGCTTCCTCATATGCAGTTTGGCATTGGGAAGCACCAGAATACAAGATGCCATGAACCCCAAGACTTGAAGGACTGTCCTTGCAGTCAGCCTGGACTGTAGAGACATTTGATGGAAATAAAGAGAAAGGCTTCTTTGTTTGTCCGGGGTCAAAAGGCCATCTGGGAAGCTGTATTCAGTCTCACACCCAGAAAGCACATGTCCTGAGAGGGTACTAGACTGGACTTTGTTTCGCTCACAGAATACCCTAGGCATCTTAACACTACCATCACATACTGTAGATGATGCAGAAGTTCGTCTTTGTGTTGTGCAATAATCAGGCAATCGTCCAAATAAGGATAAATCTGTATTCCTCTTAACCTGAAAAGGCGATCACTGGAGCCAGAACCTTTGTGAACACTCTGGCAGTAGATAAGCCAAAGGGCAATGCAGAGAACTGATAATGTAAATTTCCAGCCCGAAAATGCAGGTACCTCCTGCAACTGGGCCTGATAGGAACATGAAGATAAGCCTCTTTGAGATCCAGAGTTACCATCCAGTGATCTTTTCCCAACAGAGGTAAAAGCTGTTGTAACGTCAGCATTTTGAACTTTGGAATGTCCAGATAAGTGTTGAGGATAGATAAATCCAAAATTGGTCTCCACGTGTTCCCTTTCTTTGGTACTAGAAACAGGCGAGAATAAAAACCTAGTCCCACTTCTGATAGAGGAACTGGCTGTATAGCTCCTATGTGAAGAAGTAAAGAAATCTGCTTGTGAGCCTCTATCCTTTGCCGAGGAGGAACGTCTGGCATGCCTTTGAAAGGAGGCAATGTATGGAAATAGAACTTGTAGCCTCGGTTTATAATGTCCAATACCCATTTGTCCTGGGCGACAAAGCCAGTTTTGCTTGAAGAGTGCTAACTTTCCTCCCAAAGGAGCTGCCAGGGAAGAAGAATCTGGCAGCTGAAAATGCAGGTCATTGGGCCTGTTTACGAAAGGACTGGCCCCTGCCCTCACCTGCAGATTGTGCAGGTGAACTCAAGTTCTAGGCCTGAATGTACTGTGAGCTCTGCCCCTGCCACGTCTAGATCTACCCCTAGACTGAGAATCAGAAGAAGGGTAGGTCCACCCCGTAGTAGGCCAATTTCTACTAAACTTTGGAGGTTGCACCTGCAAAAAATCTTTAACAGTCTGCATGGACTTAGCCTTGTCTTCCATTTTCTTCAAAACCGACTCCACAGGGGACCAAACAAAACTTCAGACTGTAAAGGGCATCCAGAATTCTAGTTTTAACATGCTCGGACAAATTCTGATCCTTAAGCCAGGCGCCTCGAAGAACTGAACCAGTGGCAGCCACCCTAGAAGAGGCCTGTACAGCATCAAAACCACACTGCAAAGAATGCTTACCCACCTGTTCAGAGACATGTACTAAATCCTGCAATTCTTTACACTCTATGCCCTCTGCCAAAGCATCCACTTTAGATTTTAGCTGAGAAAGGAGGAAATTCTGATATTTCAACATATGAAACTGGCAATTTAAAGCCCTCATTGCTAAAGTAGAAGAGGTATACACCTTCTTACCCCATCTATCCAAAGCTCTAGCTTCCTTATCTAGAGGAACCGGATTCTTTACAACAGAAGCTCTAACACCCTTAGGCCCCTGACTAATAGTTTCTGGGTCCGCCCTAGGACTCTTATACAGATATTTATGAGCCTCAGGCACCCTGTAACACCTGTCCGGTTTAACTGGCGCAGGAGGCAAAGAATCTGGATTAAGGGAAGCCTCCGAGAAAACATCTTGAACAACATCCAAAACAGGAGGTATAGCCAAGGGTCTATGCTGTGGTAAAAACAAGAATTCCCTAAGCCTCTTCCGTGAATCAGAGAAATCCTGTCCTTCCCACTTAAAATGCTCCCTCATGGAATGCAGAGTTTCTGAAAATGAAAAATCCTCTGGAGGAGAAGCAGAAGGAATGGAATCCTCTGCATCAGAATCCGAATAAGGGGGAAAATCTTGAATATCTTCAGCAGAAGAGTCTGAGTCATCTGAGGCCTGATCCAAACTTTCCAACTCTGGCTCCACCCTGGGCCTCTTATCAGGAGGGGGCATAGAACCTCTAATTAAAGTAATCAAATCTTCTGCCATTTTAAGCATGTGCTTTTTAGGCACAGACCCTGAAGTACCTGTAGGGACAACCAGAGGAAGGCAAAACAGACCTGCCCTGAGAAGAAGCCTTAGAAATAGTAGCAGAAGGCCTAACCACCTTAGGCATAGAAGGGAGAACAGTAACCTGAGAGGCCCCTTCAGCTTGACCTGATTCCTGTGAGGCCACATCCTGCAAAATCAAAGTTTCACCCTGAGACTCAACAGAAACTTCAGCCGGATCCACCTGCTCCACTGTAGTTTCTGTAGGACCGGCGTCCGAAACGGACGAATCAACCTGTCTAGGTTTCAAGGATCTGTCTTTGCGCTTCTTCGTGGAAGCGGGCGCCGGATGATCCGACGGCATATTATAATTACACCGCTTACCAAAGACTAACCTAGCACAATCTAACCTTCTTTTATAGTGCTTATTAAACCTAGCACAAAACCGACACCCAACTACGCCGTGGTCCGTCCCAAACAAAGAATGCAAAGAGAGTGATAATAATCCCGGTATCTGTTTCCCACAAGAAATACAATTATTCACTTTTTCTGACATCCGGAATTAACTGAGGCAAGAAAAACAAAATATTCCCAACGGGTACTTAGCCCAACTTGGTTTCGGTCTGAAACTCAGAATACGAAAATTTCAGAACGCCGAACGGCACTTGCAACGCTGCTTCTGCATCGGACCATGCGGCAAAAAAGACTGAGGATATAACGTCGGTCATGCGCTTTTATACCCTGACGTTCTGATGTCAGATCTGAGCGCCCATGACCGACGTCAGCCTAATACTTTGGTATTCGGGCCGACCGAGGACAGCGGACTACCCATATGTAAGGACTGCAGCAATGTGAGATGAACATCGAAAATTTCAAGAGTTGGCCGACCTGCACTTGTGAACAGATTTTGCTTCAGGCACCGCGCGGCAAGAAAGACTGATGTAATGGCGTCGGCTGCATGTTTTATACCCCTGACTACCCGGAAGAAGGGACAGCATCCGACGCAGGAATCCAAGACTGATATTCAGGCCGGCTGAGGGCTACCTGCAGGTGGACAACCCAAATGTAATGATTGCAACAGTGAAACACGAAGAAAATCATGTCTCCTCTGGCTCAGGGGATAATCTCGGATATCGGAGCCGAGGAGTCTCACGGATCCTAGGCTGACTTTTGGCAGGAGGAGGAATGTCCAGAGATCTCTTACGTTTCTTTGGCTTATGTGATTTTGGCTCTCTCTCCTTCTCCCTCCCCTTTTCCACTCCACTTCCACAGGCTTAGAAAAGTACAGTTGTGTAACTACCATAAATGTAGAAATTAGAGTGTATTCACTGTTGTAGTCATTACACTTGGGTTATCCTGCTGGCAGGCTACCCACAGTTGGCCTGAATTCCAAAGTCCTGGTCCGGCGTTGGTTGCTGTCGCCTCTTCCCTGACGTCAGTGCGCCAGGGGTATAAAAGATGCAGCCAACGCCATTTTCTTCAGGTTTTGTTTTGCCCCAGATGTCAGGTGCCCCCAACAAGGGGAGGCTGTAAATATTATAATCATAAAAAATCATGCACATAACCTTCATCTACAAGCAAATACACCACATAGGTTGTATAGAATAGAGAGGTACAGATAAGTCCCAGCAAAGAAAAAAGGGGGCTGGTGGGAAGGTAACCTGGACTGCAACAGTGAATACACTCAAACATCTACATTTATGGTAGGTACACAACTGTACTATATGTTCGCGTTTCACTGTTGCAGTCATTACACTTGGGTTGAATCCCAAAGCTGAGGTTGGGTGGCTGGGCCTAAATAGAGTTTGGAGTGGCTATGAGGCCCTGCAGAACTGCAGTGGCAAAGCCTGCTCTGGATTTAGAGTAGAGAGGTAAATGGTAGTGCTTTGCAAAAGTGTGCACCGAAGTCCAGGTTGCAGCCTCCAAAATGTCCTTGGTTGGTACTCCTCTGAGGAAGGCTGCTGAAGTGGCTGCTGCTCTGGTAGAATGTGGCCTAATGCCCCTGGGAACAGATTTGCCATGTTGTGAATAGCAGAAACGAATGCAGTGGCCTATCCATTTTTAAATAGTCTGCTTTTAAATGGCTTTTCCTTGCGATCCTGCAGCATATGCCACTAAGAGTTGCCAGTCTTTCTGAAGGCTTTAGTTTTGTCCAAGTAAAAGCGTAGGTGTCTGTGTATGTGCAAAGAATGCAGAAGTCTCTCCCCCTTATTCTGTGGGTTTGGATTAAAGGTAGGCAAATGTATGGTTTGGTTAAGAGCCACACTGGACACTACCTTAGGCATAAATGCCGGGTTTGTCCTTAGAGAAACACTGTCCTGATGAAAAATAATAAAAGGTTCCACAGCCATTTGTGCCTGTAACTCTGAGACTCTTCTTGCTGAAGTTATTGCTAGGATAATAGCGGTTTTCCATAACAAGTATTTTATCTCTGCTGTATTGGCTGACTCAAAAGGTGGCAGTGTGAGTTTTTCAAAGACAAAATTGAGGTCCCATGCAGGTATTGGAGCTCTCCTTGGAGGTCTTATGTTTTTGGCCCCTCTGAGAAACTGTCTTAGCAGTGGATGAGAAAAAAATATGTGGGTCTGTATTGTAATGAGCTGAAATGGCAGAGGCATGGATCTTAATTGAGGAGAAGGATAGGCGTTTGTCCAGCATCTCAGTTAGGTATTGTAAAATCTGAGAAATATTTGGTACAAGCATGTTAATTCCCTGCGCTTGGTTCCAAGCACAGAATCTCTTCCATTTTTCTGCATAAGATTTTCTGGTGCTGGGCCTCCTGGCCTCCAAAATAACATTCATAACTGCTTTAGAGAGAGGTGTGTTTTGAATGATTACATTATCCGCCATGCAGCCAGATTTAGGGTTCTGAGTTGGCTGTGCAGGATCAGACTGTTCTGTTGGGTCAGCAAATGAGGTATTAGAGGCAATGTCCAGGCTGGGCCTTGAGACAAGCTCTTTAAGGATAGGGTACCAGTGCTGGCGTGGCCAGTCTGGGGCAATCATTATCATTTTTGGCTTCTCTTGTCTGACTTTTAGGAGTACCTTGGAAAGGAGGGAAGGCATATACTGCAAGGGCTTTCCAGCTGAATGAAAGGGCGTCCACTTTCCAAGCTTGCTTGTGATAACTCCGAGTGCAGAATCTCTGTAGCTGGCAGTTGTGAGGGGAGGTGAATAGAGATCCATGCCTGGGCATCCCCATTTCCCTGTTATCATGCTGAAGATTTGTGGATCTAGTTTCCACTCATGAGGATCCATGAGGTTTCTGCTTAGTTCGTCTGCCAAAGTATTTGTCTTTCCTGGCAGGAATTGTGCTTGCAAATGTACTTGATAAGTCAATGCTGTGTTCCACAAAGTCATGGCTTGTCTGCAGAGGGGGTAGGAATGTGTGCCCCCTTGCTTGTTTATGTACCACATGACTGTAGTATTGTCCGTCTTTATCAGCAGTTGTCCTGGATGAAGTAGGTCCTTGAAGGCTGTCAGGGCATTTTGTACAGCTAGCATCTCTTTTTCACTGATGTGAAGATGCATTTGGTTTGTGGGCCATGTGCCCTGTATACATTTTCCTGCCATGTGCGCCCCCCCAGGCATAATCTGATGCATCTGTTGTTAGTGCCTGTCTGGCAGTGGGTAAGGTGAATGGCTGCCCCTTGTTGTAGTGAGAGACTGTGCCCACCATTGAAATTCCTGCTGCAGGCAGGGAATGAGAGTAATTACTGTTTCCAGGCTGTGGCAATGTAGAGTCCAAACACTTTTTAGATACAATTGTAGTTTCCTCATATGCAGTCTTGCATATGGAATTAGTAGAATGCAGGATGCCATGTAGCCCACAGCCTGCAGAATTTTTCTTGCAGATAACTGGGTCTTTGTTGCCATGTTTTTGAAGTAAGAAGTCAGTTGCCTTTGTCTGGTGTGAGATAAGCCATCTGGGGCAGTTGTATTTAAGCTTGCACCCAGGAATATTATCTCGAGAGGGTACTAGTTTTGATTTATTTTCGTTTACTGTGTACCCTAGGCAAATCAGTAATCTTTTTACAAACGCCAGATGCTGTAGTATAATGTCTTTGGTCTTTCCTTGAATAAGGCAGTCGTCCAAGAAGGGATATATTTGAATTCCTCTGTCTGCAAAATGCAATTACTGGTGCCAGGTATTTTGTGAAGACCCTGGGTGCAGTAGATAAGCCAAAGGGCAGTGCAGAGAATTGGTAGTGCATTGAGCCAGCTATGAATCTGAGGTATCTTCTGCAAGATTGTCTGATTGGGACATGCAGGTATGCCTCTTTGAGGTCCAAAGTTACAAGCCAAGCCTTCTTGTCCAGCATGGGCAGAAGCTGCTGTAGAGTCAACATTTTGAATTTTGGGACGTCAAGAAAAGTATTTAGAATAGACAGGTCCAGAATTGGTCTCCAGGCTTTGTCTTTTCTTGGTACCAAGAAAAGTCTGGAGTAAAATCCTTGTCCCTGCTCTTGTTGTGGCACTGGCTGAATAGCCCCCATGTCCATGAGAGATGAAACTTGTTTTTGTGCCTCTGCCCATTGATTGTGTGGCAGGTCTGGCATACCTTTTGCCTTTGGAAGGGTGAGAAAGTGGAACCTGTAGCTCTGAGAGAATATATTTAATACCCATTTGTCCTGGATGATCCTGTGCCAGTTTTGTGAAAAAACTACTAGCTTTCCCCTGAGGGGTGCTGCCAAAAAATAAGTGCTTTGCATTGGCAGAGGGAAGTCATTGGGACTGTTTTCAATAAGGCTGTGATTTGTCTTCTCCACTTTTGGAGGTAGAAGCACCCCATTGTTTGGGCCCGTATGAGCCCTGGGGCTGTTGCCTGCCTCTAGGGCATCTGAATCTGCCTCTGTGGTCTGTCTGACACTGGAAAGGACCAATTCTTAGAGGGCCAGTTTCTGCTAAATCTGGGTGGCTGTACCTGTAAGAAATCCTTTACTGTCTGCATAGATTTAGCCTTATCCTCCATTTTCTTCAACACCTCTTCTGCCTTAACACCAAACAAAGTATCATGCTGTAATGGAGCATCCAATAATTTTGCTTTAACATGATCAGGCAGATTCTGTTCCTTTAACCAAGCATGCCTTCTAATAACAGAACCTGTAACAGCGGCCCTGCACGAGGCCTCCAGTGAATCATAGCCACATTGCAAAGTAGGTTTTCCCACTTGTTCAGCTGCATGCAATAAATCCTGCAAATCTTTGTTCTCAGAACATTCAGAATTTGTCAACATTTTTTTGTTTTAACAAAGACATTAAGTATTGCTGATATTTGAGCATATGAAATTGACAATTTAAAGCCCTTTCAGCCAAGGTAGCAGAAGTGTAAACTTTTTTCCCCCATCTGTCCAAAGCCCTAGAATCTCTGAGGGGACAGTGTTTTTAGCAGAAGCAGACTTGACCCCTTTGGGACCCTGTGAGATAGTTTCTGGGTCAGCAGCAGGGTTTTTGTAAAGAAATTTATGGGAGTCTGGAACCCTGTAGTATCTGTCCAGCTTAACAGGAACAGGAGGTACAGAGTCTGGAGACAGGCCGGACTCTGAAAATACATCATCTACTATGTCTAGAACAGGGGGAATTGCAAGAGGTCTGTGCTGAGGAAGTAAAAGAAAGTCTCTAAGACTTTTCTTGGAATCGGAACAATCTTGGCTCCCCCAGTGGAAATGCTCTCTCATGGTATTAAGGGTTTCCCCAAATGAATAGTCCTCAGGAGGATAAGCTGAAGGAATATAATCTTCAGCATCAGAATCCTCACACGGAGGAATAGAATATTCCTGTTAAGAAAAGGAATCAGAGGAAATATTAACCAGATCAGAGGAATCATATTCAGTGTCTTGCCTAGGCCTCTTATCAGGAGGGGGATGGGAACCCCTGTTCAAAGTAATTAGGTCTTCGGCCATTTTGAGCATCTGTTTCTTAGACATAGAAGTCGGTCCTGGAGAATGCTGTACTGGTTTCCTTGTCTTTAAAACTGTTTTAGACTTGGTCTTGGATGCTGAAGTAGGCTTTATATAAAGTTGTGTAGGTCTGAAGACACCCTCAGAAGCAAATGCCTGCTCAGCGGCACCGGTCCCATCTGAGGGATTAATTTCCGAAGGGCCAATACCTTGAGTATCCAGAGGCGTAGCTGTCTCCACGTGGGAGTCTGTGGCGGCCTGTGGCTCTGAGGTAGCGGGAGTCAGGGGCTGCGAAAGCTCCTCACTGAGCACCGGCGAACCGGCAACTGGCCTAGAAGAGGCTTTGCCGTCGGTTTTGGACCTCGGATGCTTGTCCTTGTCTTTATCCTTGCGTTTTTTTATGAATTCCGGTCGGTTGTTCCGACTGCATTATATAGTTAAACCTTCTGCCAAACTAATGAAAAGCAAAATCGTACCAACGCTTAATAGTGCGTTGGTTAAATCTAGCACAAAACCGACAACTAGCAACGTCATGGTCAGAGCCTAAGCAAGGAATACAGTAAGAATGAAAATCCTTATGAGGTATTTGCTTCCCACAAGAAATACAACTGTTAACTTTTTCTGACATCGGTCTGGAGCAAGAAAAAAGTTTCCCCAACGGGGTACTTAGCTTTATTGAAGACTTCAGATCTGAAATTAGATTTCGAAAATCTCAGGAGTCGGCCGACCGGCACTTGCAAACTGCTTTTGCTTTGGGCACCGCGTGGCAAGAAAGACTGAAGAAAATGGCATTGGCTGCATCTTTTATACCCGTGGCACACTGACGTCAGTGAAGAGGCGACAGCAACAGATGCCGGAAAAGGACTTTGGAATTCAGGCCGACTGCGGGTAGCCTGCCAGCAGGATAAACCAAGTGTAATGACTGCAACAGTGAAACACGAACATCGGGAGGTTGAGTCCCAGCCTGGGAGGGAGGAGAAGCAAGGGCAAGAGAGGAAGGAGAAGCAGCCACAGCAGCCGCTGTGACCAAAGCAGAGGACAAGGCAACCGCCTCAGAAGTGGGAAGAAGGCCTTTCAGGGCCAATTTAGCCTTCCTGTCCTGGATAGCGCACAGGTTAAAACCCGCACAATAGAGCAATCCGTAATTCAGATAGGCAACGACCAAGCACATCATTTCTATTATAAACATTCTCAACCAGACTTTAAAAACTAAGACTCAACCATGTGAACAGCATTAGCCAATCAAAATCAGGAAGTAAAATTAACAAGCACAAAAAAAAAAATCTTAAGTGATAAACACTTAAATGACTGATGTATGTGCATACAATAGTATGCACACTTAGTATTCCACTTCTGTTTCAAGACTGGTAATATGGAAAGATCATGGACCCCTGGAAACCTTGTGACACAGTCTAAGCTGCTACAACAGTTCTTACAGGTTCATAGGTGTGTGCTAAGATAAGCATCACAAGGGTCTTTTTAAGCATAGCCATGCATACCAAATATCTGACAAGTTCCGGTACCCTCAATAATTGTAAGCAAGGGCCTGGGAGATGAAACATTTACAGACTGACCATTCAATACAAAAGTGCCAACCAGGGATGAATTTCTGTTCCCATCCAACTGTCCAATTTACACATGATATGGGTTGGGGGGGGGGTCAGCTTCACATGGACAGGGTTCAAGTCTGCATTTCCAGGGACCTCCCCTTTCAGAGAATAATTTTGCTAACAAAAAAAAAAAAACTTCTTGAAGTTTGGGAAAATAGCAATGCTTTAACATTCTCCTTAACACCTGCAAAATGCGTATAGATCCTTTCTTTAATAGAATGCTCCATTTCCCCAACAGAACATATATTGCAGGAAAGACACTAATGTGTACTACTCCTCTGGTGCTGCAGTTGCATCTACTGGGGCAAGGAATTTTCCAATAGTTTTTTTAGAGAGACATTTGTTTAGTCAAACATTCCCACATTGTCTGCACATCCACATTTGGACATTTTCCCACTGGAGGGTTATAGAACTATCACAAAAACTCTGTATTATGGTCTTAATATTACATTACCTTTATAAAAAAAGAACTTTTGGTTCAACACACAAGGTGTGAATGACATTCAAGGGCATAGCTATTTCCCAGTTGGATTTTACAGATGTGTCCTACATTCACTGGAAAATATGCAAAGAAAGAGTTGGAGGTCCTAGCTTGAACATTCCACTGTTTCTTCATAGTGAAGCCCAAGTCGTTCAGAATGGGTTTGCAACCAGATTTCAACTGCAGTGCCATCTCATCAATAGGCTGAATTTTTGTACTGTCTTTCGATAAGCATGTTTTTAAGAAACATTTCTTCTAAAAATACACAGAGGAAACAATATGGGATAGTCTCATCATTTGTCCATACAAAAGACTGCACTTCTGGTGAAAAGGGTAGAGGAGTCAAGTATTAAAAAAAAGCTGGTTTACAGTACAAGGAGGACTAAAAACAATGGGACACATTGCCTTTTGACAAACTTTGTATCTTGTACACCAATATCAGCACAAACCTATATACGACTCCAATATTGATAATCTTCTGAATTTACATGACTGTTGACATTAACTGAAACCACTCCAACGTCACTCTTCCCTTTTCTTTTTTTTAAAATTTGGACGAATATTTCTAAACTTTCATTTCCTTACTTTTGCCCTTTGTTTTATAGTATTTTTCCTACTTGGTCTAACAAATTCCTTCACTTCCCCTTCATTCCAATCTGATTGTTCACTTAACAGTTGCCCAAGCACGTTACATGTCTGAAGTTCAAGTACGTATGTATATCTTCTCAAACTAAGACAGATTCACCTTTTGAATTCACATCCTCCTCCTCATCCACTTCTATTCCTTCTATAATATGTCACTTTTTCAATAACTTTTGTGGTTTCCTCTTGCACTGCTAACTTTTTTTGTGCACACTTAAACCAAAAGGCAAGACAACATACCCAACACTCTAGTCATAGGTGACTCTATAGTCAGGCACACTAATGTCCCACTCACCAGGCTGAACAAGGAGAAAATTACAGTCAGCTGCCTGTCGGGTGCCTGGATCCGCCACATAACGCATGCACTCAAGTCACTCCGCAACAAGTACAAATACAACTCTGTCAATGTCCATGTTGGAGTGAATGACTGAGACGTACCTCCCTACACTACATGGAAGAGCTCTTGGATCATGTGACCCAGGCAGGTATGACCCTAGCCCCGAGTAGCATCCTGCCTTCGCCCAGAATGATACCACAGTATAAGGATAAAATAACTGACTTTGGCTAAGCTTCTGGTGTCATTCAAAGGGGATCCAGTACCTGTCTGCCTGGGACGACATGATTGACAAACCACAATGCTTTGCCAGTGAAGGTCTGTGCCTGTCGTCCCTGGAATTCAGGTTACTGGCTAAAGCTCTTGCCACCCCTATAGTGCCTTTTTCAGGCAAGGTTCAAAGGACAAAACCACCACCGTAACAGATACAAGCATGCAAAATCTGAAGGTAATGCTACTCAATGCTAGACTTCTAAACCTCAAAATGCACTCTCTCATGGTACTCCTAAAAATGGAGAACATCGATATCTGTGCAGTAACCGAGACCTGGTTCAAGGCTCCAGAGAGCACACCTGCAATACCAGGCCACAACTCAACACTTTTCGGCCACCAAACCAGGACCGAAACACTAAAGCTGGAGGAGTGCCCATATTCACCAAGGATATTCACACCTCCAGGCTAGCAGCCCAACACAATGCATCCAAAATTCTCCAGGTGCACCTAACACTAGGTAAGACTGCAATCCAAACTGTAGCTTGCTACAGATCTCCCCCAAGATTCTCACTACACCTTTCTAAACATACTGGAAAATATTAAAATACAACCAAACAAACTAACACTGGGTGATTTCAACTACCCTGCTATTAACTGGGAAAACTACTCGTGTATCAACACCCTTGCCAAACGGTTCTTGGAATTCATAAATTCCAATACCCTGGATCAACTAATCCATAGTCCCACCAGGGGCTCCAATATCCTGGACCTGGTCATTACCAACATGGGAAATCGATGCTTCACACCAGTGGTCACCCCCTTGTTGGTTAGGTCTGACCATATGCTAATCACCTTTGACATACACATCCCACCCCCACCCCCCCAGTAAGGAAACATCTGTAAAAAACTTCTCCAAGGCCAACTTCATGCTACTCAAGTCAGAAGTGACAAACTTCATGACACCCATGCAGACGGGAACTGAAAGTTCGACTACTGAATCCTACACTAAAGCACTGTACGAGCACATCCACTTGTGCATGAATCGTGCCATCCCAAACAGAACCAAGATGCTCTCCTCCAAAAAAAGGAAGCCAATCTGGTGGTCCCCTGCCATAAGCAAACTATACAACAGAAGGAAAAAACTGTTGCAGAAAAAAGGAAAATCCCAGGATGCAAAAAACTCTCTTACCAGCCTCAGTAAGAAGCTGAGATCCCTCATAAAATCCTCCAAAGTTAGTTATGAAAATAAAATTGCCAAAGATTCCAAAGACAACCACAAGACATTCTATAGCCATATCAAGAATCTAAATGGCAATGCTCAGATCTGCTCTGAGCTACAACAGAATGGCATTAACTATACTGATCCCAAGGACATTACCAATATCCTGTCATATCAATTCAGTGCCAACTTCACCCCACTCTCACCCCCTAAAGTGCCCATCTCAATACCGAAAGATGGCCAAATTCGGGTAATCATGGCCACATAGGTAAAAACTGCACTCTCCAAAGCTAAGAATACAGCATCCATGGGACCACACGACATCCCATGCTGTGTACTACATGAACTACAAAATGAACAGGCACCTCACCTAAGTGTCATGTTTAATCATAGCCTCACCTCAGGCTTCGTGCCCACTGAGTGACACACAGCTACAGTTACCCCACTCCACAAGGGGGGAATCCACCTTGGATCCTGGGAACTACCGTCCCATCAGTCTGACGAGACTGATCTGCAAAGCCATGGAATGTATGATCATGGAGCTTATAAACAAATACACTGGCAACCTTCAAAAACTGGACCCCAACCAGTTTGGGTTCGTGAAGGGCTGATAGTCTCTCCTGAACCTGACTTCTTCATATCAGTCTCCAGAGCCATGGACGAAGGTAAGGCAGTCCACATAGCCTATCTGGACCTCGCCAAGGCCTTCAAAACCATCCCCCAGTCTGAAATCATACATAAACTTACTAAGCTGGGCATAAATCCCTACATCACTTGATAGGTTGCCAGCTGGCTTACTGGCAGAACCCGCACTGTAAAAGTAGACGACTCCACACTGTAAAAGTAGACAACTCCAAATCCAGCTACAGACAAGTGGAGTACCTCAGGGTTCAGTCCTGGGACTGCTATTGTTTGGCATCTACTTCGCTGAAGTACAAGCCAACACAAAGTGACTCTAGCTAACAAACTTTGCAGATGACTGCAAATTGGAAGCCATTATTGAATCCCCAAATGATGTGGATATTCTACAAAAGGGCCTTACACAAACAGATGCTTGATGCCAGAGCCATGGGCTCATGCTCAATGCCAAGAAGTGTATAGTTATCCCCTTTGGGAAAAACCATGTACACCCATGAATTACCACATAGGTGGCAGTACACTAAACACCGAAAGTGTGATAAGAGTCTTAGAAACACAGGTGGACAGTGGTCTCACCTTCGATAACCACATCGCCACAACAGTCAGGAAATCCTTTTCTATGTGGCACACCTCATCACGAAGGGCTTTTCATCCAGAAAAAAAAGGAGGTCATTGTCCCACTGTACTCATCTCTCATTAGACCCATCATAGAGTCCAACACCCCATTTGGTATGTGCCTCACAAGACATCTGCAACAACTGGAAAGGCCGCAGAAACACCTCACTAAAAGAATCACATGCCTAAAGCAGATGCTCTATGCTGACCAACTAAAAAGACTCCAGCTATACTCTGTCGCTTATCGTCTAATCAGAGGTGATCTCTGTTAACATGCAAGGCCATGTCAAACCAGAGCTGTTGGACATGCTACACTTAAAGAAATCCCAATCCGTCAGAGCCACACGCTCCAGGGACCTAAACCTTGTCATCACAATGAACAAAACATGCTGGAGGGCTAGGTTCCTGACCCAGAGAGAGTCTCCATACTCGAACTCTGGAACAGACTGCCCATACATGTTAAGCAGAGCGCCTCCTTGGCCCTCTTCAAAAGGAACCTAAATGACTGGATGGGAGATAGAAAATTTACCCCAGGGATCACGTCAGTCGCCCTGCTAGACGGGTCCAGGGAAGTAAAAATTGTGGGAAGAAATAGCTAGGGAATTATGGCTAGGCTTGTACAGGCCCTAGGGCCGATAGCCTAGTATCAACATATGAACCTAAAATGGCCTTGCACCCCACACATCCCCTGCATTCCTTTCTACATTTGTAACAGACATCACTCTACATTGGCTGCAGTTAAACTTTTTACAGTAATGAAATACATGCTTAATGCTCCTACAAAAATGACATTTTCAGTTGGCTTTTTTTTTTTTAATTACTAGTAAAACCTTCCAAAATATCTCACTAGGTAAATACTGCAAAATATCCAAATACATCTATTTCCTCAATGCTATTCCATACATCTCTCACCAATTTTCTTAATGTTTTTAATTTAGCTTTTAATTCTTCCTGTTCTATTACGAGTTCTGAATTACGCCAAGTATTTTTTTTTTATTCAGTAACTGACCAGCAAAAATATAAACGTTCCATGATTAACTATCTTTCTTTTCACATTCATTTATCAATTTATGCAGCAAAAATACAATTTCAAATATAATGTCACAGAAGGCCTCTTTACCTAAATGTGTAACAGATCTTGCATCTCTAACAGAAAACCCTAATGACATGCAACTGCACTCACTGCAAGCATTCTTAACCCTGGAAAATGCTGACATCTGCAGAGTTACAGAAACCTGGTTCAAAGCTGTGAAGAACACTCCAGCCATACCTTGTTACTCATCCTATCATACATTCACACCCCAAACTGTGGTTAATAAAGCCAAAGGAGGTGCTGTTTCAATATATATTAAAGACATATACACCTCCAGACTGGTCAAAGAGTATGACGCACAGGAGATACTCCAGGTGCAGTTAACCATTGACAGGACCCTTATACAAATCATAGCTAGCTACTAGTCCCCAAATCTGCCTCAAGATACCCAAAACTGCCTACCCAGACCTCTTCAAATCTACCAAGATTCAACCCTTTACCCTTAGCCTGATTGACTTTAATTTCCCAAACGTAGATTTGAAGAACTACTCATGCCAGAACACAAATGCCCAGATATTCCTCGATTTTGTCGATGCAAATGCTTTGGAACAGCTAGTCGATATCCCCACAAGAGAGGATATCTTGGGCTTGATATTAACCAAAATGAGTAACCACTGCAGCATCATCCTCCCTTGTAAGATCAGACCATAAAGCAGTCACATTCGAAGTCACCATCTTCCCCCAACCCTCAAGCTAGCGTCAAACAAAACAACTTTCCCAAAGCTGATTACAGCCTCCTGTGGGATGGTAAAAACAGCTTCACAGTCCCCCTTCCCCTCTCTAGGAATCGGCACCAGTATCCAAAACTATACCAAATTACTACATGAACATTTATATAGATGCATGCAATCAAGAATACCTGACCGGACTAAATTGTTCTTCACAAGGAAGAGTAAACCTGTCTGGTGGACATCTGGAATTAATAAAGCTCTATAACAAAAGAAAAAAATTGATATCCAGGACCACGGAGGAGCAGGTGCCCAATTGGAAGCAATGTCTCCTTAGTCTAAACAAGTAAATAAGCACCAATGAAATCTTCCAAAGCAAACCAAGTCCAAATTAGCTACACCTACTAGAGAGACAATCATAAGGCCTTCTTCACCTATGTCCATAATCTCAAAGGTAGCACCAAGATCTGTTCAGAACTGGTGGTCAAGGGCACCACATATACAAATGTCATAGATCTAGCAAACTTGCTGGCTGACCGATTCAGCGAAAACTTCACCCCTCTGTCACCCCATCAGTAATTCAGGATATTCCCAGTACCTGCACCCTTCCCCTTACATCTAAGGATCAGGTCATCACTGCTCTCGCAAAGGCAAAAAATACAGCCTCCATGGGACCCTATAACATCCCAGGCTGCATTCTGCATGAACTCAGGAAGGAACTTGCAGCACCATTAGGCGCCCTATTCAACCAATGCCTGAGTACAGGCTTTGTCCCAGCTGAGTGGAGGACAGCCACCATCACCCCTTTACACAAAGGTGCAGCATCCACCGATCTGGGAAATTATAGACCCACCAGCCTAACTAGCCTGATCTGCAAGGCCATGGAATGGATTATCATGGACTTCATTAACAAGGACACTGGCAACCTCCAAACACTCGTTCCCACACAGTTTGGCTTCGTCAAGGGAAGGTCATGTCTGTTAAATTTGGCTGATTTTTTGGAGACTGTCACCAAAGCCATGGATGAGGGGAAGACAGTGCACACCGCGTACCTTGACCTGCCCAAAGCCTTCAACACTATTCTCAACTCAGGCATAATAGATGAACTCTCTCAACTAGGCATCAGTCCATATGTTACCAGATAATTGGCTCACTGATAGAACCAACCTAGTCAAAATAAGGGAAGCCACCTCAAGCAGTAGACCCGTATCAATTGGCGTACCCCAGTGTTCGGTCTTGGGTCCTCTGTTATTTGGGATATACTTTTCTGAGGTACAGGGCCATGTCTAGGTATATGGCTATGGCTGACCAAGTTTGCAGATGACTGCAAGCTGGGAGCTGTCATGAATTCCCCTAGTGACGTGGGGACATCCTCCAAGAAGGTCTCACCCAAACAAATGACTGGTACCAGAAACATGGCCTCAAGCTGAATACAAAGAAATGCATCATCATCCCCTTTAAGGAGAGTGATGTCCCCACAAATTATCACATTAATAATGTCCTAAGCACGCAGTCAGTCGTGAGGGATTTGGGCACCCAAATTGACAGCAACCTGACTTTTGACCACCATGTTGCTTCCATTGTACGGAAAACTTTCCACATGGCCCACCTCATAAGTGGGAGTATCTCATCCAGGGCCAAGGTTGTCAAAACATCCCTGTATTCTTCCCTTATAAGGCCCATTATTGAGTACAACGCTCAATTCAGCATGTACCTCGCAAAGCGCATGCAGCAACTGGAGGGACCACAGAAGTTCCTCACCAGGAGGATCCAGGGCCTCAAAAATCTACCCTACACACATAAGCTAAAAGCCCTATCAGTCTACTCTGTTTCATACAGACTCCTTAGGGGTGACCTCTGTTTGGCATACAAGGTGATCTTGGACCGCACCTTGATGGGACTACTGCATACCCCCAAGTCGAGCTTCACTTGAGTAACCTGCACACGCAGCCTCAACCTGGTCCGTGACATCAAAAGAACTCATTGGCGGGACAGATTTGTGCCCCAAAGACTCCCCCCATTTATGGAATAGACTCCCTCTCCACGTCAAGCAGTGTACCTCCACCCCTCTAAGCACAACCTGGATGACTAGATGGGAAATAGAAAATACATCTCAAGGACTCCACCAGTGTCCCTGATGGACAGGGGCATTGGGTGCTAATTTGTCTATGCATGGGCTAAACTCTTGGCTAGGCTTATAACGGTCTCAGGGTCAATAGCCTAGTAAACTCCTATGATGACTAAATTGTCCCAAAGTACCTTCCTAGAGCAACACCACTTCTACTTCTTATTCTCACTCTGTTACTTTTTGTAAATAATGAAAAGCATTCACAGTATTCTTTTTCTTGCATGTTGCCACTGACCACTTCTAAAAAGTTTTATTTGTACTCCAAAATGATTCTTCTCTGCCAGTACCTTGATCAAAAACTTGTTCCATTTGTCCTCCTCACTAAACAAATAATTCACCACCTCACCCCAAAATAAAGCAGACATTCTCCTGGTTCCTTCTCATGAAGCAACTGCAACAATTTTTTGTCCTGCATTTCACCCTTCACCATACTCTTATTACAATGCTTCCCTGTACAGAATCAGATAAATACAATAAACTCTCAGTTAACTGGCATCCATGGGGATTAGCAGATGCCGGATAAAGTGCAGTTGTGTACCTACCATAAATGTAGATGTTTGAGTGTATTCACTGTTGCAGTCATTACAATTGGGTTATCCTGCTGGCAGGCTACCCGCAGTCGGCCCAAGTTCCAAAGTCTAGGTCCGGCATCAGTTGCTGTCGCCTCCTCCCTGACAGTGCGCCAGGAGTATAAAAAATGCAGCCGACACAATTTTCTTCAGTTTTTCTTTCCCCAGAGGTCAGGTGCCCCTAAAATGGTAGGCTAAATTATGCCAATAAGCATGCACACACAAAAAACAACTTTTCCTTCACCTACAAGCAAACACACTACATAGGTTGTATAGAATAGAGAAGTACATATAAGTCCCAGCAAAGGAAAAGGGGGATGGTGGGAGGGTAACCTGGACTGCAACAGTGAATACACTTGAGCATCTACATCTATGGTAGGTACACAACTGTTCTATGCTCGTGTTTTACTGTTGCAGTCATTACAATTGGGTTGAATCCCAAAGCTAAGGTTGGGAGGATGGTGCTAAATAGGATTAGGAGAGGCTATGAGGCCCTGCAGAACTGCAGTGGCAAAGCCTGCCCTGGATTTAGAGTAGAGAGGTAAGTGATCGTGCTTTGTAAAAGTATGCACTAAACTCCAAGTTGCAGCCTCTAAGATGTCTTTGGTTGGTACTCCTCTGAGGAAGGCTGCTGAAGTGGCTGCTGCTCTGGTTGAATGCGGCCTAATGCCCTTACACACTAATTTGCCATGCTGTGAATAGCACAAACGAATGCAGTGGCCTATCCACTTTGAAATAGTCTGCTTTGAGATGGGCTTTCCTTGTGATCCTGCAACATATGCTACTAGAAGTTGTTCAGTCTTTCTGAAAGCTTTGGTTCTATCCAAGCAGAAGCGTAGCTGCCTGTGAATGTCCAAAGAATGCAGATGTCTCTCACCCTTATTCTGTGGGTTTGGATAAAAGGAAGGCAAATGAATTGTTTGGTTAAGGACCACACTGGACACTACCTTAGGCATAAATGTAGAGTTTACCCTCAGAGAAACCCTGTCAGGATGGAAAATGATAAAAGGTTCCACAGCCATGAGTGCCTGTAACTCCGAGACTCGTCCAGCGCATGTTATTGCTAGGAGCAGAGCTGTTTTCCAGGATAAGAATTTTATATCAGCTGCAGAGGCTGGCTCAAACGGAGGCAGTGTGAGTTTTTCCAGGACGTAATTGAGGTCCCATGCAGGTATTGGTTCTCTCCTTGGAGGTCTTATGTTTTTGGCCCCTCTGAGGTACTGCCTTAGTAATGGATGAGAAAAAAATAGGTGGCTCTGTATTGTAATGAGCTGAAATGGCAGAGGCATGAATTTTAATTGATGAAAAGGAAAGGCCTTTATCCAGCATCTCAGTTAAGTATTGCAAAATCTGAGGAATATTTGGAACAATCGTGTCAATACCTTGTGCCTGGTCCCAAGCACAGAATCTCTTCCATTTTTCTGCATAATATTTTCTGGTGCTAGGCCTCCTGGCCTCCAAAATAACATCCATCACTGCTTTAGAGAGAGGTGTGTCTTGAATGGCTACATTATCTGGCATGCTGCCAGGTTTAAGGTCCTGAGTTGGTTGTGTAGTATCAGACTGTCTTGTTGGGTCAATAAATGAGGAATGTGAGGTAATGTCCAAGCTGGGCATTGAGACAAGCTCTTTAGGATTGGGTACCAGTGCTGGTGGGGCCAGTCTGGGGCAATCAGTATCATTTTTGGCTTCTCTTGTCTGACCTTGAGGAGTACCAATGGGGAGGAGAGGCAGAGGAGGAAAGGCATATACTGTTAGGTTTTTCCAGCTGAAAGATAGAGCATCCACTTTCCATGCTTGCTTGTGTTAAGTTCTTGTGCAGAATCTCTAATTGGCAGTTGTGAGGGGCGGCAAATAGGTCTATGTCCCAGCATCCCCAGTTCCCGGTTATCTTGCTGAAGATTGTGGATCCAATTTCCACTCGTGGGGATCCATTAGGTTTTGCCTAGTTCGTCTGCCAGAGTACTTGTCCTTCCTGGCAGGAATTGTGCTTGCAGATGTACTTGGTCAGTCAATGCTGTGTCCCACAAGTTCATGGCTAGGCTGCAGAGGGAGTAGGAATGTGTGCCTCCCTGCTTGTTTATGTACCACATGACTGTAGTATTGTCCGTCATTGTTAGTAGCTGTCCTGGATGAAGTAGATCCCTGAAGGCCGTCAGGGCATTCTTAACAGCTAGCATCTCTTTTTGATTAATATGTAGATGCATTTGACTTGCGGACCATGTGCCCTGAATACATCTTCCTGCCCATATGTGCCCCCCCAGGCATAATCTGATGCATCTGTTGTCAATGTCTGCCTGGCTGTGGGTAAGGTGAATGGCTGCACCGTGTTGTGGTGACAAGCTTTTGCCCACCATTGAAACTCCTATTGCAGGCAGGGAATGAGGCTAATTATTGTTTCCAGGCTGTGGCAATGTTGAGTCCAAACACTTTTTAGATATCACTGAAGTTTCCTCATATGCAGTCTTGCATATGGAATTAGCAGAGTGCAGGATGCCATGAACCCCAAAGCCTGCAGAATTTTTCTTGCAGATAACTGGGTCTTTGTTGCCAACATTTTGAAATAAGTAGTCAGCTGTCTGTCTGGTGTGAGATAAGCCATCTGGGCAGTTATATTTAAGCTTGCACCCAGGAATATTATCTCTTGAGAGGGTACGAGTTTTGATTTCTTTTCGTTTACTGTCTGTGTACCCTAGACCTATTAGTAATCTTTTTACAAATGCCAGATGCTGTAGTAGAATGTCCTTGTTCTCTGCTTGAATAAGGCAGTCATCCAAGTAAGGATATATCTGTATTCCTCTTTGTCTGCAAAATGCAATTACTGATGCCAGGCATTTTGCGAAGACCCTGGGCGCAGTAGATAAGCCAAAGGGCAGTGCAGAGAATTGGTAGTGCATTGAGCCAGCTATAAATCTGAGGTATCTTCTGCATGACTGTCTGATTGGGACATGCAGGTATGCCTCTTTTAGGTCTAAAGTCACAAGCCAATCTTCTTGCCCAGCATGGGCAGAAGTTGCTGCAGAGTTAACATTTTGAATTTTGGAATATCCAGGAATGTGTTCAGGATAGACAGGTCCAGTATTGGTCTCCCGGCTTTGTCCTTTCTAGGCACCAAGAATAGCCTCGAGTAAAATCATAGTCCCTGCTCTTGCTGTGGTACTTGTTGAATGGCTCATGTCCATGAGGGATTAAACTTGTTTTTGTGCCTCAGCCCATTGATTGCATGGCATTTGTCCTGGGTGATCATGTGCCAATTTTGTGAAAAAAAGTGCTAGTTTCCCCCCCAAAGGAGCTGCCAGAAGATAAGTGCTTGATGCTGGCAGGGGAAAGTCATCGAGACTGTTTCCTGTATGGCTGTGATTTTTCCTCCCTGCTTTTGGAGGTAGAAGCACCCCATTGTTTAGGCCTGTATGAGCCTTGCGGCTGTGATCTGCCTCTGTGGCCTGTCTGACACTGGAAAGGACCAATTCTTTGTAGGCCAGTTCCTGCTAAATCTGGGAGGCTGTACCTGTAAGAAATCCTTGACTGTTTGCATAGATTTAGCTTTGTCCTTCATTTTCTTCAACACCTCTTCCGCTTTAACACCAAACAAGGTATCATGCTGTAATGGAGTATCTAATAGTTTTGCATTAACATGATCGGGCAGGTTCTGTTCTTTTAACCAAGCATGCCTCCTAATGACAGAACCTGTAACAGTGGCCCTGCAGGAGGCCACTAGAGAATCAAAACCACATTGCAAAGTATGCTTTCCCACTTGTTCAGCTGCATGCAAAAAATCCTGCATTTCTTTGTTTTCTGCACATTCTGAATTTGTCAACATTTTCTGTTTAAGTAGTGACATAAGATATTGCTGATATTTAAGCATATGAAAAGTACAGTTGTGTACCTACCATAAATGTAGATGTTCGAGTGTATACCCTGCTGCAGTCATCACACTTGGGTTATCCTGTCGTCAGGCAGTCCCGCAGTTGGCCTGAATTCCAAAGTCTTGGTCCAGGGTTGGTTGCTGTCGCTTCTTCCCTGATGTCAGTGCGCCAGGGGTATACAAGAGGCATCCGCCATTTTCTTCAGTTTTTCTTGCCCCAGATGTCAGGTGCCCCCCCAAAAGGTGGTCAGTAGATAGTACCAATAATAAAAGTTTAGCACAAACAAAACATCCCTCCAGCTATAAGCAAATACACCACAAAGGTTGCATCAGATTTTAAGCTATTGAAAGGTTTTAGTTAGGTCAGAGGGGATGGAGGGAGGGTAACCTGGATTGCAGCAGGGTATACACTCGAACATCTACATTTATGGTAGGTACAAAACTGTACTATGTTCTTCGTGCTACCCTGCTGCAGTCATCATACTTGGGTAGAATCCCAAAGCTAAGGATGGGAGGTGGAGTCAAACAGGGTTAGAGGAGGCTAGAAGGCCCTGCAAAACTGCAGTGGCGAAGCCAGCTCTAGTCTTAGAGTAAAGTGGTAAGTGATCGTGTTTGGTGAAGGTGTGTACTGAACTCCAAGTTGCAGCTTCCAGAATATCCTTGGTTGTAGCTGCTGCCCTGGTAGAGTGGGGCCTTATGCTAGCAGGAACTGGTTTTCCATGATGGGTGTAGCAAAAACGTATGCAATGTCCGATCCATTTGGAAATGGTCTGTTTTGAGATAGCCTTTCCTTGTGATGCTGTAGCATAGGATACAAAAAGCTGGTCAGATTTTCTGAAAACTTTTAGTTATGTACTCACCATAACTTCAGATGTTTGGGATCCATCTCGCCTACATTCTGACTGATGGGTTCGGAGCCGATCCTCGGCTCCGACTCGGCACGCTTATGCCAAAGAGCGAAGTCTCTTATTGGCTGAGCTTACTATATCCCAGGATGCACCACTACCAGTCCCCCAGATCTAGTTTGTCCGCATACATGCACACATGCACGCACTGATTATATAACATCATCAGATGAAACAAGATAAAACACTAGAACTCAAAACCGTTCAATCTCTTCTGATCTCCAAGGCAGGGGGAAGGAGGGTGGGTAGAATGAGCAGATGGATCCCAAACATCTGAAGTTATGGTGAGTACATAACTAAAAGATGTTATGTGATCCTATCTCGCCTACATTCTGACTGATGGGACAGCGTCCCTAGCACCTGAATCCTGGGTGGCTCACTGGAAAACACTCCTGAGTACCGTGGAACCAAATGATGCTCGCCTTTAGATGCCACATCCAATTTATAGTGGGAAATGAAAGTGCGGATTGGACCAAGTAGCCGCAGCACAAATCTCAGAAATAGCGAGCTTGGAATGAAAAGCTATAGAAGTCGCCATAGCTCTAGTAGAGTGAGCTTTGATAGATGTTGTAAGTTGCTTATTCGAAGAGGAATAAGCCTGAGTTATACAATCTCTAATCCATTTGGAGATAGTAGCTTTTGTGATGGTTTTACCCAATTTATTGTCTGAGAAGGACACAAACAACTGGTCTGATTTACTTAATTTGCTGAGTCCTGTCTAAATAGAAGCGCAATTGCCTGTGAACATCCAATTTATGGAGAGTGTATTCTGCTTCATTGGAGAATTTTGGAAAGAAAACTGTTAGCTCTAGAGATTGTTGGAGACAGAGATTAGAACAGACCTTTGGGACAAAAGATGGATTAGGCCTAAGTGATACTCTATCCTTGTGAAAAATCAAGTACGGTGGTTTGATAGATAGGGCTTGAAGCTCTGAAACTCTTCTTGCAGAGGTAATTGCAACTAAGAAGGCAGTTTTCCAAGACAGATATTTTAACTCACATGTAGCAGCCGGTTCGAAGGGGAAGATGTTAATGCACGAAGCACCAAATCAAGATCCCACGGAGGCAGGATGAAAAACTGGGGTCTTAACAGCCCGCACCTTTAATGAAAGTTTTGCATAATCTGCTGCTCATCAACGGAGGATCCATGGACTCATGAAATTTAGAGATAGCCGCTAGTTGGACTTTAATAGTAGAGACAGAAGATCCTTGATTAAACAGGGATGTTAAGAATTTCAAAACCTCTGGGATTGGAGCAGTGATAGGGTCTAAGCCCCTGAGTTGAGCCCAGATAGCAAACCTCTTCCACTTACTGAGGTACAATTTCTTAGTGGTGGGTTTGTGGGCAAGATAAAATGTGAATAACTTCCGGTCTAATGTGTGATTTCTGACTAAAGTCGGAAGTGGAGGAGCCAAGCTGTCAACTTCAAAGTGTGAAGGGACTGGTGTCGTCCCGACTGATGAATTAGCAGATCCGGAGTTAGATCTAAAGTCCAAGGATCGCCCACCGCATGTTTCTTCAGGTAGGGAAACCATACCTGACGAGGCCAGTGCGAGCAATTAGTATCATTGTGGACCCCAATTGAGAAGCTTTCTGAATGACTTTGGGGAGAAGTGGAATCGGAGGAAAAGCATAAAGTAGCCCTGTTGGCCAAGGTTGTGCTAGAGCATCCATAGCTGCTTCCCCCTGATGTGGAGTCAAGGAGAAGAACCTTTTGCACTTTGTATTTTGTGGTGTTGCAAACAGGTCGCAGCACGGCGTCCCCCATCTTCTGAAAACCTGAGCTGCTACTGTTTCGTTCAGGGACCACTCGTGAGGAGAGAGAATTGTCCTGCTTAATCTGCCTGCCAATATATTTGATTTCCCCGGAATGTGGGTCGCTACCAAGAAACGGCTGGTAGCCACAGCCCATTCCCACACCCTCATGGCCTCTCTGCAAAGGGGGTAAGATCTGGTCCCTCCTTGTTTGTTTAGATACCAGACCACCGACATGTTGTCTGTGTGGATGGTGATAATGCCCTGAGGGAGAAACTTGTGTAAGGCCTGTAGGGACAGAAGTACAGCCCTCATCTCCAATACATTGATGTGGAGAAAAGTTTCGTCTGGAAGCCAGGAACCCTGAACTAACCTGCCCAGACAATGCCCCCCCCCCCCACCCTGTCTGGGAGGCATCTGTCGTCAGGGTGACCACTGGAGGGAATAACAAAGGACTTCCCTGATTTAGATTGGATGTCTGAAGCCACCAGCGAAGGTCCCGCTTGCATGTTTCTGTAATCATAATGGGGTGATTGAGGGAAGATCCTGAAAGGACCATTGAGTCGATAATAGCCACTGAAGAATCCTCATGTGCAATCTTGCCAGAGGAACTAGAAGAACCGTGGCAGACATCGAACCTAAAACTTGCAGGACCATCCTGGCTGGGGCCTTGGATCTTGAAAGCAGGGCTTGAACTTGGCCTTGTAAAGTTTGGATCCTTTCGGTAGGAAGAAACGCATCAATTTTGAGTCTATCTCTGCTCCTATGAACCTTATGCTGAGAGGGCAGCAAGACAGACTTTGACCAATTGAATGTAATTCCCAGGGTAGCACCCAGGGAAAAGGTGGCTTTGAGGTTGTCCGTTAGTAGATGACTGGTGGTGGCAGTCAGGAGCCAGTCGTCCAGATAGGGAAACACTTGGAAGCCAAGACTCCTCAGGTGAGCAGTTACTACTGCCAAACATTTGGTGAACACCCTGGGGGCTGTGGTGAGACCAAAGGGCAGAGCACAAAATTGGAAATGACCGTCTCCCAGGCTGAAGCGCAGATACTTCCTGGACGCCCGATGTATCGGTATGTGATAATAGGCGTCCTTGAGATCTATGGAGCACATCCAAACATCCTTCTCCAATAATGGGAGAATGGATTGTAACGTGACCATTCGGAATTTGGATTTTGTGACGGATTGGTTTAGTCTGCTGAGATCCAATATTGGTCTCAAGTCCCCTGTCTTTTTTGGCACTAAAAAGAACCTTGAGTAATTTCCGGATCCGATCTGGTCTGTGGGGACCGGTTGGATGACTCCTTTTTCTAGCAGCTTTAACGCTTCTGCTGCAATTTCCCTTTGACTGGGTGGTGGGTCCGGGATTTTTGGACGGTGGGTGCGTGTGTGAAGGAATGGTGTAACCTCCGGCAATAATCCGAAGCACCCATCTGTCCTGAGTGATTGACTCCCAGGCTTTTAGGTGCTTGGCAAAACGGCACCCTCATGAAGTGTGGGAGGCTGAAGAGCCACGAAAGGACTCGCGGTCTCCAGAATTGCGGGGCCTTCTGCCGCCTCTGGGACGGCGTCTCCCAGAAAAATTTCCCCGTCCTCTGCCTCTGGAAGGGGAATCTTCCTGCTGTTGATGGAAAAACTTACGTGATTTGCGGAACCACATCTTCCCTCCTCCTTTAGCCTTGGGATAAGGCCGAAAGGGAGTGGAATAACGTGCACCTACGGCAGATAAAGTTTTTCCTTCTTGCTCACAGCGGGTAAGAGTGTCTTTAACCTTAGGTCCAAACAAAAAGGACCCATCAAAGGGAGCGTCGGCGAAGTAAGACTTGAAGACCTCCGCAAAATGACACAAACGGAGCCAGGCTTTTCTCCGTAGAGCCACGCCTGTGCCTGCCGCTCTACCCGCCCCTTCGGCCGCATATGAAATGAGCCTCATGGACGAGTTAGAAATTGAAGCAAGGATAGCCAACTGAGAGCTAACCGACTGGGCTAGCTGCTCAGGTAGGTTACCTGAGAGGGAATCTGACAGCTCCTTGACCAGATCCCTCTGAAGCCTGGTAAAATGTGCCAAATAATTCAGGGACCTTAAAGTAAAGGCCGCTGAAGTCAGGGTACGCTTCCTGTACCGGTCCATGCTCCTAGACTCCTTATTAGGAGGATGGACGGACGTTGAAGCCTCTGCCACGTCCTGTTGTGTAGCAGATGCCACCACCATGGCATCTACAGCCACGCCTTTAGTGAGGAACTCCTTCTCGGGTGGGGCAGACAAAATTTGTTAGGACGAGAAGGGACTGGTTCCACGGTATCTGGATGTTCCCACGCCGACAAACTAAATCCAGGAGCTCGAAGGGCGGAGACACCCAGGAGGCGGAGGGCTGAGCCCCAAAGGCCTTGAGGAGCACTGACTCATCAGCAGAGGGGGGTTTGGATATCCAGCCTCGTTGTTTGAGGATCTCTAAGATGTCTGCAAATGAGACATCATCCGAGGACGACTTCGGGACCCCTCCATCATCAAGATCAGTGTCCGATGTAATAGACTCGGGGAGTCCACGTGCTTCCTCTTGCACGATCTCTTCCTTGGGGCTCCTCTGAAGACAACTCAAGAACCCTCAGGAGGAGGGGAACCCCAATGGGGTAACCTCAGGCCCAGGGGCTCCGCTGCCTAAGGACAGGGGAACTGCCAAAGACCCAGTCTCCACGCCCAGGGAAGGTGCCGGTAAGCCGGAGAGATGGCCAAAGAAGACTTGGCCAAGGCACTCCTCATAGCTCTGAAAGCCGGACCCCAGAATCCTGGGAGTGTCCGTCCCGAGCCATGATAGCAGACGGAAGTCCCAAGCAGCCGGCACCGAGAGGGAGGCTCGGAACCGACAGCATAGGTCCCAAACATCACCCCAGGTCCAGCCGAAGAAGTCCGTGTACCAAACTCGGACCCGAAGGCCGGGTTGGAGTAAGGGTCGGAGCCGACCCCAAGACCTCCACTGCTCCAGCAGCACCTGCTCACGGAGCCGAAGCGGTCGGAGGAGGAATGGCAATGACATGGGCATGGGCCGGCTCAAGCCAACTGGGTTGGAGCCGAAACAAATTTTTGAAAGACTGGGGACTGGAACAGTCTTTAGAGCACCCTGTCTATGTCCGAATCTGACATCCTCGATGACCTAGAGGATACTGAACGGGTTCGAGATGGCCTTCCAACGGCCCCAAGGGCTAGGGGACCTGCTCGAGGCGACTCGATGACTATCGGTGCCAAGGAATACCCACACTAGTTTCCATCGGTGCCGAGGAGGACTTGCGCCGAGGAGGAAGTGTCTGAGCGACAACCTTTGTCGGCCCGAGACCAGTGGAGCCGACGAAGGTGACCCGCCTCGATGCCCCAGCCATCGGCTCCGGCCAGAGGAGTCGAGACTGCTGGCATCGAGGCAGACTGTTCGCCTCGGCTCCGAAGTCCTTGGAGCCGAAGGAGAAACCTGCCTATGTCTTTTGGCGGTCGGATCCGACGGACTGGTCGGAGCAGAAGCCCTTTTCTTTTTAGCAGGAGAAGGAGAGGATGCTAAAGCTTCTTCAAAGGAGGGTTTTATAAGACCTTTAATATGAGCTTATTTTTCCTCTCTTGGAGGACCCTCGAGGAAAAAGCGTGACACACGCTGCAGGACTCCTGCAAATGTTTTGCACCCAAACAATAAACAGAGAGAGTGGTCATCTGTGATCGACATTTTAAAGTTGCACTTGGTGCACTTTTTAAAGCCTGAAGGCCTAGGTACCAGAGACATTCCGGTGAATTAAAGCCCAAAACACAGTACAACACTGTAATTAGAAAGAAATTCTCTCTTCTTTGTCCTCTTTACAAGAAAGAGAAACTATCAACAGTATAAAGGATCCGAGATCCCTAAACAAAACAGAAGACACCTACAATCAAAAAGACCGGGAAAGGCCTTTCCACACAAGAGGTACTCCTAGTCAACACTCACAACACAAGAATTTACCAAGTAAATTTCACCAAACTCACTCTAAACACAAGAATAGCTGTTAAAACAGCTTTTGTTGAAGAAAAAGAAATTCCTGACAGAAAACTAGTGAAATTAATCACTACTTAGCTCAGCCAGCTCGAGACCACGTCTTCACTTGTTAGCGGCAAACGAGATCTGGGGGACTGGTAGTGGTGCATCCTGGGATATAGTAAGCTCAGCCAATAAGAGACTTCGCTCTTTGGCATAAGCGTGCCGAGTCGGAGCCGAGGGATCGGCTCCGAACCCATCAGTCAGAATGTAGGCGAGATAGGATCACATAACATCCTTAGTTTTATCCAAGTAGTAACGTAGTTGCCTGTGAATGTTCAAGGAATGCAGGAGTCTTTCTCCTTTGCTCTGTGGATTTGGAAAGAAGGTGGGTAAATGGATGGTTTGATTTAGAGCCACACTGGATACCACCTTTGGCATAAAGGAGGGGTTAGTTCGTAGAGAAACTCTGTTGTGATGAAAAATGAGGAAAGGCTCTACTGCCATTAGTGCCTGTAGCTCTGAGACTCTTCTGGCTGATGTAATTGCTAGCAGCAGGGCAGTCTTCCATGATATAAACTTTAAGTCTGCTGAGAAAGCTGGCTCAAAATGTGGTAAGTTTTTCCAGAACAAAACTGAGATCCCAAGTTGGTGTTGGCGCTCTCCTGGGAGGCCTAATGTTTTTGGCACCTCTGAGATACTGCCTTAGAAGTGGATGTGAAAATAAGGGAGGATCCGTGTTGTAGTGAGCTGAAATAGCTGAGGCGTGGATTTTAATAGATGAAAAAGTCCTTTGTGTAACATCTCCGTTAAATATTGTAGAATCTTGAGGTATGCCCGGCTGAAGGGTATTTTGCCTTTAGCTTGGTTCCAGGTGCAAAATCCTTTCCATTTGTCTGAGTAGGCTTTCCTGGTGCTGGGCCTCCAGAATAACATCCGTAACAGCCTGTGAAAGAGGAGCTGGCTGGTTGCTTAGGTAATTTGCCATGCAGCCAAATTTAAGGTTTTGAGCTGGCTGTGTAGAATCTGACTGCCTTGCTGTGAGCAAATGAGGAATTTATGGTAAAATCCATGGTGGACCCTGGGCCATGTAAATTAATAGTGGGCACCAGTGCTGGCGTGGCCAGTCTGGGGCAATGAGTATCATTCGGGGTCTCTCCATCCTGACTTTCAGCAGCACCTTTGTGAGAAGGGGCAATGGAGGAAAGGCATATACTTGTCAGCATTTTCCAACTGAATGAGTGTGTCCACTTTCCAAGCTTGATGGTGAAATGTCCTTGTGCAAAATTTTGATAGCTGATAGTTTTGGGGGTTGGCAAACAAGTCTATGTCTGGGCGCCCCCATTTTTGAGTTATCATTGCAAATACTTGTGGATCCAGTTTCCACTCGTGGGGATCCATGATGTTTCTGCTTAGGTCGTCTGCCAATGTGTTCTTTTTTCCTGGCAGGAATTGAGCTTGTAATTGAACTTGGTAAGCCAGTGCTGTGTTCCACAAAATCATTCCTTGCCTGCATAGAGGGTAGCAGTGTGTACCCACTTGTTTATGTACCACATTACTGTGGTGTTGTTTGTCCTTATTATAAACTGTCCTGGATGTAAAAGGTCCTTGAAGGCTGTCAGGGCATTCTGTACAGCTAGCATTTCTTTTTGATTGATGTGCAGATTCCTTTGATCTGTAGTCCACATGCCTTGAACGCACTGTCCTGCCATGTGTGCCCCCCAGGCATAGTCCGATGCATCTGTTGTCATAGTTTGCCTGGCTGGGGGTAAGGTGAAAGGCTGACCCTTGTTGAGGTGACATGCCTGTGACCACCATAGAAACCCCTGTTGAAGGCAGGGAATGAGAGGTATCATTGTTTCCAAGCTGTGGCTGTGTTGAGTCCATATGCTTTTTAGGTACCACTGTAATTTCCTCATATGCAGTTTTGCAAATGGTATTAGTAGTATGCAAGATGCCATGAAGCCCAAGGCCTGCAGAATTTTTCTTGCAGGGAGCTGGGGTCTTTGTTGCCATTATTTTGAAGTAGTGAGTTAGTTGTAGTTGTTTGTCTGGCGTCAGATAAGCCATCTGGGCCGTTGTATTCAAGCTGGCACCCAGGAATGTCATATTTTGTGAGGGCACTAGTTTTGATTTCTTTTCATTTACTGTGTACCCTAGGCAACTTAGGTGTTTTACAAAAGCCAGATGTTGTAAGAGAATGTCCTTGCTTTCTGCTTGGATGAGGCAGTCATCCAGGTATGGGTATATTTGAATTCCTCTTTGTCTGCAGTATGCAATTACTGGTGCCAGGCATTTTGTGAAGATCCTGGGCGCAGTAGATAAACCAAAGGGCAGTGCAGAGAGTTGGTAATGGGTTGAACCTGCAATGAAATGGAGGTATCTTCTGCAATTTTGTCTGATAAGGACATGCAGGTATGCCTCCTTGAGGTCCAACGTTACTAGCCAAGCCTTCTTGCCCAACACTGGAAGAAGCTGCTGTTAGCATCTTGAATTTGGGTACTTGCAAGAAGGTGTTTAGAACTGAAAGGTCCAGAATGGGTCTCCAAGCATTGTCCTTTCTGGGGACTAGAAAGAGCCTTGAGTAAAGTCCTTGGCCTTGCTCCTGTGTAGGTAACCAGCTGAATGGCTCTCATGTCCATGACAGCTGTAATTTGTTTTTGTGCCTCTGCCCATTGATTTTGTGGCAGATTTGGCATTCCTTTTATCCTTGGCAAGGTGTGGAACTGGAATCTGTATCCTTGTGAGATAATGTCTAGGACCCATTTGTCCTTTGTGACGATGCGCCAGTTGTCTGTAAAAAATGCTAATTTTCCTCCCAAGGGAGCTGCCAAGAGAGTTTTGCTTGGCAGTTTGAAATTTAAGTCATTGTGTTTGCCTTCTAGTAGTTTGGGACCTGTCTTCTCCTCCCTTCTGTGTTGCAGTGCCCCACTGGCGAGGTTTGTAAGGGATTTGTGCTTGTCGTCTGCCCCTTGGGCGCCTGTATTTACCCCTCTATGGTCTGTCAGAAGCTGGAAAGGACCAATTTTTTGTTGGCCAATTTCTGCTGAAGCGTGGTGACTGTACCTGTAAGAAAGCTTTGAACGTCTGCATAGATTTTGCCTTATCCTCCATTTTCTTTAAAACCCCTTATGCTTTAACCCCAAATAAGACATCCTGCTGTAAGGGTGCATCTAGTAACTTTGCTTTAACATGATCAGGCAGAGTTTGTTCCTTTAACCAAGCATGCCTGCGTATAACAGACCCAGTAACAGCTGCTCTACAGGAAGCTTCCAAGGAATCAAATCCACATTGTAAAGTATGTTTGCCCACCTGTTCAGCTGCATGCAACAGATCCTGCATTTCCTTGAATTCAGACTGTTGAGGGTGCGTGCTAATCTTTTGTTTTATTTGAGACATTAGGAATTGCTGCTATTTAAGCATGTGAAATTGACAATTTAGTGCTCTCATAGCTAGAGTAGCTGAGGTGTAAACCTTCTTCCCCCACCTATCTAGTGCTCTGGAGTCCCTTTCAGAGGGTACAGGATTTTTAGCCATAGAAGCATTAGCCCCTTTGGGGCCCTGGGAGATTTTCTCTGGGTCAGCAACAGGGCTTTTATAAAGGAATTTGTGTGAGTCAGGCACTCTATAATATCTATCTGGTTTGGCTGGAGCAGGAGGCAGAGAATCTGGATTTAGACTAGATTCTAAGTAATCATCATCCACAATGTCTAAAACTGGATGGATAGCAAGTGGTCTGTGCTGGGGGAGTAAAAGAAACTCTTGGAGCCTTTTCTTTGAGTCGGAGTAGTCCTGACCTTCCCAGTGGAAATGCTCCCTCATGGTATGTAAGGTTTCCCCCCAAAGGAATAGTCTTCAGGGGGAGAAGCTGAGGGAATGGAATTTTCAGCACCAGAATCTTCATAAGGGGGAAAAGGAGTAATCCTGTTCCTCAGAGGAGCATGAGGAAGTAGACACTTGATCAGAGGAGGCATAATCCTCCTCTTGTCTAGGCATTTTGTCGGGGGGGGGGTTGGGAACTTTTAGTTATGTACTCACCATAACTTCAGATGTTTGGGATCCATCTCGCCTACATTCTGACTGATGGGTTCGGAGCCGATCCCTCGGCTCCGACTCGGCACGCTTATGCCAAAGAGCGAAGTCTCTTATTGGCTGAGCTTACTATATCCCAGGATGCACCACTACCATTCCCCCAGATCTAGTTTGTCCGCATACATGCACACATGCACGCTCTGATTATATAACATCGTCAGATGAACAAGATAAAAAACAGTGGAACTCAAACCGTTTAATATCTTCTGATCTCCAAGGCAGGGGGAAGGAGGGTGGGTATTAGGAATGAGAGATGGATCCCAAACATCTGAAGTTATGGTGAGTACATAACTAAAAGATGTTATGTGATCCTATCTCGCCTACATTCTGACTGATGGGACAGCGTCCCTAGCACCTGAATCCTGGGTGGCTCACTGGAAAACACTCCTGAGTACCGTGGAACCAAATGATGCTCGTCCTTTAGATGCCACATCCAATTTATAGTGGGAAATGAAAGTGTGCGGATTGGACCAAGTAGCATAGCACCAATCTCCGATATAGCGAGCTTGGAGTGAAAAGCTATAGAAGTAGCCATAGCTCTGGTAGAGTGAGCTTTGATAGATGTTGAAAGTTGCTTATTCGAAGAAGAATAAGCCTGAGTTATGCAATCTCTAATCCATTTGGAGATAGTAGCTTTTGTGATGGTTTTACCCAATTTATTGTCTGAGAAGGACACAAACAACTGATCTGACTTACGGTTGCTGAGTCCTGTCTAAATAGAAGCGCAATTGCCTGTGAACATCCAATTTATGGAGAGTGTATTCTGCTTCATTGGAGAATTTTGGGAAGAAAACTGGTAGCTCTAGAGACTGTTGGAGACAGAGATTAGAACAGACCTTAGGGACAAAGGATGGATTAGGCCTAAGTGATACTCTATCCTTGTGGAAAATTGGCACGGTGGTTTAATAGACAGGGCTTGAAGTCTGAAACTCTTCTTGCAGAAGTAATTGCAACTAAGAAGGCAGTTTTCCAAGACAGATATTTTAACTCACATGTAGCAGCCGGTTCAAAGGGGAAGATGTCAATGCACGAAGCACTAAATCTAGATCCCACGGAGGGCAGGATGAAAACTGGGGTCTTAACAGACCCGCACCTTTAATGAAAGTTTTGCATAGTCTGCTGCTCATCAATGGAGGATCCATGGACTCGTGAAATTTAGAGATAGCCGCTAGTTGGACTTTAATAGCAGAGACAGAAGATCCTTGATTAAACAGGGATGTTAAGAATTTCAAAACCTCTGGGATAGGAGCAGTGATAGGGTCTAAGCCCTTGAGTTGAGCCCAGATAGCAAACCTCTTCCACTTACTGAGATACAATTTCTTAGTGGTGGGTTTGGCAAGATAAAATGTGAATAACTTCCGGTCTAATGTGTGACTTCTGACTAAAGTCGGAAGTGGAGGAACCAAGCTGTCAACTTCAAGGAGTGAAGGGACTGGTGCTGTTGTCCCGACTGATGAATTAACAGGTCCGGAATTAGGTCTAAAGTCCACGGATCGTCCATCGCACGTTTCTTCAGGTAAGGGAACCATACCTGACGAGGCCAGTATGGGGCAATCAGTATCATTGTGGACCCCAATTGAGAAGCTTTTTGAATGACTTTGGAGAGAAGTGGAATCGGAGGAAAGGCATAAAGTAGCCCTGTTGGCCAAGGTTGTGCTAGAGCATCCATAGCTGGTACTCCTTGATGTGGAGTCAAGGAGAAGAACTTTTTGCACTTGGTGTTTAGTGGAGTTGCGAATAGGTCGCAGCACGGTGTCCCCCATCTCCGGAAAACCTGATCTGCTACTGTTTTGTTTAAGGACCACTCGTGGAGAGAGAATAGTCCTGCTTAATCTGTCTGCCAGTATATTCGATTTCGAATGTGGGTCGCTACCAAGAAACGGCTGGTAGCTACCATTCCCACACCCTCATGGCCTCTCTGCAAAGGGGGTAAGATCTGGTCCCTCCTTGTTTGTTCAGATACCAGACCACCGACATGTTGTCTGTGTGGATGGCGATGATGCCCTGAGGAAGAAACTTGTGTAAGGCCTGTAGGGATAGAAGTACAGCCCTCATCTCCAACACATTGATGTGGAGAGGACCTTGGCTCGGAAGCCAGGAGCCCTGAACTAACCTGCCCAGACAATGCCCCCCCCACCCTATCTGGGAGGCATCTGTCGTCAGGGTAACCACTGAAGAGGGAATAACAAAGGGGCTTCCTTGATTTAGATTGGATGTCTGAAGCCACCAGCGAAGGTCCTGTTTGCATGTTTCCGTAATCATGATGTGATGATTGAGGGGAAGATCCTGAAAGGACCATTGAGTTGACAATAGCCACTGAAGAATCCTCATGTGCAATCTTGCCAGAGGAACTAAAAGAACCGTGGCAGACATTGAACCTAAAACTTGTAGAACCATCCTGGCTGGGGCTTTGGATCTTGAAATCAGAGCTTGAACTTGGCCCTGTAAAGTTTGGATCCTTTCGGCAGGAAGAAAAACGCGCATCAATTTTGAGTCTATCTGTGCTCCTATGAACCTTATGCGCTGAGAGGGCAGCAAGACAGACTTTGACCAATTGAATGTAATCCCAGGGTAGCACCCAGGGAGATGGTGGCTTTGAGGTTGTCCATTAGTAGATGCCTGGTGGTGGCAGTCAGGAGCCAGTCGTCCAGATAGGGAAACACTTGGAATCCAAGACTTCTCAGGTGAGCCGTCACTACTGCCAAACACTTGGTGAACACCCTGGGGGCTGTGGTGAGACCAAAGGGCAGAGCACAAAATTGGTAATGACTGACTCCCAGGCTGAAGCGCAGATACCTCCTGGACGCCTGATGTATCGGTATGTGATAATAGGCGTCCTTGAGGTCTATGGAGCACATCCAAACATCCTTCTCCAACAATGGGAGAATGGATTGTAACGTGACCATTCGAATTTGGATTTCGTGGACGGATTGGTTCAGTCTGCTGAGATCCAATATTGGTCTCAGGTCCCCTGTCTTTTGGCACTAAAAAGAACCTGGAGTAATTTCGGATCCGATCTGGTCTGTGGGGACCGTTGGATGACTCCTTTTCTAGCAGCTTTAAAGCTTCTGCGGCTGCAATTTCCCTTTGACTGGGTGGTGGGTCCGGGATTTTTGTACGGTGGTGGTGAGTATGTGAATGGGATGGTGTAACCTCCGGCACGATCCGGCACCCATCTGTCCTGAGTGATTGACTCCCAGGCTTTTAGGTGCTTGGCAAACGACACCCGACTGGCTCCGAGCAGCACAGCCGGGCAATCCTCATGATGTGTGGGAGGCTGAAGAGCCAAAGGACTCATGTCTCCAGAATTGGGGCCCTCTGCCGCCTCTGGGACGGCCTCCCAGAAAAATTTCCCGTCCTCTGCCTCTGGAAGGGGAATCTTCCTGCTGTTGAGGAAAAACTTACGTGATTTCGAACCACATCTTCCCCTCCTTGGCCTTGGGATAAGGCCGAAGGAGTGGAATAACGGCACCTACGGCAGATAAAGTTTTTCCCTCTTGCTCACAGCGGTAAGGGTGTCTTTAACCTTGGGTCCAAACAAAGAGGACCCATCAAAGGGAGGCGAAGGAAGACTTGAAGGCCTCCGCAAACTGACACAAGGAGCCAGGCTTGTCTCCGTAGAGCCACGCCTGTGCCTGCCATTTACCCGCCTTCGGCAAGATAGGAAATGAGCCTCATGGACGAGTTAGAAATTGACGTGGGATAGCCAACTGAGAGCTAACCGACTGGGCTAGCTGCTCAGGTAGGTTACCCGAGAGGGAATCTGACAGCTCCTTGACCAGATCCCTCTGAAGCCTGGTAAAATGTGCCAAATAATTCAGAGACCTTAAAGTAAAGGCCGCTGAAGTCAGGGTGCGCTTGCATCTGTCCATGCTCCTAGACTCCTTATTAGGAGGATGGACGGACGTAAGCCTCTGCCACGCCCTGTTGTGTAGCAGATGCCACCACCATGGCATCTACAGCCACGCCTTTAGTGAGGAACTCCTTCGGTGGGGCAGACAAAAATTTATTAGGACGAAGGGACTGGTTCCACGGTATCTGGATGTTCCCACGCCTTCGACAAACTAAATCCAGAAGCTCGTCAAGGGCGGAGACACCCAGGAGGCGGAGGGCTGAGCCCCAAAGGCCTTGAGGAGCACTGACTCATCAGCAGAGGGGGTTTGGATATCCAGCCCGTTGTTTGAGGATCTCTAAGATGTCTGCAAATGAGACATCATCCGAGGACGACTTGGACCCCTCTGCATCATCAAGATCAGTGTCCGATGTAATAGACTCGGGGAGTCCACGTGCTTCCTCTTGCACGATCTCTTCCTTGGGGTTCCTCCGAAGACAACTCGAAGAACCCTCAGGAGGAGGGGAACCCCAATGGGGTAACCTCAGGCCCAGGGGCTCCGCTGCTCACGGACAGGGAACTGCCAAAGACCCAGTCTCCACGCCCAGGAAGGTGCCGGTAAAGCCGAGAGATGGTCAAGAAGACTTGGCCAAGGCACTCCTCATAGCTCTGAAAGCCGGACCCCAGAATCCTGGGAGTGTCCGTCCCCGAGCCATGATAGCCGACGGAAGTCCCGCAGCCGATGCACCGAGAGGGAGGCTCGAACCGAAGGCATAGGTCCCAAACATCACCCCGGTCCAGCCGAAGAAGTCCGTGTACCAAACTCGGACCGAAGGCCGGTTGAGTAAGGGTCGGAGCCGACCCTAAGATCTCCACCGCTCCAACAGCACCTGCTCGACGGAGCCGGGTCGGAGGAGGAACAGCAATGGATGGGCATTCATCGGCTCAAGCCAACTTGGTCGGAGCCAAACAAATTTTTGAAAGACTGGGGACTGGAACAGTCTTTGGAGCACCCTGTCTATATCCGAACCGACATCCTCGAGGACTTAGAGGATACTGAACGGGTCGAGATGGCCTCCAACGGCCCCAAGGACTAGGGGACCGGCCCGAGGCGACTTCGATGATTATCGGCGAAGGAATACCCACACTAGATTCCATCGGTGCCGAGGTGGACTTCGCGCCGAGGAGAAGTGTCTGAGCGGACCCTGTCGGCCCGAGACCAGTGGAGCCGACGGTGACCCGCCTCGATGCCCCAGCCATCGGCTCAAACCAGAGGAGTCGAGACTGGTGGCATCGAGGCAGACTGTTTCCGCCTCGGCTCAAGTCCTTGGAGCCGAAGGAGAAGCCTGCCTATGTCTTTGGCGGTCGGATCCGACGGACTGGTCGGAACCGACGCCTTTCTTTGGCCGAGAAGGAGAGGATGCCAAGGCTTCTTCAAAGGAAGGTTTTATTAACCCTTTAAGAATCAGTTTATTTTTCCTCTCCTGAGGACCCTTGAGGAAAAGCGTGACACACTGCATGACTCCTGTAAGTGTTTTGCACCAAACAATACACACAGAGCGAGTGATCGCTGTGATAGACATTTTGAAATTGCATTTGGTGCATTTTTAAAGCCCAAGGCCTAGGATTTAGAGACATTATGGCAAAAAATTCAGTAACCTTGACAGAAAAAAACACTTACTTTCTGTTACTGACACTACCTACTAATAGGTTTACAGTTATCGCTAGGTAAGAAAGCGTCACAAAATACTAAGGGTACTTTGAAACCCTGTAAGGTTTTAGAAGGGTTGAATGACCGAAGGCCTTAAGATGAAGGAGGCTCAAACCAAACTCAACCCAATCACACAACAAAGTCTTTTGACAAACTCCAAACACACACAAAAGTGAAGAATAGCCGTTAAAACAGCTTTTATGACAAGAACAGCAAAATTCTGACAGAAAAAAGTTAGTAAATTTTACTACTCAGCTCAGCCAGCTCGAGACCACGTCTTCGCAGATTAGCGGCAAACGAGATCTGGGGGAATGGTAGTGGTGCATCCTGGGATATAGTAAGCTCAGCCAATAAGAGACTTCGCTTTGGCATAGCAGCAAGTCGGAGCCGAGGGATCGGCTCCGAACCCATCAGTCAGAATGTAGGCGAGATAGGATCACATAACATCCCCTGATTAAAGAAATCAAATCTTCAGCCATTTTAAGCATCTGTTTCTTAGGCATGGGGCCTTGAACTGGAGACTATGTGCAGTCTTTTTTGGTTTTGCTTAGCATAAGATTTTATGGCGAGAGTAGTCGGTCTGAAGACACCTTCTGAAACCACCTTCTGAAACCGAAGGTGTTTCCACAGCACCGGCTTCTCCTTCTGCAATGTAGTCGGTAGGGCCTAAAGAAAATGGCTGCGTCGGCCTAGAACTCTCTGAGAATCCGAAGCGGTATGGGGTTCCAATTATGGGGTCGCCAGGGGCTGCATAGGCACCTCACTGTAAACCGAAGAAGCGGTGACCAGCCCAGCCAAGGCCTCTGAGTCTGGCTTGGATATAGGCTGCCTGTCTTTATCTTTGCGTTTTTATGCACGCCAGTAGTCGGTTGCTCCGACGGCATAGTGTAATTAAATTTCCTACCGAATAGTGTCGTGCGAAATCAAAGCGTCGCTTTATAGTTCGCTTATTGAACCTAGCACAAAAATGACAACCAGTGACGTCGTGGTCTGGGCCTAGGCAAGGTATACAAGAAGAATGAAAGTCCTTATGAGCTATTTGCTTCCCACAAGAAATGCAATTATTAACTTTTTCTGACATCAGACTGAGGCAAGAAAAGGTTCCTCAACGGGGTACTTAGCTTTGAAGACTTCGGACTGAAATTTGATTCGAAAATCTCAGGTGTCGGCCGACCGGCACTTGCGAACTGCTTCTGCTTCGGGCACTGTGGCAAGAAAGACTGAAGAAAATGCCGTCGGATGCCTCTTGTATACCCCTGGCGAACTGACGTCAGGGAAAAAGCGACAGCAACCAACGCCGGACCAAGACTTTGGAATTCAGGCCGACTGCGGGACCGCCTGTTGACAGGATAACCCAAATGTGATGACTGCAGCAGGGTAACACAATGAACATCTGACAATTTAAAGCTCTTACAGCCAAGGTAGCAGAAGTATAAATCTTTTTCCCCATCTGTCCGGGGCCCTTTAATCCCTATCAGAGGGGATAGGGTTTTTTGCAGTGGAAGCCTTGACCCCTTTGGTACCCTGAGAGATAGAGTTTCCGGGTCAGCAGCAGGGTTTTTATAAAGAAATTTATGTGAATCGGGAACCCTGTAGTATCTGTCTGGCTTAACAGGAGCTGGTGGTAAAGAGTCAGGAGATAGACCGGACTCTGAAAATACATCTACAATGTCTAAAACAGGAGGAATAGCAAGGGACCTGTGCTGAAGTAATAAAAGAAAGTCTCTGAGTCTTTTCTTGGATTCTGAGTAATCTTGGCTCTCCCAGTGGAAATGCTCCCTCATAGTATGCAAGGTCTCCCCAAAAGAATAATCCTCAGGAGGAGAGGCTGAAGGTATAGATTCTTCAGCATCAGTATTCTCATAGGGAGGAAGAGAATATTCCTGTTCAGAAGAGGAATCAGAGGAAATGGAAACCTGATCTGAAGATTCATATTCTATCTCTTGCCTAGGCCTCTTATCAGGAGGGAGATGGGAACCCCTGATCAAAGTAATTAGGTGTTCGGAAATTTTAAGCATCTGTTTTTTAGGCATGGTGGCCTGTCCAGGAAAATGCTGTACTTGTTTTTGTTTTTAGAGCTGCTTTAATCTTTGCCTTTGAAGCTGAAGTTGGTTTCACATATAACTGTGTAAGCCTGAAAACACCCTCAGAAGCCAATGCCTGCTCAGCGGCTCCGGACCCATCTGAGGGAATAGTTTCAGAGTGTCCAATACCTTGAGTTTCCAGCGGCCTAGTCAGCTCCACGTGGGAGTCGGAAGCGGCCTGTGGCTCAGGCAGCGGGCGTCAGGGGCTGTGAAAGCGCCTCACTGAGAACCGGCGACAGGCCTAGCGGAAGTCTCGTCGTCAGTTTTGGATCTCGGATGCTTGTCCTTTTCTTTTTCTTTGCGATTTTTATAAACTCCGGTAGTCGGCTGTTCCAACGGCATTATATAATTGAATCTTCTGCCAAAGCAATGAAATGCAAAATCGTACCGACACTTAATAGTACGTTGGTTAAATCTAGCACAAAACCGACAACTAGCAATGTCGTGGTGAGGGCCTAGGCAAGGAGTACAGTAAGAATAAAAATCCTTATGAGGTATTTGCTTCCCACAAGAAATACAATTATTAACTTTTTCTGACATCGGTCTGGAGCAAGAAAAAAGTTTCCCCAACAGGGTACTTAGCTTTAATGAAGACTTCGGATCTGAAATTCGAATTTGAAAATCTCAGGAGTTGGCTGACCGGTACTTACTAACTGCTTTTGCTTCGGGCACCGCGTGGAAAGAAAGACTGAAGAAAATGGTGTTGGCTGCATCTTTTATACCCCTGGCGCACTGGTGTCAGGGAGGAGGCAACAGCAACTGACGCCAGACCTAGACTTTGTAACTCGGGCCGACTGCGGGTAGCCTGGCTAGCAGGATAACCCAATTGTAATGACTGCAACAGTGAAACACGAACATCTGAAGTTTCTGGTTGCTTGAGAGTTACTATTAAAAATACGCCTAATACTCTATTCTGTATTATTTGTTTGGTTTGACTTTTTCTTAGGTTGGGGGAGAGGGAATTTATTCCCATCTTCATTTTTAAAACTCAAACTCTAAAAATGTAAGGTATGTTTTTGTGTGTGTGTGTGTGTGGGGGGGGGACTTTCTGCACCACATGAAAATTGTACTGCATTTCTTCAATTATTTTTTTCTGGTTGCTTGAGTTCTGGTTAAAAGAGTTTACTGTAGTTCTTAATGGTATCAATCACAACGATGGAATCGGCTCCCAATGTCTCCACAACAGCATCTCCTAACATATCCACCATGATTTTGCTATCTTCAGCATCCTCCTCTGTATTTGCAAAGAATTTTACACTGCTCTCCATGCTGTTACTTCAGAATGGAGGCTAACAGTTCCTCCAAGCACTAATATAACAGCCATCTGGGCTAGCCAAATTTCCCACAATAGTATAACTTTTAGTTATGTACTTACCATAACTTTAGATGTATGGGATCCATCTCGCCTACATTCTGTACTGATGGGTTCGGAGCCGATCCTCGGCTCCGACTCGGCACGCTATACTATAGAACGAAGTCTCTTATTGGCTGAGCTATCCCACATCCCAGGATGCACCACCACTGCTTCCCCAGATCTTGTTTGTCTGCACACATGCACACACACATAGACTGTTGATATAATATTGCCAGGTGTTTCAAGATGAAACAGCTAAAAGCGAACCGTCTGGTCTCTTCTGATCTCCAAGGCAGGGGGAAGGAGGGTGGGTTATTAGGAATGTAGGCGAGATGGATCCCATACATCTAAAGTTATGGTAAGTACATAACTAAAAGATGTTATGTGATCCTATCTCGCCTACATTCTGTACTGATGGGACAGCGTCCCTAGCACCTGTTTCCTGGGAGGCTCACTGGAAAACACTCCTGAGAACTGTGGAACCGAAGGAAGCTCGCCCCCGAGATGCCACGTCCAATTTGTAATGAGAAATGAAGGTGTGAGGAGAAGACCACGTAGCCGCAGCACAAATGTCACTAATGGCAAGCTTAGAATGAAAAGCTGCCGAAGTAGCCATAGCCCTGGTAGAATGAGCTTTCACTGTAGTTGTAAGCTCTATTAGAAATGAAGTAAGTATGACTGATACAGTCTCTGATCCACTTGGCAATAGTGACTTTCGTGACGGCTTTGCCCAATTTATTGTCCGAAAAGGACACAAACAACTGATCTGTTTTCCGTGTTTGGTGCGTCCTATCCAAATAGAAGCGCAATTGTCTGTGAACATCCAAGGTGTGAACGATGTATTCAGCTCTATTCGAGTACTTTGGGAAGAAAACTGGAAGTTCCAATGACTGTTGCAGACAAAAACTAGAACAAACCTTAGGAACAAAGGATGGATTCGGTCTGAGGGATACTCTATCCTTGTGAAAAACCAGGTATGGTGGTTTGACACACAGGGCTTGAAGTTCCGAAACTCTTCTGGCTGATGTAATTGCAACTAAGAAAGCAGTCTTCCAAGAAAGAAATTTCAAGTCACAAGTTGCTGCCGGTTCAAAGGGGGAAGAAGTCAAAGCACCTAACACAACATTAAGGTCCCACGGTGGAGCGGGATGAGATATCGGGGGCCGAAGCAGCCCAGCACCTTTCATGAAGGCTTTACACAACTTGTTGCTCATCAAAGGTGGTTCTATGCTCTCATGAAAATTGGAAATAGCTGCCAATTGAACCTTGATGGTAGAGACAGAAGAACCTTGATTGAACAGAGAAGCTAAAAACTTCAGAACCTCTGACACCGGGACAGTTATGGGATCTAATCCCCGGAGTTGGGCCCAAATAGCAAATCTCTTCCATTTGCTGTTATACATTTTCTTAGTAGAAGTCTTATGGGCCCAGGACAAGATATGTATGACTTCTGGGTCCAAAGCATGATTCCTGACTATGGTCGTAAGAGGAGGAGCCAAGCTGTTAACCTAAACGAGTGGAGGGACTGATGAAGCTGTCCCGACTGACGGGTCAAGAGATCCGGAACTTGTTCCAGGAACCATGGACCGTCCAGTGCATATTTCCGAAGAAAGGGAAACCAGACTTGACGAGGCCAGTATGGGACAACTAAAATCATTTTGCTCTCCAAGCGAATCGCCTTCTGGATCACCTTGGGAAGAAGGGGAACTGGTGGAAAGGCGTATAGCAGGCCGGTGGGCCAAGCTTGGACTAGGGCGTCCTTGGGAATCTCCCCCGGAACTGGGGTGAGAGAAGAACTGTTGGCATTTCGTGTTGAGGGGGGGTTGCGAAAAGGTCGCAACAAGGAGTTCCCCATCTTCTGAAAATCTGAGTTGCCACTCTGTCGCTCAGAGACCACTGCTTGGGAGAGAATAGTTCTGCTCAGTCTTGTCGGCTATCACATTGGATCTCCCAGGAAAGTGTGTTGCTACCAGAAAACGTTTGGTTGCAATCGCCCAATCCCATACTTTCATGGCCTCTCTGCAAAGGGGGTAGGATCTGGTCCCTCCCTGCTTATTCAGGTACCAGACTACTGACATGTTGGACTGAATGGCAATCATGCCCGGAGGGAGGTAATAGTGTAGCGCTTGCAGAGACAGAAGCACCACCCTCATTTCTAGTATGTTGATGTGGAGGAGACTCTCGTCGGAATGCCACTTGCCCTGGACTGACCTGCCCAGGTAATGTCCCCCCCACCCCGTCTGGGAGGCGTCCGTAGTCAATGTGGCCACTGGAGGTGGTGGAACGAAGGGTCGCCCCTGATCCAGGTTGGAGGAAAGAAGCCGCCAACGAAGGTCCTGTTTGCACGTCTCTGTGATCAGAATGAGGTGACTGAGAGGGAGATCCTGATAAGACCACTGGACTGACAGGAGCCACTGGAGAATCCTCATATGTAATCTTGCCAAGGGGACTAGGAGAACGGTGGCCGACATGGAACCTAACAGTTGTAGGACCATCCTGGCTGGAGCTCGGCGTTTGAGAAGCAAGGCTCGAACTTGAGACTGTAATGTTTCTATCCTCTCTGTAGGAAGATAGACCCGCATTTGCTTTGAGTCTATCTCTACTCCGATAAACCGTATGCGCTGAGATGGCAGCAACACAGACTTTGCCCAATTGAAGGCGATTCCTAGGGAGTTGCCTAGAGATATAGTGGCTGCTAGGTTTTGTAAGAGTAGATGCCTGGAGGTGGCAGTTAGGAGCCAGTCGTCTAGGTATGGAAACACCTGGAATCCTAGACTTCTCAGGTGAGCAGTCACCACCGCCAAACATTTGGTGAACACCCTGGGGGCTGTGGTGAGACCAAAGAGCAGTGCACAGAACTGAAAATGACTGTCTCCCAGGCTGAAGCGCAAGTGTCTCCTGGACGCCTGATCCATCAGGATGTGATAATAGGCGTCCTTGAGATCTACGGAGCACATCCAAACACCTTTCTCCAGCAGTGGGAGAATGGATTGCAAGGTGACCATCCGGAAAATGGACTTCTTGACTGATTGATTTAGCTTGCTGAGATCCAAAATGGGCCTCAAGTCCCCGGTCTTTTTTGGCACCAAAAAGAATCTTGAGTAAGTCCCTAATCAGGTCTGGCCTACGGGGACCAGTTGGATGACTCCTTTTTGAAGCAGCTTTGAGATTTAGATGGCTGCAAGATCCCGTTGACTGGGTGGTGGGTCCGGGATTTTTCGGGATGGTGGGGGGGGGGGGTTTGAGAAAAGGGGATGGTGTAACCTCTGGCGATGATTCGGAGCACCCATCGGTCCTGAGTGATATTCTCCCAGGCCTTTAGGTGCTTCGAAAAACGACCCCCGACTGGCTCCGGAGCTGGAAGGTTGAGGAGCCACGAAAGGACCCGCGGTCTCCAGTGTTGCGGGGGCCTCTGCCGCCTCTGGGACGGCGTCTTCCTGAAAAATTTCCCCCTCCTCTGCCTCTAGAAGAGGGATCGCCCTGCTGTGAGGAGCAAGTCTTTTGAGATTTACGGAACCACATTTTCCCCCCTCTTCCAGCCTTGGGATAAGGCCTGAAGGGAGTGGAAAAACGTGCCCCTACGGCAGTCAAAGTCTTACCCTCTTGTTCACAGCGAGTCAAGGTGTCCTTTACCTTGGGTCCAAACAAAGAGGACCCATCAAAGGGAGCGTCGGCAAAGGAAGACTTGAAGGCTTCCGCAAAATGACACAGGTGAAGCCAGGCTTGTCTCTGTAGAGCAACACCTGTTCCCGCCGCTCTACTCGCCCCCTCGGCTGCATACGAAATGAACCTCATGGACGAGTTCGATATCGATGATAGGGTAGACAACTGAGCTAACCTTCTGGGCCAACTGCTCAGGTAGGTTACCAGAGAGGGTATCTGAAAGTTCCTTGACCAGATCCCTCTGAAGTCTGGTGAAGTGTGTCAGATAATTCAGAGACCTTAAAGTAAAGGCTGCTGAAGTAAGGGTGCGCTTCCCGTACCGATCCATGCTCCTGGACTCTTTATTAGGAGGATGGATGGACGTCGAAGCCTCTGCCACATCTTGTTGGGTAGCAGATGCCACCACCAGGGCATCTACAGCCACACCTTTGGAGAGGAAATCCTTTTCGGGGGGGGGGCTGAAAGAAATTTATTAGGGCGAGCTGGCACTGGTTACACAGAATCCGGGTGCTTCACGCCCTTCGAGAGATCAGATCCAGAAGCTCATCGAAGGGCGGAGACACCCAGGAGGCGGAGGGCTGAGCCCCGAAGGCCTTGAGGAATACCGACTCCTCAGCGGAAGGGGGTTTGGACTGCCAGTCGCCTCGTTGCTTCAGGATTTCCAAAATGTCCGCAAAGGAGACATCATCCGAGGACGACTTAGGGGACCCCTCCGCTTTATCGAGGTCAGTGTCCGAGGTGAGAGACTCATCAGGGGAGTCGACGTGCTTCCTCTTGCACCGTCTCTTCCTTGGAGGTTCCTCCGAAGACGCTTCGGAGGGACCTTCAGGAAGGGGGGAACCCCCGATGGGGGTGACCTCAGGCCCCAGGGCTCCACTGTCTTGAGACAGGGGGACTACAAAGGAACCAGTCTCCGTGCCAAGGGAAGGTGCCGGTGAGACGGTGGAGGTGGCCAAAGAAGATTTGGCCAAAGCACTCCTCATGGCCCTGAAGGCCGGACCCCCAGAGTCCTGGGAAGGTCCAACCCCGAGGCCACAACAGTAGACGGCACTCCCGCAGCCGACGCACCGAGAGGGAGGCTCGGAACTGAAAACATCGGTCCCGAAGCATCATCCCCGGGGCCGACCGAGGAGGTCCGTGTAACGAACTCCGACCCGAAGGTCAGGGTTGGAGTAAGGGTCAGAGCAGACCCGAAAACCTCCGTCGGCTCCACGAGCACCGACTCCAACAGTGCCGAGGCTGTTGGAGGAGGAACCAAGACAAAAGGGTGGGCAATCGGCTCCGGAGCCGACTGGGCTGGAGCCGAAACCAACTTTTGGAAGACTGGAGACTGAAACAGCCTTTGAAGTACCCTGTCAATGTCCGAATCAGACATCCTCGAAGACAGAGAAGAGATCGAACGGGTTCGAGTCGACTTCTCCACCGGTTCCGAAGGACTGGGGGACCGGCTCCGAATCGTCTCGATAAATATCGGTGCCGAGGGAGACTCCACAACCATTGCAATTTCCCTCGGAGCCGAAGTGGACTTCGGCGCCGAAGGGGAAGAGTCTGAGTGGGCAACTCATCGGCTCCGAAGACAGTGGAGCAGATGAAGGTGACCCGCCTCTCGAAGCTCTAGCCGTCAGCTCCGAAGCCAGAGGAGTCGAGACTGGAGGCATCGAGGCAGACCGCCCTCGGCTCCGAAGTCCGTGAAGCCGATAGAGAAGCCTGCCAACATTTCTTTGTGGCCGGTTCCGACGGGCTGGTCGGAGCCGACTATTTATTTTTCTTCGAAGGTGAAGAGGAAGAAGATAAAGCCTCCTCAAAAGTAGGTGTAATAAGCCCTTTTAAAATCTATTTGTTTTTCCTCTCTTGGAGGACCCGGGAGGAAAAAGCGTGACAAACGCTGCATGACTCCTGAAGATGTTTAGGGCCTAAACAATACACCCATGAAGAGTGATCATCCGTTATGGACATTTTGTAACTACATTTAGAGCATTTTTTGAACCCAGATGGTCTGCGCTCTTTAGACATGTTGACACAATCACTACACAAAAAAGAAACTTTAGTCACAACTTTTTTAAAGATGATGAGAATTAGGGCAAGACCCCTCTAACATAAAACGGGATACTTGACCACTATAATACTACCACAAGACTCGCACTAAGTATTTCAATCACGCGCGAGGGCAAGGCCCCTCTAACTTAAACGGGATCCTTTCCCTCAAATTAAAGATAAATTTTACCACAAAATTTAACTCAAACTCAGTCACACAACAACGATAGCTGTTAAAACAGCTTTTGGGTCGATTATCAAAAAATTCCTGACAGAAATTTCTTAAGAAATAAGCACTTAGCTCAGCCAAGTCCGAGACCACGTCTTTGCTTGTAAAGCGGCAAACGAGATCTGGGGAAGCAGTGGTGGTGCATCCTGGGATGTGGGATAGCGCAGCCAATAAGAGACTTCGTTCTATAGTATAGCGTGCCGAGTCGGAGCAGAGGATCGGCTCCGAACCCATCAGTATAGAATGTAGGCGAGATAGGATCACATAACATCTACCACCTCTGGCCTCTTCTGAAAGAGAGGCCACTAGCCTAGCGGGACTAACCCAGTTAAAGCATAAATAAATATGTATGCATACTTCATATGTAAACTGAAAGTTAATGCTATCAGCTGCAAACTCCAAAGATTTCAAAACATGTTTTGAAATCAACATCCATGGGTTTAGGTAAAAACAATTAGGAGAATGGTTTATTAGTGGTGAAATACAGGCTGACTTTTTTTCAAGCAACTATGACAGATGCAGAATCAAGGGACAATCAGTTACAACACTGCAAGTAAGACTGTTTAAGAAAAAAATATATGAGATACAGATATGGCCAAAAAAGGATTTAAAAATAACAGATATGGCCAAAAAAGGATTTAAAAATAAAGCACCTGGCTTGAATGGGATAGGAAATGACAAGTTATAAATCTTGAGAATTAGTGTATCATAACATTAAGAAAGAAATTCTAGAGGCATCTTGAAAATGGAAAATTTTCAAATTCCTGGAGGAAAAAAAAGATCACTGTTCCAAAATATAAAAATGGCAATAAGACCAACCAAAATTACCACTCCATAACATTACCTGATTTGTCTTTGAAGATATTATCCACAATTGTATGGCAATAATTAACAGAAGAGAACAGATATTTTTGTAAGTCTTTTTTGAGATTGTATTAATAAAAAGATGATATTTTGGCATTTCATTTACTGTAACATTTGAACAGGAAAAAATACACTGTCTTCAAGGACCACATTATTCACAGTTTTTCTCGACTTGCCGTCTGCCTTTGACAATATTAATAGAAGGAAATTAAAATTATGAAGGGGTATTCAACAAAATTAATGGTGCAGTGATTCAACAGAAATCTGGTATGTGTAAAAATTTCTAATTCAAGGAATCAAAAAGTGAATCTGATGTTGTCTTCTTCATTCCTCCTCATGATGGGGTCTCGGATTCGACCCTTGGATCCGGCTTGGCCACATTCTCCAGACTTGATCCGACTCAAGCTACTCCCTCTTACCCATAATGCACTACACCCACCCAAGCACCTCATCTCATTTGCTGCTTCCACATCTGGACGTGGATCTCTGCATTCTCGAGCTGTTCTTGTTTTTTCTCAGTTACTTCAGGCTTGTCATTATTTTCAATCTCACTGGTTCGGTAAGTGATCCCCCCCCCTCAACTTTTTCCAGATCCTCTAGAAGATAGTCCAAGGCGGACATCAACAGAATTACCAAGAGATTCCTCGAGGCCCACATCCAGATGTGGGTAGTGTCTTGGCTCTGCCCCCTATCAGATCCATGAGCTACCCGGGCCATACCATCAGGACTCCTCCTCCAATACGGGCTTCGGAGTTGCAGGTTTCAGGACTCCTGTGTTTGTCGGGTTCAGTGCAAGGGAAGCTTCATTCCTCGAATCCAATGATATCCTTGATCAGCCCTGTTCCTATTCTCTCTGAGCAGAGGGATTTCAGAACAGAGGTGTTGATGCTGGGTCCAGGAAAGCGGGAGTGGCTCTGTCTTTGTCAGAGCCAACTCTGCCGTTGACAGTTCAGGTCTGATCCTGTCTGGAGGCCACTGACCTGGTGCGAGTCCTGGCTGCTTTCCCCCCGTGGCTTCGAGTGAGATGGAGAGGACCTCTCCAAGTCCATCAGCTTTTCAGGTAATGGAGAAGGTCTTCTCAAGAGTTGGAGATCCGTCACCACATGTCCCGCAATCCATGCTTGTACCAGTGTCGGGTCAGGGCCTTGAACCCATTCGTCCAGTCTTGAGTTAACCCGTCCTACGTGCCCTTGAGGATCTCCCTACCCAGAAGGGATCCCCTTCGTCCAATACCTCCCCAGAGTACCACACTGAGGAAGTACCCTGAAGATGCAAAATGAGTCTCACTGACTCCCCACTAGAGTAAATAACTGAAGACAATGACTTCAATAAGGGGGAAGAATTCCCCCCAAACCCCACCTGAGGATGTCTCCGAGAGACATTCTGGAAATGCTGAAGCAGAAAGGTGGGTGGTCTGCCCAACCTCCTCCTTCCGAGGAGTCAGTGGTCTTGGAAGCATTTGGGGTGGCCCCATCTGCGTTCAGGGTGACTCCTCCCCCCACCCCCCCGAGAATGACCTTGTTGATAGTTTCCTGCCAGGCATGGAAGGAACCAGACAACATAAAGCCCATTCTCAACTGCCCTGGCAGGTTTCTGGTTCCACCAACAAAGCAGTGGAGTAAGGGTCCCATACTTGATGCCATCACTGTGGCGGCAGCCACTAAAAAAGAACTGGTGGAAGAGACTGCCAATGTCCACCTGCCTAACAAGGAGTCTAGAGCATTGGGCAGGATTGGAAAGCAAATTTACTCCTCAGTCACCTTTGCGCGGAGGTCATTAAAATTACCAAGCTCACTTTACCCAGCTGCAGAGACCCGATGAAGCAGATTTCAGTTTCTCTCTCTCCAAGTCCATGCCTGCTGAGAAATGTAAGAAACTTTATCCCACGTTCACCACTCTATCATCAACTGCCAATTCATCAAGGAGTTTAATCTTCCATACAACGGAAGGTACCTAACAAGCTGCCAGTTCAAAACATTCCCTAAGGAGGCATGTCTGGATGAGGCTATGTGATTTTGCAAAGCCCTTTAAGGGGCCTTCTGTGAATGCCCCTATGATGTCTGTTCACTGTTTGGGTCAGTTAGACATACTTTCACCCACAGCGAAAAGGACGGGAAGACCTTTCTGCAGTAGGAATCAAATTCTCTAAGCCACAGACGTCCTTCTCCAGGAACCAATGCAGAGAGGCAAGAAAATGCTGTTTTTAAGTCACAGGGGCCTTTCCAGGACCTGCATGGGGAATCCTCCAATAGAAGCAGAGAATGATTTAATGGCAGGCATCACCCTAGAGGCAGAGGGGGTCCACAAAACCAGGGCTTCAGAAACCCTTTTTCCAGTAAGCCCTACCAGCGCTCCTGATGAGCATCTCTGAAGGCAGGCGGTCGTCAACTCACTTTACAATCAAAAGCTGGACACATCTGGCTCGAAATCCCTGGGTGCAAAGCACAATATCCAGAGGCTACCACATTCCCTTTTTCCTCACTTCTCCAAACACCAAGAACCTCCACAACTTGCCACTCAGACAGAAGGGGAAGGCATCACAAGAGATTCTACAACTGCTGCACAAGAGAGTAATCCAAGAGGTCTCAACTGAGCAAAGAATCCAGAATCTACTCCTGCTTCTTTTGGAGTCAAAAAAGACAGGGGACCCAAAATCCATTCTGGATCTAAGCAAATTGAATTATGTAAAGAAGTCGAGGTTCCAAATTGTTACGGTTCAGTCAGTTCTGCTACTGTTGTGCAAGAACGACTGGATGTGCTCAACAGATCTCAATGACACATACTATCACATCAAAACAGACAGGTGATCCAGGAGATACTTACTCTTTTGGCCGCGAACCACTCACTTTCAGTTCAGAGTACGGTCCTTTGGGCTCACCACAGCCCCCTGGGTGTTCACCAAATGCATAGCGGTTGTAGCAGTTCACATGAGACTCAAAAGGATTCCAGCTGTCTCCATACTTAGATGACTGGCTCCTTACATACCCCATGAGGCATGAGCTTATTCATGCCAGAGAGCTTTCACACTCCCTGGGCATCACTATAAATCTAAACAAATCCAATCTGACTCCTGGCAGAACGTGAAACTCATAGGAATGCAGCTGAACATGAGAAATCAAATAGCTTCCCTTCCCTTGCACTGTATGACACTGAGGAATCAAGTCCGGGAATTGTTATCCTGTCAGTCCCCCTCAGCAAAGCTAGACTTGCAAGTACTAGGATCCATTGTCAGCAGCAATTCCGCCAGTCCTTCTGGCAAAGTTCTTCAATCTGGATTCTTCAATGGACATTGACAGAGCAATGGGCCATTCTCTATCAGTCTCTATCCAGGCCCATCAGTTTGACTCCAATTTGCAAATGGTATACCAAGTGGTGGATTCAGTTGGGCAATCTCTTTCTAGGCAGACCTTTCTTAACCCCCCCCCCCCAAATAGCCACAGTGACCACAGATGGCTCCCCAGTTTGGGTGGGGGGCATTACAATGGGAAGATGGTCCAAGACACACTGCCCCCCCCCCCCCAATCGAGACCAGGTTCCGTATCAATGTCCTAGAGATGACAGCAAATCTCCTAAAGATGCAAGCCTTTAATGTCGTTCTCCCCTTGGGGACTACTGCAGTCTACACCAAAACATCTGTAGTCTGGTACATCAAAAAACAAGGAGGAACCCATTCATACCCCTTATGCAGGGAGGTCATGAGGGTGTGGGACTAGGTGATCTCTTCATACCTTCTGGATGCAACGCACATTCCGGGGAAAGCCAATGACTTGGCAGACAGACACAGCAGATCAATCCTAGTTCTGCATGAGTGGTCGCTCAGTCAGTCAGTGGTAAGCATGATCTTCAATCGCTGGAGTCAACCTTGCTGCAACCTATTTTTGCCTTTCCCCTCAACAACAAATACAGCAAGTTCCTCGTTCAGACCCCCACTCAGGGGAAGTCCTCAAGGGATGCACTGGTCCACGATTGCCCCTCCCCGGGTCTCCTGTATGCTTATCACCCTCTTCCACTGATACCAAAGTTTATTCAGAAAGCAAGCAAGCTGAAGAGCTCAGTCACCCTCACTGGCTTCCACAGGTTTGGTTCCCCTTCTGGTCTCATCTGAAATACTCTTCATGGATACTGGAGCCAAGACAGGACCTCCAATCTCACCTGTAGAGGAATGCAGCATCAGAATCTTCACACCCTCAGGCACACCACTTGGTTTCTTCACTTCCAACCCTAGCAAGACAGTCCAGGCTTGCTTCTCCAGTCCGTAAAACAATTCTAGCATCACAAAATGTTTCTATTAAGATTGACACCAGTAAGTGGAAAACATTCGCTGTTTGGGCTACAAACAGGAATACTGATGCTTTCTCAGCACCAGTATCGGATATTCTGTTTTTTCTTACTACCTTGCTTAAGAAGGAGCTAGCTTCTCTACCATCAAGCTTCAATTAGCTGCAATTTGTACTTTTCAGGCTGCTAGCCAAACTCATTCTCTGTCCACATTTAGAAAATGCAAATCTTTTATGAAAGGTATTTTTTTACTGACGCCGCCCATCAAGGACACCTCCCCTGCATGGAATCTCTCAGCCATGCTGCAGGGTTCGACTCGGGGACCCTTCGAACCAGAGTTGCAACGTGAAGTTTTTGCCATGGAAGACTATCTTTTTGGTGGCCATTACTTCAGCTAAGAGAATTTCAGAACTACAGGCCTTACCTTCCACACTTCCTTAAATATTTATTTCTTCTTTTCTGGGTTTTTCTATGTATCAATACCTTTTTTTATGCCCAAAGCAGCCATGGAAAACAATATCAGTCAGTTCATTTACTTACCAGTGTTACTTCCAAATTTTTCTAACAGAGGAGTATGTTCTACATCATCTTGATGTTCATAGACAGTTACATTTCTATCTACACAGAACTAGACAACAAAGGAAATCTGACCAACTGCTTGCAGCTTCTTGGCAAACAAATTAGGCCAAGTAGTTTCTAATATCACTCTAGCAAAATGGATAAAGAATGGTTGTACAAAATCTTACCATAACAGATTGTCCTTCTCTTCCATGTTGCAATATTCCAACTCTTGGGTTTCCCTCTCTTGCTACTCGAACGTCCGGCCAGTATAAAAAAACCTTCTAGTCACTGCCAGGTGCATGGGGCGTCTAACATTGGCTAAGGGACCATAGGCCAATAACAGTGACACCTGCACACACAAGTCTTCAGAACTGAGCTCCTCAGACGGACCCTTGTCCCAAGAAAAACTGTGAAGTCCAATGCCATCCAAGAACAGACTTGTTTAAGGGAAAAAAAGGGGAAGGAAGGAATACTGCAACATGGAAGGGAAGAACATCTATGGTTATGGTAAGATTTTACACAACTATTCTGTGTCCTTCTATTCTCATGTTGCAGTATTCCAACTCTTGGGTGAGTGCCACAGCTCACTGGGAAGAGGAGGATGGTGGCTTGGAACTAGTGTCTCAAAATCCATTGAGGACTGCCCTGGCAAATCCTGCCCTGGATTTGGAAATTTAGTCCAATTTGTAATGTTTGGTAAAGGTGTGAACAGATGTCCATGTAGCTGTCTGTAAATGATGGCAGTGTCCAATCCCTAAAAGAAAGCTCAAGATGACACCATAGCCCTAGTGGAGTCTGCTTTTAACTTTGGACCCCAAAAATTTCCCATGGTGTGGATAGCAGAAGGAAATAGCTATAGAAATCCAGGCTGAAACTGTCTTTTCTGTCACTGCTTTCCCTCAAGGCCCTGGGGGTGAAAGGAGACAAACAATTGGTCAGTCTGTCTGATAGATTTTAGTCTAGGTAGAACCTAAGCTGTCGTGCACATCAAGGGAATATAAGACTCTGTCATTCTGAGGATGGGCAACACAGGTAGGTATGTGAATAGGATGGGCAAAAAAGGTAGGAATGTGAATAGCTTGGTTGAAGAACAGCTCATTTGACCTTGGGCATGAAGACAGGGTTGGTCCTAAGGGTTACCCTATCTTTGCGGAAGATGAGGAAAGGGGGAATGGCCATGAGATCCTGCAACTCAGGCACTCTTCTAGCTAATGTACAAAACAACTCCAACCCCCCCCCCCCCAAAAGATGCAAAAAACGACAGACAGGAACCAAAGAAAGGAAGTTTAATCTCTCTCTAGCGCTTCGGCCAAGCCTTCAAAGAATATGAATTTACAAACACGCCTAATTAAATACACATCATAATTATCCAATCACCCATTTCACCAATAAAACAAGAACATTAAGAAAACGAGAACATTAAAAAATCAAATCAGGAGCTTCCAATTGCATTCTAAATTAAGACCAGAGGGGGATATAGGAGTACCCAATTTTAAAATACAGTTTCTTTCCGTAACTCTTTTTTAATAAACCTTTTCAGAATACAAACCAACTGGAACTTTTTCTAAAAAAAGTGGCTCTTAAGCCATCAGGATTAGAATTATGAAACTCAATGAAATGTTTCACTACAGGACTTTCCTCTGTTTTTTTTTTTTTAATATTCCTTACATGCTCCTATAGTCTAGTTTTAAATTTCCCTTTGTTTTTTTCATCTACATAAACTAGACCACATGGGCATTGCAGGGCATAAATTATACCTTCAGAATAGCAATTAAATATTTCTAAATGACAAAAAGAATGACCATTAATGGAAGAGAAAGCCCTGACTACATAAACACATACATTACAATGTCCACAAGAAAAAGTACCCATCAACTGAGAGGGGTACACAAAGTGTGGAGGTTGAAACTGGTAGCAGAAAATGATTATATACTAAAACATCCCTCAAATTTCTGCCCCTCTTATATGATATACCAAAATAAGGTGAAAATTCTAGCTAATGTCAAGTCCACTAGGAGTACTGTTTTCCAAGTGCAGTGTTTCAGAGAAGCCTTAGAAGCTGGTTCAAAGGGGGCCACAGTGAGCTTCTCCAAAACATAATTCAGATCCCAGGAGGATGGGATGGGTTTCCTGTGGGGTCTTGGTTGCAGCACTCCCTTTAAGAACAACTTTGCAAGCAATCTGGAAGCCAAAGGAGGCTCCAGAGGCCGAAAAGCTGAAAGAGCAGCCAAGTGGGTTTTAATGGAGGAGTACAACAATCCTGTCTGCAAGAGTTCACACAGGTATGACACTACCCAAAGGGACAAGACATTGGAAAGGGTCCAAATGTCTTTGTAGACAACATATGGAGAACAGAGTCCCCAGCTACTAAACTCTTGGGATGCCCTCATGGAAGGATATTCCAGAGCATCGGGGAACCAAAGGATGCTCTCCTTCTAGAAGTCAAGTCCAATTTGTAATGAGAAATAAACATACAAGATGAGGACCAAGTAGCTGCAGAACAAATATCATCCAGAGACACTACAACAAAAAGACCCAGAAGTAGCCATGGACCTAGTGGAATGAGCTTTCACCTGACTTGGAGGAGACATGCCTCTGTTGTTATAGACCTGAAGGATGCATGAAGAGATCCACCTATCAATAGTGACCTTGGAGATAGGTTTTCCCAAAAAGGGTTTACAGAAGGATACAAACAATTGATCAGATTTACGGAAATTTTTTGTCCTGTGTAAACAGAATCGTAACTGTTTATGAACATCCAACAGGTGGAGTTTGTACTCCATCTTGTTAGTAAAATTGGGAAAACAACAGGCAAATTGATGGCCTGATTGATACTGACTGGTGATGCCACCTTAGGAAGAAAGGATGGATTGGTTTGAAGGGAAAAGTACAGTTTTGTACCTACCATAAATGGAAATGTTCGAGTGTTCACCCTGCTGCAGTCATCACACTTGGGTTATCCTGCCATCAGGCGGTCCCGCATTTGGCCCGAATTCCAAAGTCTTGGTCCGGCGTCGGTTGCTGTCGCTTCTTCCCTGACGTCAGTGCGCCAGGGGTATACAAGAAGCATCCGACGCCGTTTTCTTCAGTTTTTCTTGCCTCAGATGTCAGGTGCCCCCAATAAGTAGGCGAAATATATATATATATATATATATATATATATATATATATATACATACATACATACACACACACACGTAGCTATATAAAAATAAAACAAAACCCTTAGGCACAAGCAAATACACCACAGAGGTTGTATAGGATAGAGTGGTAGAGATAAGTTCAGCTGTTTCAGAGGGGATGGAGGGAGGGTAACCTGGACTGCAGCAGAGTGAACACTCAAACATCTACATTTATGGTAGGTACAAAACTGTACTATGTTAATCGTGTTGCCCTGCTGCAGTCATCACACTTGGGTTGAATCCCAAAGCTAAGGATGGGAGGTGGAGTCAAACAGGATTAGAAGAAGCTAGTAGGCCCTGCAAAACTGCAGTGGCAAAACCAGCTCTAGTCTTAGAGTACAGAGGTAGGTGAAAGTGTTTGGTGAAGGTGTGCACTGAACTCCAAGTTGCAGCTTCCAGAATATCCTTGGTTGGCACTCCCCTGAGAAAGGCTGCTGATGTAGCTGTAGCCCTGGTGGAGTGGGACCTAATGTTAGCAGGTACTGGTTTCCCATGATGTGAGTAGCAGAAATGTATGCAATGCCCTATCCATTTAGAAATGGTCTGTTTTGCCTGCAAATGTCCAAAGAGTGCAGGAGTCCTTCTCCTTTGTTCTGGGGATTTTGGAAGAAGGTGGGCAAGTGAATGGTTTGGTTTAGGGCCACACTGGATACCACCTTTGACACAAAGGAAGGGTTAGTTCGTAGAGAGACTCTGTCTTGATGAAAAATGAGGAAGGGCTCCACTGCCATTAGTGCCTGTAGCTCTTAGACTCTTCTAGCTGAGGTTATTGCTACTAGTAGGGCAGTTTTCCATGAAAGAAATTTTAAATCAGCTGAAAAAGCTGGTTCAAAGGGCAGCAGTGTAAGCTTTTCCAGAACAAAGTTGAGATCCCAAGTAGGTGTTGGAGCTCTCCCTGGCGGTCTTAAGTTCTTAGTCCCTCTGAGGTACTGTCTTAGGAGTGGATATGAGAATAAAGGAGGATCCATGTTGTAATGAGCTGAAATTGCTGAGGCGTGGATCTTAATAGATGAAAAAGAAAGTCCTTTGTGTAACATCTCAATTAAATATTGTAGAATCTGAGGGATGCTTGGATCAAGGGGATTTAGGCCTTTAGCCTGGTTCCAGGCGCAAAATCTTTTCCATTTGTCTGAAAAGGATTTCCTGGTGCTGGGCCTCCTGGCCTCCAGAATGACATCCATAACAGCTTTGTATAAAGGTGTTGGCTGGTTGTTTAGGTAATTTGCAATGCAGCCAGGTTTAAAGTCTTGAGCTGGCTGTGTAGAATCTGATTGTCTCGCTGGGTGAGCAGGTGAGGAATTTGTGGCAAAATCCATGGTGGGCCATGGGCCATATTCCTTAAAATTGGATACCAATGCTGGCGTGGCCAGGCTGGTGCAACGAGTATCATTTGTGGCCGCTCTAATCTGACTTTCAGCAGTACCTTTGCTAGAAGAGGCAGTGGAGGGAAGACATACACTGTTAATGTTTTCCAACTGAATGAGAGGGGGTCCACTTTCCAAGCCAATGGATGGAAGGTCCTTGTGCAAAATTTTTGAAGTTGGTGGTTGTGGGGGCTTGCAAACAGATCTATGTCTGGGCGTCCCCATTTTTGAGCTACCATTGCAAATACTTGTGGATCTAGTTTCCATTCGTGTGGATCCATGATGTTTCTGCTTAGGTCGTCTGCCAATGTGTTTTTCTTTCCTGGCAGGAATTATGCTTGTAATTGAACCTGGTAAGACAGTGCAGTATTCCACAAGGTCATTGCTTGCCTGCATAGAGGGTAGGAATGTGTGCCCCCTTGCTTATGCACCACATTACTATGGTATTGTCCGCCTTTATTATTAGTTGTCCTGGGTGTAGAAAGTCCTTGAAAGCTGTTAGGGCATTCTGTACCGCTAGCATTTCTTTTTGACTGACATGCAGATGCCTCTGATCTGAAGTCCATTTGCCCTGAATGCACTGCCCTGCCATGTGTGCTTCCCAGGCATAGTCCGATGCATCTGTTGTCATAGTTTGCCTGGCTGTGGGTAAGGTGAAAGGCTGACCCTTGTTGAGGTGACATGCCTGTGCCCACCATAGAAACTACTGTTGACGGCAGGGAATGAGTGGTATCATTGTTTCCAAGCTGTGGCTGTGCTGAGTCCATACACTTTTCAGGTACCATTGTAATTTCCTCATATGCAGTTTTGCAAATGGTATTAGCAGTATGGAAGATGCCATGAATCCCAAGGCCTGCAGAATTGTTCTTGCAGGGAGTTGGGTCTTTGTTGCCATTATTTTGAAATATTGAATCAGCTGTCGTTTGGCTGGCGTGAGATAAGCCATGTGGGCCATTGTATTCAAGCTGGCACCCAGGAATATTATGTTTTGTGAGGGCACTAGTTTTGATTTCTTTTCGTTTACTGTGTACCCTAGGCAACTTAGGTGTTTGACAAATGCCAGATGCTTTAAAAGAATGTCCTTGCTTTCTGCTTGAATAAGGCAGTCGAAGTATGGGTATATTTGAATTCCTCTCTGTCTGCAGTATGCAATTACTGGTGCCAGGCATTTTGTGAAGACCCTGGGCGCAGTAGATAAGCCAAAGGGCAGTGCAGAGAATTGATAATGTGTTGAACCTGCAATGAAGCGGAGGTATCTTCTGCAATTTTGTCTGATAGGGACATGCAGGTATGCCTCCTTGAGGTCCAAAGTGACTAGCCAAGCATTCTTGCCCAGCATGGGAAGAAGCTGCTGTAGTGTTAGCATCTTGAATATTGGTACTTGCAGATAGGTGTTCAGAATTGAAAGATCGAGAATGGGTCTCCATGCTTTGTCCTTTCTTGGGACTAGGAAGAGTCTTGAGTAAAATCCTTGTCCTTGCTCCTGTGTAGGTACCAGTTGAATGGCTCATGTCCATGAGAGCTGTAATTTGTTTTTGTGCCTCTTGCCCATTGATTTGGTGGCAGGTTTGGAATTCCTTTGATCCTTGGTAAGGTATGAAAGTGGAATCTGTATCCTTGAGAGACAATGTTTAAAACCCATTTGTCTTTTGTGATTATGTGCCAGCTGTCTGCAAAAAATGCTAGTTTTCCTCCCAAGGGAGCTGCCAGACGAGATTTGCTTGTAGTTTGAGGATAGAGTCATTGTGTTTGTCTTCTGCTAGCTTGGGGCCTGCCTTCTCCTCTTTTCTGGGTAGCAGAACCTCATTGGCGAGGTTTGTAAGGGCCCAGTGACTGGCCTCTGACACTTGGACGTCTGTATTTGCCCCTCTGTGATCTGTCTGAAGCTGGAAAGGACCAATTTTTTGTTGGCCAATTTCTGCTGAAACGAGGGGGTTGTACCTGCAAAAAAATCCTTGACAGTTTGCATAGACTTTGCCTTATCCTCCATTTTCTTTAAAACCTCTTCTGCTTTGACACCAAATAATACATCCTGCTGTAAAGGTGCATCCAATAATTTTGCTTTAACATGGTCAGGGAGGGTTTGTTCTTTTAACCAAGCATGTTTACATATGACAGAGCCAGTGACAGCTGCTCTACAGGAAGCCTCCAATTAATCAAATCCGCATTGTAAATTATGTTTGCCCACCTGTTCAGCTGCATGCAACAGATCCTGCATTTCCTTGAATTCAGACTGTTCTGAATGTGTGCTCATTTTTTGTTTTAACTAAGACATTAGGAATTGCTGATATTTCAACATGTGAAACTGGCAATTTAATGCTCTCATAGCCAGAGTTTCTGAGTGTATATTTTCTTTCCCCATCTGTCTAGGGCTCTGGAATCCCTTTCAGAGGGCACAGAATTTTTAGCCATAGAAGCTTTTGCTCCCTTAGGACCCTGGGAAATGGTGTCTGGGTCAGCTACAGGGCTTTTATAAAGGAATTTGTGTGAGAGTCAGGTACTCTAATATCTGTCTGGTTTGGCTGGAGCAGGAGGTAGAGAGTCAGGATTTAAACTAGACTCCAAGTAAACATCATCCACAATATCTAAAACAAGAGGGATAGCAAGAGGTCTGTGCTAGGGTAGTAAAAGGAACTCTCGGAGCCTTTTCTTAGAATCTGAGTAATCCTGGCCTTCCCAGTGGAAATGTTCCCTCATGGTATGTAAAGTTTCCCCAAAGGAGTAGTCTTCAGGGGGAGATGCTGAGGGAATAGAGTCTTCAGCATCAGAGTCTTCATAAGGTGGAAAAGTGTAATCCTGTTCCTCAGAGGAATCTGAGGAGAGTGAAACCTGGTCAGAAGATGCATAATCTTCCTCTTGTCTTGGTCTTATCAGGAGGGGAATGGGAACCCGTGATAAGGGTAATCAAATCTTCAGCCATCTTAAGCATCTGTTTCTTAGGCATGGGGCCTTGAACTGTAGACTGATGTACAGTTTTCTTAGCTTTTAAAGGAGTTTTAATATCAGCATAAGATTTAATGGTGAGTGTAGTCGGTCTGAAGACACCTTCTGCGACCAAAGGTGTTTCCACTGCACCGGTGTCTACTTCTGCTCTGGTGTCGGTAGATAGCTGCGTCAGCCTAGTAGGCTCCGCTTGGGAATCTGCAGCTGTCTGGGGTTCCAGTTCTGCGGTCGTCAGGGGCTGCGTAGGCGCCTCAATGAAAACCGGAGAACCGGCGACAGGCCCAGCTGAGGCCTCGGAGTCTGGCTTGTTCTTAGGCTGCCTGTTGTCCTTATCCTTGCGTTTTTTATGTATGGCGGTTGTCGGCTGCTCAGACGGCATGATATAATTAAATTTGCTAGCATGATATAATTAAATTTGCTACCAAAGTAATGCCGTGCAAAGTCAAAACAGCGTTTGATAGTTCGTTTATTAAACCTAGCGCAAAACAGACAACCTGTGACATCGTGGTCTGGGCCTAGGCAAGGAATACAATAGGAATGGAAGTCCTTATGAGGTATTTGCTTCCCACAAGAAATGCAATTGTACTTTTTCTGACATCAGACTGACGCAAGAAAATGTTCCCCAACGGGGTACTTAGCTTTACTCAAGACTTCGGACTGAAATTCAAATCGAAAATCTCAGGTGTCGGCCGACCGGCACTTGCGAACTGCTTCTGCTTCGGGCACCGCACGGCAAGAAAGATTGAAGAAAATGGCGTCTGATGCCTCTTGTATACCCCTGGCGCACTGACTTCAGGGAAGAAGCGACAGCAACCGACGCCGGACCAAGACTTTGGAATTCGGGCCGACTGCGGGACCGCCTGACAGCAGGATAACCCAAGTGTGATGACTGCAGCAGGGTAACACGAACATCCCTATCTTTGTGAATAATCATATAAGGAAATTTGATGGAGAAGGTCTGTAATTCTGAAACCATTTTGGCAGTGATAATAGCCACCAGAAAAGCTGTTTTTTCAAAGATAAAAATTTCAGATCTGCAGTTGTTGCATGCTCGAAAGGTGGAGCGACCAAAGCTTGAAGAACCACAGTAAGGTCCCATGGGGGAACAGGATCTCTGACCGGGGGGGGGGGGGGGGTGTAACAAAAAGGTGCCTTTAATAAGGGCTATTGCACAGTCTGGAAGAGGCTACAGAGGCAGATTTCTCACCCACATGAAAATGAGCAATGGCAGCCAACTGAACCTTGACAGTAGAAGAGCTAAGCTCAGTGTTGAAAAATATCAGCTAAAAAAAATCAAGAGTGGCAGAAATGGGAGCCATGAAAGGGTCTAAACTCCTTTGAGAGGCCCAAAAGGAAAAACGTTTCTACTTACTGCAATAAACCTTCCTGGTCGAAGACTTATGAGCAGCCACCAGAATAGATCTAACAGAGGATAGTCCAGGAGTCCTAGCAATCAAGGGAACTGGAGCAGCCAAGCTGTGAGCTTCAGACTGTCCAGAAATCGGATAAAGCACCCCCGAAGGGTGTGGAATCAGATCCTGAATGGGATCTAGGATCCAAGGCGGAACCAGAAGGTGAGACCATAGGAAGGGGAAACTATACCTGGCGAGGCCAGATTGGGGCAATGAGGATCACTTTGCTCCCCAGTCGACGAGCTTTCTGTAGAAACCTTGGAATGAGAGGTACTGGCGGGTAAGCATACAGAAGACAGTGAGGCCTAGCATTAACTAGAGCGTCTCTGGGGTACTCCCCCGGCAGGAGGTTCAGACCAAAAAACTTACTGCACTTAGCTTTGGAAGGAGATGCAAAGAGATCGCAGCAAGGTTGACCCCACTCGCTGAAGATCCTTTCTGCTACTGACAGATTCAGAGACAACTCATAAGGCATCAGAATGGTCCGACTTAGCCTGTCCGCTAGACTGGACTGTCCCAGAATGTGCGTTGTAATGAGAAAGCGACCGGTGGAGATCGCCCATTCCCCACACTCGTATGGCCTCGCAACAAAGGGGGTAGGGACTTGTTCCTGCCCTGTTTGTTGATATACCAGACCACTGACTATGTCTGACTGAATTGTAATCGTTCCCAAAGGAAGAAAGGCATGAAGGGCCTGCAATGCTAGAAGGACCGCCCTCATCCCTAGGACATTTATGTGCAAGCTGGTCTCTATGGGAGACCACAGGCCTTGGACTGTCCTGCCCAAACAATGCCCCCCCACCCGAGTTGGGAGACATCCATGGTCACTGTGGCTTGGGCTGAGGCTGTAGCAAAGGGTCGTCCCTCCAAAATGTCCGGAGTGCACATCCACCTTATGAGGGACAACCAACAGACTTGACAGAGTTGAACTGGATGTGCCAAAGGCAGTTCCAACAGGGACCACTGTACAGCTAGAGTCCACTGTAGAATTCTCATGTGTAACCAGGCACATGGGAGAAGAGTTATGGTCACCGCCATCGAGCCCAAGGCCCTCAACACTGATTCTGCCATTGGTTTATGAGAATGGTAGATCAGGGAGGCATGCATCCTCAGGTTTTGAACTCTCTCCAAGGTCAGGAAGATTTTGGACTGAAGAGTAAATATCCTGGCACCAGGTAGTCTATCACCTGTACAGGATCTAGGAGAGATTTGGATGAGTTGATTGTGATCCCCAAACGCAGGGCAAGAGTCAGGAAATAATCCCTGGTTTGGGAGAGTAGACACCTGGTGGGAGCAGTGAGGAGCCAATCATCCAGGCACGTATAGACCTTAATCCCCTAAAGACTCAGGTGAGCCACTACCACCGCCATCACTTTGGTAAACACCCTGGGGGCTGTGGTGAGACCAAAGGGTAGGGCTCGAAATTGGTAATGATAGACTCCTAGCCAGAAGCGGAGGAACCTCCTGGAGCTTCTGTGCATTTTTGAGATAGTAAGCATCTTCGAGATCAAACGAGCACATCCATTCGCTCTCTTGCAGGTACGGCATGATGGACTGTAATGTGACCATCCGGAACTTCTCTTTGGCAACTGACAGGTTCAGGGTAGAGCGGTCCAGAATGGGCCTCAAGTTCCCCCATTTTCTTTGGCACCAAAAAGAATCTGGAGTAGAAGTCCGATCCGGCCTGATCTGGGGGGACGGTTTAGATGGCTCGTTTTTCTAGTAGCTTGGAGATTTCCTGTGCTGCTGCCTCCCTTTGCGTGGGTGGTACATCCGGGAGGTGTCTGGGAGATTTGATTGAACCCACAAAGGAGAGAGAGTACCCCTCTGGATATGATCTGAAGCACCCAGCGGCCTGATGTTATGGACTCCCATACCGCTAGGTGCAAGGACAACCATCCCCCGAATGCTTCCAGAGTAGAGAAGTTGGGCAACCCCTCAGGGATGCTTCCCGCGTCTGTCCGATAAAGTTTCTCGAGACCCAAAATTCTTCAGACTCCCTCTGCCTCTGGGTCGGCGTCCATTCTGTCCCCCTCTGCCTCTGGGAGAAGGGACCGGAGTGGCCCGGGAATACTGTGACTTCCAGAACCACATCATCATTTGTCCTTTCTGGTTCAGGGAAAAGGACCTTTGAGGGTTCAAGAAGCAGATCCTGATGGCAGACAGTGTCTTGTCTTCCTTCTCACTCTGGACTAAGTCTCTGACGTTCTTACCAAGGAGAGTAGAGCTGTCATAACGGGCATTGGCAAAGGACGCCTTTATGGGTTCCAAAAAATCACATAACTTGAGCCAGGCGTTGCACCTCATGCACACGCCGGACCCAGACGCCCTAGCCGCTCCTTCCATAGCATGCAAAAGGAGTCACATGGACATGTTGGAGACCCCTTTTAAAGTGGCCATCCTCGCAGAGAACAAAGCCTTGTCTTCCTGTGACATGGACATACGGGGAGACTTCTCCAGCTCCTTTACCAGGTCGTGTTGGGAGTCTGGTGACATGGGCCAGGTAGTTCAGCGCCCTAATCGAAAAGGTAGCTGAAGCATAAACCCACTTCCCTAGGCGGTCCATCATTCGCGACTCTCGGTCAGGAGGATGAACAGAGGAGCTCGCCTGAGCAAGATCCTTCTTCGTGGCTGCTGCTGCCATCACAGCATCTATGGGGGAGCCCTTGTTCCATGCTGGGGCTTAAAATCTTGACTGGTCTTTTCGGGATAGGTTCCATGGTGTCCGGTTCCTTCCGTGCCCGCGAGGTGACCAGATCCACCAAAGGATCCATGGGACGAGACACCCAGGAAGTAGACTAGCGACTGCCGAAAGCCTCCAGGAACACGGACTCATTAGAAGGTTTGGGGGCAGACCAACCTCCCCCGTTGGCGCAGGATTTCCATGATGGCTCCAAAGGAGACATCCTCGGGAGGTGACCTAGGGGAACCTTCCCCATCATCAAAGTTTGTGTCCTCAGTGAGGGACTTGGGGGAGTCCAATTGCCTCCTCTTGCATGTATGCTTGCGAGGTACCTCTCTGGTGGTGCTCTCCGGGGGGACCACGCAAGCCACTTGTTCCTCAGGGGGAATCATCTGGGGCTCTTTGAGCATGGGCTGTCCCCTCTGGTAAAATGATGAGGACCACAGACAGAGCCGAGGGTGTCTGTGTGGAGTCCGAGAAGGCAGACAGGGGTCTCGATCCAGCGGAGGAGCACCCTTTCTACGTCGAACGCCGAAGGAGAGCAAACCTCCTGAGAAACCAATAAGGAGGCCCGGGTCTGATGAGAGAATCGGAGCCGGGCCCGAAGTGGATGAAGCTCCGAGGGAGGGAACTTGGCCCAACAAAGGTGGAGCCGATGAAAAAAGTTCCACTCCCTTGGATCAGACACCCAAGCTCAGACTCAGATCCGAGCTGGTTAGCGTAGAGGAAGAAGGTACCATCGGCGCTGACCCCCTGACCAAAGCCATCCTCGGATCCAAATACTCCGAACCCGAAGGTAGGATCAGAGGAGATATCGGCTGGAAAAAGGGAAGCGAGCTCCCCCCCCTCTCCAGGGGAGGGGGGCTGGCAAGACCCCATCTGGATCAGAGTATGGATAAACCTCATAATTTTATCCAGATCAACCTTTGATAAAGACCGCGTGGACCTCGATGATGCCACAGACTCTGACCTGGTGGGTCAGGGCACAGAGGCCTAGAAGCTGAACATCTCTTCCGGCTCCGGGGACAAACTCGGAGATCGGAGCAGAGAGAAGTCCTGGATCTGCACCGTTTTTACGGGTGAAGGGAGATCTGGAGACCTCTCTTCATTTTTCCCTCGCCTTCGACTCTCTCTCCTTCTCTCTGCCTTCTCCTCTCCGCTTCCACAGGCTTTAGAACAGGAGGTTGAGTCCCAGCCCGGGAGGGAGAAGCCAGGGGAAGGAAGGAGAGGTGGACACAGCAGCCACTGTGACAGAAGCCGGAGATGAGGAAACAGATTCTGAAGGGGGAAGAAGGCCTTTGAAAGCCAACTTGGTCTTCCTATCCTTAATGGCGTGGTGGTTGATGCCCGCATATATACTGCAGCCCACACTCAGATGGGCCATGCTCAAGCACATAACACATAGTGTGGCCATCCGCAGGGGATGATTTATGGCCACACACAGGCTTGTCAGCCACACTAAGAGAAAAAAACCTTAAGAAAAAAACAGTAGTTCCTTTCACTGACACACACACCCACTACTACACTCGTACACAGAAAACACTGAGGGGGGAGGGGGAAAACAAAAATTCAAAAATACAAACTAACTACCCTAAAACTGAATGCACGAAATGAGGGAAAGAGAAAGGGGAACCTTTACAAACACTAACAATTTTTAAAGAAAAAAGATATTCAGAAAGGTTTTTACCCACTTGACTAAGTTGGAACTCAAGAGACAATGATGCAGAAGCTATTCACGGCAAAGGAGACCTGGGGATGGAAGGCAGTGGATATGTATTATGGGTAAGGGGAGGGGTTTGGAGCTCGGAGCAGATGCTAGTAAAAGTTGCTGGCTCGCATCCAATACGGATCCATAACCCACAGGTTGAGGACCAAATGAAATAAACTACAGATTTAGTGTTCTCTGTTAGAAATTACTGGGAGGAATCAAACTGCCTCCTCTTACACCTCCTCTTTCAAGGGACTTCCTCAGTGGCGTGTTCTGGGGAAGTGTTGTAAGAGTTAACATCCTGACGGACCAGCTGGATCATCATCTGGGGAGAGTGTCCCAGTGGAAGAGATAGTGGAGGCTCAGAATAAAGTACAATATGAGGTAGAGCTGGCTGATCTGAAGGCGGGCAGGGATGTCTCTTCTCTAGTTAAGGAGAAAACCCTCTCCACAACCTCAAGGGCAGAATGCCTAGGGGAAACAGAAGTCGATGGCTCTGAAGCTGTGATCTGTCAAATCGTCAGCTCCTGCAACCCCACCAGCACTCCACCGGAGGAGGGAGTCCAACCCAAACTGCCCAGCACAGAGGCTACGAAAGTTTCAGTCGCGACCCCAACCCACCTGGATCCATCGCCAAAGCTTTGGCTCCAAGACTCCTCTCACTCAATAATACTCTGTGCCTGCCAGCTCAGGGGAGCCACTGGATTCGAAGAGCAGTCTTCGGATCCAAACTAAACACTCCCAGGGATCTCAGATCTGATGGCTCTGAAACAGAAGGTCGAATCAGAGATGGAGATACTGGAGAGGAAGTGAACAGGCGTCAGCTCCCAGGCCCGGTAGGGGCTGGACCTGGGAGAACCTCCATCTACATCTGTTTTCTGAGTAATTTCCTCATCATCCTGTTCACGTCTGCTTCTGAAAGACCTCTGGAGAAACAAACACCATAGTGGAAAGGAGGCCTACAGTGCCTCTGAGGCAAACACTGTAAGAAGAGTGATAGAAGACTGGATGGAATTGGACCAGACAGAAGTACAGTACAGATCCAAAAAGATTTAGGTTTTTGAAATGTCAGATCAGAGACTGACGGATTCAACTTTTTATAAATCTTAGTGGAAGGACCTACTGAAGGAGACTAAGTTGATGCTCAGGATTGATCTGGAAACCTTATGCAAGGCACCTTTTCTTTAAGGCAAGGTATTAGTTTTCTTTTTTTGTCTGACGTTTTAGGGAGGGTTTGAGTCCCAGCCACTGAAGATTTAGAGGGCAAAAGATCTTGCAAACCTAACTTGTTTCTGGAATCTGTTAGGACCCTGGAGTTAACACGTTGCAGACTGCACAGTCCACATCAAGATGTGCTGGACACCAGACAGCAAACATTTCCTGTAGGCATGCGAGTTTGGCAGCCTGTGCCCACAAAAACACATTTTTTTAAAACCCTAGGGTTTGTCTGAAATCTTAACCCAAAAGGACGAACTATCACCAAACAAGTAAAGAAATAATCTGCAACAAAAACTAAAGAAATTCCACTTTTAAGTAAAAATAAGAAGAGAGAAAAAGGAAAAAACTACCAACAATGGTAGAGAGTACTCAGAAAAGCACAAAGATACAACAATGGTACCAAGAGAAGCATAAAAAAAACAGTAGCCGAAAAAAAGGAGGAAAAGTAATCTAATGCACTCACAACCCTTGAACGATAGAAATTTTCAACGAACACTCAAATGCTTGACAGCTAAGGGAATCCACAACTGATACCTAATGGTGGCAAACGAAACCTGGGATACCTTATGTTGGCAGGGCATTATGGGTGAAGGGAGGAGCTGCAGAGTTCTAGGATCTAATTATCTGACAGAAGCGGCAGAGTTGATTAAGAGTCTCAGATCATAAGCCCACGGTTGAGGAATGACAGAAAATGACATCCGATTCCGAAGTTAAGACTCAAGTAATACTGTCTTAACAGCTTATGTCCTCCTCTACCAGAATAACAGTCACCCTGTTTTTCATACCCTAAGCTGTAAAGTTTCAACTCTGATGGGGGCAAAAAAATATGATCAAAGATTGACTTATGAATGATGCAGGACTCTGAAAATAAGATGGAACACTCAAAAGCTCAATATTAACAGCTTATCAAAGCATCAAAGTTCTGTTCAAAGAAATCAATCTGAAGGGAACACCCTAAAGCAAAAAATATCAGTGACCAAACACATACAGCACTGAATTCTCGCAAACTGAAATATTTGGGAAGCAGCATTCCACAGACGAGCACATGGGACACAAGCACCAGGAAAAAGCAAAATTGAATTGACTGATTTGCCTTCTAATTCATTCATTCATTTAATCCATCACATCTAGTGTCATCAATCTGCCTTTATAAGTCCACAGTTCATTATCATTTCATGGCATATAACTGCTCCACTGGTACACTACACACCACAATATGACCTGCCTGCATCATTCATTGTTCACCTACTCGAGTACACAACTATGCAAAAAATATATTAAAGACTGAGGGCTACAGAACGGCACATGTATCCAAAATGGTCACAGACTTTGCCACCATTATATTAGTAAGTTAAGCATACATCAGTTCACTGCCTGTTTGCAGAAGCAAAATCATAAAATCAAATTTAATTTCCAGTGCATTCGCCAAATCATCAAAATGTGCAACTCAAATGCATGTTACAGAAAGAAAATGAAAATGAAATCATGGGCCCCTAATGAAATGTCAAGACTTAACAGCAGGCTCAGAGTGATGAAAAGACACTGAAACACAACAGCAAATCGCTGTTCTTCCTTAAAGCTTTTTTTGCCTCCCTGTATCACACAAACTTGCATACATTGACTCCATGGTCACCATACCTGACATAAGGGAATATTTTGAAGAACAGTAATCTCAGGTTTAGTACATGAAAGTCAATATTTTTGGCTATTCAGTCCCACTGTTCCGGGAATCACTATAAGTCGTCCCAGAATTTTTCAAACCATAACCAACCGTTACCGTGCCAAGTGGTTTCCACCACTCAAAATGCATCTCAAAATTTAAAGAAATATTGTACAACTCAGCAATGTAAAAAGCTTCCACTCAGAAAACTTTTAAATGCAGTAACAACCATCTAACAGTACATACCACAGCCATGACTGCAACACTAAACTCTTCCTACCATAAACTAGTATCAAATACTACAGTAACATTAAGGCAGGATTTGCTTCAACTCTCAAAACATTAAACCTTTGTAGCGCATTTGCAACTACTAAATTGTATTCCTAATCACTTTAGATTTCTACAAATCATTGAATATAACAAATATATACTCACCTGCATAACTAGGCTCATTACGGACCAGAAATAATATGGATTCTTAGGAACAATTTTATAAAGTGCCATCCCAGCCTTAAAAAAAAAAATGCAAATATTCAAAATTAGCAAACTAAAATTACTTATACAAATTTCTCTCCCCTGGCTTTCTCTCTAAATATACCATAAGCCTGCATTTCTTTCACTTCATATTGCAATTCATGTATGTATTATGCTAACTTGCTTTTAATTTCTCTCTAAACTGGTTAAAATTTCTCTAAATATTAAACTGTCATACAACCTATATCTTTTCATAACAAATGTTTTCATATTACATCTAACTTGATATAATTAAAATGTAGATGCTGTTGTATAATTTTTGAAAATTGTAAAATTGTTGTTCTTAAAATGTTTTACAATACTGTGGAGCTTTTCTCCCCGGGCCACTGCCGAAAATGGGTTCCTACCCAGTCAGACTTTCATGGTAATCAAATGTCGATAAAAAAATGGAAATCCTCATCCCAATATTATAACATTCTTAAATGTTTTTATTTACTTAAACTCAGCAGCAACACATGAACTGATAAAATGACCTATTAACCTGATTAACTGTAGGTGACTCCACTAATGTACACGTTGCAATCTTGACTAATGCAGGTGAGCAAAAGGGGTTCAGGAAGCAGACCTGCCACCATAAGAGCCAGCTGGAATAATACTCGGCAAATCATGGTAATCCATTGTATTCTAAAACAGGAGTATGTTGGTCTCTCTCAAACACGACAGAGCTACAAGAGACCAGATGGTTAAGCCCACATGATGCCAGCTTATTGTCACTGATGCTAGAAAGGTGCTAGTGCTGCCAATACCTGGAAGCACTGCACAACTGCAACATGTTGGCACAAAGCTGAAAACCCTCTCTAACTATAGCTGATGACCACACAATGCTATACTCACCTCCCAATACTCTATTCAAGTGTGGTTGCCAGAAGGTTTATCCCTGTAAAAACGAGATGTCTTATCATAACATTCCATCTATGTTGTCGATAATCTATTCTTGACTAATGGGTTATGGTTCTGATCCTCTGAATCGATCCAGCCATTATATAGCTTGCACCAGCAAAAACTCTCAAGCTAACAGTCTACCCATAATGCCCCTCTCTACATTACCTCAGCTTGAGTTTGCAGAATTATAAAGCAGTGGAAGAAACTAACTCCAAATGAGGAAGCCATGTACAATGATTGTCATAACATAAGACCCAGGACAACAGTTCGCTCCACCAGGAATCCACAAGAGGGGGAAGGAGGGAGGGAAGCAAAGAACAGATGTAAATCGACAACACAGATGGAATGTTATGGTAAGACGTAACTTCTTTATCTGATGTTGTCAGTCTTCAGAGTTTCCAGCTACTTTATATATCTTGCGTGGCCCTGTGGAAGGATATTCCCAAAAACCACAAAAACAAAGGCAGCTCTTCCCCTGGAGACCAGATCCAATTTTTATTGAGTAATAAAGGTATGCAGAGTAGCCCATGTTGCTGCTGCACATATTTCAGTCACAGAAGCTTTAAAATGGAAAACAGCTGAGATAGCCATAGATCTAGTGGTTCTTTTGGTTGTAAATGAAAGAAATACAATCTAACCATTTTGACAAGGTAACCTTAAAGCCAGATTTCCCTAAGGTTGCATCAGAAAAGGAGACAAATAATTGCTCTGATCTCCTAAATTCTTAGCTCTTTTGAGATAGAAACATTAATGGTCTGCGAACATCTAACAGGTGTAAGCAATATTTGCCTTTATCAGAAAAATTTGGAAAGACGACAGCTAAGTCTATATTGTGACTAATGTTGAACTCTGAAACCACCTTCAGAAGAAAGGATGGATTTGTCCTGAGTGTAACTCTATCCTTATGGAAAATTAAGTAAGGGGGGTTTGAACATGAGGCTTGCAGTTCGGAAACTCATCTCCCGGAGGTGAGAGCTGTAAGTAAACGCATTTTCCAAGAAAGGAACTTCAGGTCACAAGTAGCTGCTGGTTCAAGGGGGGGCTACTAGTGACTGCAAAACTTTTAGTTATGTACTTACCATAACTTTAGATGTTTGGGATCCATCTCGCCTACATTCTGTACTGATGGGTTCGGAGCCGATCCTCGGCTCCGACTCGGCACGCTACACTATAGAGCGAAGTCTCTAATTGGCTGAGCTATTCTATATCCCAGGATGCACCACTACTACTTCCCCAGATCTTGTTTCTCCGCACACATGCACACACACATAGACAGTTGATATAACATTGCCAGGTGTTTCAAAATGAAACGGCTAAACTGAACCGTCCAGTCTCTTCTGATCTCCAAGGCAGGGGGAAGGAGGGTGGGTTATTAGGAATGTAGGCGAGATGGATCCCAAACATCTAAAGTTATGGTAAGTACATAACTAAAAGATGTTATGTGATCCTATCTCGCCTGCATTCTGTACTGATGGGACAGCATCCCTAGCACCTGATTCCTGGGTGGCTCACTGGAAAACACTTCTGAGAACTGTGGAACCGAAGGAAGCTCGCCCCCGAGATGCCACGTCCAATTTGTAATGAGAAATAAAGGTGTGAGGAGAAGACCAGGTAGCCGCAGCACAAATGTCACTAATGGCAAGCTTGGAATGAAAGGCTGTCGAAGTAGCCATAGCCCTTGTAGAATGAGCTTTCACAGAGGTTGTAAGCTCTCTATTAAAAAGAAGGTAAGTATGACTGATACAGTCTCTGATCCACTTGGCAATAGTGACTTTCGTGACGGCTTTGCCCAATTTATTGTCCGAAAAGGATCTGTTTTCCGTGTTTGGTGCGTCCTATCTAAATAAAAACGCAATTGCCTGTGAACATCTAATGAGTGGAAGATGTATTCTGCTTTGTCTGAGTAGTTTGGGAAGAAAACTGGGAGTTCCAATGACTGTTGAAGACAAAAACTAGAACAAAGGATGGATTAGACCTGAGGGATACTCTATCCTTGTGAAAAAACAGGTACGGTGGTTTGACACACAGGGCTTGAAGTTCGGAAACTCTTCTGGCTGATGTAATTGCCACCAAGAAAGCAGTCTTCCAAGAAAGACATTTCAAGTCACAAGTTGCTGCCGGTTCGAAGCGGGAAGAGGTCAAAGCACCTAATACGAAATTAAGATCCCACGGTAGAGCGGGATGAGAAATCTGAGGTCGTAGCAGCCGAGCACCTTTCATGAAGGCTTTACACAACTTATTGCTCATCAAAGGTGGATCTATACTTTCATGAAAATTAGAAATAGCTGCCAATTGAACCTTGATGGTAGAGACCGAAGAACCTTGATTGAATAAAGACGCTAAGAACTTCAAAACTTCTGACACCGGGGCAGTAATGGGATCTAATCCCCGGAGTTGGGCCCAAATGGCGAATCTCTTCCATTTGCTGTTATACATTTTTTTACTCGAATTCTTGTGGGCCGAGGACAAGATATGTATGACTTCAGAGTCCAAAACCTGGTTTCTGACTATGGTCGGAAGTGGAGGAGCCAAGCTGTTAACCTCAACGTGTGAAGGGACCGATGAAGCTGTCCCGATTGGTGGATCAAAAGGTCTGGAACCTGGTCCAGGAACCATGGACCGTCCAGTGCGTATTTCCGAAGAAAGGGCAGCCAGACTTGACGAGGCCAGTATGGGGCAACTAAAATCATCTTGCTCTGCAAGTGAATCGCCTTCTGGATCACCCTGGGAAGGAGGGGAACTGGTGGAAAGGCGTACAGTAGGCCGGTGGGCCAATCTTGGATTAGGGCGTCCTTGGGAGACCCCCCCAGAACTGGGGTGAGAGAGAAGAACTGTTGACATTTCGTGTTGAGAGGAGTTGCAAAGAGGTCGCAACAAGGAGTTCCCCATCTTCTGAAGATCTGAGTTGCCACTCCGTCCACTCGTGCGGGGAGAGAATAGTTCTGCTCAGTCTGTCGGCTATCACATTGGCTCTCCCCGGAATGTGTGTTGCTACCAAGAAACGGTTGGTTGCAATCGCCCAATCCCATCATTTCATGGCCTCTCTGCAAAGGGGGTAGGACCTGGTCCCTCCCTGCTTGTTCAGGTACCAGACTACAGACATGTTGTTGGACTGAACGGCAATCATGCCCTGGGGGAGGTATCTGTGTAGTGCTTGTAGCGATAAAAGCACCGCCCTTCCAGTATGTTGATGTGGAGGGAACTCTCGTCGGGATGCCACTTGCCCTGGACTGACCTGCCCAGGTAATGTCCCCCCCACCCCGTCTGGGAGGCGTCCGTAGTCAAAGTGGCCACTGGAGGTGGAGGAACGAAGGGTCGCCCCTGATCCAGATTGGAGGAAAAAAGCCACCAACGGAGGTCCTGTTTGCACGTCTCCGTGATCATAATGAGGTGACTGGGAGGGAGATCCTGATAAGACCACTGGACTGACAGGAGCCATTGGAGAATCCTCATATGCAATCTTGCTAAAGGAACTAGGAGAACGGTAGCTGACATGGAATCCAACAGTTGTAGGACCATCCTGGCTGGGGTTCGGCGTTTGAGGAGCAATGCTCGGACTTGTGACTGTAATATTTCTATCCTCTCTGTAGGAAGATAGACCCGCATTTGTTTTGAGTCCATCTCTACTCCGATAAACCGTATGCGCTGAGATGGCAGCAACACAGACTTTTCCCAATTGAAGGTGATTCCTAGGGAGTTGCCTAGAGATATAGTGGCTGCTAGGTTCTCTAAGAGTAGACGCCTGGAAGTGGCAGTTAGGAGCCAGTCGTCTAGGTATGGAAACACCTGGAATCCTAGACTTCTCAGGTGAGCAGTCACCACCGCCAAACATTTGGTGAACACCCTGGGGGCTGTGGTGAGACCAAAGGGCAGTGCACGGAACTGGAAATGACAGTCTCCCAGGCTGAAGCGCAAGTATCTCCTGGACGCCTGATCTATCAGGATATGATAATAGGCGTCCTTGAGATCTATAGAGCACATCCAAACACCTTCCTCCAGCAGCGGGAGAATGGAGTGTAAGGTGACCATCCGGAACTTGGACTTCTTGACAGAACGGTTGAGTTTGCTGAGATCTAAGATGGGCCTCATGTCCCCGGTCTTTTTTGGCACCAAAAAGAATCTCGAGTAAGTCCCTAATCCGGTCTGGTCTTCGGGGACCGGTTGGATGACTCCTTTTTGAAGCAGCTTTGAAATTTCGATGGCTGCGAGATCCCGTTGACTGGGTGGTGGGTCCGGGATTTTCCGGGATGGAGGGGGGCTGAGAAAAGGGGGTGTTGTAACCTCCGTCAATGATCCGGAGCACCCATCGGTCCTGAGTGATATTCTCCCAGGCCTTTAGGTGCCTCGAAAAACGACCCCCGACTGGCTCGAGCTGCGCAGTCGGGCAATCCTTCAGGGATGCTGGAAGGTTGAGGAGCCACGAAAGGACTCGCGGTCTCCAGTGTTGCGGGGGCCTCTGCCGCCTCTGGGACGGCGTCTTCCTGAAAAATTTCCCCCTCCTCTGCCTCTAGAAGGGGGATCATCCTGCTGTGAGGGGTAAGTCTTCTGAGATTTGCGGAACCACATTTTCCCGCCTCTTCTAGCCTTGGGATAAGGCCGGAAAGGAGTGGAAAACCGTGCCCCTACGGCAGTCAAAGTCTTACCCTCTTGTTCACAGCGGGTCAAGGTGTCCTTTACCTTGGGTCCAAACAAAGGGGACAAAACAAAGGGAGCGTCGGCAAAAGAAGACTTGAAGGCCTCCGCAAAATGACACAGGCGGAGCCAGGCTTGTCTCCGTAGAGCAACACCTGTACCCGCCGCTCTACTCGCCCCTTCGGCCGCATATGAAATGAGCCTCATGGATGAGTTCGATATCGATGATAGAGTAGCCAACTGAGAGCTAACCGTCTGGGCCAACTGCTCAGGTAGGTTACCAGAGAGGGTATCTGAAAGTTCCTTGACCAGATCCCTCTGAAGTCTGGTGAAGTGAGTCAGATAATTAAGAGACCTTAAAGTAAAGGCTGCTGAAGTAAGGGTGCGCTTCCCGTACCGATCCATACTCCTGGACTCTTTATTAGGAGGATGGACGGACGTCGAAGCCTCTGCCACATCTTGCTGGGTAGCAGATGCCACCACCAGGGCATCTACGGCCACACCTTTAGATAAGAAATCCTTTTCGGGGGGGCTGACAGAAATTTATTCGGGCGAGCTGTCACCGGTTCCACAGAATCCGGGTGCTCCCACGCCCTTCGAGAGATCAAATCCAGGAGCTCATTGAAGGGCGGAGACACCCAGGAGGCGGAAGGCTGAGCCCCGAAGGCCTTGAGGAATACAGACTCCTCAGCGGAAGGGGGTTTGGACTGCCAGTCGCCTCGTTGCTTGAGAATTTCCAAGATGTCCACGAAGGAGACATCATCCGAGGACGACTTGGGGGACCCCTCCGCATCATCGAGGTCGGTGTCCGAGGTGAGAGACTCATCAGGCGAGTCAACGTGCTTCCTCTTACACTGTCTCTTCCTGGGAGGTTCTTCCGAAGAAGCCTCGGAAGGACCCCCAGGAAGGGAGGAATCCCCAATGGGGGTGACCTCAGGCCCCAGGGCTCCGCTGTCTTGAGACAGGGGGACAACAAAGGATCTAGTCTCCGTGCCAAGGGAAGGTGCCGGAGATAGCCAAGGAAGATTTGGCCAAAGCACTCCTCATGGCCCTGAAGGCGGACGGACCCCGAGTCCTGGGAAGGTCCGACCCCCGAGGCCACAAAAGTAGACGGCACTCCCGCAGCCGATGCACCGAGAGGGAGGCTCGGAACCGAAACCATCGGACCCGAAGTGTCACCCCCGGGGCAGACCGAGGAGGTCCGTGTACCGAACTCCGACCCGAAGGACAGGGTTGGAGTAAGGGTCGGAGCTGACCCGGAAACCTCCACCGGCTCCACCAGCCCGGACTCCAACGGTGCCGAGGCTGTTGGAGGAGGAACTAAGACAACAGGGTGGACAATCGGCTCCGGAGCCGACTGGGCTGGAGCAGAGACTAACTTTTGGAAGACTGGAGACTGAAACAGCCTTTGAAGCACCCTGTCTATATCCGAATCAGACATCCTCGAAGACCGAGAAGAGACCGATCGGGCCCGAGTTGACTTCTCCGCCCGGTTCCGAAGACTGGGGACCGGCTCGAATAGTCTCAAGCAGTATCGGCGCCGAGGGAGATACCACCAGCACAGCAATCTCCCTCGGAGCCGACGGGGACTTCGGCGCCGAGGTAGAAGAGTCTGAGCGAGACCTTTCTCGGCTCCGAAACCAATGGAGCCGAAGAAGGTGACCCGCCTCTCGATGCTCGAGCACTCGGCTCCGAAGACAGAGGAGTCTAGGCTGGAGGCATCGAGGCAGACCGTTCCAACCTTGGCTCCGAAGTCCGTGGAGCAGACAGAGAAGCCTGCCTTGATTTCTTAGCTGTCGGCTCCGACGGACTGGTCGGAGCCGAAGACTACTTCTTCCTGGGGGAGGGGGAAGAAGATAAAGCCTGCTCAAAAGAAGGGGTGATGAGTCCCTTCAATATCAATTTGTTTTTCCTTTCTTGGAGGACACGAGAAGAAAAGGCGTGGCATACACTACACGATTCTTGAAGGTGTTTAGGACCTAGGCAATAAACACATAGGGAATGGTCATCCATGATTGACATTTTGTACCCACACTTGGTACATTTTTTAAAGCCTGAAGGCCTATGCTCCTTCGACATCTCAACAAGACACTCAAAAAACAGCCTAGAACAAAAAAACTACCACAAAGGTACCAATCCCTCTAATTTAAACAGGATAGGCCCACAGGTAGAAACTACAACACAGCTCTAGCAGAGCGCGAGGGCAAGGCCCCTCTAACTAAAACGGGACCTTGACGCTAGAACAAAGTAATTACTACACAAAAAGTTAAGCGACACAAGGTATAACACAACTAGAAGTAGAGCGCGAGGAAACCCCTTACTAAATAAAGCGGGAACCTAACAAAATTCACACAAATTTCCAACAAAAATCACTTAGAAACGACAAGTAGCTGTTAAAACAGCTTTTGGGTGAAAAATTAGAAATTTTCTGACCGAAAATTAGTCAGTAAATAGTACTTAGCCCAGCCAAGTCGAGACCACGTCTATTGCTATGAAGTGACAAACGAGATCTGGGGAAGTAGTAGTGGTGCATCCTGGGATATAGAATAGCTCAGCAAATTAGAGACTTCGCTCTATAGTATGGCGTGCAGAGTCGGAGCCGAGGATCGGCTCCGAACCCATCAGTACAGAATGTAGGCGAGATAGGATCACATAACATCAATAGTCAAGTCCCATGGTGGTAGAGGATCTTTAAAAGTAGGCTTTAAAAGGACAGTTCCCTTGAGGAAGACCTTACAAAGTCAGTGAGAAATTAAGGGTGGATCTCCAAAGCCATTACGAAAGTTAGAGATTGCTGCTAGAATGACTAACAGAAGAAGCGGAAGCTCCCCTACCAAAAAGAAAGGCCAAAAATTCTAAAACTTCTTCCACTGGGGCTGAAAAGGGATCAAGGCCATTGTCGTAAACACAGATTGAAAAAGTACAATTTTGTACCTACCATAAATGTAGATGTTCGAAGATCCACATTGCTGCAGTCCTTACACTTGGGTAGTCCGCTGTCCTCGGTCGGCCCGAATATCAGTATTAGGCTGATCGCCGGTCAAGGCGCTTAAGACTGACATCAGAACGTCAGGGTACAAATGCGCATGACCGACGTCATATCCTCAGTCTTTTCTTGCCCCAGATGTCAGAAGACCCTAAAAAGAAAGGTCAAAACCAAAAGACAGCAAAAACAACCAACCACCCTTGCATAATCACTATGCACAATATATACAATATCACAATATTCACAACCCAAACCACACAACCGCCTCTAACTACAGAGGGGAAGGAGGGAGGAGGTTTGGACTGCAGCAATGTGATCTTAGAACATCTACATTTATGGTACAAAACTGTACTATGTTCTTCATCTCACATTGCTGCAGTCCTTACATGGGTAGAATCCCAAAGCAGAGGTAAGGGAGGATGGCAAAACTATAAAGCATTAGGAGCTGCCAAAATGCCCTGTAAAATTGCAGTGGCAAAAACCACAGCCCAGATTTAGAGTAAAGTGGAAGGTGGTAATGAAAAAAAATTTTCCCGGGGGGGGGTTGGGGGGGTAGCAGCCCAGCACCTTTCATGAAGGCTTTACACAACTTATTGCTCATCAAAGGTGGATCTATACTTTCATGAAAATTAGAAATAGCTGCCAATTGAACCTTGATGGTAGAGACCGAAGAACCTTGATTGAATAAAGACGCTAAGAACTTCAAAACTTCTGACACGGGGCAGTAATGGGATCTAATCCCGGAGTTGGGCCCAAATGGCGAATCTCTTCCATTTGCTGTTATACATTTTTACTCGAATTCTTGTGGGCGAGGACAAGATATGTATGACTTCAGAGTCCAAAACCTGGTTTCTGACTATGGTCGAAGTGGAGGAGCCAAGCTGTTAACCTCAACGTGTGAAGGGACTGATGAAGCTGTCCCGATTGGTGGATCAAAAGGTCTGGAACCTGGTCCAGGAACCATGGACCGTCCAGTGTATTTCAAGAAAGGGCAGCCAGACTTGACGAGGCCAGTATGGGGCAACTAAAATCATCTTGCTCTGCAAGTGAATCGCCTTCTGGATCACCCTGGGAAGGAGGGAACTGGTGGAAAGGCATAGTAGGCGGTGGGCCAATCTTGGATTAGAGGCCTTGGGAGACCCCCAAAACTGGGGTGAGAGAGAGAAGAACTGTTGACATTTCGTGTTGAGAGGAGTTGCAAAGAGGTCGCAACAAGGAGTTCCCCATCTTCTGAAGATCTGAGTTGCCACCCGTCCACTTTCGTCGCAAGGGAGAGAATAGTTCTGCTCAGTCTGTCGGCTATCACATTGGCTCTCCCGGAATGTGTGTTGCTACCAAGAACGTTGGTTGCAATCGCCCAATCCCATCATTTCATGGCCTCTCTGCAAAGGGGTAGGACCTGGTCCCTCCCTGCTTGTTCAGGTACCAGACTACAGACATGTTGTTGGACTGAACGGCAATCATGCCCTGGGGAGGTATCTGTGTAGTGCTTGTAGCTTAGCGAAAAAGCACCGCCTCTTCCAGTATGTTGATGTGGAGGAACTCGTCAGATGCCACTTGCCTTGGACTGACCTGCCCAGGTAATGTCCCCCCACCCGCCTGGGAGGCGTCCGTAGTCAAAGTGGCCACTGGAGGTGGAGGAACGAAGGGTCGCCCCTGATCCAGATTGGAGGAAAAAAGCCACCAACGGAGGTCCTGTTTGCACGTCTCCGTGATCATAATGAGGTGACTGGGAGGGAGATCCTGATAAGACCACTGGACTGACAGGAGCCATTGGAGAATCCTCATATGCAATCTTGCTAAGGGAACTAGGAAAACGGTAGCTGACATGGAACCCAACAGTTGTAGGACCATCCTGGCTGGGGCTCGGCGTTTGAGGAGCAATGCTCGGACTTGTGACTGTAATATTTCTATCCTCTCTGTAGGAAGATAGACCCGCATTTGTTTTGAGTCCATCTCTACTCCGATAAACCGTATGCGCTGAGATGGCAGCAACACAGACTTTTCCCAATTGAAGGTGATTCCTAGGAGTTGCCTAGAGATATAGTGGCTGCTAGGTTCTCTAAGAGTAGACGCCTGGAAGTGGCAGTTAGGAGCCAGTCGTCTAGGTATGGAAACACCTGGAATCCTAGACTTCTCAGGTGAGCAGTCACCACCGCCAAACATTTGGTGAACACCCTGGGGCTGTGGTGAGACCAAAGGGCAGTGCACGGAACTGGAAATGACAGTCTCCCAGGCTGAAGCGCTAGTATCTCCTGGACGCCTGATCTATCAGGATATGATAATAGGCGCCCTTGAGATCTATAGAGCACATCCAAACACCTTCCTCCAGCAGCGGAGAATGGAGTGTAAGGTGACCATCCGAACTTGGACTTCTTGACAGAACGGTTGAGTTTGCTGAGATCTAAGATGGGCCTCATGTCCTCGGTCTTTTGGCACCAAAAGAATCTCGAAGTAAGTCCCTAATCCGGTCTGGTCTTCGGGACCGGTTGGATGACTCCTTTTGAAGCAGCTTTGAAATTTCGATGGCTGCAGATCCCGTTGACTGGGTGGTGGGTCCGGATTTTTCCGGGATGGAGGGGGCTGAGAAAAGGGGGTGTTGTAACCTCCGTCAATGATCCGGAGCACCCATCGGTCCTGAGTGATATTCTCCCAGGCCTTTAGGTGCCTCGAAAAACGACCCCCGACTGGCTCCTGAGCTGCGCGGTCGGGCAATCCTTCAGGGATGCTGGAAGGTTGAGGAGCCACGAAAGGACTCGCGGTCTCCAGTGTTGCGGGGGCCTCTGCCGCCTCTGGGACGGCGTCTTCCTGAAAAATTCCCCCCTCCTCTGCCTCTAGAAGGGGGATCATCCTGCTGTGAGGGGTAAGTCTTCTGAGATTTGCGGAACCACATTTTCCCGCCTCTTCTAGCCTTGGGATAAGGCCGGAAAGGAGTGGAAAACCGTGCCCCTCACGGCAGTCAAAGTCTTACCCTCTTGTTCACAGCGGGTCAAGGTGTCTTTTACCTTGGGTCCAAACAAAGGGGACCTAGAAAGGGAGCCGCAAAAGAAGACTTTAAGGCCTCCAAAATGACACAGGCGGAGCCAGGCTTGTCTCCGTGAGAGCAACACCTGTACCTGCTGCTTACTCCTTTCGGCCGCATATGAAATGAGCCTCATGGACGAGTTCGATATCGATGATAGAGTAGCCAACTGAGAGCTAACCGTCTGGGCCAACTGCTCAGGTAGGTTACCAGAGAGGGTATCTGAAAGTTCCTTGACCAGATCCCTCTGAAGTCTGGTGAAGTGCGTCAGATAATTAAGAGACCTTAAAGTAAAGGCTGCTGAAGTGGGTGCGCTCGCACGATCCATACTCCTGGACTCTTTATTAGGAGGATGGACGGACGTCAAGCCTCTGCCACATCTTGCTGGGTAGCAGATGCCACCACCAGGGCATCTACGGCCACACCTTTAGATAAGAAATCCTTTGGGGGCTGACAGAAATTTATTCGGGCGAGCTGGCACCGGTTCCACAGAATCCGGGTGCTCCCACGCCATTCGAGAGATCAAATCCAGGAGCTCACTGAAGGGCGGAGACACCCAGGAGGCGGAAGGCTGAGCCCCGAAGGCCTTGAGGAATACCGACTCCTCAGCGGAAGGGTTTGGACTGCCAGTCGCCTCGTTGCTTGAGAATTTCCAAGATGTCCACGAAGGAGACATCATCCGAGGACGACTTGGGGGACCCCTCCGCATCATCAAGGTCGGTGTCCGAGGTGAGAGACTCATCAGGCGAGTCAACGTGCTTCCTCTTACACTGTCTCTTCCTGGGAGGTTCTTCCGAAGAAGCCTCGGAAGGACCCCCAGGAAGGGAGGAATCCCCAATGGGGGTGACCTCAGGCCCCAGGGCTCCGCTGTCTTGAGACAGGGGGACAACAAAGGATCTAGTCTCCGTGCTAAGGGAAGGTGCCGGAGATAGCCAAGGAAGATTTGGCCAAAGCACTCCTCATGGCCCTGAAGGCCAGACCCCCCCCCCCCCCCCCCGAGTCCTGGGAAGGTCCGACCCCCGAGGCCACAAAAGTAGACGGCACTCCCGCAGCCGATGCACCGAGAGGGAGGCTCGGAACCGAAACCATCGGACCCGAACCGTCACCCCCGGGGCAGACTGAGGAGGTCCGTGTACCGAACTCCGACCCGAAGGACAGGGTTGGAGTAAGGGTCGGAGCTGACCCGGAAACCTCCACCGGCTCCACCAGCCCGGACTCCAACGGTGCCGAGGCTGTTGGAGGAGGAACTAAGACAACAGGGTGGACAATCGGCTCCGGAGCCGACTGGGCTGGAGCAGAGACTAACTTTTGGAAGACTGGAGACTGAAACAACCTTTGAAGCACCCTGTCTATATCCGAATCAGACATCCTCGAAGACCGAGAAGAGACCGATCGGATCCGAGTTGACTTCTCCGCCGGTTCTGAAAGACTGGGGGACCGGCTCCGAATAGTCTCAAGCAGTATCGGCGCCGAGGGAGATTCCACCAGCACAGCAATTTCCCCTCGGAGCCGACGGGGACTTCGGCGCCGAGGTAGAAGAGTCTGAGCGAGAGACCTTTCTCGGCTCCGAAACCAATGGAGCGAAGAAGGTGACCCGCCCTCGATGCTCGAGCACTCGGCTCCGAAGACAGAGGAGTCTAGGCTGGAGGCATCGAGGCAGACCGTTCCAACCTTGGCTCCGAAGTCCGTGGAGCAGACAGAGAAGCCTGCCTTGATTTCTTAGCTGTCGGCTCCGACGGACTGGTCGGAGCCGAAGACGACTTCTTCCTGGGGGACGGGGAAGAAGATAAAGCCTACTCAAAAGAAGGGGTGATGAGTCCCTTCAATATCAATTTGTTTTTCCTCTCTTGGAGGACACGAGAAGAAAAGGCGTGGCATACACTACACGATTCTTGAAGGTGTTTAGGACCTAGGCAATAAACACATAGGGAATGGTCATCCATGATTGACATTTTGTACCCACACTTGGTACATTTTTTAAAGCCTGAAGGCCTATGCTCCTTCGACATCTCAACAAGACACTCAAAAAACAGCCTAGAACAAAAAAACTACCACAAAGGTACCAATCCTCTAATTTAAACAGGATAGGCCCACAGGTAGAAACTACAACACAGCTCTAGCAGAGCTGAGGGCAAGGCCTCTAACTAAAACGGGACCTTGACGCTAGAACAAAGTAATTACTACACAAAAGTTGCGACACAAGGTATAACACAACTAGAAGTAGAGCGAGGAAACCCCTTACTAAATAAAGCGGAACCTAACAAAATTCACACAAATTTCCCACAAAAATCACTTAGAAACGACAAGTAGCTGTTAAAACAGCTTTTGGGTGAAAAATTAGAAATTTTCTGACCGTAAATTAGTCAGTAAATAGTACTTAGCCCAGCCAAGTCGAGACCACGTCTATTGCTATGAAGCGACAAACGAGATCTGGGGAAGTAGTAGTGGTGCATCCTGGGATATAGAATAGCTCAGCAAATTAGAGACTTCGCTCTATAGTATAGCGTGCAGAGTCGGAGCCGAGGATCGGCTCCGAACCCATCAGTACAGAATGTAGGCGAGATAGGATCACATAACATCAATAGTTAAGTCCCATGGTGGTAGAGGATCTTTAAAAGTAGGCTTTAAAAGGACAGTTCCCTTGAGGAAGACCTTACAAAGTCAGTGAGAAATTAAGGGTGGATCTCCAAAGCCATTACGAAAGTTAGAGATTGCTGCTAGAATGACTAACAGAAGAAGCGGAAGCTCCCCTACCAAAAAGAAAGGCCAAAAATTCTAAAACTTCTTCCACTGGGGCTGAAAAGGGATCAAGGCCATTGTCGTAAACACAGATTGAAAACCTCTTCCATTTACTGAGGTAGAGATTCCTGGTGGATGGGTTTATGGAATGCCAGCAAAATTCTTGTACTGGGGATGGAATATAATTATGCCTAGCAACCAACGGAAGTGGAGGAACCAAGCAGTTAGCTTGAGACTTTGAAGATTGGGTGCACCAGTCCCTGAGGATGAGACAGAAGGTCCAGAACTGGGTCCACAATCCATGGAAGGTGAATTAGATGAGGCCACAGTAAGGAAAACCAAATCTGAGGCCAGAAGGGTGCAATGAGGATTACTTTGCTTCTCAACCAGGCTGCTTTCTTGAGGAAAACAGGGATCAGAGGGGAAAGGGAGAAAGGCATGTAAAAGACCTGAGGGCCAATCTAGAAGAGCGTCTCTCGGGAACTCCCCCTGAGGGGGGATTAGGGCAAAATAGCTTATGCACTTGTTCTGGGGTGAAGCAAAAAGGATGCAAGGTGGCTGGCCCCAGCGAAGAAAGATTTTCATTGCTACCTTAGGATTGAGAGACCAACCATGAGGCATTAGAATGCATCTGCTCAGTTTGTCCACTATCACGTTCCAACTCCCCGGGATGTGCATTCTACCAGAAGGCGGTTGGAGTCAATTGTCTATTGCTACACTAAGAGAGCTTCTCAACACACTGGATAGGATTTGGTTCTCCCATGTTTGTTGATGTACTAGACCATGGACATGTTCTCTGACTGAACTGCGATTATTTCTTGACGTAGGGCAGAGTGAAATGCTTGTAATACTAGTAGCACCATTCTCAGTTCCAGAATGTTGATATGCAGATTGCCCTCCATTGGGGACCAAGCGCCTTAGACTGTCCTTCCCAGATAATGCCCCCACCCCCACCCCATCTGGGAGGCATCTGTGACCAAAAAAATTTGTTCAGATTCCATCCACCAAGACAGGTCTTTACCCATCTTTCTCACATCTGGTTAGTTTCCTTAAGTTTGGGGACAAACAAAGGCGATCCGTCAAAGGGAGCACTGACGAAGAAAGACTTGAATGGCTTCGCAAGCTCACACAGGAGCATCCAAGCATGTCGTCCAACTGCAACGCCTGACCTGGTTGCCTCTTCAGCTGCATGTGAAATTATAGCCTCATGGACAAATTAGAGAGAGAGACTCCAAGGTAGCTAACTGAGAGGCCACATTTTCTTGGACCCCCTTAGCTACTACTCCTGATACAGTAAGACAGCTCCTTGACCAGGATCCTACCAGAGCCTAGTAAAATGTGGCAAAAAAGCTTAAGGACCTAAGGTCGATAATGCGTAAAATCACTCCCCAAATCTGTCCATCGCACTCTCTGTTAGGGGGATGAACACTGGAACTTTCCTCGGCTTTTTTTTTTTTTTTTTGTGGCAGCCGCTACCACCATGGCATCTGTCCAGACACAGGAGTCATTACTAGAGTCAGTGCTGATGGCACCAAGGTAGAGGTCGGTGCATTCTGAAATTTTTGGAACCTTAGATTTCCGTTTCAAAGAGGAACCAGCTGAAGGGTGTATATGTTTTTTAGATGTCAGTGCAGATGTAGGAATTGGCACCAAACAAGCAGATTGTACTCCAGAAGCCTGAGGAGATTAGTTGGTCTTGGACAATGCTTCCTCAAAAGGGGCCATAAGAAGCCCTTTAAGGATTAATTTATTTCTACATTCCACCAGGGATCTATTACTGAAGCCCTGGCAGATAGAGTACTCTATATCAAGATGAGACACACCCAAACAATATACACACTTAACACGACCATCCAAATCTGGCATTTTTCTGCCACAGTGTTAGCACCGCTTTGAACCATTGGCCAACTTTGATTTAACTGAGATTACAGCCCAAAAAAAAGGTAAAAGATCAAGAAGACAAGGTCGAAAAACACGATCACACAGTCACAAAAAAAGAGGAAAGAATCCTACCGATGATGGTAAGAAAGATTACTCAACGGTAAGGGATGGAGAAGAGAGGGGAACTGAGTATCAGGGAACTGGCGACTAGTTTAACGTAAGCATAGTCGGCAGTTTTGGACCTATGCGCTCTATCTCCATCTTTATGTTTACTATTTTTGGAAGATCTTTAGTCGGATGGCTTATCAAATCCATTTCAGAATACATTGAATGAGAGCAAAATAATTTAGAAACAAAGATAACCCAACGAATGGTTCGGGCGTTAAACAAGGCAGAAAACAGACAGGGAGGGAAGTCGTAGTCTGGGCCTCAACAGGTGACACAGTAAGAATGAAAATCTCTGTGAGGTATTTGCTTTCCACAGCAAGACCACTGTTAACTTTTACTGACATCAGTTAGAGCAAGAAAAAAGGATCCCCAACGGGGTACTTAGCTTTAGAAGACTTCAGGTTTGAAACTCAAAAAACAAATATTTCAAGTAGCGGCCGACCGGCACTTGCGAACTGTTTCTGCTTCAGGCTCCTTCTCGGCAAGAAAAACTGGTGTAATGGTGTCAGCTGCCTCTTTTATACCCCAGACGACCTGACGTCATGGAAGAGGCGACAGCATCCGAATCAGAAATCCTAAGACTCTGGTATTCGGGCCGACTGAGGGCTACCTGCAGGAATATAACCCAAGTGTGATGACTGCAACAGTGAAACAAGAAGAGCATCTACCAAGTATGGTAGGTTAGAATTACCCAAGGGTACAGGTTAAAGATGATACACACTCTCACTAAGAGAAAGGGGTAGACAAGGTTCGGATATTACTGAATAGATTAAGGAAGAGAAAGTTTGAAAAATTGTAATAAAACTGTAAAATGTACTTAACTGCGAGAGAGTCGGCTGATGCATCTTTTCTATAAGAGCAGCAAACAAAATCTGCGGTAATGTAAAAAGGAGCGGTATGGATAGACTATCAGATCGAGAGTTTTTTGGCTGGTGTGATTCATATAACAGCTGGATCTGTTCCAAGGATTGGAACTGTAACCCATTCATCAAGAACAGATTACGTTTGACATCAGGAAATAGGATTCACCGTACAGTGCAGTAAGAAGTGGGGGAATGAATGGTTCAACAGGATATCAGGCAAATATGACACCAAAACCAATGAGGAAGACAGCTTAAAAATAAAGTTAATGAGCTATACCATAGAAGCTTGTGTCCAGTTACTCAACCTTTACTTCCACTTCTACAAATGGGTAATTAAGCTTAGTAGACCTTGAGAAAGTACAGTTGTGTACACTTACCATAAATGTAGATGTTAAGAGTGCATTCACTGTTGCAATCATCACATTTGGGTTATCCCTGCCAGGGTAGCCCTCAGTCGGCCCGAATACCAGAGGCTTAGTATTTCTGCATTAGTTACCATCGCTACAGAACTGGCGTCAGGTCGTCAGTGGTATAAAATAAGGCAGCCGACACCATTACATCAGTTTTTCTTGCCATGTCAGGAGCCCCCAAGAGGGAACTAGGTTATGGTGGAAGACCACCACCAGTAGAAAGTCTTGTTTTTCTTTTGGCTGTTCCCATCCAGGGGCCACCACAGCGGATCATCTGTTTCCACTTCTTCCTGTCCTCTGCATCTTGCTCTGTCACACCAACCACCTGCACCCCCCCACCACCACCACCACCACATCCATAAACCTTATCTTAGGCCTTCCTCTTTTCCATTTACCTGGCAGCTTCATCCTTAGCATCCTTTTCCCAATATACCCAGCATCTCTCCTCAGCACATGTCCAAACCAATGCAATCTCACCTCTCTGGCTTTGTCTCCAAACCGTCCAACCAGGACTGACCCTTTAATATACTTATTCCTAATCCTGTCAACCCTTGTCACACCCAGTGCAAATCTTAACATCTTTAACTCTGCCACATCTGACTCTTGCCTTTTTGTAAACGCCACTGTCTCCAACCCACAACACATACCTGGTCTCACTACCCTCTTGTTAGACCTTCCCTTTCACTCTTACTGTAGACCTTCCCTTTCACTCTTACTGGTACTCCCGTGTCACAAATCACTCCTGACACTCTTCTCCACCCTGCCTGTACTCTCCTTCACCTCTCTTCCACACACGCCATTACTCTGAACTGCTGATCCCAATTATTTAAACTCATCCACCTTCAACTCTACTCCCTGCATCATCACCATTCCTCTATCCTCCCTCTCATTCACACACATATATTCTGTTTTAGTGCTGCTGACCTTCACTCCTCTCCTCTCTAGAGCACATCTCCATCTTTCCAGGGTTTCCTCAACCTGTTCTCTGCTCTCACTACAGATCACAATGTCATCTGCAAACATCATAGTCCACGGGGACTCCTGTCTGATCTCATCTGTCAAGCTGTCCTTTACCATTGCAAATATGAAAAATTCCTTGGAAAGAGAGAGAGACTGAGAAAGAGACAAGGGGGATGGAGGGAGGGAAACCAGGACTGCAACAGTGAACACACAGAGAAGAGGGGAGGTTCTGTGTTATAATGAACCGAAATGGCTGAGGCGTGAATTTTGATGGAGGAAAAAGACAGGCCCTTGTGAAGAACCTCAGTTAAGTATTGTAAAATCTGAGGTAAATTGGTTCCAGGCACAGAATCTTTTCCATTTTTCAGCATAAGATTTTATAGTACTAGGCCTTCTTGCCTCTAAAATAATATCCACCACAGGTTTAATGAGGGATGGTACAGAAGAGATTAGTTAATTAGCCAGGCTGCTAGATACAGTGTTGGAAGCTGAGGGTGCAGAACCTGGTTCTCCTGCTAAGACAACAGGGAAGGAGTCTGAGGCAGGTGCCATGGAGATAACAGTGACACACTGCGCAGGAGGGGTTACCAGTGCTGGCATGGCCAGTCTAGAGCAATCAAAATCATCCTTGGTTTGTCCTGTTTGATTTTGAGTAGAACTTTGGAGAGCAGAGGAGGGAAGGCATAGAATGATGGGTTTTTCCAGATGAAGGACAGAGCATCCACTTTCCAGGCTTGTTTGCAGGGAGTCCTTGAGCAAAATTTGTCCAATTGCTAGTTCTGGGGAGAGGCAAACAGGTCTATACATGGGCACCCCATTTGCTTGTCAACATGTTGAAAATCCTTGGTTCCAGTTTCCACTTGTGTGGGTCCATGAGATTTCTGCTTAGTCCGTCTGTCAGTGTATTTCATTTTCCTGGCAAGAACTGAGCGTTGTAGGTGCACTTGGTTGCTCAAGGCTGTGTTCCACAATGCCATGGCTAGTCTGCAGAGGGGGTAAGAATGTGTACCCCCCTGCTCATGTACCATATAACAGTGGTGTTGTCCATCCTTACCATTAGTTGTCCTGGAAGAATGTGGTCCTTGAAGGCTGTCAGAGCATTGTGTACAGCTAACATTTCTTTTTGATTGATATGCAGGTGCATTTGACATGGGTTCCATTTGCCCTGAATGCACTTCCCTGGAAGGTGAGCCCCCCATGCATAGTCTGATGTGTATGTTGTTAGGGTTTGGGTGGCAGAGGATGGTGTGAAAAGGTAGTCCCTTGTTTTGGTGGCAGGCCTCTGCCCACCAAAAGAACTCTAGGCGTAGGCAAGGTATGATAGGAATCACTGCTTCTAGATCCTGAGAATGTTGACACCATAGGCTTTTTAGATACCACTGTAGTTTCCTCATATGCAGTCTTGCATACAGAATTAGAAGAATGCAGAAGGCCATGAACCCCAAGGCTTGCAGTATTTGTCTTGCAGATAGAAGGGTTTTTGTGGCCACTTGTTTGAAGTAGGTTGTCAAATGAATTAGTTTCTCTGGCGTGAGGTAGGCCATCTGGGAAGTTGTATTCAAGCTTGCTCCCAGGAGTATAATTTGTTCACAGGGTACCAAGTGTGATTTCTTTTTGTTTATGGTGTAACCCAGACTTATTAGAACCCTCTGTGCAAAGGCCAGGTGATTCATAAGTATGCCCTGGCTTTCGGCCAGAATTAGACAATCGTCCAGGTACGGGTATATTTGAATATTTCTTTGCCTGCAAAATGCAATAAAGTACAGTTGTGTACACTTACCATAAATGTAGATGTTCCAGTGTATTCACTGTTGCAGTCATTACGTTTGGGTAATATGCTGGCAGGTTGCCCTCAGTCGGCCTGATTAACAAAGTCTTGAGTCCTGCGTCGGTTGATGTCCCTTCTTCCATGACGTCAGGTCGTCAGGGGTATAAAACATGCAGCCAATGCCATTACATAAGTTTTTCTTGCCCCAGATGTCAGGTGCCCCCAAAATGGGGAGGAAATATATAAATAATTTAAAACACAAAAATATATACCTCCAAACAAAAGCAAATGCACCAAAAAGGCTTTTAAGTATAGTAAAAGAAAAAAAGAGGCATAGTAAGAGAAAAATCAGGGGGATGGAGGGAATGTAACCAGGACTGCAACAGTGAATACACTCTAACATCTACATTTATGGTAAATGTACACAACTGTACTATGTTCTTCGTGTTTCACTGTTGCAGTCATTACATTTGGGTAGATTCCCAAAGCTATGGTTGCGGAGGATGGATTTATACAGCATTAGGACCGGCTATAGCAGTTAGTCGAAAAACACAGCATTTATTGTATTTTCTGCCTATCTGAAAAAAACTTGAAAAAAACAAAAAAAAATACTCTTGTTTTCCATACTTTTCTAATAGTTTGTTCCAGTGATCAGATTTTGCTGATCCCTGGGCTTTGTCTTGGTTCCTGTTTTCTCCATTTTCCTTGTTTGGTCAAGGGGTAGTTTCTTTACTCACTAGTGGGAGTAGGGAGTACTGAGCTGCCTGTTTGTCCTCAGAGGAGTGGTTTAAGGCAGTAACTTGTAGTTTATTGGCCATTTTGGGTCATTTCCTGTCTTTTCCAGCCCCCTGCTATAAAGCACGCTTTGCGTGAATTAGCCTTGATTTAGCTGAGTTGCCACTGTTGCACACTAGGGCAGCGCCGTTAAGCAGGTTTAAACTATTCGGCTACCTAAAGTCCACTTTTCAAATTTTCCCTTAAAACTACCTTCCAGGAACTATACTACTGATCTAATCAGCGTATCCTATAACTAAAAAGATCATCTCTACTTGACTCCAAGTAGACTATTCTCTATCTGTTAAACCTAGCACTTGCTCCTAAAGTACTTATTACCTTGATACGGCACTCTTGTCATAGATAGTACCCCAAAAAGGCAACCCCCCATTTCTAGGTCACCCACGTCCCCGAATCTTTTAAAGTTTTTGTCTATCCTTCTAGCATGTCGAGGGATCAGTTGCTAGTGTCCTCTCCTGCTCAGCTGGTGAACCTGGGAATATTGAGGCAATGTTACAATTGCCTCATGTACACAGACAACCCTCCTCCTCCCACAAAACACAAATACATGCGAGAGATGCAACTATACGGCCAAAGTGGAGGCTGAGCTCTCTCAACATAGGACTGGCAAGACCAGTCAGGAGGAGAAGGTTACCACACACACTATAGACCCAGTCTCACATAGTACCATTACAACCTCAAATCATACACAAACACACAAAGACATACTCGGAGGCTCTGATCAAAATCTACAAAAACAGCAGAGGCCACCAAAGCAGACACCCAAACCACCACCACCTCAGAACACAACACCTGCAACACATAGACCTCACAGTCAGAGTGTCAAACAGTCACAGCCCTTAAGGCCAAACACAATGCCAGACACACTAGTCATTGGTGACTCCATAGTCAGACACACTGACTTCCGCTCAACAGACTGAGTAAGGAGAAGGTCACAGTAAGCTGCCTGTCGGGCGCTAGAATCCGCCACATAACGCAAGCACTCAGGTCTCTCAACAGCAGGTACAAATATGACTCAGTCATTGTCCACGCTGGTGTAAACGACCTGAGACGGACCTCCTTGGACTACATGAAAAGAGACATTGAGGAGCTCTCTGATTATGTAGCCCAGGCAGGTATGACCCTGACCTTGAGCAGTATCCTACCTTCACCAAGAATGATGCCACAATGCAGAGATAAGATGATCAGCTTTAACAATTGGCTTAAACACTGGTGTCATTCAAAGGGGATCCAGTATCTGTCTGCCTGGGATGACATGCTGGACAAGCCACGCTGCCTCGCAAGGGACGGCTTGCACCTGTCACCCCTGGGATTCAGGATATTGGCAAAGGCTCTTGCCACCCCCCATAGTGCCTTTTTTAGGCAAGGCTCAAATTCTAAACCTACCACCCTAGAACACAAAAAAGGAAAAAAACTAAGGGTAATGCTGCTCAATGCCAGAAGTCTAAATCTCAAAATGCACGCACTCGAGGCCCTTCTCAGTATGGAGAACATCGATGTCTGTGCTGCGACAGAAACCTGGTTCAAGGCTCCTGAGAGCACCCCAGCGCTATCAGGTTTTACCTCATATCATGCGTTCCGGACCCAAAATCCGGACAATACCAAGAAAGGGGGGGGGGTATCCATATTCATCAAGGACACCCACACCTCAAGATGCATCGGAGACCATCCAGGTGCAATTAACCATAGGCAAGACTGCTCTGCAAATTGTAGCATGTTACAGGCCACCCTCACAAACTCAGGAAACTCACATGGCCTTCCTGAAAACACTAGAGGGGATAAATGTATCACCAAACACCATCATACTAGGTGACTTCAATTACCCTAATATAGACTGGGAACACTACTCAAGCCCAAACACCCTAGCCCAAAAGTTCCTGGAATTCTTAAACTCAAATGCCATGGAACAACTAGTCACCATCCCCACAAGAGGAGATAACATACTTGATCTCATCATCACGAACATGGGAGCACAATGTTCAACACCGAAGTATACCCTCACTGGTGAGATCAGATCACAAACTAATCTCACTGGAGGTCCTCATCCCACCCCACCTGAAATAAAAAGACCACAGTAAAGAACTTCTCAAAAGGGGACTTCACACATCTAAAGACTAGAGTGGTGTCCTTTAAGGCCCCGAGCCAGCAGAAAACAGTACTCAAGCCGCTGAATCACTTACAAATGCCTTCTACCAGCACCTGCAGGACTGCATGGATAAGGCAATCCCAAGCAAAACAAAGACTCTTTGCATCAAAGGCAAGCGTCCAGTCTGGTGGACCCCAGCCATAAACACACTCTACAACAAAAGGAGGAAGCTACTACAAGATAGAGCAAAATCCTTAAAAGGTAAGACACCCTTGATCACTATAAGTAAAAAACTAAGAGCTCTCATAAAATCATCCAAAGCAAATTTCGAGAGAAAAATAGCTAAAGACTCAAAAGACAATCATAAGGCCTTCTTTAGCTATGTTAGAAACCTAGGAGGAAACTCCCAGATATGCTCAGAACTAGTTCAAAATGATGTGAAGATTACTGATCCTACAGACATTGCCAACATACTGGCTGACAGGTTCAGTGCAAACTTCTCCCCAAAAGGAGAGATATCTATACCAAACGATTGCAGCCCCCAAACATCTCCAGCGCCCAAGTGAGAACTGCTCTCCAAAGCAAAACACAGCATCCATGGGACCTGATGGTGTCCCGGCTGTGTGCTCCATGAACTCAATGAGGAATTAAACCCACAGCTAGGACAGCTGTTTAATCAAAGTCTTACCTCTGGATACGTGCCCAGGAGTGGCGCACTGCAACTGTGGTCCCACTTCACAAAGGCGGTGCCTCCACCGACCCTGGAAATTACCGCCCATTAGCTTGACAAGCCTCATCTGCAAAGCCATGGAGAGGATCATAATGGACCTCATAAATAAAGACATAGGGAATTTGCAGACTTTGGATCCAACCCAGTTTGGCTTTGTCAAAGGCAGATCATGCCTTTTAAACTTGGTTGACTTTTTCAAACAGTCACCAAAGCCATTGATGAGGGAAAGGCAGTCCATACAGCCTACCTCGATCTGGCTAAGGCCTTCGATACAATACCCCACTCGGGTATCATTGAAAACTCATCAGCTTAAATGTTAACCCATACATCACAAGATGGGTTGCAAACTGGCTGAGTGACAGAACCCACAGGGTCAGAGTTGCTGGCGCCATGTCAGACTCAAAGCCTGTCACAAGTGGTGTCCCACAGGGCTCAGTCCTGGGCCCACTCTTGTTTGGCATCTACTTTTCCAAGTACAAGCAAACACAGGAGGGTTATGGCTGACAAAGTTTGCAGATGACTGCAAACTGGGCCATAGTAGAAAACACATCTGACACAGATATCCTTCAGAAGGGTCTCACAGAAACGGATAACTGGTGCCAGAGCCACGGCCTAAAGTTAAATGCCAAAAATGCATAGTCATACCCTTCGGGAAAACAAGGTTACCCCTAGCTACCAAATAGGTGGCAATCCACTGAGCACAGAAGAAGTTATCAGGGACCTGGGGACCCAGGTTGATAGTAGTCTGTCATTCGACACCCATGTAGCTAAAGTAGTTAGGAAGACCTTCTACATTGCCCACCTTATCATGAAGGATTCTCATCTAGATCAAGGGAGGTCATAGTATCCTTTACTCATCACTCATCAGACCAATGATTGAGTACAATGCCCCATTCGGAATGTATCTGACCCGACACTTGCAGCAGCTGGAGAGGCCACAAAAGTTCCTCACCAAAAGGATAAAGGGTCTCAAAATCTGTCCTATGCTGCCCGACTGAAAGAACTCCAGCTCTATTCAGTCGCACCGCTTGCTCAGAGGTGACCTTTGCCTAACATACAAGGCCATGTCAAACCCAGATTTGATGAATATGCTTCACCTCAAAAATCTAGATCCATCAGAGCCACAAGGGCGGAGACTTAAACCTCGACACGGCTATTAATAGGACATGCTGGAGGGATAGATTCATCACCCAAAGACTCCCTATGCTGTGGAACAAAATTCCGGCACATGTGAGGCAGAGCACCTCGCTGGCCTTGTTCAAGAGAAATCTTGACCAATGGATGGGAGATCGCAGATATACCCCAGGGATTACCTCAGTGTCACTGCTCGACAGAGGCACAGCAAAATAATGGGTATAGTTCCCCATACTAAAGGGGTGGCGTAAGCCACAAAACGATGGGCTAGGCTTGTAAATGCCCTCGGGCAGATAGCCTAGTATGAACCTATGAAACTATGAACCTATAAGGCCCTGCAAAACAGCAGTGGCAAAACCAGCTCTGGATTAAGAGAAAATTGGTAAATGATAGTGTTTGGTGAAAGTATGAACTGAACTCCAGGTAGTAGCTTCTAGAATATCCCTGGTAGGTACACATCTGAGAAAGGCTGTAGAAGTAGATGCAGCCCTGGTGGAATGGGATCTGATCCCCTGGGGGATAGGTTTTCCATGGTGCTTATAGCAGAAATGAATACAATGGCTTATCCACTTGGAAATGGTTTTCTTTGAAATAGCCTTTCCCTCTGCCCCTGCAGCAAATGTTACTAGCAGTTCAGGTTTTCTTCGAGATTTAGTCCTGTCCAACTAAAATCTAAGTTGTCTGTGTACCTAATGTAGAATTCACTCCCCCTTGTTCTGTGGATTGTGAAAGAAAGTTGGCAAATGAATGGACTGATTAAGAGCAACACTGGATACCACCTTGGGCATGAAGGATGGGTTGGTCCTGAGAGAAACCCTGACCGCATGAAAGATGATGCAAGGCTCCACTGCCATAACGGCCTGCAATTCAGAAATCCTTCTAGCCAAAGTGATTGCTAAAAGGAAGGCTGTTTTCCAGGAAAGGAATTTTAAGTCTGCAGTAGCACAGCTGGCTCGAAAGGAGGAAGAGTGAGTTTCTTCAATACAAAGTTAAGGTCCCAGACAGGGGTTGGAGCTCTCCTGGGTGGCCTCAAGTTTTTGGCCCCTCTCAGATACTGCGTTAGCAGAGGATGAGAGAAGAGGAGGGAGGTTCTGTGTTGTAATGAGCTGAAATGGCTGAGGCATGGACTTTTATGGAAAAAAAAGACAGGCCCTTGTGAAGCATCTTAGTTAAGTATTGCAAAATCTGAGGTTCACTGCTAACTTTACCCCCCTCTCACCCCCTAAAGGGCCCATATCTATACAGGAAGAATGCAGAGTCCCTGTAATCACAACTATGCAGGTATAAAAGCTGCACTCTCTAAAGCCAAAAACACAGCATACATGGGACCGGACAACATCCCAGGCTGTGTTTTAGACGAACTTCAGAACGAACTGGCTCCCAACTTAAGCACCATGTTCAATAACAGCCTCGCATCAGGCTTTGTGCCCATTGAATGGCGCACAGCAACAGTTATCCCACTCCACAAAGGGGGAGCCACCACTGATCCCGGGAACTATCGACGTATTAGCCTAACGAGCCTGGTCTGCAAGTCCATGGAAAGTATCATCATGGAACTCAAACAAAGACATTGGTAACCTCCAAACTCTGGATCCCACCCAGTTCTGGTTTGTGAAAGGCAGATCATGCCTCCTGAACCTGATCGACTTCTTTGAGGTAGTCACCAAAGCCGTGGATGAGGGTAAGGTGGTTCACACAGCCTATCTTGACCTAGCCAAGGCTTTCAACACCACCCCCCATTCTGGAATTATAGCTAAACTCACTAAACTAGGTAAATATAACATCACTAGATGGGTTGCCAACTGGCTCACTGAGAACCAACACTGTAAAAGTTGCAAACTCCAAATCTGACCTCAAGGCAGTGACAAGTGGAGTGCCAGAGGGTTCCGTCCTAGGACGTCTCCTGCTTGGTATCTACTTCTCTGAAGTACAGGCTAACACAGAAGGCCTCTGGTTGATGAAGTTCGCAGATGAGTGCAAACTAGGAGCTATAGTCAATTCCCCAAATGATGTGGACATCCTAAAGAAGGGCCTCACAGACAGATGCCTGGTGTCAGAGCAATGGCCTCAAGCTCAATGCCAAAAAGTGCAGTGTCATCCCCTTTGGTAAAATCTCTGCACCCATGAACTACCACAAAGGCAGTAATCTACTTAACACCGAATGCGTGACAAGGGACCTTGGGACCCAGGTGGACAGTAGTCTCTCCTTTGATAGTCACATCGCCACAGTAGTCAGGAAGTCCTACGTGGCACACCATCATAAAAGGGTTCTCATGCAGGAAAAAAGAGGTCACTGCTCCCCTCTACTCGTCACTCATTAGACCCATTATAGAGTACAATTCCCCTTTTGGAATGTACCTCACAAGACATCTGCAGCAGCAGGAAAGGCCACAGAAGTACCTCACAAAGAGGATTACTGGCCCCAAACAAATGCCCTACACTGACCGCCTCAAAAAACTCCAGCTTTATTCCGTTACATATCGCCTACTCCGAGGTGATCTCTGCCTAACATATAAAGCTATGTCAAACCCAGAGCTGTTGGACATGCTACACCTAAAGAAATCCCAATCCCTCCAAGCTACATGCTGCTCTAGGGACCTAAACCTTGTTACCACAATAAACAGGACATGCTGGAGGGATAGATTCCTGTCCCAGAGACTTCCTATACTCTGGAACAAGCTACTCATCTATGTCAAGCAAAGTTCTTCATTAGCACTCTCCAAGAAAAGTCGTGATGAGTGGATGGGAAATAGGAAATGCACCCCAGGGATCACTTCTCTCTCTCTGCAGGACAGTGACATAGAAAAATAACTTTCTTGGGTGGCGTAAGCTTTGGTACTTTGCTGGCTAGGCTTACGTAGGCCCTTGGGCCGATAGCCTAGTACCTACCTATGAACTTATAAATTGGGTACTGCTGTGCTCATCCCCTGAGATTGATTCCAGGCACAGAATCTTGACTATTTGTCAGCATAAGATTTTCTAGTACTAGGTCTTCTCGCCTCCAAAATGACATCCATCACAGGTTTACTGAGGGATGCTAAGGTGGAATTTAAGTGATTAGCCAAGCTGCAAGATTCAATGTTTAGAGCTCAGGGTGCAGAATTTGGTTGTTCTGCTGAGCCAGTAAGGAAGGTATCTGAGGCAGGTGCCATGGAGAAATATCTGACAGACTGGCGTAAGGAAAGCCATCTGGGCAGTTGTATTCAAGCTTGCACCCAGGAATGTAATTTTTTGAGAGGGTACCAGCTGTGATTTCTTTTCGTTTATGGTGTACCCTAGACAAGTTAGAACCCTTTTTACAAACGCCAGATGTTTTAGAAAAATGGCCTTGTTTTCTGCCTGAATTAGACAATCATCCAGGTATGGATATATTTCAATATTTCTTTGCCTGCAAAATGCAATTACTGGAGCCAGGCACTTTGTAAATACCCTGGACGCAGTAGATAAGCCAAAGAGCATTGCAGAGAAAGTACAGTTGTGTACACTTACCATAAATGAAGATGTTCTAGTGAATTCACTGTTGCAGTCATCACATTTGGGTTATCTGCTTGCAGTATCCCTCAGTCGGCATGATTACCAAAGTCTTGGGTCCTGCGTCGGTTGCTGTCTCATCTTCCATGACGTCAGGGGTATTAAGCATGCAGCGGACGCCATTACATCAGTTTTTCTTTCCCTAGATGTCAGGCGCCCCCTTAATGGGAAGCAATTAAATATATAGCTATATACATCTACATCGATATCTATATATACACAAGGTTATACCTCCAACAAAAAAGCAAATACACCAAAAAGCTTTTACGCATAGTGAAAAAGGAATAGAAGGATAGCCAAAAAATGTTAGGGGGCAGGAGGGAGGGTAACCAGGACTGCAACAGTGAATACACTCTAACACCTACATTTATGGTAAGTGTACACAACTGTACTATGTTCTTCGTGTTTCACTGTTGCAGTCATCACATTTGGGTAGATTCCCAAAGCTAAGGATGGGAGGAGAAATTTAAATAGCATTAGGACCAGCTATAAGGCCCTGCAAGACTGCAGTAGCAAAACCAGCCCTGGATTTAGAGAAAATTGGCAAATGATAATGCTTGGTGAAAGTATGTACAGAGCTCTAGGTAGCAGCTTCTAGGATGTCCCTGGGAAGGACACCTCTGAAAAAGGTTGTAGAAGTAGATGCAGTCCTGGTAGAATGTGGTCTTATCCCCTGTGAGACAGGTTTTCCATGGTGCTTATAGCAGAAATAAATGCAGTGTCCTACCCATTTAGAAATGGTTTGCTTTGAAATGGCCTTCCCCTCTGCCCCTGCAGCAAATGCCACCAGCAGCTACTCAGATTTCCTGACAGGTTTAGTCCTGTCCAAGTAATATCTAGGTTGTCTGTGCACGTCTAAGGAGTGCACTACACATTACCCTTTGTTCTGTGGATTAGAAAAGAAGGTTGGTAAATGAATGGACTGATTAAGAGCCACACTGGATACTACCTTGGGCATGAAGAGGGATTTGTCTTGAGGGACACACTGTCCGCATGAAAGATGATGAAAGGCTCCACTGGCATAAGGGCCTGTAATTCAGGCATGCTTTTTGCTGAAGTGATGGCTAAAAGGAAGGCTGTTTTACAAGAAAGGAATTTCAACTCTGCACTTGCAGCTGGCTCAAAAGGAGGCAGAGTGAGTTTTTCCAATACAAAGTTAAGGTCTCAGGCTGGAATTGGGGCTCTCCTAGGTGTTCTTAAGTTCTTGGCCCCCTGAGGAAAGTACAGTTTTGTACCTACCATAAATGTAGATGTCCGATAGATATGCAACTGCAGTCATAACATATGGGTTGTCCTGCCTCAGGCAGCCCTCGGTCAGCCGGATTCCAAACTCTGGGTCCGACATCGGCTGATGTCGCTTTTCTTTCCGACGTCAGAGCGGCTGGAGTACATAAGCATCAGCCAACGCCATTTTCTTCAGTGTTTCTTGCCCCAGATGCCAGGTGCCCTCCAAGGAAGGCTGTAATCAAATTGGAAGACAAAAACAGGATTCCAGACAAATAAATGAGCAATAAACAGTACACCATAACAGATATCCCCAGCTAAGAGAAACAGGGATAGGAGTGGACCCTAGGCATAGAGGAGTATGGAGGGAGGGAAAATCCGACTGCAGTTGCATATCTATCGGACATCTACATTTATGGTAGGTACAAAACTGTACTATGTCCTTCAAGAATGCCACTGCAGTCATAACATATGGGTAGAATACCATAGCTTAGCTGGGGGAGGAGGAATGCTCTAGGAAAAAGATGGTGTGGCAATCAAACCCTGCAGGACTGCCGAAGCAAAGCCTGCTCTGGTTCTGGAGTATAGAGGAAGATTGTAATGTTTGGAGAATGTATGCACGGAGCTCCATGTAGCAGCTTCTAGAATGTCCTTAGTAGGCACCCCTCTTAAGAATGCTGTAGAGGTGGCTGCAGCTCTGGTGGAATGTGGTCTGACATTGGCTGGAACAGTCTTTCCATGAAAGGAATAACAGAATCTGATGCAATGTCCAATCCATTTTGAAATAGTCTGTTTTGAAATTGCTTTTCCTTGGACTGCAGGGCGAAGCTACAAAAGTTGTTCAGACTTCCTACTGGTCTTGGTTCTGTCCAGGTAGTATCGAAGTTGTCTGTGAATGTCCAAGGTATGTAACAGTCTTTCCCCCTTATTCTCAGGATTGGGGAAGAAAGCAGGCAGATGAATAGCTTGATTTAAAGAAACCCTAGATACCACCTTTGGCATAAAAGTAGGGTTGGTCCTTAATGAAACCCTGTCTCTGTGGAAAATTATGAACGGTGGTATTGCCATTAGGGCCTGTAGTTCCGAAACCCTTCTTGCTGAGGTAATTGCCAACAGGAAAGCTGTCTTCCATGAAAGTAATTGCAAGTCAACTGAAGCTGCTGGCTCAAATGGAGGTAGAGTCAGTTTTTCTAGAACAAAATTGAGGTCCCAGGCTGGCACTGGAGCCTTTCTTGGTGGCTTTATGTTCTTGATTCCCCTGAGGAATTGCCTTAGCAAAGGATGTGAAAAGACAGGCGGATCAGTGTTATATCTAGCTGAAATAGCTGATGCATGTATCTTTATGGAAGAATATGAAAGTCCATTCTTTAACATATCTGCCAAATATTCCAGGATGAGTGGGATGTTCAATAATGATGCATCATGTCCCTTGCTGGTATTCCAAATGCTGAATCTCTTCCATTTTGCTAAGTAAACCTTTCTGGTGGATGGTCTTCGAGCCTCTGTTAGTATCCGATGAACTTCCTTGGAGAGAGATAGGTTGAGGTTATTCATGGGATCTCCCAGGCTGTTAGCTGGTGTCTGAAGGATTGGATGCACTGTTTTGAAGTTGTGTTGAGTCAAAAGTAGAGGCCATTGTGGAAGGGCCCACTTCTTGGTGTGACATATGCTCCGTAGTAGTGGATACCAGTGTTGTCTTGGCAAATCCGGAGCTATTAAGATCCCCTTGGGTCTCTCTGCTTTGATCTTTAGTAATACTGAGGTCATCAGTGGCAGAGGTGGGAATGCATAGATTTTTAGGAAATTCCAGTTGAATGAGAGAGCATCTATTTTCCAAGCTTGTGGATGGTATGGTCTACTTCTGGCCTGCCCCATGTCGAAGTGAGCTGTGTGAAGATCTTCGGATGTAACCTCCACTCGTGTGGATCTGTGAAATTCCTGCTTAGGCTGTCCGCCAGCACATTGTCCTTGCCTGGAACAAACTGGGATTGTAACTGAATGTTTAGGCTCAGTGATTTTTCCCAAAGATGCATTGTCAGTCTGCAAAGGGGGTAAGAATGGGTGCCCCCTTGCTTGTTTATATACCACATGACAGTGGTGTTGTCTGTCCGTATCAGTAAATGGCCTTGCTGGAGTTGGTGCTGAAAAGCCTCGATGGCATGCATTACTGCCAGCATTTCCTTTTGGTTTATGTGCAGATGTGTTTCCTTTGGAGACCATTGTCCTTGCATACACCGGCCTTCCATGTGCGCCCCCCATCCAAGGTCTGAGGCGTCTGTGGTCATGGTCTGTGTTATCTGTGGTTTTTTTGAATGACATACCTGTGTTTGCCTGGCTTACCGAGGCCCACCATAGGAATTCCTTTTGTAGGCATGGAATGAGCGGTATGGTTGTCTCTAAGTTGTTGCTGTGCTGAGACCATAGGCTTTTTAGGTACCATTGAAGCTTTCTCATGTGTAGTCTTGCTAATGGAACCAGGAGAATGCAGGATGCCATGTAGCCCAGGGCCTGTAGGAATCTCCTTGCAGTCATCTGGGTAAGTTTTGCCAAACCTTTGAAATAATGAGTTAACTTCTCTTGCTTGTCTTCTGTTAGGTAAGCCATTTGATAGGCTGTGTCTAATTTGGCTCCTAAGAAGATTATTTGCTGGGATGGCTGAAGTCTTGACTTTTGGAAGTTGACTGTGTATCCCAGAGCTTGAAATAATCGTATGACATAGTCCAAGTTTTTTGTCAACATCAATTTGTCGTCCGCTTGTATGAGGCAGTCGTCCAGGTACGGGTAAATCTGGATCCCCTGGAGCCTGCAATGAGCAATTACTGAAGCCAGGCATTTTGTGAATACTCTGGGCGCAGTAGATAAGCCAAATGGCAATGCTGAGAATTGATAATGCTCTGGCCCTGCAAGAAATCTGAGGTATCTTCTGCAGCTGTGTCTGATAGGGACATGCAGGTATGCCTCCTTGAGGTCCAGAGTAATCAGCCAAGACCCCTTGCTGTAGAGTCAGCATTTTGAACTTTGGTACTACGAGAAAGGTGTTTAATGCGGACAAATCCAGTATTGGTCTCCACTGAGATTCTTTTCTTGGAACAAGGAACAGTCTTGAGTAAAACCCCTGGCCTTGTTCTTGTTGTGGAACTCTTTCTATTGCTTTCATCCGAGTCAGCAGAGAGATTTGCTTGATAGCCTCTGCCCTCTGGTTTTGTGGTAGGTTTGACATGCCTTGTTTTCTTGGTAAGGTATGAAAATGGAACCTGTAACCTCGGTCTATAATGTCCAAAATCCATTTGTCCTTTGTCAGTCTGTGCCAATTGTCTGCAAACAGAGATAATTTCCCACCCAAGGGAGCTTCTATTTGTTCCCTGGTAGGCGGAAGTAGAGGAAAGTCATTGAGATTGTGGCTGTGGGGCAGGTGAAACCCCTGTGTCACTTCTTTGGTTTGCTGGCTACCATTGTCGTCCCCTGTAAGGACCTCTGTATTATCCTCTTCCTCAGCCACGTCTGTTTTTACCCCTTTGAAATTTTTCAGGATTAGGAAAGGACCAGTTTTTTGAAGGCCAATTCCTACTGAATCTGGGGGGTTGAACCTGGAGGAAATCTTTCACCGTCTGAACTGATTTTGCTTTTTCCTCGATGGACTTTAACACATCCTTAGCATTAGCACCAAAAAGCTTGTTCTTTTCCAAAGGTGCATCCAGAAGTTTTGCCTTTACATGATCTGGTAGAGGTTGATCTTTTAACCATGCATGTCTACGAATGACTGCCCCTGTCATAGCTGCCCTACATGAAGCTTCCAGTGCATCATATCCACACTGCAGGAAGTGATTGCTTACTTGCTGAGAGTTATGTACAGCTTCCTGCAAAGACTTCCTGTCTAAAGGATCAGGAGAGGCCAATGTTTTCTGTAAATCTTCTAACAGGAAATCCTGATATTGTAACATATGAAAAAGGCAATTCAAAGCTCTCATAGATAAAGCAGTGGAAGTGTAAACCTTTTTACCCCATCTCTCTAATGACCTAGCTTCCCTGTTGGAGGGCAAAGGATTTTTAGAGGTGGAAACTGAAAAGTACAGTTTTGTACCTACCATAAATGTAGATGTTCGAGGATCCCCATTGCTGCAGTCCTTACTATTGGGTATAGTCCGCGTCCAGTCGGCCCGAATACCAGAGTATAAGGCTGACGTCGGTCAGGGCGCATTAGACTGGCGTCAGTACGTCAGGGTACTAATGCGCATGACCGACGTCATATCCTCAGTCTTTTCTTGCCCCAGATGTCAGAAGACCCTAAAAAGACAAGGCCCAAAATACCTGCACCAAAAATATGTACAATATATACAAGAATATATACAAAAATATAAGCATGTAACCTCACCTACACAACCACCCCTAAGCACAGAGGGAAGGAGGGAGGGTAATGGACTGCAGCAATGGGGATCCTCGAACATCTACATTTATGGTAGGTACAAAACTGTACTATGTTCTTCGCTCCCCATTGCTGCAGTGATTACTATTGGGTAGAATCCCAAAGCAGAGGTAAGGAGGCTGGCAAATCATAAAGAAGCAGGAGCTGACAACATGCCTTGCAAAACAGCTGTGGCAAAACCAGCCCTAGACTTAGAGTAGATAGGAAGGTGATAATGCTTAGAGAAAGTATGCACTGAACTCCAAGTAGCTGCTTCCAAAATATCCTTAGTTGCCACCCCTTAGAAATGCTGTTGAAGTGGCAGTAGCCCTAGTGGAATGAGGCCTAATCCCAGCTGGAATCTCCTTGCCATGATGGGAATAACAAAATGCAATGCAAAAGCCAATCCACCTAGAAATAGTATGTTTTGACACAGGCTTGCCCTGTGAACTCAAAGCAAAAGAAACAAACAACTGCTGAGACTGCCTGAAATCCTTAGTCCTGCTTAAATAATAACGCAATTGCCTGTGTACATCTAAAGTGTGCAAAATCTTTTCCCCTTTATTTTGGGGATCTGCATAAAAAGTAGGCAAATGAATAGTTTGGTTTAAAGCCACACTAGAAACCACCTTAGGCATAAAGGAAGGATTAGTACGTAATGATACCCTATCCTTATGGAAAATCAAGAAGGGCCCTACTGCCATAAGGGCCTGCAACTCAGACACCCTTCTTGCAGAAGTAATAGCCAACAGAAAAGCAGTCTTCCATGACAAGTATTTCAATTCAGCAGTAGCCGAGGCTCAAAAGGTTGTAGAGTAAGTTTTTCCAACACAAAATTGAGATCCCAAGCAGGAGTAGGAGCTCTCGTGGGGTCTTATATTCTTTGCCCCTCTAAGAAACTGCTTGAACAAAGGATGCGAAAACAATGGTGGGTCACAATCATAGTGAGCTGAAATTGCTGCAGCATGAATCTTAATGGAAGAGAAGGACAAACCTTTGTCCAATAACTCAGTAAGATATTGAAGAGCCACACTCAAATTAGGCTCAGAAATCTCCAAATTCTTTGCTGTACTCCAAAATAAAAATCTCTTCCATTTTCATGACACTTTCCTTGTACTAGGTCTTCTAGCTTCCATAATCACATTTAAAACTTGTTGAGGAAGTTGAGACCTGCTGTGTTTCAACACAGAATATGCCAGGCTGTTAGATGAAGAGAGTGAAGCTTGACATTGAGCAGATGACCGTCCTTCTGAGATAACAGATGAGGAATCAGAGGTAAAGGCCATGGAGGCTTCTTTACCAGACTCCGTAGTAGTGGGTACCAGTGTTGCCGAGGCCAATCTGGAGCTATCAAAATCATCCTTGGCCTGTCTTGTCTGACCTTTAATAGTACCTGTGGAAGAAGAGGTAGAGGTGGAAAGGCATACACATGAAGGTTTTTCCAACTGAAAGATAGAGCATCCACTTTCCAAGCTGTGTGATGAAACCCCTTTGTGCAATACTTTGGCAGCTGGTGGTTTAGTGGAGAAGCGAACAGATCTATGTCTGGAGTTCCACATGACACTGTCAATCTCTGAAATACATGAAGATCCAGTTTCCACTCGTGGGGATCCATGATTTGTCTGCTTAACACATCTGCTAAGGAGTTCTGTGCTCCTGGCAGAAACCTTGCCTGAAGAGTAAGTTGCAAGCTTAGCGCAGTCTCCCATAAAATCATCGCTTGCCTGCATAGAGGATAAGAATGTGTTCCCCTTGCTTGTTGATGTACCACATGACAGTTGTGTTGTCTGTTAGAATCAACACCTGCCCTGGAAGAAGTAACTCCTTGAAAGCCATTAATGCAAACTGGACTGCTAACATCTCCTTCATGTTGATATGTAGATGCTGTAGTCTGACAGGCCACTTGTCTTGTATCCACTTTCCATTTAGATGAGCTCCCCAAGCAATGTCCGAGGCATCTGTCGTTAAAATCTGACTCGCCTCTGGCCGGGTCACAGAGAGTCCCTTGTTTAGGTGACATTCCTGAGCCCACCACAAAAATTCTTTTTGAAGGCAAGGTATTATTTGAATGACAGTGTCCAAATCCTGGCAGTGCTGTGTCCATACATTTTGAGATACCATTGCAGCTTCCTCATATGCAGTTTGGCATTGGGAAGCACCAGAATACAAGATGCCATGAACCCTAATGCTTGAAGGACTGTCCTTGCAGTCAGCACGGACTGATGAGATAGTTGATGGAAGTAAAGTGATAGACTCTTTTGTTTGTCCGGGGTTAAAAGGCCATCTGGGCTGCTGTATTCAGTCTCACACCCAGAAAGCACATGTCTTGAGAGGGTACTAGACTGGACTTTATTTCGCTCACAGAATACCCTAGGCATCTTAGCACTGCTATAACATATTCCAGATGCTGTAGAAGGTCTTCCTTTTCTTGAGCCAGAATCAGGCAGTCGTCCAAGTAAGGATAGATTTGAATTCCTTGAAGCCTGAAGTAAGCTATCACTGGAGCCAGAACCTTTGTGAGTACTCTGGGGCCAGTAGATAAGCCAAAGGGGAATGCAGAGGACTGATAATGAGAATTTCCAGCTCGGAACCGCAGATACTTCCTGCAACTTAGCCTTATAGGCACATGAAGGTAAGCTTCCTTGAGATCTAAAGTTACCATCCAGTGATCTTTGCCCAGCAGAGGTAAAAGCTGTTGCAACGTCAACATCTTGAACTTGGGAATGTCCAGAAAAGTGTTGAGGAGAGATAAATCCAGAATTGGTCTCCACGTGTTCCCCTTCTTTGGTACTAGGAACAGGCGAGAATAAAATCCTAGGCCCCTTTCTGATACAGGGACTGGCTGAATGGCCCCCATCTGGAGTAACTGAGAAACTTGCTTGTGAGCCTCTTTTCTTTGTGGAGGAGGAACGTCTGGCATGCCTTTGAAAGGGGGCATTGTATGGAAATAAAATCTGTAACCGTGGTGAATGATATCCAACACCCATTTGTCTTGAGTAATTAAATCCCAATTTTCTTTGAAAAGAGACAGTCTTCCTCCCAAAGGAGCTGCCAGACGAGAATCTACTGGCAGCTGAAAAGACAGGTCATTGGGTCTGTTTACGAAAGGACTGACCCCTGCCCTCACCAGAAGTCTGAGCAGGTGAACTCCCTGTTCTAGGCCTAAAAGAACCTTGAGCCCTGCCCCTACCACGCCTAGACCTACCCCTAGACTGGGAATCATAAGCAGGATATGTCCACCCCTTAGCAGGCCAATTTCTACTAAACTTCTCGGGCTGCACCTGCAAAAATGTTTAACAGTTTGCATAGACTTAGCTTTGTCCTCCATTTTCTTTAAAACTGCTTCCACAGGCGTTCCAAACAACACATCAGACTGTAAAGGAGCATCCAAAATCCTTGTCTTAACATGCTCAGCTAAATTCTGATCCCTCAACCAGGCATGCCTCGAAGAACAGAACTAGTAGCAGCCACCCTCGAAGAGGCCTGTACAGCATCAAAACCACATTGCAAAGAATGCTTACCCACTTGTTCAGACACATGAACCAAATCCAGCAATTCTTTACACTCAATACCTTCCGCCAAAGCATCCACCTTAGATTTTAATTGTGAAAGGAGATAATTCTGATATTTTAGCATGTGAAACTGACAATTCAACGCTCTCATGGCTAGAGTGGAAGAAGTATACACTTTCTTTCCCCATCTATCCAAAGCCCTTGCTTCTTTATCAGTGGGAACAGGATTTTTAACCACAGAAGCCTTAACACCTTTAGGCCCTTGAGAAATAGTTTCTGGGTCCGCCCTAGGACTCTTAAACAAATACTTATGAGCTTGGGCACCCTATAATACCTATCAGGCTTAACAGGAGCAGGAGGCAAAGAGTCAGGGTTCAGGAAGCCTCTGCAAAACATCTTCCACCACATTCAACACAGGAGGAATAGCTAAGGGCCTATGCTGGGGTAAAACAAGAATTCCCTAAGCCTTTTCCTGGAATCAGAGTAATCCTGGCCTTCCCATTTAAAGTGCTCCCTCATGGAATGCAGAGTCTCTGAAAATGAGAAATCCTCAGGAGGAGAAGCTGTAGGAGTGGAATCATCCACATCAGAATCAGAATAAGTAGGATACTCCTGCAAGTCTTCCGAGAAGACTCTGAAGCCTCTGAACACTGTTCAAAACTATCAAACTCGGTTCCACCCTAGGCCTCTTATCAGGAGGGGCATAGAACCTCTAATCATAGTAATCAAATCTTCTGCCATTTTAAGCATATGTTTCTTAGGTACAGAACCCAATGCTAGGAGAAGCCCCCACTGAAGCTGAACTTGGCCTACCTCTCAAAGAAGTTTTGGCAACAGAAGGAGAGGCTCTAACTACCTTGGGAAGAGAGGGAAGAACAGTTACCTGAGAAGCCCCTCAGCCTGGCCTACCTCCTGAGAAGGCACATCCTGTAACAGTAAAGTTTCTGCCTGAGACTCCATGGAAACTCCTGGCAAAACCTCTGGCTCCACTGAGCCTTCTAAAGAACCGGCGTCCGGGGCTGCCGGTTCATCAACCCTAGGCTTCACTGTTTTGTCCTTGCGCTTCTTGACGAAGCGGGCCGGAGCATCCGGCGGCATTTTATAATTGCAACGCTTCCCAAACACTAACCTGGCACAGTCTAACCTCCTCTTAATAGTGCGTTTGTTGAACCTAGCACAAGAGCGGCAACCAACAACGTCGTGCTCAGGCCCTAAACAAGGTATACACAAGGTATGGTAATCCCTATGAGGTATCTGTTTCCCACAAGAAATACAGTTATTCACTTTTTCTGACATCCGGTTAAATACTGAGGCAAGAAAAACCAAAATGTTCCCAACGGGTACTTAGCCAACTCTGTTTCGGTCTGAAACTCCGGTTTCGGAAATATTTCGGAACGCCAACCTGCACTCGCAAAACTGTTTCTGCATCGGACCATGCGGCAAAAAAGACTGAGGATATGACGTCGGTCATGCGCATTAGTACCCTGACGTACTGACGTCAGTCTAATGCGCCCTGACCGACGTCAGCCTTATACTCTGGTATTCGGGCCGACTGGACGGCGGACTATACCCAATAGTAAGGACTGCAGCAATGGGGAACGAAGAACATCACCTTTAGGCCCCTGAGAAATAGTTTCCAAATCAGCAGTATGGGCCCTGAATAAATGGGAATGTGTTTCTGGGACCCTGTAATACCTGTCTGGCTTAGCTGGAGCAGGAGGAAGAGAGTCAGGGGTAACACTAAAGACAGAATATAAATAATCCAAAACATCAAGCACAGCAGGAATAGCTAAGGGCCTGTGCTGGGGCTTTTTAAGGAAAGTCCGAAGGCACTTTCTGGAATCAGAATATTCCTGGCCTTGCCACTTGAAATGTTCCCTCATGGTATGCAGAACTTCCCCAAAAGAAATATCCTCAGGAGGGGAGGCCGAGGGGATGGAATCCTCTGCATCCGAGTCCTCATAGGTCTGGAAGAGCTCTTCCTGGCCATCAGAGTGGACAGAGTTCTCAGAATCTTCATCTGAAGGAATAAAGTCAGAGGGTTCAACCCGGGGCCTTTTATCAGAAGGAGGCTGGGATCCTCTCTCAGGATGGGCCTGTGAACCTCTAATCATAGAAATTAAGTCAGCAGCCATAGTCATAATTTGTGTCTCTGGAGTAGGCTGAGGTAAGGCTTTAGCAGTAAGATGCTTGGTCTTGCTGGCAGCCTTAGCCCTAGTGTAGGCCTTAATAGACATGGCCATAGGAGGCCTGGCAGCTCCACGTGCAGGAGTGACCTTATCTACAGCAATGGTCTCGGGCATTTCCTCGGTTTCGGTATCCGGAGGAATATCAATAACTGGTGTTGGAGTGACATCCTGAGTCGGAGTCGTCGGCAATGCGGGGTCTTCGGTTCGGAGCGGTGGAATAACCGTCTCAGGGGGAACCGGAGCACTCACGGTAGGTTTTGGCGTTGAGTCGGTGGTAGATGCGGGCCGAGGATGTCGGTCCCGGTCTTTTCGTTTCTTGGGAGTTTGCGATGTCGGAAGTTCCGCCGGCATTGTATAAGCAAATTTTTCGTCGAAAAAATCTTCAGCGAACTCCGCCCGGCGCCTGAGAGTGCGCTTGTTGAAGCGAGCACAGGCTACACAGGCCGAGACGTCGTGGTCTGGGCCAAGGCAAGGAAGACAGTAAGAGTGGAAATCCTTATGAGGTATTTGTTTACCACAAGAAAGACAATTGTTAACTTTTTCAGTAATTTCTGACATCGGCTGAGGCAAGAAAAGGTCCCAACGGGGTACTTAGCTTTTTTGATGACTTCGGAATCGAAGAATACAGGAGCTGACCGACCGGCACTTGCGAACTGCTTCTGCTTCGGGCACCGCACGGCAAGAAAGACTGGAGAAAATGGCGCTGGCTGATGCTTATGTACTCCAGCCGCTCTGACGTCGGAGAGAAAAGCGACATCAGCCGACGTCGGACCCAGACTTTGGAATCCGGCCGACCGAGGGCTGCCTGAGGCAGGACAACACATATGTTATGACTGCAGTTGCATTCTTGAAGGACATCTGTACTATGTCCTTCAAGGATGCATCTGCAGTCATCACATATGGGTAGAATAGCCAATCTGGGGGTGGAGGATCTATGTAAAGGATGGTGTAGCTAAAATGCCCTGCAGGACTGCCGTAGCAAAGCCTGCTCTGGATCTGGAATATAAAGGTAAGTTGTAATACTTGGAAAATGTATGCACGGAGCTCCATGTAGCAGCTTCAAAAATGTCCTTGGTAGCCACCCCTCTTAAGAAGGCTGTGGAGGCGGCTGTGGCTCTGGTCGAATGAGGTCTAATGTTAGCTGGCACAGTTTTTCCATGAAAGGAGTAACAGAAACGAATGCAATTCCCTATGCATTTTGAAATTGTCTGTTTTGAAATTGCTTTTCCTTGTGCACCAGCAGCATATGCTACAAACAACTGGTCAGTTTTTCTGTAATGTTTTTGTTCTGTCCAAGTAGTAGCGCAACTGCCTGTGTATGTCCAGGGTGTGCAGATGCTTTTCCACTTTGTTTTGTGGATTTGGAAAGAAGGTAGGCAGGTGAATAGCTTGGTTTAATGAGACCCTAGATACCACCTTTGGCATAAATGAAGGATTGGTTCTCAATGAGACTCTGTCTTGATGGAAAATAAGAAATGGCTGTACTGCCATGAGGGCCTATAACTCAGATACTCTTCTTGCTGAGGTTATGGCCAGAAGGAAGGCAGTCTTCCAAGAGAGGAATTGTAGTTCTGCAGATGCTGCTGGTTCAAAGGGAGGCAATGTTAGTTTTTCCAACACGAAATTAAGGTCCCAAGTAGGCACTGGAGGTTTCCTTGGAGGATTGATGTTTTTAATTCCTCTTAGAAACTGCCTTAGCAGAGAGTGAGAGAAGACAGGTGGATCAGTATTGTACTCTGCTGAAATTGCTGAAGCTTGAATTTTAATAGAAGAGTAAGACAGGCCATTGTGGAGCATTTCTGCCAAATATTCCAGGATATGTGCCATGTTCATAACTGTTGCATCTAGGCCCTTTGAGGTGCTCCAGGTGTGAAATCTTTTCCATTTTGCTGAGTATGCCTTTCTTGTGGAAGGCCTGCGAGCTTGATGATATCCTTTACTCTCTTGGACAGCTTATCCTGGTGATGAATCAAGGTATTTTCCAGGCAGCTAGTTGTAATGTTTTCAGGTTGGTATGCAGAGTTTTGTAGTTGTGCTGTGTCAGAAGCGGCCATTGTGGCAGAAGCCATGGTTTTGTCTGTGACATGCTCTTTAGCAATGGGTACCAGTGCTGTCTTGGCCAGTACGGAGCTATCAGAATCACTCTTGGCTGCTCTGCCCTGATCTTCAGTAAGACCTTGGTCATTAATGGAAGAGGTGGGAATGCATACACTGTTAGAGCTCTCCAGCTGAAAGAGAGGGCGTCCACTTTCCATGCTTGTGGGTGGTATGTCCTTGAGCAGAATTTCTCCAGCTGATGATGGTGTGGGGAGGCAGAGAGGTCTATGTCCGGTCTCCCCCATGATTTTATCTGATGGAAGATGTCTGGGTGCAGCATCCATTCGTGTGCATCCATGATGTTCCTGCTTAAGCTGTCCGCCAGTATATTGTCCTTTCCTGGTACAAACTGGGATTGCAGCTGTATATTGAGAGTCAAGGAAAGTTCCCATAAATTCATTGCCAGTCTGCAAAGAGGGTAGGAATGGGTGCCTCCTTGCTTATGTACCACATAACAGTAGTGTTGTCTGTCCTTAGTAGGTGGCCTTGATGTAGAAATAACTTGAAGGCCTCGATTGCATGCATCACTGCCAGCATTTCCTTTTGGTTTATGTGCATGCGTAGCTCTTTTTGTGACCATAGTCCTTGAATGCATCTTCCTTCCATGTGCACTTCCCATCCGTGGTCTGAAGCGTCCGTTGTAATGGTTTGGCTGGCTATTGGTTTCCTGAAGGGCAAACCCCTGTTTGACTGGCTTGCTTGAGCCCACCAAAAAAATTCCCTTTGAAGGCATGGGATGAGTGGTATCAAAGTTTCCAAGATGTGACTGTGCTGAGTCCATAAACTCCTTAGGTACCATTGGAGTTTCCTCATATATAGCCCTGCTTAAGGAATCAGAAGAATGCAAGAAGCCATGTAACCCAGGGCCTGCAGGATTTTTCTTGCAGTCAGCTGAGTTTGTCTCGACAGGTTTGTGAAGTAATCCGGTAGTTGGTTTTGTTTTTCTTCTGTGAGGAAAGCCATTTGGGTGGTTGTGTCTAGATCCGCACCCAGAAAAGTTATTCTTTGGGATGGTACAAGTCTTGACTTGTGAATGTTGACTGTATATCCCAAGGCCTGAAGAAGATAAATGGCATAATTCAAGTGTTTTACCAAAATTTGTTGGCTGTCCGCTTGTATAAGGCAGTCGTCCAGATACGGGTATATTTGCATCCCCTGAAGTCTGCAGTGTGCAATTACTGATGCCAGGCATTTCGTGAATACTCTGGGCGCAGTAGATAAGCCAAAGGGCAATGCTGAGAATTGATAATGCTCTGAACCTGCAAGAAATCTGAAGTGTCTTCTGCAGCTTTGTCTGATAGGGACATACAGGTATGCCTCCTTGAGGTCCAGAGTTATCAGCCAAGACCCCTTGCCCAGCATGGGAAGGAGTTGCTGTAGAGTCAGCATTTTGAATTTTGGCACAATGAGATAAGTATTTAGTGCAGACAAGTCGAGAATAGGCCTCCATTGCTTTTCTTTTCTTGGAATGAGGAAGAGTCTGGAATAAAATCCTTGGCCTTGTTCTGCGAGAGGAACCTTTTCTATTGCTTTCATTTTCATTAAGCTGGAGATTTGTTTCAAAGCCTCTGCCCTTTGATTTGGTGGCAGGTCTGGCATGCCTTTTCTTTTCGGTAATGTGTGGAAATGGAACCTGTACCCTTTGTCTATTATTTGTAGTGTCCATTTGTCCCTTGTAATAATGTCCAAATTTTCTGAAAATAAGGAAAGCTTTCCACCCAAAGGTGCTTTTAATTGAGCCCTGGTTGGCGGTGTCAAAGTAAAGTCATTGAGTCTGTCCTTGTGCAGCAGTTGTAGGCCCTGCACTACCTCTCTGGTTGGGAGGCTGCCATTGACATCCTCTGTAGGAGCCTCTAGTTTGCCCTCTACCTCTGGCACGCCTGTTCTTGCCTCTCTGAAATCTGTCTGTCTGGAAAGGACCAGTTCTTGGAAGGCCAATTCCTACTGAATCTTGGTGGTTGGACTTGCATAAAATCTTTCACTGTTTGTACAGATTTTGCCTTTTCTTCAAATTTCTTTAAGACCTCCTAAGCAGTGGAGCCAAATAACTTTTGCTTTTCCAGTGGAGAATCCAGAAGCTTTGTTTTAACATGGTCTGGCAGAGATTGTTCCTTCAGCCAAGCATGCCTACGTATGACTGCACCTGTCATAGCTGACCTACATGAAGCTTCCAATGCATCATAACCACACTGCAAGAAATGGTTGCTAATCTGTTGAGAGTTATGTACCAGATCCTGAAGTGATTTGCGATCTAGGGGTTCAGGTGAGGACAGCTTTTTATGCAATTCATCTAACAAATATTCTTGGTACTGTATCATATGAAATTGACAGTTTAAAGCCCTCATAGAAAGGGTAGCAGAAGTATACACTTTTTTACCCCATCACTCTAAAGCCCTGGACTCCCTTTCAGAGGGGAGTGGATTTTTTGTAGTGACAGCTGCAACCCCTTTAGGGCCCTGGGAGATAGTTTCTGGATCAGCAGAGTGGGCCTTGTAAAAGAAAAGATGTGATTCCGGGACACTGTAGTACTTATCGGGTTTGGCAGGAGCCGGAGGGAGAGTATCAGGGGTTGTGCTAGATTCAGAGTACACATCATCAATGACATTCAAAACAGGGGGAATAGCCAAAGGTCTATGCTGAGGCAAATGCAAGAAGGTCCTTAATCTCTTCCTGGAATCAGAGAATTCCTGGCCCTGCCATTGGAAATGCTCCCTCATAGTGTGCAGAGTTTCCCCAAAAGACAGTTCTTCAGGAGGGGAGGCCAAAGGGATAGATTCCTCTGCATCTGAATCCTCAGGGTAAAAAGCCTCCTCCTGGTAGTCCGAGAGAGCAGAGCCATCAGAGGCCTCATCAGAGGAGAGGGGATCAGAGGGCTCAACCCTGGGCCTTTTTTCTGTAGGAGGATGAGAGCCCCTGTCAGGATGAGGCTGAGAGCCCCTAATTAATGAATTAAGGTCCTCTGCTAGACTAAGGATCTGAGAACCTGTAGAGGGTCCCTGAGGGATAACCCTGGGAGGCATAGATTTTGAGAGTTGAGCAGCTTTAGCCCTAGAGAATGCCTTAATAGACATGGATGCAGGAGGCCTGGCTGCACCACGTGCTGGAGTAGTTTTGTCTAAGGGAATGGTGTCGGAGGGTTCCTGGACACCAGATTCCAATGGAGATTCAACAACCAATACAGTAGTGGCCTCCGGGGCCGAGGTTGTCGGTTGTACGGTTTTGGTGGACGGTAGTACCAAGGACTCTGTTTCAGCCGAGACAGAGACACTCGCGGTAGGCCTGGCCGTGGTTTCAGCCGAAACCGCGGACCGCGTGCGTCGGTCCTTGTCCTTCCGTTTCTTTAATAAATGTGAAGTCGGAGTCTCCGATGGCATTTTGTAAGCAAAACTAGCCCCAAAAAATTCCTCTGCAAACTCCGACCGACGTCTTAGAGTGCGTCGGTTGAAGGAAGCACAGGGGGAACAGGCCGAGACGTCGTGGTCTGGGCCTAGGCAAGGTAGGCAGTAAGAGTGGAAATCCTTATGAGGTATTTGTTTCCCACAAGTTAAGCAATTATTAATTTTATCTGACATCGGCTGTGGCAAGAAAGAGTCCCCAACGGGGTACTTAGCTTTTGAAGTCTTCGGTTTAGCTGAATTACAGGAGCTGGCCGACCGGCACTTGCGAACTGCTTCTGCTTCGGGCACCACGCGGCAAGAAAGACTGAGGAAGATGGCGTCGGCTGACACTTTTATACCCCAGGCGCTCTGACGTCGGGGAAGGGGCGACATCAGCAGACGCCGGACCCATACTTTGGAATCCGGCCGACCGAAGGGCTGCCTGAGGCAGGACAACCCATATGTGATGACTGCAGATGCATCCTTGAAGGACATCCAGATTTGAAAGAGTTGCAGGATTTGTTGCATGGGTTGCATGCATGCAGGGTTTTGTAGTTGTGCTGGGACAACAGAAGAGGGACTAGAGGTAGGATCCATGGTGGGGAGTGTGTCAGGCTCTTTAGGAGCGGATACCAGTGTTGTCGTGGCCAGTCTGGAGCAATGAGAATCATTTGTGGCCTCTCTGCTCTGGCTTTTAATAGAACTTTGCTCAGTAGAGGAAGAGGCGGGAAGGCATAGACTGTCAATGTTATCCAATTGAAAGAGTTCGTCCACTTTCCAGGCCTGTGGATGATAGGTCCTTGAAGAAAATTTTTTCAACTGGTAATTTCTGTGGGTAGCAAATAGATCTATGTCTGGCTGTCCCCATGCCCGAGTTATCTTCGAGAAAACTTGAGGATGCAACTTCCATTCGTGTGGATCTGTCATATTTCTGCTTAGGTTGTCTGCCAGTGTGTCTTCCTTCCCTGGCAGGAATTGTGCCTGTAGTTGAATTTGCAATTCCAGTGCTGTGTTCCATAGGGTCATGGCTTGCCTGCACAGGGGGTATGAATGAGCTCCCCCTTGTTTATGTACCACATGACTGTGGTGTTGTCTGTCCTTATCAATAGCTGGCCTGGATGCAGTAGGTCTTTGAAGGTCATAAGAGCATTTTGCACGGCTAGCATCTCTTTTTGGTTGATGTGTAGGTGCTTCTCTTTTTGGGACCATTTTCCCTGAATGCACTGATCTGCCATGTGTGCTCCCCAGGCGTAGTCTGAGGCGTCCGTTGTAATGATTTGAGTTGCTTGAGGTACACAGAAAGGGAGACCTGTGTTTTTTTGGCATGCTTGAGCCCACCACAAAAATTCCTTTTGAAGGCATGGAATGAGTGGTATAGTTGTTTCCAAGCTGTAGCTGTGTTGAGACCATAAATTTTTTAGGTACCATTGTAGTTTCCTCATATGCAGCTTTGCACATGGGATTAGTAGGATACAAGATGCCATGAATTCCAGAGCCTGCAGGACTTTCCTTGCAGTTAGTCTGGTGAAAGTTGCCATTTTGCTCAAGTATTGAGACAGTTGCCCTTGTTTCTCTGGCGTGAGGTAGGCCATCTGGGTGGTTGTATTTAAGCTGGCACCCAGGAAAATTATATGTTGAGAAGGTATTAGTTTTGATTTATTTTTGTTCACTGTGTATATCCCAGGAAGTTTAACAGTTTTATTACAAACGCCAGATGCTGCAATAGAATGTCCTTGCTGTCCGCTTGGATCAGGCAGTCGTCTACATATGGGTAGATTTGTATTCCTTGTAGTCTGCAGAAGGCAATTACTGATGCCAGGCATTTCGTAAACACTCTGGGCGCAGTAGTTAAGCCAAAGGGCAATGCAGAGAATTGGTAATGGGTTGAACCTGCAAGAAATCTGAGGTATCTTCTGCAATCTTGTCTGATAGGGACATGCAGGTATGCCTCCTTGAGGTCCAATGTTACCAGCCAAGACTCCTTGCCCAGCGTGGGAAGAAGCTGCTGTAATGTGAGCATCTTGAATTTTGGCACCTGTAGATATGTGTTTAGGATGGATTGGTCTAAGATAGGTCTCCAATCTTTGTCTTTCCTTGGTACCAGGAATAGTCTGGAATAAAAACCTTGACCTTGTTCTTTTGCAGGTACCTCTTGAATCGCTTTCATATCCATGAGAGCGGAAATTTGTCTGTCTCTGCCCTTTGATTTTGTGGCAGGTTTGGCATGCCTCTCATTTTTGGAAGGGTGTGAAAGTGGAACCTGTAGCCTCTGTCTATAATGTCCAGAATTCATTTGTCTTTTGTAACAATATGCCAGTTTTTTGAAAATAATGCCAGTTTTCCGCCCAAAGGTGCTGCCATTAAAGCTTTGCTTGGCAGGCATAGGGGGAAGTCATTGTGTTTTCGAAATGACTGATCTATCTTCTCCACCTCTTGGGGTTGGTGCTTGCCACGGTCTTGCTCGAAGATCCTTGAGGTTGTCCTCTACCCCTTGGGCGTCTGTATCTGCCCCTTTGAGGTACGTCCGTGGCTGGAAAGGACCAATTTTTTGAAGGCCAGCTTCTGCTGAAGCGTGGAGGTTGTACCTGCAGGAAATCTTTCACTGTTTGCATAGATTTCGCTTTTTCCTCCATTTTCTTTACTACCTCCTCAGCTTTAACACCAAACAATACATCTTTTTGAAGTGGTGCATCTAATAACTTTGCTTTGACATGATCTGGTAAGGTTTACTCTGAGCCAAGCATGTCTACGTATAACAGACCCCGTGACAGCAACTCTACATGAGGCCTCTAAAGCATCAAAACCACACTGCAAGGTATGTTTACCCACTTGCTCTGCACCATGCAACAAATCCTGCAACTCTTTCAAATCTGGTTGTTCTGTTTGTGTCATTTTGCTTTTTAACTGGGATAACAAAAACTGTTGGTAATGACTGCAGCTGTATGCACGATGAACATCTGCTTGAGCTGTGGATGAGAGAAGAGAGATGGTACTGTGTTGTAATGAGCTGAAATGGCTGAGCCATGAATTTTGATGGAGGAAAAGGAAATACCCTTGTGAAGCATCTCAGTTAAGTATTGAAGAATCTGAGGTACATTGGGCGCTGCTGTGCCCATCCCCTGAGCTTGCTTCCAGGAACAGAATCTTTTCCATTTTTCAGCATAAGATTTTCTAGTACTAGGCCTCCTTGCCTCTAGAATGACATCCAGCACTTGTTTACTGAAGGCTGGTAACGGGGAGCTCAGGTAATTAGCCAGCCTGCCAGGTTGAGGGTTTGAAGATGAGGGTGCTGAATCTGGCCCTCCTGCTCGGACAGCAGAGTAGGGATCTGAGGCAGGTGCCATGGATCCAGCAGTGACACACTGCGGAAGAGGGGGTACCAGTGTTGGTGTGGCCAGTCTGGTGCAATCAGTATGTTCCTTGGTTTGCCCTGTTTGATCTTTAGTAGTACCTTGGAGAGGAGAGGCAGAGGAGGAAAGGCATAAACTGATAGATTTTTCCAGGTGAAGGACAGGGCATCCACTTTCCAAGCTTGTTTGTGGGGAGTCCTTGTGCAGAATTTGTCCAAATGGTAGTTCAGAGGGGAGGCAAACCAGTCTATATGTGGGCTCCCCCATTTATCAACATGTTGAATGTCTTCAGTTCCAGTTTTCACTCACATGGGTCCATGAGATTTCTGCTTAGATCGTCTGCTAATGTGTTTAGGTTTCCGGGCAGGAATTGAGCCTGTAGGTGCACTTGGTAGCTCAAGACTGTGTTCCACAAAGCCATGGCTAGTCTGCAGAGAGGGTATGAGTGAGTTCCCCCAGCTCATGTACCACATAACAGTGGTGGTGTCCGTCTTTACCATTAATTATCCTGGAAGAATGTGGTCCTTGAAGGCTGTCAGAGCATTCTGTACAGCTAACATTTCTTTTTAATTGATATGCAGGTGCATTTGACTTGGGTTTCATTTGCCCTGAATGCACTTCCCTGCTAAGTGAGCACCCCATGCATAGTCTGATGCATCTGTTGTTACGGTTTGGGTGGCACGGGGTAGAGTTAATGGCGGTCGATTGTTCTGGTTGCAGGCCTCTGCCCACCAAAGGAACTCAAACTGTAGGCAAGGTATGATAGGAATCATTGTTTCTAGATCCTGAGAATGTTGACACCATAGGCTTTTTTGATACCATTGTAGTTTCCTCATATGCAGTCTTGCATATGGAATTAGGAGAATGCAGGAGGTCATGAACCCCAAGGCTTGCAGTATTTGTCTTGCAGACATAGCAGGGTCTTTGTGGCCAATAGTTTGAAGTAAGCTGTCAAATTAACTTGCTTCTCTGGCGGGAGGAAAGCTATCTGGGAAGTCGTGTTTAAGCTTGCTCCCAGGAATACAATTTGTTGGCAGGGTACAACATGTGATTTCTTTTCGTTTATGGTGTACCCCAGATAAGTTAGCACCTTTTGTACAAACGCCAGACGATTCAAAAGTATGTCTTGGCTTTCTGCCTGAATTAGATAATCGTCCAGGTATGGGTATATTTGAATATTTCTTTGCCTGCAAAATGCAATGACTGGAGCTAGGCACTTTGTGAATACCCAGGGCACAGCAGATAAGCCAAAGGGCAGTGCAGAGAACCGATAGTGCATGAAGCCTGCTTTAAGGCGTAGGTACTTTCTGCAAGATTCCCTGATTGGGATGTGCAGGTAGGCTTTCTTTAAATCCAGTGTTGCCAACCAGGCATCCTTGCCTAGCATAGGAAGCAACTGGTGAAGAGTTAGCATCTTGAATTTTGGGATCACCAAAAAAAGTGTTTAGGACAGAGAAATCCAGGATAGGACACCATGAGTTTTCTTTTCTGGGCACCAGGAAAAGTGTTGAGTAGAAACCTTGTCCCCTTCCTCTTCTGGGACATTTTGAATAGCCCTTATACTTAGAGACAGAACTTGCTTTTGAGCCCCTCCCCACTGATTTGGGGGTAGATCTGGCCAACCGTTTGGGGTTGGTAAAGTGTGGAACTGGAATCTGTATCCTTTGGAAACTATATTTAAAACCAATTTGTACTGGATAATGAGTTCCCAGTTTTTTACCTGCAGAGCAATCTTTCCCCCTGAAGGAGCAGTCAGTTGGGAAGGGCTTGGAAGTTTCAAAGTTAAGTCATTGAGACAGTTTACCATGGGGGGAGTCTTAAAACTCCCTGTTATGGAAGTGGGAGCCCCCAGGTGCTTAGTCATGTGCATACCATGGGACTGCAGCCTGGGTGTTCTGCTGGTTCTAGGTTTGGACTGAGAAGGCCTGGAAGAGGCAAGAAAGGACCAATTCTTAGAGGGCCAATGCCTACTAAATCTTGGAGGCTGTACTTCCAGGAAATCGTTTAACAGTTTGCATAGATTTAGCTTTTTCCTCCACCTTTTTAAGTACTACTTTTGCTTTGTTGCCAAACAGGTGGTCCTGTTTTAAGGGAGCATCCAGCAATTTAGTTAACATGATCTGGCAAAGATTGCTCCTTAAGCCAAGCATGCCTTCTAAGTACAGACCCAGTGTCAGCAGCCCTGCAAGATGCTTTCAGTGAATCAAAACCACAATGCAAAGTATGTTTTCCAACTTGTTCAGCACAATGTATTAAGCCCTGTAAATCCTTATTTTCAGCAGAGTCAGGAATCATCATTTTCTGTTTAAACAATCCAATAATATGCTGCTGATACTTTAACATATTAAACTGGCAGTTTAAGGCCCTAATGGCCAAGGTTGCAGAAGTGTATACACCTTCTTACCCCATCTATCCAGTACCCTGGAAACTCCATCAGAGGGGGAAGGATTTTTGGCAGTAGTACCCTTAATGCCCTTGGGTCCCTGTGAAATGGTCTCAGGATCCGCAGTAGGATTTTTAGAGAGGAAATTGTGAGAGTCAAGAAAGTACAGTTTTGTACCTACCATAAATGTAGATGTCCGATAGGTATGCATCTGCAGTCATAACATTCCTGCCTCAGGCAGCCCTTCGGTCGGCCGGATTCCAAAGTCTGGGTCTGGCTTCGGCTGATGTCGCACCTTCCCCGACGTCATAGCTTCTGGGGTATAAAGGCATCAGCCGACGCCATTTTCCTCAGTGTTTCTTGCCCCAGATGCCAGGTGCCCTCTAGGAAGGCTAAATTTGGATAAATGTTGAATGTTCCAAACAGTAGCAAAAAATATATACATATATACAAACAAACAAACAAATACACCATAACAGATTCCCCCAGCTAGCTGAAAGAGGGGTAAGCACCCTAGGAATACCACAGAGGGGAAGGAGGGTGGGTAACCCTGACTGCAGATGCATACCTATCGGACATCTACATTTATAATAAAGACAAAAATGAGGAACCAACCACCAGGAGTACATATAGATCTAGTCCATGAAATCAATGATGTTCCAGCTGAAAAGAGTAGTCACAATCCGTTGTATAATCCAGGCAATTCTTTATTAAAATACAAAAGATAAGCGCTTTCGCGTGGTAAATCCACGCTTCATCAGATGTCATTAAAAAATATATAATTCCTGTTATTTAAATCCAAAAGCGCGGGAAATTTAATAGTACAAATTTGTAATTAAAAACAACTGTGTTCTCGTTGCTAAGCGCTCTGTAAACACGCTCAAAAAGCAGCGAGAATCTCACCACCACTACCGGCGAGACATGGCAAGTATAAATCAATGTCATCTGAAAATCACTTGTCTCAAAATGCTTCACTATGATTTTATCAATATAATATACTTCTATTTCAAAGACTTGGAAGCAAAGTATTATTAATTTATAAACTAACATTAAATATATGTCAGTGGCATTCCTACGCTTGATATATCTTTGTTGATGCATAATGAAGGTCTCGCTGAACCTTTATTAAACTTAATCAGTGTGGCGAGGTTAATAATTATAATATTCATAAAAATCGACACATCTTTTGATTGATAAATATATCATATAGTCATAAAACATTGTTGATGTGTTTCAGACCCCAACTTATACTTCAAGCATGATGAAAACGTATATGAGAGCTAAAATGCTTTACACAAATAATTTGAAGAAAAACAAAAATACCAAACTTTTATAAAACAAATGTGAGAAACTAATATAAAAATGCTAACTCCTTCTTAGAACTCCTTCATTGAATTATTTCTTCTATGTATATATGCATCGCCATACTCTATATTTGGATCAAGTAAACAAAAACTCCTACTTTGGAGTATTACCGCAAAAAGCTAACAAGTGCGCATGAGCAGCCCAACCCAGTAAAACTTATTCGGGTTGCTTATCTTCAATGATGTTTAAAGCGGAATTTTTCAAAATACGTCAATCTGTTCTATGTGGCACGATTTTCAAAACCATGAGATAAAAATAGTGCCCTAATTATTAGACCATTCAAATCCAAAAAATGGTGCTACAAGAAGAAAGAAGCAACATTAAGAGCTGGCAGCCGTCAAATTGTAAATTAGCTGGTGAAGCTTACATAAATATACAATCTGATGTGCATTAATAAGAAGTTATGTACCTACCATAACGTTCCATGTTAGTTGTCTTCTCTCGCCTTCTTTCTTGCTTGATGGGTTCGGAGCCGATCCTCGGCTCCGACTCGGCACTTGCTTTAGCTCGAGAACTCCTTTTACCAGCTCGAGGCAGCCCCATATCCCATGATGCAAGGCAGTAAGTACCCAGATCTCGTTTGTTGACAAAGGGCAATAACACCAAGCATAAAATACTTCCCAAAGGAAGAAGAAACTTACAGATTGGAAAAAGGACCATGTCTGAATGGTCTTTAGCATAATAGTTTCTTATACAAGGTCTGTCCAGGCCAGGGGAAGGAGGAAGGTGCAAGAAAGAAGGCGAGAAGACAACTAACATGGAACGTTATGGTAGGTACATAACTTCTTAATGTTAAGTTGTCAATCTCGCCTTCATTCTTGCTTGATGGGACGCGTCCTAGCACCTCTATCCTGGGTGGCTCAATGGAACAAACTCTTGAGGACTGTAGAGCCAAAACTGGCTCTGTCCCTGGAGGCCAAGTCCAATTTGTAATGGGAAACAAAAGTGTGAGGAGTGGCCCAAGTGGCCGCTGCACAAATAGTGTCCAAAGGCAGTCTAGCTTGAAAAGCTGTAGAAGTAGCTAAACTCCTAGTTGAATGTGCTTTAGGTTTTGAGCACAGCTGTTTTCCCTGATCGTATAAATTTCAGTGATGACGAAGAAAGCCATCTGGACAAAGTCACTTTAGAAACAGGAAGGCCTTTTTATTATCCGCATAGGAAACAAAAAGTTGATCAGATTTTCTAAATTTTTGTTCTGTCCAAATAATATCTAAGCTGACGGTGGACGTCAAGATAATGTAGCTTTTGTTCAGCTCTATCTGAATAGTTAGGAAAAATACAGGAGATCAATGGATTGATTCAGATTGTTTTTGAAGCGACCTTAGGTAAAAAGGATGGATTAGTTCTCAAAGATACTCTGTCTTTGTGAAAAATCAAATAGGGGGTCGAACCGAAGAGCATGAAGTTCAGACACCCTCCTGGCAGATGTAATAGCCACTAGGAATAACGTTTTCCAAGAAAGATATTTCAGGGAACAAGAAACAGCTGGCTCGAAGGGGAAGAATCAAGGATGTCAGCACTAAATTTAGATCCCACTGAGGAGGAGGATTCCTGATTGGAGGCTTTAGTAGGAAAATTCCTTTCAAGAAGGCCCTGCAGAGCCTATGGGACATAATATTATGATCTGCTATCCCGACATGAAAATTAGAAATAGCAGCCAACTGAACTCTGACTGTGGAAGAAGAGGAGCCTGCGTGAAAAATCTCTGCTAAGAAGTCCAGAACTGCCTGAACAGGGGCAGTAAAGGATCGATATTTTGGGCCTTAGCCCAATAAGAGAAACGCTTCCATTTGCTTGTGTAAATCCTCCTGGTAGAGGATTTTAGTGAAGCTACTATGATATCTCTAACTGGGTTAGAGATCAAAGGAAGCCTGGCTAAGGAAGGAAGTGGAGCAACCATGCTGTGAGGTTGAGAGAAGGGATTGACCGGTGCAGCTGACCGGATTGGTGAATCAGTAGATCTGGCACTGGGTCCAGATGCCACGGCTGCACCAAAAGGTGATGATGGAGGAACGGGAACCAAACTTGTCGAGGCCAGTAAGGAGCAATGAGAATCAATTTGGCTCTCAAAGCGGTAGCTTTCTGGATCACCTGAGGGATCAGAGGAAATGGAGGGAAGGCATAAAGAAGTCCCTGGGGCCATTCCTGGGTCAGAGCGTCTCTGGGGGGATGGCCTGATAGAGGGAAGAGGCTAAAGAAGTCTGGACATTTGCTGTTTTGGGGAGTGGCAAAACAATCGCTACATGGCCGACCCCATTCCAGAAAAATCTCTTCCACTATGGATTGCTTGAGAGACCACTCGTGAGGCATGAGAATAGCTCTGCTCAATCTGTCCGCTATAATGTTGGTTTTCCCAGGGATATGCGTTGCTACCAGAAACCGATGAGAGGAGATCGCCCATTGCCAAAGTCTGAGCGCTTCTCGACACAAGGGGTAGGACTTGGTTCCGCCCTGTTTGTTGATATACCAAACTACAGACATGTTGTCTGTGTGGACTGCAATTGTCCCTACGGGAAGAAAGTCGTTGAGGGCTTGCAACGTCAAAAGCACTGCTCTCATCTCCAGGACATTTATGTGCAGATGGTACTCGAACGGTTGCCACATCCCATGAACCATCCTGCCCTGATAATGACCCCCCCACCCGATCAGGGAGGCATCCGTGGTGACAGTGGCTATCGGGGACGGAGGTACAAAACACCTGCCTTGGTGAACCTGAGACGATGTGATCCACCAAGCAAGATGTTCTTTGCATGTTTGTGTCACCAGAATCTGGTGACGCATTGGGAGTTGCTGGTATGACCACTGAGTGAACAGCATCCACTGAAGGAGGCGCATGTAGAATCGAGCCAGGGGAAGAAGAGTAATGGCCGCAGCCATGAGACCTAATACCTTTAGAACCATTCTGGCCTGTACTTTCTTGCTGGCCAGAATGATCCTGACATGAGTCTGAATGTCTGAAACTCTTTGTTCTGTAAGGGTAGCTGACATCCGAACAGTGTTTAAGTTTGCGCCTATGAAGGTAGTAGACTGGCAGGGCGTTAAGGATGACTTTTCAAGTTGACTGAGATGCCCAAATGAGAACAAAGGTCTATTGTGTAATCCCTGGCTTGTATAAGCTGATGCCTGGTGGTGGCTGACAGGAGCCAGTCGTCGAGATACGGAAACACCTGGAATCCTTGGCGTCTCAGGTGAGCCGTGACCACTGCCATGCATTTGGTGAACACTCTGGGGGCTGTAGTGAGACCAAAGGGCAGGGCACTGAACTGGAAGTGACTGGACCCCAGCCGAAGCGGAGAAATCTCCTGGAGCGTCTGTGAATTTTGATGTGATAGCACGCATCCTGAAGATCTATTGAGCACATCCAGTTGTCCTTCTGTAAGAAGGGCAGAATTGACTGAAGAGTGACCATTCGAATCTTGTCTTCCTGACAGACTTGTTGAGTCTGCTGAGATCAATATTGGTCTCCAGTCTCCCGTCTTTTGGGGACCAAAAAGAACCTTGAGTAGATTCCGGCTCTGAATGGTCTATTGTAACTGGCTGAATGGCTCTTTTTGCAGTAGTTTTGCAATTTCTAACTCTGCAATGTCCCTTAGACCGGGTGGTACATCTGGAAGGGAACTTGAGGGAAGGGACTTTCCTCGAAAGGAATTATGTAACCCTTGGATATGATCGACTGTACCCATCTGTCTTGAGTGAGGGAATGCCAGGCTTCTGGGTACAGTGATAATCTTCCCGACTGCCTCCAAGGAGGGACAGCCGGGCAACACCTCAGGGATGCTGAAAGGGCTTATCAGAGAGAGGCTCTCTGTTTCCCTGGTTCTTGGACCCCCTCTGCCTCTAGAGCGCGCCTGTTGTTGTTACCCCTCTGCCTCTAGGGGTAAACTGACCACGTGAATCCGGCGTGACTCCTTGGGATTTACGGAACCACATCTTCCCACCCTTCTGTCCTTTTGGATAAGGCCTAGAAGGGGTGGAAAACGGACTCCAACAGCAGAAAGAGTCTTGCCGTCCTGCTCACACCTGGTCAAGGTTTCCTTCACCTGAGGGCCAAACAAAGCTGACCCATCAAAGGGAGAATTTGTGAGGGACGCCTTAAAGGGATCCAAAATCACATAGCCGCATCCAGGCTTGGCGTCTAAGAGCCACACCTGTGCCTGCGGCTCTACTCTCCATCCGCAGCATAAGATATTAGCCGCATGGAGGAGTTAGCAATGGAATTGAGGGTTCCTAGCTGCGAAGCAATCTTTCTTGAGCCCCTGCAGCTGTAGGATCCTGAACTACTTCTCCCAGCTCCTTGAGGATATCTCTTTGGAGTCTGGTGAAGTGACATAGGTAATTCAGCGAGCATAGCAAAGGTCGCTGAGGAAAACATCCGCCACTGCACCTATCCATGGTCCTAGAGTCCTTATTAGGAGGATGGACGGTGCGGAAGGATCTGCAAGTTCCTTTTGGTGGCCGCAGCCACCACCATGGCATCAGCGGGACACCCTTGGTAAGGAATTGTTTGTCACTAGGGCAGTGATAAATTTAGAAGGCCTCCTAGGGACTGGCTCTACAGAGTCAGGAGCTGCCCACGCCTTCGTGCAATAACCTGCATAAGGGGTCGAAGGCGGACACACCCAGAAGGTCGAGGGCCGAGATCCAAACGCCTCTAGGTATACTGACTCATCCTCAGAGAGATTGTTGGTGGGCCAGTTTCCTCTGTTTCAAGTTCTAGGATGTCTGAAAAGGAGACATCCTCAGAGGGGGATCTAGGGGATCCCTCTGACTCATCAAAGTCAGTATCCGACGTGACAGACTCGGGGGAGTCTACATGCTTGCTCTTACAAGTCCTCTTCCTAGGAGGATCTCCCGAAACATCAGGAGAATCCTCGGAAGAGGGGGAAATTCCCAATGGGGAAACCTGAGGCGGAGGATCTCTGGGTCCTGTAGCAAGAGAAGTGGCAGAGATGTCAACAGGTACCATAGAGGGAGGAGCTACGGGAACAGACTGCTGACTGATACCAGTGGCCAGTACACTTCATCACCTCGAATGCTCCCCTCCCAGGCAGGTCCGAGAGAACCCGCTCCGAAGAGCTAGGAACTCCAGGAACCACCGAAGGAAGTCCCCGAGGCAGATGTCGGAGCCGAGCCCACCAAGGCCGAGGCTCCAAGGGGAAGAGCGGGCTCGGACAAGGGTCCGATGCCACTCACCCCTCGGAGGAGACCATGGAAGCCCGACCACGAATCCCTCTAAGGAAGAGGAGATAAGAGTAGGGGCTGAAGGAACAGAAGGGGTATCCGTCCTCCAGCCGTAGCAGTAACCATGCCCGAAGACTCCAACTCCAAGCTCTGGGGTAGAGTTGAAGGAGGAACTGTAACGGGTGTGGACCAACAGTCGCCTGCTGAGACGGACTGTGTAGCATTTGGGCCAGTACCTGTGACTTGAGTAATCTACTGACCACTCTCTAGGTCATGATCTGACAACCTGGATGACCTTGAAGATCGGCTCCGATGGCTCCGTTCCGATAGAAGAGGCGGCCGAAAGTATCGGCTCCAAGGAAGGAGACCTCAACCTCTTCCTGGAATGGGCCATCGGAGCCGATACCACAGATCCTGTCGGCACCGACTTCGGAGCCGACAGAGCTCGATGTCGGCTCCAGCGGAGCCGATACAGCCACCAGTAACGGTGTCGGAGCCGATCGGAGCCGACACCGATGCCTGTGCCACATGGGTGTCGGAGCCGATCGGAGCCGACATCGAAGTGGTCAAACAGATTCGCACCGATAGCCATCGGCGCCAAAGCTTTGTGGATCCAGAATCGGCTCCAGCCGGCCGATCTCGACTCACGAGTCGGAGCCGAGGCCGCAGGCTTAGAAACAGAAGCCTGGGCCTTGGCAGTTTTAGTTGATTTTTGTGGAGCCGACTTAGCCGCAGAGCCCTCCGGCTTAGAAGACCCTGAGAATCAACTTGTTGCTCTCCTGCAGGACTCTCTGGCTGAAGGAGTGACAAATAGCACAGGAGTCCTGCAGGTGAAGAGGCCCAAACAATACAGGCAAGAAGTGTGACCGTCTGTCAGAGACATCTTCTGACAGCACGAGTCACAATTCTTAAAACCTGAAACCCTCTCCTTAAACATGGTGCGAAACACAACACACACAGACACACCAGCCAAATTTAAATTAACCAAAAAACCAAAAGGTATTTGTAAAAACACCAACACACACACCCTAACAGGGGGGGGGATGGGATAGGGAAAAATTGACTAACAAAAAATTAAAAGAGACAGGGATTTCTGTCAGAAAAAGGGTAGAAATAAAATTAAACTATCAAAAAATTAGTTTTAAACTAAAAGGGGCTTGAAATATCACAAATGTGAACTACTTACCAGGAGCTGGTAAAGAGAAGACCTCCCAAGCGAAGCGGCAAACGAGATCTGGGTACTTACTGCCTTGCATCATGGGATATGGGGCTGCCTCGAGCTGGTAAAAGGAGTTCTCGAGCTAAAGCAAGTGTCGAGTCGGAGCCGAGGATCGGCTCCGAACCCATCAAGCAAGAATGAAGGCGAGATTGACAACTTAACATTTTTACTTCTCACTATAAAATTGTTACTGTGATGGAACTAGAAATAGTGGGTGTCAATTCTATAGAAGGTATGCATCTAAATGAAGAACTTTTTAAATTTAATAAAAATGAAGGATGTGTAAAGTTATAAATTGCATTGAAACATAAAAATTATCTGTAACTAATATATCATAATATGAATAACCTGGCAAACATGAGTTCATAGACTCATCTTGAATATGGGCTATGTATGCATAATAATATTAGTGTCCTACCTATCTGGATAATAAAATAGGCTTTATGGATATAAAATTGTTAATTCCTGGTGTCAAGTGTGCTCCTAATTTTAGTATCCAATTGAGTTCTTGTATAGCCAAATTATTATCCTTGTTACCTTCCTTGCCATTATCAGTGACTATTTGTAGCACTCTAAAACTAAAAGAGTGTAGTGGAAATTCCAAAATATGTTTCGCTAGCGCATTGGTCTCTGTTGATTTCCTGATATCATACAGATGATTATAAATGCTCCTGAGCTCTTTTGTTAATCCTACATAAAATGCCTGGCACTTGATACAGGTGGCAAGATATATAAGATTACGAGTATTACAATTTGCAAAGAAATGTGGTGTGAAGACATAATCCATAGTTGGATGTTTGAAAATCTGTTCTTTAGAAATGTAATTGCATCTGCTACAACTATAACATGGAAAAGTGCCTCGTCTATGTGAAACGGGGTTATAAAGGCTCATTCTATCGCTATCAATGGTGATGTGTGTGTCACCACACAAAATCCTTTTTAAACTTTTGCTATTTTTATATAGAAAAGATGGATTAGGTCCAACCAGGTCCCTTGTAGTAGTATCCATACTTAGTATATGCCAATTGTTTTGAATGACTCCTTGTATTCTCTTGATGTCACTAGTGTAAGTAGTTACATACCTAACATGATTGTTGTAATATGATTTCTTTCTACTACAATACTGAACAACTTGATTGTGTGGCTCCATACTATCTAATTCTGCTGATGTTCTTTGTCCCAATATGTCATTTGATTTTCCTAACCATTGTGGGGTCATAACCTCTGTTGAGAAACAATTTCTCTAATAGCTGAACTTCTTTGTTAAGGTCTACTTCATTGCTACATAATTTCTTTATCCTGAGGAACTGGCTCTTTACTATACCCTGAAACACATACCTAGGGTGCATGCTGTCAAAAGTGAGTAGCGAGTTACGCCACGTAGGTTTCCTGTATAAAGATGAAATGATACCACCCTCGGGTGTAAAACTAAGAGTCACATCAAGAAAACTGATATGAGTGACAGAAATTTCCTTGGTAAATCTCAGGAAACTGCTAGTGGTTTCCAAGTAACCTAGGAAAGTTTCAAACAGTTGCAAGGTGCCTTCCCATACAATGATGATATCGTCTACAAAACGTCTATAGAGTTTTATATGCTTAAATCTTTCATCTAAAAAGGGAAATGACTTCTCCCACCATAAAACCACCAAATTGGCGTAGGTATTTGCACAGGGGGTGCCCATGGCTACCCCCCATTTTTGTAAATAATACCTATCACCAAACATAAACACATTGTTATGCAAAATGAGTTCTAATAATTGGCACACCAAAATAATTCTATCATTGCTGAAAGTAGTTTCTTTACTCAAAAGTTGTCTAATATTCTCCACTCCTTCTAAGTTAGGTATAGATGTAAATAAATTCCTAACATCTAGGGTAATGAACATATGTTGTTTGCTGTTGTCCAGCTTAATATCCTTTATATTGTCTAAGAGATCATAAGTATCCCGTAATATAGTAGGGTATTGATTTACTACGGGTCTCAATAGATCCTCTACAAATGTGGATATGTGGGCTGTCACCCAGTTGTCACCTGACACGATAGGTCTATAAGGGATAGGAGTTATGCCTTTTGCGCGAGTCTCTGCTGTGAGACCTCCCTCTGTTGTGATAAGTCGTTTGTTTTTTCAAATACGGTAAAAAAGCCCGAGGGAGAAAATGTAGTGGAAGTGTTTTTGGGAATCGCTCCGGCAGTATGAAATGAAGCTTTGTTGGTAAACGCTTCTTGGTTAGGCGGGGGCGTGTCTGCAAAGTCAGAAACTATTTGCAGGTTGTTGGTTGTGGTCGATGTCATCACTTCTGTCTGAGGCATAGATAAAGGTGGTTCGGGTAATGGTTGAACAATGCTGGTGGTATTAGAATAAGAGGGCCTGACGTTATTGCTAGTCCTTGCCTCAGTTGTAGCTGATTGAGCAGCTTGATGTCGTGGCCAAACCAACACTTGACCCCTTTGGAAATCGTTATAGTCCTGCAGTAATTTTTTCTGTTTAGTAGCTTTCAGCCGTTCGCTGAACATATTGACTTGTGTGAACATATGGTTGATTTTGTCTACACAAAAAGTAGAGGTAAAACGCTCAGATAACTGTTTATATAGTGAATCTGTTTTACCTCTTAATTCCATTTCTATAGGTTGAAAGTAATCAAGCATGAGTTTCGCATAGTTAAGTCCCAGCTCTATATTTAAGTCTTGCCAACGTTTCAACAATTCAGGATGCGAGTCCCCATATGTGGGCATACAAAATACCCTCATACCCCTGGGGACTATTTTGAAATGGACACATGCTTCTAAGTGAAGCCTCTGCCAGGCATATCGTTGGAGTTGGTACAAATTGTCCTCTAGCAATTTCAGCATAGGAAAAAAATCTATAAGGTTCTCACCATTTTCTTGAAGCTGTGTACTTCGGGCATCATCCGATAGGTCCAGAGACAATAAAGGGTTACTGGTTGTGTGTATTAGTCCATTCCATAATGACAATGTTTCCCTCGGCTCCGGTTCAGGATGTAAAACAGATTCCATGGTGTACAGGGTATACCAACCAAGGAAGATAACAAGACTGAGATAATAGTCGGTCTCCCTGTTGAAAGATTCACTCACCAAAAAACTGGATATAATAAAGACAAAAATGAGGAACCAACCACCAGGAGTACATATAGATCTAGTCCATGAAATCAATGATGTTCCAGCTGAAAAGAGTAGTCACAATCCGTTGTATAATCCAGGCAATTCTTTATTAAAATACAAAAGATAAGCGCTTTCGCGTGGTAAATCCACGCTTCATCAGATGTCATTAAAAAATATATAATTCCTGTTATTTAAATCCAAAAGCGCGGGAAATTTAATAGTACAAATTTGTAATTAAAAACAACTGTGTTCTCGTTGCTAAGCGCTCTGTAAACACGCTCAAAAAGCAGCGAGAATCTCACCACCACTACCGGCGAGACATGGCAAGTATAAATCAATGTCATCTGAAAATCACTTGTCTCAAAATGCTTCACTATGATTTTATCAATATAATATACTTCTATTTCAAAGACTTGGAAGCAAAGTATTATTAATTTATAAACTAACATTAAATATATGTCAGTGGCATTCCTACGCTTGATATATCTTTGTTGATGCATAATGAAGGTCTCGCTGAACCTTTATTAAACTTGATCAGTGTGGCGAGGTTAATAATTATAATATTCATAAAAATCGACACATCTTTTGATTGATTAATATATCATATAGTCATAAAACATTGTTGATGTGTTTCAGACCCCAACTTATACTTCAAGCATGATGAAAACGTATATGAGAGCTAAAATGCTTTACACAAATAATTTGAAGAAAAACAAAAATACCAAACTTTTATAAAACAAATGTGAGAAACTAATATAAAAATGCTAACTCCTTCTTAGAACTCCTTCATTGAATTATTTCTTCTATGTATATATGCATCGCCATACTCTATATTTGGATCAAGTAAACAAAAACTCCTACTTTGGAGTATTAGCGCAAAAAGCTAACAAGTGCGCATGAGCAGCCCAACCCAGTAAAACTTATTCGGGTTGCTTATCTTCAATGATGTTTAACTAAAGCGGAATTTTTCAAAATACGTCAATCTGTTCTATGTGGCACGATTTTCAAAACCATGAGATAAAAATAGTGCCCTAATTATTAGACCATTCAAATCCAAAAAATGGTGCTACAAGAAGAAAGAAGCAACATTAAGAGCTGGCAGCCGTCAAATTGTAAATTAGCTGGTGAAGCTTACATAAATATACAATCTGATGTGCATTAATTTTACTTCTCACTATAAAATTGTTACTGTGATGGAACTAGAAATAGTGGGTGTCAATTCTATAGAAGGTATGCATCTAAATGAAGAACTTTTTAAATTTAATAAAAATGAAGGATGTGTAAAGTTATAAATTGCATTGAAACATAAAAATTATCTATAACTAATATATCATAATATGAATAACCTGGCAAACATAAGTTCATAGACTCATCTTGAATATGGGCTATGTATGCATAATAATATTAGTGTCCTACCTATCTGGATAATAAAATAGGCTTTATGGATATAAAATTGTTAAATTCCTGGTGTCAAGTGTGCTCCTAATTTTAGTATCCAATTGAGTTCTTGTATAACCAAATTATTATCCTTGTTACCTTCCTTGCCATTATCAGTGACTATTTGTAGCACTCTAAAACTAAAAGAGTGTAGTGGAAATTCCAAAATATGTTTCGCTAGCGCATTGGTCTCTGTTGATTTCCTGATATCATACAGATGATTATAAATGCGCTCCTGGAGCTTCCTTTTTGTTAATCCTACATAAAATGCCTGGCACTTGATACAGGTGGCAAGATATATAAGATTACGAGTATTACAATTTGCAAAGAAATGTGGTGTGAAGACATAATCCATAGTTGGATGTTTGAAAATCTGCACCTTCCCCGACGTCATAGCTTCTGGGGTATAAAGGCATCAGCCGACGCCATTTTCCTCAGTGTTTCTTGCCCCAGATGCCAGGTGCCCTCTAGGAAGGCTAAATTTGGATAAATGTTGAATGTTCCAAACAGTAGCAAAAAATATATACATATATACAAACAAACAAACAAATACACCATAACAGATTCCCCCAGCTAGCTGAAAGAGGGGTAAGCACCCTAGGAATACCACAGAGGGGAAGGAGGGTGGGTAACCCTGACTGCAGATGCATACCTATCGGACATCTACATTTATGGTAGGTACAAAACTGTACTATGTCCTTCAAGGATGCATCTGCAGTCATAACATATGGGTAGAATACCATAGCCAAACTGGGGGAGGAGGTACTAAGATAAGGATGGTGTAGTTAAGATCCCCTGTAAAACTGCAGTTGCAAAGCCTGCTCGGGATCTGGAGTATAAAGGTAGATTATAATGCTTGGCAAATGTATGCACGGAGCTCCAAGTAGCAGCTTCTAAAATGTCCTTGGTAGCCACCCTCGAGGAAAGCTGTAGTGGTGGCTGTGGCCCTTGTGGAATGAGGCCTGATATGTTCAGGAGCTGTCTTTCCATGAAAAGAGTAGCAAAAGCGAATGCAATTTCCTATCCATTTTGAAATTGTCTGTTTGGAAATTGCTTTTCCTTGCATCCCAGTTGCATAGGCTACAAAAATTTGGTCAGTTTTTCTGCTGGTTTTAGTTCTGTCCAGATAGTAGCGTAGTTGTCTGTGTATATCCAAGGTGTGCAAGAGTTTCTCTCCTTTGTTCTGTGGGTTAGGGAAGAACGTAGGCAAATGAATGGCTTGGTTCAAGGATACCCTGGATACCACCTTTGGCATGAAAGTTGGATTGGTTCTCAGAGACACTCTATCCTGGTGAAAAATAAGGAAAGGCTGCACTGCCATTAATGCCTGTAGTTCGGATACTCTTCTTGCTGAAGTGATTGCCAGAAGGAAAGCAGTTTTCCAAGATAAAAACTGTAAGTCTGCTGATGCTGCTGGTTCAAAAGGAGGTAGTGTTAATTTTTCCAGCACAAAATTGAGATCCCATGCAGGTAGAGGGGGTCTCCTTGGAGGTTTAACATTTTTGATCCCTCAGAAATTGTCTGAGTAGAGGGTGAGAGAAGATAGGAGGATCCATATTGTATTCTGCTGAAATTGCTGAAGCATGAATCTTAATGGAAGAGTAAGACAGGCCATTGTGGAACAATTCTGCTAAGTATTCTAGGATGTGTGCTAGGTTTGTCACTGTCACATCTATGCCCTTTGATGTGCTCCAAATGAGGAATCTCTTCCATTTAGCTGAGTATGCCTTCCTTGTGGAGGGTCTGCGAGCCTCCAGGATAATGTCCTTGACCCTCTGAGATAAGACAGTTTGGTTTGGTTTTAAGCAATTTTCCAGGCAGTTAGTTGCAGAGTTTTCAAGTTTGGATGCAGGGTCTTGAAATTGTTCTGCGTTAGAAGAAGAGGCCATAGGGGTAGAGGCCATGAGTTCGCCTGAGACATGTTTTTCAGTAGCAGATACCAGTGTTGTCTTGGCCAGTCCGGAGCTATTAGTATCACCTTTGGCTGTTCCTCCCTGATCTTCAGAAGAACCTTGTACATCAATGGGAGAGGTGGGAATGCATACACTATTAGGGCATTCCAGCTGAAAGAGAGTCCACCCTCCAGGCTTGTGGGTGGTATGTCCTTGAGCAGAATTTCTTCAGTTGGTGGTTGAGAGGGGAGGCGAACAGATCTATCTCTGGCAATCCCCATTTCTTTGTTATGAGTTTGAAGATGTCTGGATGCAGCATCCATTCGTGAGCATCCGTGGTAGTCCTGCTTAAGCTGTCTGCTAGTGAATTCTTTTCCTGGTACAAATATGGCCTGCAGCTGGATATTGAGATTCAGGCCTAGGTTCCACAGATCCATTGCCATTTGGCATAGAGGGTAGGAATGCCTGCCTCCCTGTTTGTTTATGTACCACATGACCGTGGTGTTGTCTGTCCTTATCAGCAGATGTCCTTGCTGGAGGAATGGTTTGAATGTCTCGATTGCATGCTTCACTGCCAGCATCTCCTTTTGGTTTATGTGCAAGTTTAGCTGTCCTTGAGACCATAGGCCTTGGATACATTTGTCCTCCATGTGTGCTCCCCATCCTAGGTCTGAGGCGTCCGTGGTGATAGTCTGCCTTGGTTTTGGTTTCTTGAAAGGCAACCCTCTGTTGGACTGGCAGGCCTGAGCCCACCACAGGAATTCCTTTTGAAGGCATGGAATGATTGGTATCATGGTTTCTAGACTGTGTCTGTGTTGAGACCATACATTCCTTGGGTACCATTGAAATTTTCTCATATGCAGCCTGGCATGTGGGATCAAGATTATGCAGGATGCCATGAAACCCAGGGCCTGCAGGACTTTCCTTGCAGTAAGCTGAGTTTGTCTTGTCAAAGTCATGAAATAATCTGGAAGTTGTTTTTGTTTTTCTTCTGTGAGAAAAGCCATCTGAGTTATTGTGTCCAGATCTGCACCCAAAAAGGTTATCCTCTGGGATGGCACTAGTCTTGACTTTTGAATGTTGACTGTGTATCCCAAGGCCTGTAGCAGGTGTATGACATAGGCCAAATCCTTTAACAATTTTGTCTTGTTGTCCGCTTGTATTAGGCAGTCGTCCAGGTATGGGTAGATTTGAATTCCCTGAAGTCTGCAATGTGCAATTACTGATGCCAGGCATTTCGTGAATACTCTGGGTGCAGCAGATAAGCCAAAGGGTAATGCTGAGAATTGATAATGCTCTGATCCTGCAAGAAATCTGAGGTGTCTTCTGCAATCTGGTCGGATAGGGACGTGCAGGTATGCCTCCTTGAGATCTAGAGTCACCAGCCAAGACTCCTTGCCCAACATGGGAAGAAGTTGCTGTAGGGTCAGCATTTTGAATTTTGGTACAATGAGATATGTGTTCAGTGTGGACAAGTCGAGAATAGGCCTCCATTGGTTTTCTTTTCTTGGTACAAGGAATAGTCTGGAGTAAAATCCTTGGCCTTGTTCCATAGATGGTACCCTTTCTACTGCTTTCATCTGAAGTAAATTTTTGTCTTAAAGCTCTGGCTTCTGATTTGATGGTAGGTTTGGCATTCCGCTCCTTTTTGGTAAAGTGTGGAAGTGAAACCTGTATCCTTTGTCTATTGTTTGCAATGTCCATGTGTCCTTTGTAATGCAATGCCAGTTTTTGGAAAATAAAGCCAGCTTTCCACCCAAGGGAGCTTCCAGTTGCTCCCTGGTAGGCGGAATCAGAGTCAAGTCATTGTGTCTGTCCTGTGCTAGTGGTTGTAGTTGCAGCTGTGGCAGTACTCCTCTGGTTGGCAGGCTGCCACTGATGGCCCCTATAGGCACCCTTTGATTGACCTCTACCTCGAGGGCATCTATTCCTGCCTCTCTGAGCTCTGGAGGTGTCTGGAAAGGACCAATTCTTGGAAGGCCAGTTTCTGCTGAACCTCGGAGGTTGGACCTGTAGAAATTCCTTTACTGTCTGCACAGATTTTGATTTTTCTTCCACCTTCTTTAGAATTTCCTGTGCGGGGAGCCAAATAAACTTTGTTTCTCCATTGGAGCATCTAGGAGCTTAGCCTTGACATGGTCTGGCAGGGATTGCTCTTTTAGCCAGGCATGCCTACGAATTACTGCCCCAGTCATAGCTGATCTAAATGAAGCCTCCAGTGCATCATAGCCACATTTTAAGAAATGATTACTGACCTGCTGAGAGTTGTGTACCAAATCCTGAAGGGATTTACGGTCTAAAGGTTCAGGAGAAGAAAGCTTCTTATTCAGCTGATCTAACAAATATTCTTGGTACAGTATCATATGGAATTGACAGTTTAAAGCCCTGACAGAAAGAGTAGCAGATGTATAAACCTTTTTACCCCATCTCTCTAATGCTCTAGACTCTCTTTCAGAGGATAGGGGATTTTTGGCAGTGGCAGCTGCAACACCTTTTGGGCCCTGTGAAATAGTTTCTGGATCTGCAGCATGGGCTTTGTACAGGTGGAAGTGAGAATCCAGGACCCTGTAATATCTGTCAGGTTTGGCAGGGGCCGGAGGAAGAGAATCAGGTGCAGAACTAACATCATTATACACATCATCAATTACAGTTAGCACTGGTGGTATGGCTAAGGGCCTATGCTGGGGCAAATGTAAAGAAGTCCTTAGCCTTTTTCTAGAATCAGAAAAATCCTGACCCTGCCATTGAAAGTGTTCCCTCAGAGTGCAAGGTCTCCCCAAAGGAAAATTCTTCAGGAGGGGAGGCAGAAGGGATAAAATCTTCAGCATCTGATTCCTCGTAAGGAGAATAGGCCCCTTCCTGATGGTCTGACAAATCAGATCCATCCGTGGAGTAATCAGAGGAGACAGGTTCAGAGGGTTCAGTCCTAGGCCTTTTGTCTGGTGGAGGTTGGGAGGCCCTGTCTGGGTGAGGTTGGGAACCCCCTAATCAAGGATATAAGGTCCTCAGCAAGACTGAGAATCAGAGAACTTGAGGAAGGCCTCTGAGCAGTAGACTTGGCAGGTAAAGCTTTTGAAAGTTTGGCAGCTTTAGCCCTGGAGAAGGCCTTAATAGACATAGAAGCTGGGGGCTTAGCTGCCCCACGTGCAGGTGTAGAAATGTCCAAAGGAATGGTGTCGGACAAATCTGGAGCGCTAGCTTCGGTAGGGATTTCTGAAGCCGACTCAGCCTCGGTTGTCGGAGGTAAGGTTTCTGTCGTAGGAAGAACCGAGGGCTTTGTTTCAGCCGAAACAGAGACACTCGCGGTAGGCCTAGCCGTGGTTTCAGCCGAAACCGCGGCCCGCGGGTGTCGGTCCTTTTCCCTGCGTTTTTTGGCCAAATGCGTAGTCGGAGTCTCCGACGGCATTTTATATGCAAAAGCGGATCCGAAAAATTCTTCTGCAAACTCCGACCGACGTCTAAGAGTCCGTCGGTTGAAGGAGGCACAGGCTACACAAGCTGATATGTCGTGGTCTGGGCCTAAGCAGGGAAGGCAGTAAGAATGGAAATCCTTATGAGGTATTTGTTTCCCACAAGTTAAACAATTATTTACTTTGTCTGACATCGGCTGAGGCAAGAAAGAGTCCCCAACGGGGTACTTAGCTTTTTTCGAAGTATTCGGTAGCTGAAATCTCTGGATCTGACCGACCGACACTTGCGAACAGCTTCTGCTTCGGGCACCGCGCACCAAGAAAGACTGAGGAAAATGGCGTCGGCTGATGCCTTTATACCCCCAGAAGCTATGACGTCGGGGAAGGTGCGACATCAGCCGAGGCCAGACCCAGACTTTGGAATCCGGCCGACCGAACGGCTGCCTGAGGCAGGACAACCCATATGTTATGACTGCAGATGCATCCTTGAAGGACATCCCTGTAATATCTATCTGGTTTTCTGGGAGCAGGAGGTAAGGAGTCAGGGGCCAAGACAGATTCCGAAAAGGCATCATCAACAATGTCCAGTACAAGGGGGGATAGCTAAAGGCCTGTGTTGGGGCAGGAGTAAAAAATCCCTAAGCCTCTTTTTAGAATCAGTGTAATCCTGGCTTTCCCAGCAAAAATGCTCCGTAAGAGTATGCAAGGTTTCACCAAAAGAGAAATCGTTTGGAGGGGAAGCAGCGGGAAAGTACAGTTTTGTACCTACCATAAATGTAGATGTTAGAGTGCTAATATAGCTGCAGTAATCACATATGGGTTCTCTGCCGTCAGGCGGGTCCTCGGTCGGCCGAATTCCGAAGTCTTGGTCCGGCGTCGGTTGTTGTCGCCTTCTTCCCTGACGTCAGTGCGACAGGGGTATACAAGTCACAGACGACGCCATGTTCTCCAGTCTTTCTTGCCCCAGATAAGTTGTATGAGGAGGTGTTAGCCACTAGTCCTATACTTAGAGGGGAAGGAGGGAGGGAAACCTGTACTGCAGCTCTATTAGCACTCTAACATCTACATTTATGGTAGGTACAAAACTGTACTATGTTCATCGTGCATACAGCTGCAGTAATCACATATGGGTAGAATCCCAAAGCTACGCACAGGGTGGTAGGCACTAGGTAGAACTGGGATGAGACAGAATGCCCTGCAACACAGCAGTAGCAAAGCCTGCTCAAGTCTTGGAATATAAAGGCAGGTGGTAGTGTCTTGTGAAGATATGTACAGAACTCCAAGTGGCTGCCTCCAAGATGTCTTTGGTAGGAACTCCTCTGAGGAAGGCTGTAGAGGTAGCTGTGGCCCTGGTGGAGTGTGGTCTGATGCCTACAGGGACAGATTTCCCATGATAGGAGTAACAAAATCGTATGCAGTGGCCTATCCATTTAGAGATTGTCTGTTTGGTAACAGGCTTTCCTTGAGTTCCTACAGTATAAGACACAAAAAGTTGTTGTGATTTCCTGAAAGGCTTTGTTCTGTCCAAATAGCAACGTAGCTGTCTATGGATGTCTAAGGAATGTAGCAGCCCATTCCCCTTTGTTTTGAGGATTGGGGTAAAAGGTAGGTAAGTGTATGGCTTGATTTAAAGCTACCCTGGATACCACTTTAGGCATAAAAGACAGGTTGGTTCGAAGGGAAACCCTGTCCTGATGGAAGATAAGGGCTGCACAGCCATGAGGGCTTGAAGTTCCGAAACCCTACGAGCTGAGGTAATGGCCAGAAGGAAAGCTGTTTTCCAGGACAAATATTGCAAATCTGTTGAGGCAGCTGGTTCAAAGGGAGGCAATGTTAATTTTTCTAGAATGTAATTAAGATCCCAGGCTGGCACTGGTTGTTTCCTTGGTGGTCTTATATTCTTAGCCCCTCTGAGGAATTGCCTTAAAAGTGGGTGAGAGAATAACGGTGGATCAGTGTTGAATTCGGCTGAGGCATGGATTTTAATGGAGGAAAATGAAAGTCCACTGTTCAGCAGCTCAGCTAGATACTGTAATACCTGAGGCAAATTCAGTTTTCTAGGATCCTGGCCTTTTTTCTCATTCCAAGAGCAAAACAGTTTCCATTTTGCGGAGTAAGTCTTCGTAGTAGATTGCCTTCTGGCCTCCAGAATGACATCCTGAACCTCTTTAGAGAGTAGGGTCTGCTGTGGTGTTAAGGAATTTTCCATGCAGCAAGATTGAGTGTTTTCAGCTGACTGTGAAGAGTTTTGCAGCTGTGCTGAGTCAGCAGAAGAGGCATTAGAGGTAGAGGCCAGGGAGGAGTATGTGTTAGGCTCCTTAGGAGTGGGTACCAGTGCTGTCTTGGCCAGTCTGGAGCAATCAGTATCATCTTCGGTCTGTCTGCTCTTGCTTTCAAGAGCACCTTGGGTAGAAGAGGCAGAGGTGGGAAAGCGTACACTGTCCATGCTGTCCAACTGAATGAAAGGGCGTCCACCCTCCAAGCCTTTGGATGAAACAAAACTTTTCCAGTTGATGGTTCCTGTGGGAGGCAAAGAGATCTATGTCTGGCCTTCCCCATGCTTGGATTATCTTTGTAAACACCTGTGGATGCAGCTTCCATTCGTGTGGATCTGTCATATTTCTGCTTAGATTGTCTGCCAGCGTGTTTTCCAAACCTGGCAAGTACTGTGCTTGAAGTTCGATTTCCCATTCCAGAGCCATGTTCCAAAGTGCCATGGCTAGTCTGCACAGGGGATATGAATGTGTTCCTCCTTGTTCGTTTATGTACCACATTACTGTGGTGTTGTCTGTTCTTATCAATAATTGTCCTGGATGCAGGAGGTCCTTGAATGCTGTAATTGCATTTATTACTGCTAGCATTTCTTTTTGATTGATGTGAAGGTGCTTCTCCTTTTGGGACCATTTGCCTGAATGCACCTGCCTGTCATGTGTGCCCCCAGGCGTAATCTGAGGCGTCTGTTGTGATGAGTTGATTTGCTTGAGGCTTGCAGAATGGGAGACCTGTGTTTGTTTGACATGCTTTGGCCCACCATAGAAATTCCTTTTGCAAACATGGAATTATTGGAATCATTGTTTCCAAATTGTGGCTGTGTTGAGACCATAGGTTTTTTAGGTACCATTGAAGTTTTCTCATATGCAACTTTGCACATGGGATTAAAAGAATGCAAGATGCCATGAAGCCCAGAGCCTGCAGGATTTTCCTTGCAGTAAGCCTGGTACAATTTGCTACTGAGTTAGTTGCCCTCGTTTTTCTGGCGTAAGATAGACCATCTGGGTGTTTGTGTCCAAGTTGGCACCCAGGAAAGTCATTTTCTGAGATGGTGTTAGCCTGGATTTCTCTTTGTTGACTGTGTATCCCAGAGAATTCAGTAACCATGTTGCATAAGCCAGATGTTCCAGAAGAGTGTGCTTGCTGTCCGCTTGGATCAGGCAGTCGTCCAAATAAGGGTAAATTTGTATCCCTTGAAGTCTGCAGTAGGCAATTACTGATGCCAGGCATTTTGTGAATACTCTGGGCGCAGTACATAAGCCAAAGGGCAATGCAGAGAATTGATAGTGGATTGAACCTGCAAGAAATCTGAGGTATCTTCTGCAGCTTTGTCTGATTGGGACATGCAGGTATGCCTCCTTGAGGTCCAATGTTACCAGCCAAAACTCCTTGCCCAGCTGCTGTAATGTGAGCATCTTGAATTTTGGTACGAGTAGAAATGTATTTAGGATGGATCAGTCCAAAATGGGTCTCCAGTCGGTTCCTTTTCTTGGTACCAGGAAAAGTCTGGAATAAAAACCTTGACCTTGTTCGTGAGTAGGAACCTCTTGAATGGCTTTCATGTCCATGAGTTTTGTAATTTGTATTTGCGCCTCTGCCCTTTGATTGTGTGGCAGGTTTGGCATGCCTCTCATTTTTGGAAGTGTGTGAAAATGAAATCTGTAGCCTCTGTTTATTATGTCCAGGATCCATTTGTCTGTTGTGATATGCCAATTTCCTGAAAATAGTGCCAGCTTTCCTCCCAAGGGAGCTGCCAGCGGAGATTTGCTTGGCATGAAAAGGAGGAAGTCATTGAGTTTGCTTTCTGTATTGTTGTGCACTGTCTTCGCCACCTTTTGGTGCTTGAGTTTGCCATTGCCTGCCTCTATATGATCCTTGAGATTGTCCTCTGCCCCTTGAGCACCTGTATCTACCTCTTTGGGGCTTGTCCGTGACTGGAAAGGACCAGTTTTTTGAAGGCCAATTTCTACTAAAACGTGGTGGCTGTACCTGTAGAAAAGCCTTGACAGTTTGCATAGATTTAGCTTTTTCTTCCATTTTCCGTAGTATCTCCTCAGCATTAGTACCAAATAGCACATCCTTTTGTAAAGGAGCATCTAGTAGTTTAGCTTTAACATGATCAGGCAAGCTTTGTTCCCTAAGCCAGGCATGTCTACGAATGACTGCTCCTGTAGCAGAGCAGCTCTACTTGAGGCCTCTAAGGCATCATAACCACATTGTAAGGTGCGTTTACCCACTTGGCCTGCACTATGCATCATATCCTGCAATTCCTTCAAATCTGGTTGTTCAGGTTGAGACATTTTGTTTCTTAATTGAGATAACAGAAACTGCTGATATTTAAGCATATGGAACTTACAATTTAAGGCCCTCATGGCTAGGGTGGCAGAGGTGTATACCTTTTTCCCCCACCTTTCTAAGGATCTAGATTCCCTTTCGGAAGGTAGTGGATTCTTGGCAGTAGAGGCCTTCATTCCCTTGGGGCCTTGAGAAATGGTCTCAGGGTCAGCATTATGGCTTTTGAGAAGAAATTGGTGAGAGTTAGGGACTCTGTAGTACCTATCAGGTTTGACTGGTGCAGGAGGCAGGGAATCCGGATTGAGACAAGCCTCCGAGTAAACATCATCAAGTATGTCCAGGACAGGAGGTATAGCCAGAGGCCTGTGTTGAGGTAACAAAAGAAATTCCCTAAGCCTTTTCTTGGAATCAGAAAAGTCTTGGCCTTCCCAATGGAAGTGCTCCCTCAAGGTGTGCAAGGTTTCCCCCAAAAGAAAAATCCTCTGGGGGAGATACAGAAGGAATGGACTGTTCTGCATCAGAATCTTCATAAGGGGAGTATGAGTGTTCCTCCACATCAGAATGTTCTGAGAAAATGGAGCCCTGTTCAGAAGAGGGAGAGTCTTCCTCCACTCTGGGTCTCTTTGTCTGGAGGGGGTTGGGAACCCCTGATATAGGAAATTAAATCCTCAGCCATTTTAAACATCTGCTTTTTAGGCATGGGGCCTGGGGATGGGCCCTGTGCAACAGGCCTCTTGGGATGCATGGCTGATTTGGACTTAGTGAAGGCCTTAATGGAAAAGGAAGAAGAGGGTCTAAATACACCCTGGGTGGAAGTGGACCTGTCCACATTAGGAGGCTCAACATTCACTGTGGTTTCGGTGGTTGTAGTCTGAGTAAGGGCCGAGGTACCAGCGGTCTCGGGTACAGAAGACACTGCCAAGGAAGTGTCGTCGGTAGTCAGGGACTGCATAGGCGTCTAGCTGAGAACCGGACCACGTGCAGCCGGTTTTGGCGTGGTGTCGGTGGAGACCGCGTGTCGGTCCTTGTCCTTTCGTTTTTTGGACAAAACGGTAGTCGGAGTATCCGACGACATTTTATAATCAAAGGCTTTACCAAAATAATGCTGGGCGAACTCCGCCCGACGCTTAATAGTGCGTTTATTGAAAGTAGCGCAAAAGCGACAGCCCAAGACGTCGTGGTCTGGGCCTAAGCAAGGTATGCAGAGGGAATGGAAATCCTTATGCGGTATTTGCTTCCCACAAGAAATACAATTGTTAACTTTGTCTGACATCGGTCTGAGGCAAGACAAGTTTCCCCAATGGGGTACTTAGCTTTAAAGAAGACTTCGGTTTCCAATTTTTCGTAAATTCAGGAGCTGGCCGACCGGCACTTGCGAACTGATTCTGCTTCGGGCACCGCGCGGCAAAAAAGACTGGAGAACATGGCGCGGCTGTGACTTATATACCCCTGTCGCACTGACGTCAGGGAAGAAGGCAACAACCGACGCCGGACCAAGACTTTAGAATTCGGCCGACCGAGGACCCGCCTGACGGCAGAGAAAGTACAGTTTTGTACCTACCATAAATGTAGATGTCCGATAGGAATGCATCTGCAGTCCTTACAAATGGGTAGTCCTGTCGTCAGGCAGCCCTTCGGTCGGCCGGATTCCAAAGACTGGGTCTGGCTTCGGCTGGTGTCGCACTTCACCCGACGTCATAGCTGCAGTTTTTCGGGTATAAAGGCATCAGCCGACGCCATTTTCCTCAGTGTTTCTTGCCCCAGATGCCAGGTACCCTCTTGGATGGCTAAATTTGGATAAATGCCAATGTTTCCAAATAGTAGAGAGCAAACATATAAAATAAGCATGTATGTACATATATACAAACAAATACACCATAATAGATCCCCCCAAGCTAGCTGAAGGATGGCAAATACCCTAGGAGTACCACAGAGGGGAAGGTGGGTGGTAATCTGACTGCAGATGCATTCCTATCGGACATCTACATTTATGGTAGGTACAAAACTGTACTATGTCCTTCAAGGATGCATCTGCAGTCCTTACAAATGGGTAGAATACCATAGCTAAACTAGGGGAGGAAGAAAAAAGGAGAGATTCTGGTGTAGTTAGGATCCCTTGCAAAACAGCAGTGGCAAAACCTGCTCTGGATCTAGAGTATAAAGGTAAATTGTAATGCTTGGCAAATGTATGCACGGAGGTCCAAGTAGCAGCCTCTATAATGTCCTTGGTAGCCACTCCTCGTAAGAAAGCTGTGGTAGTGGCTGTAGCCCTTGTGGAGTGAGGCCTGATGTTCTCTGGAGTTTTCTTTCCATGGTAGGAGTAACAAAATCTAATGCAATTTCCTATCCATTTGGAGATTGTCTGTTTTGAAATTGGTTTTCCTTCCTTTCCTGTTGCATATGCTACCAGAAGCTGGTCAGTTTTTCTATTGGACTTGGTCCTGTCCAGGTAGTAGCGTAATTGTCTATGTACATCCAAGGTATGCAACAGTCTTTCTCCCCTGTTCTGTGGGTTGGGGAAGAATGTAGGTAGGTGGATAGCCTGATTTAAAGACACTCTGGATACCACTTTAGGCATAAATGTAGGATTTGTTCTCATGGACACACTATCTTGATGGAAGATCAGGAAGGGTTGCACTGCCATTAATGCCTGTAGTTCAGAGACCCTTCTTGCTGAGGTGATTGCCAGCAGGAAAGCAGTCTTCCAGGATAAGTATTGTAATTCTGCTGTTGCTGCTGGTTCGAAAGGGGGAAGTGTCAATTTTTCTAGCACAAAGTTCAAGTCCCATGCTGGCAATGGTGGTTTCCTGGGAGGTTTTACATTTTTAATTCCTCTCAGAAACTGTCTGAGCAGAGGATGAGAGAAGACAGGAGGATCCAAGCTGTATTCTGCTGAAACAGCTGATGCATGTATCTTGATGGAAGAATAAGACAGGCCTGTATGGAAGAGCTCTGCCAAGTACTCCAGGATGTTGGCTATGTTTACCAGTGCCACATCTTCTCCCTTTGCAGTACTCCAAATGAGATATCTTTTCCATTTTGCTGCATAATTCTTTCTTGTTGAAGGTCTACGAGCCTCAAGAATTATGTCTTTAACCCTTTGGGATAAATTTGGGTTAATTGTTCTTATGTAATGTTCCAGGCAGTTAGTTGCAGAGTTTTCAGGTTTGGATGCAGGATGTTGTAGTTGTTCTGTGTTAACAGCAATGGGATCAGGGGTAGTGCCCATATTTGTTCCCGAGACATGCTCCTCAGCAATGGGTACCAATGTTGTCTTGGCCAGTCTGGAGCTATCAGAATGATCCTTGGACGTTCCTCTTTGATCTTCAAAAGCACCTTGTGCATCAAAGGAAGTGGTGGCAATGTGTATGCTGTCAGGTTTTTCCAACTGAAAGATAGGGAGTCCACCTTCCAAGCAAGTGGGTGGTACGTCCTTGTGCAGAATTTCTTTAGCTGGTGATTGAGTGGGGATGCAAATAAGTCTATTTGTGGTAATCCCCATTCTCTAGTGATGGTTTTGAAGATGTCCGGATGCAGCATCCATTCGTGGGCATCTGTGGTAGTTCTGCTTAATATGTCTGCTAGAATGTTTTCTTTTCCCGGTACAAAAATTGCTTGTAACTGAATGTTGTAGCTCAGAGCCACATCCCATAGGTCCAGTGCCAGCCGGCATAGAGGATATGAATGTGTGCCTTCCTGTTTGTTGATGTACCACATAACTGTGGTGTTGTCTGTCCTTATCATCAACTGACCTTCTTGGAGGAATGGTCTGAATGACTGGATTGCCAATTTTACTGCCAGCATTTCCTTTAGATTTATGTGCAGGCGCAGCTGGTCTTGAGTCCATAAGCCTTGTATGCACTTGCCCAGCATGTGTGCCCCCCAACCGAGGTCTGAGGCATCTGTCGTGATGGTTTGGCTTGGTTGACTGTTGCAGAAGGGTAATCCTGTGTTTGATTGACAGGCCTGAGCCCACCATAGGAACTCTTGCTTCAGGCATGGGATTATTGGAATTTTGGTTTTTAGGCTGTGCTTGTGTTGGGACCACAAATTCTTTAGGTACCACTGCAGCTTTCTCATATGTAGTCTGGCATGATGGACCAGAATTATGCAGGATGCCATGAAGCCTAGGGCTTGCAGTACTTTTCTTGCAGTTAGATGGTTCTGCTTTGTTAATGCCAAGAAGTAGAGAGGTAGTTGCTCTTTCTTTTCTGCAGTTAGGAATGCCATTTGTTTTGATGTGTCCAGCTCTGTACCCAGAAAGGTTATTCTTTGGGATGGAATCAGCCTTGACTTTTTTATATTGACTGTATATCCCAGGGCTTGCAGCAGGTAAATGACTCTTTGTAAGTCTTCTGTTAGTTTGCTTTTGTTGTCCGCTTGTATCAGGCAGTCGTCCAGGTAGGGATAAATTTGAATCCCCTGAAGTCTGCAATGAGCAATTACTGATGCCAGGCATTTCGTGAACACTCTGGGCAGTAGATAAGCCAAAGGGCAATGCTGAGAATTGATAATGCTCTGATCCTGCAAGAAATCTGAGGTATCTTCTGCAAATTGGTCGTATGGGGACGTGCAGGTATGCCTCCTTGAGATCTAGAGTTACCAGCCAAGACTCCTTGCCCAGCATGGGAAGAAGCTGCTGTAGGGTCAGCATTTTGAATTTTGGAACAATGAGGAATGTGTTTAAAGCGGACAGGTCGAGAATAGGCCTCCATTTGCTCTCTTTTCTTGGTACCAGAAAGAGTCTGGAGTAAAATCCCTTTCCTTGTTCCATAGATGGTACCTTTTCCACAGCTCTCATTCTTCTGCCCTTTGAGTAGGTGGTAGGTTTGGCATTCCTCTCCTTCCTGGTAGAGTATGGAAATGGAACCTGTAACCTTGGTCTATAGTTTGCAAAATCCATTTTTCCCTTGTGATGCAATGCCAGTTCTTTGAAAATAAGGTTAGTTTTCCGCCTAAGGGTGCTTCCAGTTGTTCCCTGGTAGGCGGTGCCACAGTCAAGTCACTGTGATTGTGTTGTTGTAGTAGTGGTGGCTGCGTCCGTGCCTCGCTGGTTGTTACCTTGCCACTGGCGTCCCCTGTAGGCACCCCTGGATTGGTTTCTGCCTCTTGCACGCCTATTCCTGCCTCTCTGCGTCTTAGAGGAGTCCGGAAAGGACCAATTCTTGGAGGGCCAGTTCCTGCTAAACCTTGGAGGTTGAACCTGTAAGAAATCTTTCACTGTTTGTACAGATTTCGCCTTCTCTTCCATCTTTTTTAGTACCTGCTGTGCAGGGGAACCAAATAAATTGACCTTGTCCATGGGTGCATCCAAAAGCTTTGATTTGACATGGTCTGGTAATGCCTGCTCTTTCAACCATGCATGTCTCCTGATAACTGTGCCAGTCATGGCTGATCTAAAGGAAGCCTCCAGTGCATCATAGCCACATTTTAAAGAATGGTTACTAACCTGCTGTATGTTATGTACCATTTCCTGAACATATTTTTATCTAAAGATTCTTCAGAGGACAGCTTTTTAGTTAACTGGTCAAGCATAAACTCTTGATATTGAATCATATGAAATTGGCAGTTCAAAGCCCTAGCTGACAAAGTAGCAGAGCTGTAAACTTTTTACCCCATCTCTAAGGACCTGGATTCCCTTTCAGAGGGAGGTTTTTAGTAGATGTAGTTGCTACAGCTTTAGGGCCCTGGGAGATGGTCTCTGGATCTACAAAAGGAGCCTTGTATAAATGGTGATGAGTGTCCGGGACCCTGTAGAACCTATCGGGCTTAGCAGGGGCCGGAGGTAATGAATCAGGAGCAGTGCAAGCATCATTAAATGCATCATCTACAACAGAAAGAACTGGAGGTATAGCTAAAGGCCTATGCTGTGGCAAATGTAGAAAGGTTCTAAGCCTTTTTCTGGAGTCTGAGAAATCTTGGCCCTGCCACTGAAATTGTTCCCTCATAGCATGCAAGGTTTCCCCAAAGGAAAATTCCTCAGGTGGAGAGGCTGAAGGAATGGACTCTTCAGCATCAGAGTCTTCGTAAGGGGAATAAGGAGCCTCAGGAGGGTCTGTATGTTCCGAGTCATCAGAGGAATCATCTGTGGATACTGGCTCAGGGGGCTCTGCTCTAGGCCTCTTCTCTGGAGGTGGATGAGAGGTCCTATCTGGATGAGGCTGGGATCCACGAATTAAAGAAATGAGATCCTCAGCCAAAGAAAGCATATGGGAACTGGTGCTGGGCCTGTGAGGGGTTTGACAGGCACCGTTTTTGAAGCTTTGGCTGCTTTAGCCCTGGCAAAGGCCTTAATAGACATGGCTGCAGGAGGCCTAGCAGCTCCACGTGCAGGGGTTGAAATATCCAAGGGAATAGTGTCTGATAATTCCTGAGAAACCGCAACTGCAGGTTGGATTTCAGAAGCCGATTCCACCAGGCTAGAAGAGGCCTCAGTAGAAGGCATGTTTTCGGCTGGGGGAAGAACCGCTTGCTCGGTTTCAGCCGAAACCGAGACACTCGGTTGGCTTAACCGTGGTTTCGCGAAACCGCGGACCGCGAGTGTCGGTCCTTTTCCCGCTTTTGGTAATTTGTGAAGTCGGAGGATCCGACGGCATGATATAAGCAAAATCAGAGCCGAAAAATTGTTCTGCAATTCGACCGACGCCTAAGCGTCCGTCGGTTAAAGAAGCACAGGCTAGACAAGCTGCTACGCCGTGGTCTGGGCCTAAACAAGGTAAGCAGTAAGAGTGGAAATCTTTATGAGGTATTTGTTTCCCACAAGTTCAACAGTTATTCACTTTTTCTGACATCGGCTGAGGCAAGAAAGTCCCCAACGGGGTACTTAGCTTTTTAGAAGTCTTCGAAGTAGTATTCGGTAGTAGTAATCTCTGGTTCTGACCGATCGGCACTTGCGAACAGCTTCTGCTTCGGGCGCCACGCGGCAAGAAAGACTGAGGAAAATGGCGTCGGCTGATGCCTTTATACCCGAAAAACTGCAGCTATGACGTCGGGTGAAGTGCGACACCAGCCGAAGCCAGACCCAGACTTTGGAATCCGGCCGACCGAAGGGCTGCCTGACGACAGGACTACCCATTTGTAAGGACTGCAGATGCATCCTTGAAGGACATCCCGTGATTACTGCAGCTGTATGCACGATGAACATCACAGAGTCCTCTGCATCAGCATCCTCATAGGTAGATAAGGGCAAATCCTGGTCATCAGATAAAACAGAAATTTCAGAATCCTGATCAGAAGAATCAAGCAAATTCAGTCCTAGGTCTCAGAGGGGGAGGGTTGGCTTCCCCCGATTAAAGTAATAAGGTCTTCATCCCTTCTTATCATTTGCTTTTTAGGCAGAGGCCTGACCATGTGGTCTGGCTGTCTGTTTTCTATGCATGGATCGAGTTTTGGTCCTTGAAGAAGATGGCATTGGTTTAATATGCAAGTCAGTAGGCCTGAATACACCATCAGAAGCTGGTGCCTGCACAGCGGCTCCGGACCCATCCAAGGTAGAGACATCCACAGGTTCCACAGTTGAAGCATCTCGCGGCATACCGGACTCCGAATGGGTCTCAGTAGAGACCTGCAAATCTGAAGTAGCAGGTATCAGAAGCTGCGAAAGCACCTCACTGAGTACCGGCGAACTGGTGACTGGCGTAGGAGAAGCGTCGTTGACAGCTTTGGACCTAGGCGGCCTGTCTCTGTTTTTATCTTTGCGTTTTTTCGGAATGTCGGTAGTCGGGTGGCTTACTGAAGCCATATCTCGGTAATTTAACAGAGTACTAATATATTTAGACGCATAAATATACAGACTACGAACACTTCATTGTTTAAATAAGGCACAAAACAGACAGCGAGGTACATCGTGGTCAGGGCATAGACAAGGAATACAGTACGAAACAAAATATTTATGAGGTATTTGCTTTCCACAAGAAATACAATTACTGACTTTTACTGACATCGGTTTAAATCAAGAAAAAGTTTCCCCAACGGGGTACTTAGCTTTAGCTGAAGACTTCTGTTCTGAAACTCGAAAACGAAAATTCCAGGAGTAGACCGACCGGCACTTGTGAACTGCTTCTGCTTCAGGCACTGCCCGACAAGAAACACTGATGTAATGGTGTCGGCTGCATGCTTTATACCCTTGACTACCTGACGTCATGGAAGATGAAAGCAACCGACGCAAAACCCAAGACTTTGATAATCAGGCCGACTGAGGGCTACTGCAAGCAAATAACCCAAATGTGATGACTGCAACAGTGAAACACGAAGAGCATCTGCCTCAGAAGCCAGTGCCTGCACAGCGGCTCCAAACCCATCCAAGGTAGAGACATCCGCAGGTTCCATAGTCGAAGAGTCTCGCGGCATACCGGACTCCGAATGGGTCTCAGTAGAAGCCTGCAAATCCATTGAAGCGGGCATCAGGGGCTGCAAAAGCACCTCACTGAGTACCGGCGAACTGGCGACTAGCTTAATGGAAGCATCATCGGCAGCTTTGTAACTATGCGGTCTGTATCTGTCTTTATCCTTACTTTTTTGGAATATCAGTATTCGGATGGCTTACCGAAGCCATTTCAGAATACGGAGCTAGAGAGCAAAAGAATTTAGTGACAAAGAGAGCCCAATGATGAATGGTTCGGCCGCTAAACAAGGCACAAAACCGACAGCGAGCTACATCGTGGTCTAGGCCTAAAGTGACGCAGTAAGAATGAAAATCTCCAAGGTATTTGCTTTCCACAGGCAAGACAATTGTTAACTTTTTCTGACATCGGTTAGAACAAGCAAAAAGGATCCTCAACAGGGTACTTAGCTTTAGAAGACTTTAGGATTATTCAATTCGTAAACGAAAATTCAGGTAGCGGCGGACTGGCACTTATGAACTGCTTCTGCTTCGGGCTCCTCGGCAAGAGAGACTGACGTAATGGCGTCGGCTACCTGTTTATATACCCCTGATGACCAGACGTCAGTCGTGGAGCGACAGCATCAGATGCAGAAATACTAAGTCTCTGGAATTCTGGCCGACTCAGGGCTACCTGTACAGGCAGATACTCCAAGTGTGATGACTACAACAGTAAAACATGAACATTCACTGTTTACTAAAGGATTTCTACTCTACTCTGGAAAAAAAAACAAGAGAGCTATATTATAGCCATATGCTGGCTTACCCTATCCCTTCATTTTTTCAGAATGAAGTAGACCAATTTCTGAGATGGCTGTCTAAACATTTCTTGTCTCACTGTGCATTTAGTCATTGCCCTCCAATGTCCTCACATTAGACATGAATCGATGACCATATACTCAGAATACAAAGCCATAGTAACCAGCCCTAGTACAAGCACCAATCAAGTTGTAGCTTATAGTTAAACAGCATGCTGACTTTCAAAGTTGTCTGCAGCAGTTTGGAATGAATGTTTGAAGAATACATCTAAAACCTTTTCACACACGTCTAACATTTGCTTTGTGATGTCTCTTTGAAACTCAAGTATCGTACCAAGTAATTAACCGCTCATACTCCCGAGTGACATGATCACAATCTTTCCTGCCAAATCTTCTCAAAATACAATTCTGCCATTTAGCAATGCATTATTAGCAAGCACTGCTTTTTATCCTCCAGACAGGTGACAAGGAAATCACGGCATGAGAAACTATTTTGCTATAAATATTCAGATTTCTCTTTTACCTGGACACCAGTGTCTAAGTCAGGCTCTGGGATGGCAAACAAAGGCATTTTCAAAAGCCTATGTAAGCTAAAGTATGCATTTACCATAATCCTGGATCCTGTTCGCCCTAGTCCATCAGATATGACAACCGAGACTGGGTCTGCTTGTCAGATCCAATCCAGCCATGGACTTTGCACTCCCATAATGCTGTGTGCTTCAACTAGCTTCGGTTATAGTTTTCTCATTACCACACAAACATTCATGTTATGATACCAGGGTCTACATGGAAAAATAAATAATTTGGAAGGGGGGGGGGGTGGACCTTTTCAGACAAATAAGAATGAAAAGGATCCAGTATTATGTTAAGTACACGACTTCCATACCCTGTTTTATCCTTTCAACCAATTTGGGAGAGAATCCCAAGCTGCCTTTTCCTTCTTTGGTGGCATCGTGACAGGATACCTTTCGGAAATCAAAACTCCAAAGGATGCTCTGGATCTGGCGATCACATCTAGTTTACAGTGCTTCAAAAAGTATGCAAAGTGGACCATGTAGACAATGGTGGTAGAGTACAGTTGGGTCCCACTTACCATAATCATAGATGTTTAAATAGATTGATGTTGCAGTACTGATTTTCTTTGGTCTTCCAGCCATACAGAAGCCTGTAACTGGCCCGATTTCTGCAGTCTTTGCATCATCCCTAGCAGATGAACCGTCCTAGGACCTTCATCTGGATGTCAAGAAATAAGAAGGGTATCTGTCAGTACCATCTTCAGGTCTTTCTAGACAGTGAAAAAGCAGCCTCATAGGGACTGCACAACCTCCCCAGTTGTCTAAATTTCAGCATGCAAGAGGAAGACAACAAACAGCAGAAATGGGAGGATGGTGATAAGGGAACTATCTACAGGAAACTCCCCTCCCCTTTGTAACCAGCAAAGGGGAGAGAAGGGTAAACATATACAGAGGTTGGTGGGTGTTTGTGCTACAACACTAATCTATTTGAACTTCTAGGGCAATGCCTACATGGTAATGTTTTGTAAAAGTGTTGTAAAGAATTCCATGTGGAAGCTTCTAGGACATTCTGGATAGAACTACTTCCATAAAGGCCATGGTAGTTGTCCTGTGCCTGCTGGAGTGGGTTTGATATGACCAGATAAAGTTTTTCCATTGTTACTGTAACAAAACCCATTTGGATATGGTATGTTTGAAGACAGGTTGTGCACTCCTTCCTTTGCATAAAAAAAAACCAGCAACTGCTCTACTGTAGGGGGTTTTGTCCTATCTAGGTTGCACTTGATTTGTCCGTAAACATCCAGGGAATGAAGAAATTTGTTCCGCTTTGTTTTCTGGATGGGGGGGGCAGGCAGGTGGATAGTTTGCTTTACAGAAAGTTCTGATACCACCTTAAGCATCAAGGATGGATTAAATCTAAAGAGTTACCGTATCCTTGTGAAAGTCAGTGAAAGGGTCTTTACACATGAGGGCTTGAAATTCTGAGACTCTTCTTGCTGAGATGATAGCTATAAATAAGGTTGTCTTCCAGCATCTTTAGGGAAGCTGAAAGCTGTTGGCTCCAGGGAGGCAAGGGTTTTTTTCTAGCACAATTTAGATCTCTGGTAAAAACTGGGTTCCTTCTAGGAGATCTTAAATGAATGACCCCTTTTAGAAAAACTTTCATGTGGCGAGTGTGAATATATAGGAAAATGGTGTAGGTAAGCTGAGATTACTGGAATAGAAAAGGCCCTGGCTAAACAGGCCTGAAATGTATTACAGTACTGAGTTGATGTCTGCCTGAGGACGGTTCATGTTTTTGCTGTGACACCAGCTGGAAAATCTCTTCCATTCTGTTAGCTATGACTTTCCAGTGGTGGGTTTCCTTGTCTCCTACATAATACAAAGTACTTTATTGAGATACTCTACATTTTTTAGTGTCAAAACCCAAACATCTAGGCTGTTAAGACTGTGGTCAGGTGTACATGAACACTGACCCCTTGGTTTGGCTAGAGGTGGTCCATTTCTTGTGAGAAAGTATGGAATCTCCAATCAAGGACAGACAACAAGAGTGAGAAACGACAGTTATGTACATTTTTTAGTGTCAAAACCCAAACATCTAGGCTGTTAAGACTGTGGTCAGGTGTACATGAACACTGACCCCTTGGTTTGGCTAGAGGTGGTCCATTTCTTGTGAGAAAGTATGGAATCTCCAATCAAGGACAGACAACAAGAGTGAGAAACGACAGTTATGTACACTTACCACAAAAGTACACGTTCAAGTATATTCACTGTTGCATTCCTGACTTATGGGATTTCCTGCTTTGGAAGCCATTCGTCAGCCCGACTACCAGAGTAAAAATCTCCTTCCTCCCTGGGCTGGTGGGCATCCTACACTGACGTCAGGACAACTGGGTATAAAAAGCCAGCTGATGCCAATTTTTTTTCTTGTCCCTAGAAGGTAGGAGCCCCATAAATGAACCTTAAGCAAGGGACAAGGCTAAGGGAAAGGAGGCCTGTAGGGCATCCCTGCAGATGGTGCTCTGGAAGAGGAGGACAGAGAAATAAGCTATTACTGTAAGGAGAATAGGGGTGATGGAGGGAGGGGCAAGACTGCAAAAGTTAATACACTCAGACATCTACATTTATGGTAACTGTACACAACTATACTATGTTCTTTGTGTATCATTGTTGCAGCTCTGACTTATAGGATGATTTCCAAAGCTGAGATGAGGGTGGTGGGTGTCTTAATTAGGAGAGAGAATACCCTGCAAGATGGCAGTGTCAAATCCTGCTCTGGACTTGGAAAAGGCTGACGTGTGGTAGTGCTTGGTAAAGATATGCACAGATGACCAGGTAATTGCTTCTAAAATGTCTTTGGCTGGTACTACTCTCTGGAATGCAGTGGAGGTAGAAGTGGCCCTAGCTGAGTGGGTCCTAACAGATTCAGTAGAATCTGCTGTGGTAGATGAAACAAGAGGAAATACTGGGAGATACACCTGGAGATGGTTTGTGTGGAGACTAGTTTCCCTTCAGACCCCAAGGCAAAGGAAACAAACAGTTATTCTGATTTTCTAAAGGTTTTAGTGCTGTCAAGGTAGTAGCGAAATTGCATGTGTACATCCAAGTAGTGAAGGATTCTTTCCTTCTGATTATGTGACTTTAGGAAGAAAGCAGGCAAGTGCTATGACTTGATTCACGGAAGTGTCCGTGACCACTATGGGCATAAAGGAAGGATTACTTCTGAGTGAAACTCTGGGTGGAAGATAAGAAAGGGTTCCACTGCCATGAGGGGCTTGCAATTCAGAGACCCTCCTAGCTGAGGTGATAGCCTGAAAAGGGGCAGTCTTCCAGGTCAAGAACTTTAAATCAGCAGAAGCAGCTGGTTCAAAGGGGGTGAGGTTAATTTTTCTAGAACAAAGCTGAGGTCCCAAAGGAGGGGTGGACTGCCATTTGGGAGGTCTGACATGCAGCAGTCCCCTAAGGAACTGTTTCATTAGCGGGTAGAAAAAGGAGTATGGATGTGGTCTGAAATGGCAAAAGCATGTAACAATGAAAAGGATAGCCTTTGTCCATCAAGACAGGTACTCCAAAATGGCTGAAATGTTGGTTGAGATGGGGTTGAGGCTTTGCTGCTTACACCAAATAAATCCTTTCCACTTGGCAGAGTGTTTTCCTACTGCTGGTTCTTCTAGACTCTGACAATATTAAGCACCCTACTACTCAGGAAGTGTTCCGGGTAGAATTTTGATGAATTATCCAAGCAGAGAGTTTTGAGAATCTGCAGGCTGATGTGCACAAACTTTCCATTTGTCAAAGTCAGCAGATCCACTCTCTGAGGTAACTGCCAAGGTTTTTCTTTGATCAAACTCAGTAGCAGGGTGTACCAATGCTGCCTGTGTCAATCTGGAGCTATCAGAATAAAGTACAGTTGTGTACCTACCATAAATGTAGATGTTCAAGTGTATTCACTGTTGCAGTCATTATTCTTGGGTTATCCTGCTGGCAGGCTACCCACAGTCGGCCTGAATTCCAAAGTCCTGGTCCAGTGTTGGTTGCCATCGCTTCTTCCCTGACGTCAGTGCGCCAGGGGTATAAAAGATGCAGCTGACGCCATTTTCTTCAGTTTTTCTTGCCCCAGATGTCAGGTGAACCCCAAAAGGGTAGGCTAAAAAAAACATTGCTTATAAAAGCATGCACTAAAATAAACAATACCTTCATCTACAAGCAAATACACCACATAGGTTGTATAGGATAGAGAAATACAGATAAATCCAAGCAAAGAAAGGGGGATGGTGGGTGGGTAACCTGGACTGCAACAGTGAATACACTAACATCAACATTTAATGGTAGATACACAACTGTACTATGTTCATAGTGTTTCACTGTTGCAGTCATTACTCTTGGGTTGAATCCCAAAGCTGAGGATGGGTGGCTGGGTTAAATAGGATTAGGAGAGGCTATGAGGACTGCAGTGGCAAAGCCTGCTCTGGATTTAGTGTAGAGAGGCAACTGGTAGTGCTTTGTAAAACTGTGTACAGAACTCCAAGTTGCAGCCTCTAAGATGTCTTTGGTTGGTACTCCTCTGAGGAAGGCTGCTGAAGTGGCTGCTACTCTGGTAGAATGAGGCCTAATGCCCTTAGACACTGACTTGCCATGCTGTGAATAGCAGAAACGGATGCAATGGCCTATCCATTTAGAAATAGTCTGTTTTGAGGTAGCCTTTCCTTGTGATCCTGCAGCATATGACACAAAGTTGCTCAGTCTTTCTGAAAGCTTTAGTTCTGTCCAAGTAGAAGCGCAGCTGCCTGTGTATGTCCAAAGAATGCAGAATTTTCTCACCCTTGTTCTGTGGGTTTGGATAAAAGGTAGGCAAGTGAATGGTTTGGTTGAGGGCCACACTGGACACCACCTTAGGCATAAATGTTGGGTTTGTCCTCCGATAAACCCTGTCTGGATGAAAAATGATAAAAAGTTCCACAGCCATGAGTGCTTGTAACTCCGAGACTAGTCTTGTAGAGGTTATTGCTAGGAGCAGAGCCGTTTTCCAGGACAAGAATTTTATACCAGCTGTTGAGGCTAGCTCAAAAGGAGACAGTGTGAGTTTTTCCAAGACATAATTGAGGTCCCATGACAGAAATGGTGCTCTCCTTGGAGGCCTGATGTTCTTGGCCCCTCTGAGGTACTACCTTATTAAAGGATGAGAAAAGATAGGTGGTTCCATATTGTGATGGGCTGAAATGGCAGAGGCATGAATCTTAATTGATGGAAAGGCCTTTGTCCAGCATCTCAGTTAGGTATTGTAAAATCTGAGGTATATTTGGTACATACGTGTCAATGCCTTGTTCCAAGCACAGAATCTCTTCCATTTTTCTACATAAGATTTTCTGGTACTGGGCCTCCAAGATAACATCCATAACAGCTTTTGAAAGAGGTGTGTTCTGAATGTCTACAGTATCCGCCATGCTGCCAGATCTAAGGTCCTGAGTTGGCTGTGCAGGATACGATTGTTTTGTTGGGTCAGCAAGTGAGAAGTTTGAGGCAATATCCATGCTGTACCTTGAGACAAGCTCTTTAGGATTGGGTACCAGTGCTGGCGTGGCCAGTCTGGTGCAATCAGTATAATTTTTGGCTTCTCTTGTCTGACCTTTAGGAGTACCCTGGGAAGGAGAGGCAGTGGAGGAAAGGCATATACTGTTCGATTTTTCCAGCTGAAGGATGGGGCGTCCACTCTCCATGTTTGTTTCTGACAAATCCTTGTTCAAAATCTCTAACTGGCAGTTGTGAGGGGAGGCAAATATATCTATGACTGGGCATCCCCATTTCCTTATGCTGAAGACTTGTGGATCCAGTTTCCACTCGTGGGGATCCATGAGGTTTCTGCTTAGTTCGTCTGCCAGAGTATTTGTTTTACCTGGCAGGAATTGTGCTTGCAGGTGAACTTGGTAAGTTAATGCTGTGTCCCATAAGGTCATTGCTTGTCTGCAGAGGGGGTAGGAATGCGTGCCTCCCTGCTTGTTTATGCACCACATGACCGTAGTATTGTCAGTCTATCAGTAGCTGTCCTGGATGAAGTAGATCCTTGAAAGCTGTCAGGGCATTCTGAATAGCTAGCATCTCTTTTTGATTGATGTGAGGATGCATCTCTGGCTTGCAGGCCATGTGCCCTGAATACATTTTCCTGCTATATGGGCCCCCCAGGCATAATCTGATGCATCCGTTGTCAGTGTCTGTCTGGCAATGGGTAAAGTGAATGGCAGACCCTTGTTGTGGTGACAGGCCTGTGCCCACCATCGAAACTCCTGTTGCAGGCAGGGAATGAGGGTAATTACTGTCGCCAGGCTGTGGCAATGCTGAGTCCAAACACTTTTTAGATACCATTGTAGTTTCCTCATATGCAGTTTGAAATATGGAATTAGTAGAATGCAGGATGCCATGAAGCCCAAGGCCTGCAGGATTTTCCTTGCAGATAACTGGGTCTTTGTTGCCAACTTTTTGAAGTAAGAAGTCAGTTGCCTTTGTCTGGCGTGAGATAAACCATCTGGGCAGTTGTATTTAAGCTTGCACCCAGGAATATTATCTCTTGAGAGGGTAATAGTTTTGACTTCTTTTTGTTTACTGTGCATCCTAGGCAAATTAGTAATCTTTTTACAAACGCCAGATGCTTTAGAAGAATGTCATTGCTCTCTGCTTGAATAAGGCAGTCGTCCAAGCAGGGATATATTTGAATTCCTCTGTCTGCAAAATGCAATTACTGGTGCCAGGCATTTTGTGAAGACTCTGGCACAGTAGATAAGCCAAAGGGCAGTGCAGAGAATTGGTAGTGCATTGAGCCAGCTATGAACCTGAGGTATCTTCTGCAAGACTGTCTGATTGGGATATGCAGGTATGTCTCTTTTAGGTCCAAAGTTACGAGCCAAGCCTTCTTGCCCAGCATGGGCAATAGCTGCTGTAGAGTCAACATCTTGAATTTTGGGACCTCCAGGAACGTGTTTAGTATAGACAGGTCCAGTATTGGTCTCCAGGTTTTGTCCTTTCTGGGCACTAAGAAAGGTCTGGAGTAAAATCCTTGCCCCTGCTCTTGTGGTGGTACTTGTTGAATAGCCCTCATGTCCATGAGGGCTGTAATTTGCTTTTGTGCCTCTGCCCATTGATTGTGTGGCAGGTCTGGCATACCTTTTGCCCTTGGTAGGGTGTGAAATGGAACCTGTAGCCTTGGGACACTGTGTTCAAGACCCACTCGGGTTATCATTTGCCAACTTGGTGAAAAAAGTGCTAGTTTTCCCCCTAAAGGGGGCTGCCAAAAAAAAAGTGTTTGGATCTGGCAGAGGAAAGTCATTGGGACAGTTTCCTGTTGGGTTGTGATTTGTCTTCCCTGCTTTTGGAGGTAGGAGCACACCATTGTTTAGGCCTGTATGAGCCTTGGGGCTGAGATCTGCCTCTGGGACGTCTGTATCTGCATCTGTGGCCTGTCTGACACTAGAAAGGACCAATATTTTGAAGGTCAGTTTCTGCTAAATCTGGGTGGTTGTACCTGTAAGAAATCCTTAACTGTCTGCACGGATTGCGCTTTATCCTCCATTTTCTTCAACACCTCTTCTGCTTTAGCACCAAACAAAGTATCATGCTGTAATGGAGCATCTAATAATTTTGCTTTAACATGATCAGGCAGATTCGGTTCCTTTAACCAAGCATGCCTTCTAATAACAGAACCTGTAACACCAGCCCTGCAAGAGGCCTCCAGTGAATCATAACCACATTGCAAAGTATGCTTTCCCACTTGTTCAGCTGCATGCAATAAATCCTGCATTTCCTTGTTCTCTGAACATTCAGAATTTGTCAACATTTTCTGTTTAAGCAGTGACATTAAGAATTGCTGATATTTAAGCATATGAAGCTGACAATTTAAAGCCCTTACAGCCAAGGTAGCAGAAGTGTAAACTTTTTTCCTCCATCTGTCCAGTGCCCTAGAATCCCTATCAGAGGGGACAGGGTTTCTTGCAGTGGAGGCTTTGACCCTTCTGGGACCATGTGATATAGTTTCTGGGTCAGCAGCGAGGTTTTTATATAGGAATTTATGAGAATCTGGGACCCTGTAGTATCTGTCTGGCTTAGCAGGTGCAGGGAGTAAAGAGTCTGGAGACAGGCCGGACTCTGAAAATACATCTACAATGTCTAGAATAGGTGAAATAGCAAGGGGTCTGTGCTGAGGAAGTAGCAGAAAGTCTGAGCCTTTTCTTAGATTTTGAGTAATCTTGGCTCTCCCAGTGGAAATGCTCCCTCATGGTATGCAGGGTTTCCCCAAAAGAATAATCCTCAGGAGGAGAGGCTGAAGGAATGGATTCTTCAGCATCAGAATCCTCATAGGGGGGAATAGAATAATCCTGTTCAGAAGAGGAATCCGAGGAAATAGAAACCTGATCAGAAGAATAATATTCTGTCTCTTGCCTAGGCCTCTTTTCAGGAGGGAAATGGGCACCCCTGATCAAAGTAATTAGGTCTTCGGCCATTTTAAGCATCTGTTTTTTAGGCATGGAAGTCTGAGTAGGAGAATGCTGTACTTGTTTCTTTGTCTTTAGAGCTGCTTTAGTCTTTGAAGCTGAAGATGGTTTAACATACAACACTGTAGGTCTGAAAACACCCTCTGAAGCCGATGCCTGCTGAGCGGCTCCGGACCCATCTGAGGGGATGATTTGCAAGTGTCCAATACCCTGAGTATCCAGAGGCCCAGTCGGCTCCACGTGGGAGTTGGAAGCAGCCTGTGGCTCTGAGGTAGCGGGCGCCAGGGGCTGTGAAAGCGCCTCACTGAGAACCGGCAACTGGCCTAACGGAGGCCTTGTCGGTTTGGACCTCGGATGCCTATCCTCTTCCTTGTCCTTGCGTTTTTTTGTAAACTCCGGTCGGCTGTTCCGACGGCATTATATAATTAAACCTTCGGCCAAAGTAATGAAATGCAAAATCGAACAGACGCTTAATAGTGCGTTGGTTAAATCTAGCACAAAACCGACAGCTAGCAACGTCGTGGTCAGGGCCTAGGCAAGGAATACAGTAAGAGTGAAAATCCTTATGAGGTATTCGTTTCCCACAAGAAATACAATTGTTAACTTTTTCTGACATTGGTTCTGGAGCAAGAAAAAAGTTTCCCCAACGGGGTACTTGGCTTTAATTAAGACTTTGGTTCTGAAATTCAGATTTGAAAATCTCAGGAGTTGGCCGACCGGCACTTGCGAACTGCTTTTGCTTCGGGCACCGTGCGGCAAGAAAGACTGAAGAAAACTGCATTGGCTGCATCATTTATACCCCTGGCGCACTGACGTCGGGGAAGAGGCGACAGCAACAGACGCCGGACCAGGACTTTGGAATTCAGGCCGACTGAGTAGCCTGCCAGCAGGATAACCCAAGAGTAATGACTGCAACAGTGAAACACGATGAACATCCTCAGTTCTCTGATTTTGAGAGGAACCTTGGAAGGAGAGGCAGGGGAGGAAATGCATAAATAAATAGGCGGCTCCAGATGAAGAAGAAGGCATCGGTCCTCCAGGCTGTGTGAAGTTTGCTCCTGGAACAGAATCTTTTTAACTGAGACTTTGTCGGTGGCAAAGAGGTCTAGTTGAGATAATCCCCATTTCTGGACTACGCTGGAAATGTTTCCTGATGCAGCTGCCACTCATGGGGATCCATTAATTATCTGCTGTAGCAGTCGGCTAGACTGTTCTGAGCCCCAGGAAGGAACAGAGCTATCAGGTGCAACCCCACAGCATCAGCTGTCTCACAGATCTGCACTGCCAGCCGTCAAAGAGGGAAGGAGTGGGTGCCCCTTTGATTACGTACCACATGACTGTTGTGTTGTCTGTTTTGATAAGACCCCTGCTTTCCAGTGATTCTTGAACGCTACACACCCTTCTGCACTGCCATCAATTCCTTCCAGTTTATCTGCTTAGGTTTGAAATGCTCTTCCCATTTGCCCTGGAAAAGGGGGTGCTGTAAAAGGGCTCCTCAGGCTTTGTCTGATGCATCTGTGTTTAAGGCTTGGCCCTGAGAGATGAACCTTGGAGACCCTGTTTCTATGCACATGCTTGTGCCCACCATGCCAATTCCTCCCGGAGGCAGTGAATTAGGTGGATTTTCTGTCTCCAGGGACCGAGTGCTGGCACCACAGATTCTTAAGGTACCACTGAAGCTTCCTCATGTGTAGCCTGGCTGGAAGGATAATTACTGTACAAGATGCCATGTAGCCTAGCGCTCTGAGGAATTCCCTGGCTGAAAGGCACTGCACTGCCTTCTGCATAATGTCCAGAAATTATCAGGTTAAGAAGGAAGCCCCGTCTGGGAGAAACAAGGCCTTCTGGAGGGAGGAATCCAGCAGAGCCCCCAGGAGAACTATCCTCTGCAAAGGTTTGTGCTGGATTTGCTGAGGTTTATGTTAAACCCTAGGGAAGAGAGTAGGGTCTAGGTGAAGGACAGATCTTGAGAAATATGGACTGACTTGTGACCTGAATGAGGCAGTCATCTAGATGAGGGAAAATCTGGATGCCTCTTGTTCTGCAGAATGAGATCACAGGGGCCAAATATTTTGTGGAAACCCAGGGAGCAGTAGACAAGCCAAAGGGAAGTGCACAGAATTGCAAGCGACACATACCTGTTCTGAAGCAAAGAAAACATCTGCAGGATTCTTCTATACGGATGTGTAAGTAGGTGTCTTTCAGATCTAAGGTGACCATTACAGCCGGAGGAGTGATCAAGGGAAGAAGCTTTTGAAGAGTAAACATTTTGAATTTTGGAGCTAGGATTGAGGATAGAAAGATCAAGCATAGGGCACCATGAGTCTTCTTTCCTGTGGACCAAGAATGGCCTGCAGTAAAACCCTTTTCCTATCTGGTGATCTGGTAATGGTTCCACAGAGCCCTGAAAGCACAGGTTGTGAATCTGAGAAATGGCTTCTGCCCTTTGATTTTGTGGCACTTCAGAGTAGCCTGAGAATCTTAATTGTTCTTTAAAAGTAAGCTTGTAGCCATTCGAGATTGCTTCCACAACTAACCTGTCAGAAGTGATGAGGGCCCAGTTTCCCTTGAATAGGAAATGTCTTCCTCTTATTTTGTCTGGGGTTGGGGTCGGACTGGATAGGAGACTGGGGTGCGGGATAAGTCATTGCGGATCTCTGCTTGGGCCCTGAGGCCTAGAACTCCCCAGCCTGAGGGTTTCTGAGGACCACTGCTTTGCCATCTGTGACTGATGCGGCTTCCTACGATGCCTTTCTCTTCAGGCTTTCCCCTGAGTTTTGATTAGGAGGGAAAGTACCAATGCTTAATGGCAAAATTCCTACTGAACCTAGGTGGTTGGACTTGGAAGTCTGACAGCATGGCTTTTGCTTTATCCTCCATCTTTTTCTTTTAACACAGCCCCAGCCTTTGGCCCAAAAAGGGAGTCCTAATCTAAGAGTGCATCTATCAGCTTAGATTTTACATGTTCTGGTAATGTCTGTTCCCTAAGCCAAGTATGCCTTCTGATGACTGAGCCAGTGACAGCAGCTCGGGTAGATGCGTCTAGGACATCATATACGCAGTGCAAGGAGTCCCTAGCTACTTGGGAAATGGAATGGCAGAGCTCTAGCAATTCCTTGGAGATTTTCTTGTCCTCCAGGAAGGAAATCTTTTCCTTCATTTTTTCCAAAATACACTTGCTGGGATTTTATTATGTGGAATTGGCAATTGAGGGCCCTCATGGCCAGGGTAGAGGAAGTGTAAACCTTTTTTTCCAAACCTGTCAAGACCCTGCTTTTTTGTCTGTAGGTAATGGGTTTTTAGAAGTACTATCCCAAACTCCTTTGGGGTCAGGGGGACAACCTCTGGGTCAGCAGAGTTTTTAAAAAGGAATTTATGAGAGTCCAGTACCTTGTAAAAGCTGCCAGGTTTATGAAGGTCTGGAGATAGAGTCTGGACTGAGAGACGATTCCATGAAGACATTTTCTACCACTTCAAACTGGAAAAATAGCCAAGGGTTTGTGTTGTGGGAAATTAAGGAACTCCCTGACCCTCTTTTTAGACTGGGAGTATTCTTGTGCCTGCCACTGGAAAAACTCTCTCATGCCATGCAGTGTTTTCCCAAAGGTAACGTCTCCAGGAGATAAAGCAGAAGGTGACACCTCTTCTGAATGAGATTCCTCAAAGGAGATAAGGAACAGTTCATCTTCAAGGACAGAGTTCACTTAATCAGATTGCTCATCTGAATCAGAGGATTCTGACAAGTTCATTAGGGAAAGGGTGCCTATTCCTCTTTCCTGTTGAAGATTGAAAGGGGGGGGGGGGGTTGCCTGCCTCTGACTAAAGAAATAAGGTCCTCTGCCAACCTGACCTTATTAACCTGTGGGGCAGGAGCTGGTAGGGCTAGGCACAGTACCCAAGGTAGAGCTCTTTATTGGTGTAGCTTTTGCCTTCGGCCAGTGCACGCACACTACTCTGATGCCAGTTTCTTTGAAAGAAACATCTGATATTGGCGGAAGCCACAACGGGATATCATCGGTAGAGGATCGTTCACTGCAACAGAGATCTGCTGAGCGACTCCGCACCTGACCCACAAACCGAACGCAAAGGCCGAAGTTGCAGTTGAGAGACCAGACAGCATGGCAGACTCTGAAAGAGTCTGGACAGAGGCCTGTGCCACCACCTCGCAAGCAGAAGGGGGCTACAAAGGAGCTTTTCCTTCCTCTGCGATAAGCACTTGGGGACTGGCGGATGAAAAAAGTTTATCGTCATTGGTCCCAGGTTTGGATCTTTTTTCATGCTTTAGCTTAAGGAGCTCAACCTCTGGACGACTGACTGATGCCATCGCGCACTGGGAAGGAGACTGCTGACTAAGGTGCTTAGACAAGACTTCAGCCCTACGCCTTATAGTCTTAGCAGTGAAAATGGCGCAAAGATGGCAATTCTGGACGTTGTTGTTTGGGCCTAAACAAGCAACAAACAAGGTATGAAAATCTCTGTGAGGGATTTAACCTTAACAGCGACAGTTGTTAACATTACTGACATGAGTCGCATGTAAGGAGGGGGGGGGGGGGTTCCCCAACAGGGTACTTAGCTTTAGAAGAATTTCTCACTCCACTACGGACTGACTGATGTACTCAACTGCGTTGGGCTTTGACGGCAAGAAAGAATGTCATGGCATCAGCTGGCTCTCTCTATACCCAATCATTCTGATGTCAGGGTAGGACATCTGCCAGCCCAAGGAAGAGGAAGTTTTTTTTTTTTACTCTGGTAGTCGGGCCAACCAAGGGCTTCCAAAGCAGGAAATCCCACAATTCATGACTGCAACAGTAAAGCACAAAGAACATCCAGTGTTCCCTTTGCAAGAAAGGGGCAATGAGAATCATACTGGGTCTGTCCAACCTGACTTATCAGGATCCCGGGGATAAGATGTAAAGGCAGAAAGGAACAGGTTGGTCCATCTGAATGATAATGCACCTGTTTTGCAAGTGTCTGTTAGGTTCTGCAACAGAACCTCCGCAGTTGCCCGTTTTGGCGAGAGGATAACAAGTCTATTGAGGGAACTCCCCACTTTAAGGTTAGGTTCAACAAAACCTCCCCTCTTCAACATCCATTTTTTTTGAGGTCTAGAAGATCACTGCTTAAAAAACCTGCCAGGGTATTGTTCTAGCCCAGAATGTCAGATGCGACAAAAGTCCATCTTAGTTTTTGTGCCAGTACCCAAATCTTCATTTTAAGACTGCACAAAGGTTAAGAAAAGGTGCTTCCTTGCTTATGGACCACATCACTGTGGTGTAGTCCATCCAAGCAATCTATGGTGATCTGCAAAGCATCTCTACTTTGGATTTTCCCTGAATGAGACAGTCATCCAGGTAAGGGTAAATATGAACTCCCAGGGTTCAGCATTGTGCTATCAAAGGAGCTAAGCATTTGGTGAAGACCCTGGGAGTAGCCGACAAACCAAATGATAAAGCACACAACTGGTAATGCAAGCGTGTTGCCACAAAACAGAGACATTTCCTGTCACTGTCTGCAATAGGGACATGGAGGTAAATGTCCTTTAGGTCTAGAGTAACCATGTCAGCATCTTGGAAGATCATGTGAAGTCATTTTGTAGAGTAAGCATTTTGAGTTTTGGTACAGAGATGCACCTTATTAACTTAGAGGTCCAAGATCATCCTGCAGATGCCTTTTTTCTTGGAACTAGAAAGATCACTGAATAGAAGCCTTTTCCTTCCAGTCCTGGAGGAACAGCCTGAATGGATCCTTGTTGTAAAAGTTTCCAGAGAATAAGTGAGACACTCTTCTGCTCTTTTGGTGGCCTTTGGATTCCTAAGAAGTGTGGAATTTCTCTGAACTGGATGTAAAAATCCCTTTCTATGATGCTGAGGACTCAATGGTCTTTGTTTATAATCCTCCATTGATATATGAAGGAGAGTCTTCCAGCCACGGGGTTGGAGAGGAGGGTGAGGAGGGCCAGTGGGGTCAGGTGTTGGGGACAGTCACAGTTCTGACTGCCATCAACCAGACTGTCTGGTCTCAAAGCACAGGGAGGGCTTCCCTTGTCTTGAGGGGGTCTTGGAAGGGTAATTTCTATTAACATAGATATAAATGACAGGTAAAATTCCTTCACTCTACTTGCATTCCTTTCTGGTTCAGCTTCTCAAACCTTTTCAACTGGGAGACTGAGGAGGATTGTTTTTGTCTAGTGGAGCATCCATATGTTCAGCCTTGACCTGGTCTGACAGGAGCCGAGTCTCAAGCCAAGAGCATCTGCAAATGACAGAACCTGTGGTGCTGCTCTGCATGGTACATCTAAGGAATCGTACAGAATTTTGTCCTGTAAGGACTCCAGGTATTTTAACGTATGAAATTAGCAATTTAGTGCTCTCATTGAAAGCGTAGCAGATGTACATGCTTTTTTTGTAAAATCTAATAGAGGGTACTTTCTCCATCATTAAGGGATGTCTTCTTGGACCTTAAAGGTACACTATCTGGATTTAATAGAGACTATGGAGGGTCAGGCTTTTGTTTTATTGCACAGGTCAGGCTTCCTGGGAGTAGGTGGGAGAAAATCAGGATGCAAAAAAATGTCTTAGATGTCATGCACAACACGTACAGCAGGGATACCGTCAATGGCCTGGGTGAAAGTAAACTCAGCAATTCCCTGTATAAGGAATGAGCTTGTGAGAATTGTTTGCTTTCCCAAATGAAGGCGGCCTCCATTCTATAAAGGGTAACGGCAAAAGAAAAGGTCCTCTGGGGGAGGGGAGGGGAGAAGGACAGCAAAAAAGTGGGTATCCAAGTGACCCAGGATATGGTTGGGCTGGTAGCTGCTCAGAGGAGGACAACTCTTACTCATCTTTTACGTCTAAGGGATCGTTCTTCATGAACCATCTCTCTGCTTCTTTTAGAAGGGGAGGCTTCGGAGACAACAGTCAGAGTGTGGGAGGGCTCCCTTTTTTCATGAAGGCCATGACTTCCTGTGCTATTTTGGTCTTAGGCTTCAACCTGCACCGAAGTGGCAGAGGAGAGGAAGGCTAAAAGTTCATTTTGGCATACATTTAGAGGGAGACCCGAGAGTGCAATCATCTGGCCTCAACCTGGAGTTCAGTTACTGAGTCAGACAAGGGGTTGCTCTCATTACCAACAATACTGATGTCAGAAGCCAAGACATGCTGAGCAACTTCAGACCTGACTAGCCAGTGCTGGTGCTGTGGAAGTGAATGGTGGGGCCAGGAAACACAGCAGCCTCTCAAGGGGTCACATCAGAGAGCTCAGGCCTGGATGCAGCCAGACCTGGTGGCTGCAAAGGCTCCTCACTTGAGTCAGTCAACTTGGTAGCGTGAGCCAAAGCTTCTAAGATATAGTCTTGTCTTTTTTCTAGAATATTTTTTGTCTTCGCAGCTTTTGCCAGCATCATTCAAAACAAAATTTGCAAAGATGCTCAGAAGCGGAGGACTGAATGAAACAGGAATTGCAGAAACTTTTGCTGTCTTGTCATTCAATCCCCAATAAGTCTTAACAATAATTATGCCATTCATACAGCTCGCTGTTCATTCATTTGAAGTGAGTTTTCCTGGAGGAGGCATTCTTCTGAGGAGCCTGAGAGTAAGTACTCATCAACAAAGAGCACTATAAAAGAGATTCAAGTAAATTTGTGTACAGGATGCCAAGTCATTTCTACTTGTGTCAGTCGGGCACAAATTCAGGGGATGCTCTTTCTCATCCTCAGAAACAGAAACCTCACTAGATGCTAGAGGGGAAACATGGATCTTCTGCCACACCACTAGCCATACACACTTCTGCAAAATGTAAAGAACTGAAAGAGAATGAGTGAGTGTTCACAGCACACATGCAATGTGGGTTATGTATACTGGATGTAACTTGAGTGATTCAGCCCACTTGGGTATAAAGAAGTTATCTACTCACCATAATGTTCTATCTGTGTTGCCTATTTTCATTCTCCCTCAACTAATGGGTTCAGATCTGATCCTCAATCTGACTCAGCCATTATAGGTTCATAGGTTGGAACTAGGCTATCGGCCCTAGGACCTATACAAGCCTAGCCATAACAATTCCCTGGCTATTTCTTCCCATACTATTTATTTCCCTAGACCCCTGTCTAGCAGGGCGACTGACGTGATCCCTGGGATGAATTTCCTTTCTCCCATCCAATCGTCAAGGTTCCTTTTGAAGAGGGCCAAAGAGGCACTCTGCTTCACATGTATGGGCAGTCTATTCCAGAGTCTGGGGAGTCTCTAGGTCAGGAACCTATCCCTCCAGCATGTTTTGTTTATTGCGATGACAAGGTTTAGATCCCTGGAGCGTGTGGGCACTGAGGGATTTGGATTTCTTTAAGTGTAGCATGTCCAGCAGCTCTGGGTTTGACATGGCCTTATATGTTAAGCAGAGATCGCCTCTGAGTACATGATATGCAACACAGTATAGCTGGAGTTTTTTTTAAGACGGTCAGCATAGGGCATCTGCTTTAGGCCTGTGGTTCTTTTAGTGAGGTATTTCTGTGGCCTTACCAGTTGTTGCAGATGTCTTGAGAGGTGCATACCAAACGAGGTGTTACATTCTATAACTGGTCTAAAGACGGATGAGTACAGTGGGACAATGGCCTCATTTTTCTGGATGAAAAGCCCTTAATGATGAGGTGTGCCACACAGAAGGATTTCTCGACTGTTATGGCGATGTGGTTATCGAAGGTGAGACCACTGCCCACCTGTGTCCCTAAGTCTCTTATCACACTTTTGGTGTTTAGTGTACTGCCACCTATGTGGTAATTCACGGGTACATGTTTTTTCCCAAACGGGATAACTATACATTTCTTGGCATTGAGCTTGAGCCCATGGCTCTGGCACCAAGCATCTGTTTCTGTAAGGCCCTTTTGTAGAGTATCCACATCATTTGGGGATTCAATAATGGCTCCCAGCTTGCAGTCATCTACGAACTTTGTTAGCCACATTCCCTTAGTGCTGGCCTGTACTTCAGAGAAGTAGATACCAAACAAGAGCAGTCCCAGGATTGAAACCTGAGGTACTCCACTTGTCTGGAGCTAGACTTGGAGTCTGCTACTTTTACAGTGTGGGTTCTGTCAGTAAGCCAGTATGCAACCCGAGTGACGTAGGGATTAATACCCAGCTTAGTACGTCTATCTATGATTCCAGAGTGGGGAATGGGGTCAAAGGCCTTGGCGAGGTCCAGACAGGCTATGTGGACCGCCTTACCCTCGTCCCCAGCTCTGGAGACTGATTCGAAGAAGTCAATCAGGTTCAGGAGACAAGATCAGCCCTTCACGAACCCAAACTGGTGGGGTCCAGTGTATGAAGGTTGCCAATGTCTTTGTTTATAAGTTCCATGATAATACGTTCCATGGCCTTGCAGATCAGGCTCGTTAGACTGATGGGGTGGTAGTTCCTGGGATCCAAAGTGGATCCTCCCTTGTGAATAGGATAACTGTAGCTGTGCGCCACTCAGTGGGCACAAAGCCTGAGGTGAGGCTATGATTAAACATGACACTTGGATGAGGTGCCAGTTCATTTTGTAGTCCATGTAGTACACAGCCCGGGATGTCATCTGGTCCCATGGATGTTGTATTCTTAGCTTTGGAAAGTGCATTATTTACCTGTGTGGCAGTTACTACCGGAATTTGGCAATCGTCCGGTATTGAGATGGGCTGTTTAGGGGGTCAGAGGGGGGTGAAGTTGGCACTGAGTTGATCTGCCAGGATACTGGCAATATCCTTGGGATCAGTATATTTAATGCCATTCTGTTGTAGCTCAGAGCAGATCTGAGCATTGCCATTTAGATTCTTGACATAGTTATAGAAGTTACACTAGCTCGTGGCCTCCAAAACACTCCCGATCACCTTTCCTACCCATAATGCACCAATATATCCCTCAGACCCTGTTTGTTGCTCGACAAGAAGACTACTATAATATGCCATTTCTGGAGCTCAACACAAAGGGCAGTTGTATCCTTTAAGCCTCTCGCTCTTCCAGAAACCAATCATTAAAAAATTTGGGGGTTGGTGGGTGGGGAGCTGAAGAATGAAAATGGACAGCAAAGATGGAACATTAAGGTGAGCACACAATGTCTTCATCTACGGTGGTACAGCGGTAGCGTTGTTACCTCACAGCAAGAAGTTCTCCAGTTCGATTCTCGGCTGGAGTGCCTTCTGTGTGGAGTCTGCATGTCCTCCCCGCGGTCGAGAGTCCTCCGAAAGACATGCGTGAATGGGCGTGCCTTCGCTGAAGGTTGGGCGTCAGGCTGGTAACTCGGCACTATAAAAAGCGGCTGCCAATCATTAGCGGACCGGAGTTCCGCTGTGGCGACCCCTAACCGGGAAAAGCCGAAAAGACAAACAAGACAAAATTTCTTTATCTCATGTTGTCAAGTTTCATTCATTCCTCAACTAATGAGACAGTCACCAACTACCTAAAATCCGGGGTGGACTCCAAGGATATTCTTGAGAACGGCTGAGCCAAAGGGTGCTCCTCCCCTCGAGACCAGATCTAATTTGTAATGAGTGATAAAAGTACGAGGATCTGACCAAGTTGCAGCCGCACAAATATCCATAGAAGCGCTAGACTGGAACAGAGAAAAAAAACTGCCATAGATCTGACTGAATGAGCTTTTGGTAAGTAGAGATTCAACTTGTTACAGACAAATAAAATGCAATCAGTCAACCATCTAGCTATAGTTACCTTTGTAATGGATTCACCCTATTTAGTATGTGCAAAGGAGATAAACAGCTGTGTCTATTTCTTTTACTCTGTCTAGGTAGAAACGTAACTGTCTATGGACATCCAGTAAATGCAGCATATATGCCCCTTCATTTTTAAATTTGGGAGAGAATACTGGTAAGTTAATGGATTGATTGATGTTGGATTCTGACACCACCTTAGGAAGAAAGGAAGCATTAGTACATAACGTGACCCTACCCTTACAAAAAAACGAACATGGAGGCTTGGACGATGAAGCTTGAAGTTCTGAAATTCTTCTGGTCAATGTAATTGCAACTACAAAGATAGTTTCCAGGTCAGGCATTTAAGATCACATTTAGCTGCAGGTTCAAAGGGAGAATGAATTAAGGTTTGCAGTACCAAATTTAAATCCCATGGTGGAGTGGAGTCTTTATAAGGGGGGAGGGGTCTTAGCAGGACAGTGCCACTCAAAAAGGATTTGTACAGCTTAGAGGAAGCCAGTGGAGAATTTTGGAATCCAACATTAAAGTCAGAAATTGAGAGATTTAGACTTTTACAGCTGATGAACTAGCACCTCCATTAAATATACTTGCCAAAAATTCCAAAACCAATTGAACTTGATTTTGCTCTACCCAACAAACAAATCTTATCCATTTACTCCTGCAGAGTTTTCTAGTGGGTTTATAGGACGATGGAAGTATGGATCTGACATTGGAAGAGCGCATCAGTTGTCTGGCTATTAAAGGAATTAGAAAAATGATGCTGTTAGTTTGAGGTTTGAGATATCCGGTTGAACCAGGTCTGTCAGGTGGGACAAACGGTCTGGAGTTTAATCCAGAATCCAAGGGGGATACTGTAGGCGAGGTCAAAGAAAGGAAACCAAATCCGCAGAGGCCAGTAAGGTGCAAAAAGGATGACTTTTTCAACCAAGCTGCTTTCTGGGAAGCAAAATTGTAAGCAAGACAGTACAGTTGTGTACACTTACCATAAATGTAGATGTTTGAGTGTATTCACTGTTGCAGTCATTACATTTGGGTTATCTGCCTGCAGGTAGCCCTCAGTCAGCCTGATTAACAAAGTCTTGGGTCCTGTGTCGGTTGCAAGTAGAGCCTGACTGCGGTATGCACTGCACAAGAAAGCTATCAATTTGTCCAGCAGAGTGCAAGTTTGTAGAGAAATCCACCTACTAACTTTTACAAAGTTAGAAATGTTCAGCAGATTCTTTTTACAAGTTTATTCCTATGAACAGTGCAGGATAGCTGGAGTGAAAGAAAGAAATGAAAACGAGGGGCCGTGTTAATAGTAGAAAAAAGGGGGGAGCTGGGCTAATAACTTGTGGGTAATTAGGCACTTGGGTTATATGGAGCTAGAGTACACTAAGTTGCCTTAGGTTACATGGGACTAAAGTTGAGTTTAGGTAATGAGTAGTAGTATTGCTACAGACTCTAGCAGTGTGCTTCCCACTAGAAATGCACTAGAGTGCCAACTTTCACCAGTATGTCTCAGAAGTGGAACCTACACTAATCTTTTTTTTCTTTACCGTCTGCACTTCTTAAGGGTCCAGGATGCTTCTATAAGTTGTTGTCCACTAGTAGGATATTTCAGGGCAGGTCTTTGCTTGGTTAAAAAGGATTCAATTGGGGAGCACAGCTGTAAGATCGGGCAGCAAAATAGAGATTTAAAAATGGAAACACCCGGAATCCATGCAGTCTCAAGTGTGCTGCTACCACTGCCATACATTTGGTAAACACCCTGGGGGCTGTGATGAGAATAAAAAGGCAGTGTTCTGCACTGGTGGTGACCGATTCCCAGCTGGAAGAGTAAGTACTTGCTGGATTGTCTGTTCATTTTTATGTGACAGTACACCTCTTAAATGTCTACTGAGGACATTTAATTGTCCTTACCCAGAAAGGGCAGAATAGACTGAACCGTGACCACTCAGAACTCTCTCTCGAACTGACTTGTTCAAAACACTGTGATCCAGTCACCTGTTTTCTTTGACACTAAAAAGAATCTTGAGAAAGTTCCGGATGCTATTTGGTCTGGTGAAACCTCATGGATGACTCTTTCTTGAAAGCTTCTGGATTTCTAGTGCCGCTGCTTTCCTCTGATTAGGTAGAACTTATAGAAAATTTCCTAACGATTGAGGAGGTAGGTAAAAAGGAATTGTATAACCTCTGAAAATGTTTCTCTGCACCCAAATGTCTTTTGTAATATCTAGCCAGGCTCTCTAGTGCAGAGATAAATTACCTCTGACTGCCTCCAGAGGTGGGCAATCAGGCCTCATAACTCAGGTACGCTGAAAGCGTCTGTCAGAAAAGGCATCTCTAGACCCATGGTTTTATGGTCCTCCTCTGCCACGGGATATCACTATCCATTACAGCTCCCCCCTTTGCCTCTGGGGGAACTACTTCCAAGTGCGTCCTGGAAAGGACCTTGGGACGTTCTGAACCACATTTTTCAACCTCCCCACTGATTCTTAGAAAAGTTCCTTTGAGGGGTTGAAAAATGAACTCCCACTGCAGACAGGGTCCTTCCATATCTCTCACACCTGGAGACAGCGTCCTTCACTGTAGGGCCAAATAAGGAAATGCTGTCAAAAAGAGCACTGACGAACAAAGATTAAGTGCTCAGCACAATCACACAGGCGCATTCAAGCATGCCTCCTGATGGAAAAGCCTGAACTCGCAGCCATGGAGGCACATTCTGCAGCATGTGAGATAAGCCTTATGGATGAATTAGATATAGCTTGTAGGGTAGCCAGACATTACTGAAGCCTGAGCCTCAGCAGTTTTGGTTCCAGAAAGAGATTTCGATAGCTCTTTAACCAAATCTCTCTGAAGTCTCGTAAAATATAAACTCGCTTCCCAAATCTGTCAATGGCCCTAAACTCCCTGTTAGGAGGATGGATAGTGGAACTCTGTTGAACCAGTTTTTTTTTTTTTTTTTTTGTAGCTGCTGTCATGACCATGGCATCTACTGGCACCCCTGTACACCAAAATTCTCTCCCTACTGGTGGAGCCAGAATCCAGTCTGTTCCCTTGGGAATTGGCGCAACCGAATCAGGTTCCTTCCACACCCACCTAGAGACCAAAAAATCAATTACTTCATCGGCAGGTAGAATAACCCAAGAGATAGATGGGTCAGCTCCAAAGGCCTCCAGAAATACGGATTCCTCCAGAGAAGGATCTTTGGAAGACCCACTCCTCTGCTTAAGGATCTTCAGAATGTCACCAAATGAGATGTCATCGGGTGATTTTGGTGACCCCTTTCCCTCATCGAAATCAGTATCCTCACTGACTCTCAAGGAGAGTACAAATGCCTCCTTTTGCACTCTTGCCCTAAGAACTTCTTGAGTGGGATAGTCTGGTGAAGAAGTAGAGATTAGGACAGCCTGCTGAGTAGTCTGGAAGCTTTCATCTGGCTGTCCCTGTGGGGTAGAATGTTGAGGCTCATGGTGCGATGTAATCTGAAAAGTAGAGGGTGGATCCAAGTGGAAATCTGTCCTGTCGGGACAGAGAACGCTCTTTTCACAACCTCAAAGGCAGTTCACAGAGAACAGTAGGTAAACAACAAAGCCAAGAAAGCAAATTTCTGGCCCATCACCTCACTTCGCTCCAAAAACAACCCATCTAAGGTGGAAATCAGAGCCGAGCTGCCCACTGCAGAGGCTCCAAGAGGAATGGACATCTCCAAACACTGCAGAGTTGACTCCAACCTCAGATGGACCCAAACAGGGATGTTTTGACTCAGAGTGTCATCCGGCTCCTTGGAAGCTGGAGCAGGTGCATTCAGAGCGGTATACGTATACAAAGAAAGTGCTTTCTTCAGATATGAAACAGACAGACCCAGAAGGCTTGCATCCAAAGGCTCTAATGCAACAGGCTAGATTATAGGAGCTGTAAGGGGTGGAGTAGTGGAAGATGGGTTTCCTGACCCAAAGGAGTAGAAGCCGTGACAACTCCCATCTGAATATGTGCCATGAAGAATTTCATCATTCTCTCCACAGCCGCTTCAGTGAGATGCTTGGAGGAAGGAGAAAAATGCCAGGAATAGAGATTTAGAGCATCTTTCCAAGAAACAGCAAGGCAGTCTGGATGGAACTGGGTCTAAATAGGGGGGGGGGGGGGAGATACGTGGTCCTGTAAAGTCTTCTGATACAAGACAGTAGAATCAGAGTCTAGATTTGGTCAAACACGAAGAAGGTTGCATCTTAAGTTTCAGATTAGATTTCTGCACTTTCTTTGCAGGTTCCGACGAGGAAGAGGCAGAAGGTTTAGACCTCTTCAGTAGGTCTTTAGCTTTCTGTTTGGGGGACTGAGCCTCTGTGATGGCTTCAGAAAGAGAGGTGGGCAGCAAACACTTGTTTAAATTATTTCTCCTGTCCGCAAGAGCATGAAAGCTAAACTTATTGCAAACGCTGCAATCTATCTTTAAATTATCCGGGCCCAAGCAATATATGCAAATAGAACGAGCGTCAGAGATAGGCAATCTGTGTCAACACCTCTCATTTCTCGAATCCCGAAGGACCTTTTTCAGACATCCAGTCGAAGAGATACCAAACCAAAAAATATACATCACTAAACTTTTTTTTAAGCTAAGAAAGGAGAGACAAGTAAAGTACCACCAATGGTACTGAAGAAATTACACCAGCTTAATAGAAAAGAAAAGGTAATTATATCAACAATGGTAAATTTAAAATGCACAGAATACAAAGATTAGGAAGGAAAAAAAGAAGTTACCCACAACGTTCCATCTGTGTTGTTGATCTTCATTCATTCATCACAGACGGGTTTATCAGTGCTGTCCTCAGAACCGAGCCGCGCTTATACCAAGCTCACGCCAGCCAAACACTCTCAAGCTAAGCTTTTACCCATAATACCATTCTGTTAAATCAGATCAATTTGCCATTATTAGTAAAGCAGAGGCTGTTTCTGAGGAAGTGCCCTAATTCAAGACTTGGAAAGTATAGTTGTGTACCTACCATAAATGTAGATGTTCTAGTGTATTCACTGTTGCAGTCATTACAATTGGGTTATCCTGCTGGCAGGCTACCCGGAGTTGGCCTGAATTCCAAAGTCCTGGTCCGGCGTCGGTTGCTGTCGCCTCCTCCCTGATGTCAGTGTGCCAGGGGTATAAAAGATACAGCAGACGCCATTTTCTTCAGTTTTTCTTGCCCCCTAAAGGGTAGGCTAAATTATGCCAATAAGCATGCATGCACTAAAGTAAACTTTTCCTTCATCTACAAGTAAATACACCACACATCTGTACTTCTCTATTCTATACAACCTAAGTCCCAGCAGAGGAAAGGGGAATGGTGGGAGGGTAACCTTGACTGCAACAGTGAATACACTCTAACATCTACATTTATGGTAGGTACACACCTGTACTATGTTCATTGTGTTTCACTGTTGCAGTCATTACAATTGGGTTGAATCCCAAAGCTGAGGTTGGGAGGCTGGGGCTAAATAGGATTAGGAGAGGCTATGAGGCCCTGCAGAACTGCAGTGGCAAAGCCTGCCCTGGATTTAGAGTAGAGAGGTAAGTGATAGTGCTTTGTAAAAGTGTGCACTGAACTCCAAGTTGCAGCCTCTAAAATGTCTTTGGTTGGTACTCCTCTGAGGAAGGCTGCTGCTCTGGTTGAATGGGGCCCAATACCCTTAGGCACTGATTTGCCATGCTGCGAATAGCAGAAATGAATGCAGTGGCCTATCCACTTTGAAACAGTCTGCTTTGAGATGGCCTTTCCTTGTGATCCTGCAGCATATGCCACTAGAAGTTGTTCAGTCTTTCTGAAAGCTTTGGTTCTGTGCAAGTAGAAGCGTAGCTGCCTGTGAATGTTCAAAGAATGCAGAAGTATCTCACCCTTACTCTGTGGGTTTGGATAAAAGGTAGACTAATGAATTGTTTGATTAAGGGCCACACTGGACACTACCTTAGGCATAAATGTCAGGTTTGTCCTCAGAGAAACTCTGTCAGGATGGAAAATGATAAAAGGTTCCACAGCCATGACTGCCTGCAACTCTGAGACTCGTCTTGCAGAGGTTATTGCTAGGAGCAGAGCCGTTTTCCAGGATAAGAATTTTATATCAGCTGTAGAGGCTGGCCCAAAAGGAGGCAGTGTGAGATTTTCCAAGACATAATTGAGGTCCCATGCAGGTACTGGTGCTCTCCTTGGAGGTCTTATGTTTTTGACCCCTCTGAGGTACTGCCTTAGTAATGAATGAGAAAAAATAGGTGGTTCTGTATTGTAATGAGCTGAAATGGCAGAGGCATGAATCTTTATTGATGCAAAAAAGATAGACCTTTGTCCAGCATCTCCGTTAAATATTGCAAAATCTGAGGAATACTTGGTACAATCGTGTCAATTCTTTGTGCCTGGTTCCAAGCACAGAATCTCTTCCATTTGTCTGCATAGGATTTTCTGGTGCTAGGCCTCCAAAATAACACACATCACCGCTTTAGAGAGAAGTGTGTTTTGTATGGCTACATTATCCGCCATACTGCGAGATTTAAGGTCCTGAGTTGGCTGTGCAGGAGCTGGTTGTTTTCTTGTGTCAATAAGTGAGGAATTTGAGGTAATGTCCAGGCTGGGCATTGAGACAAGTTCTTTAGGATTGGGTACCAGTGCTGGCGGGGCCAGTCTGGGGCAATCAATATAATTTTTGGCTTCTTTTGTCTGACCTTTAGGAGTACCTTGAGGAGGAGAAGCAGTGGAGGAAAGGCATACACTGTTAGGTTTTTCCAGCTGAAGATAGAACATCCATGTGATAAGTCCTTGTGCAGAATCTCTGTAGTTGGTATGTCTGGGCATCCCCCGTTCCTTGTTATGCTGAAAACTTGTGGATCCAATTTCCACTCGTGGGGATCCATTAGGTTTCTGCTTCGTTCGTCTGCCAGAGTATTTATCTTTCCTGGCAGGAATTGTGCTTGCAGATGTACTTGGTAGGTCAATGCTGTATTCCACAGAGTCATGGCTAGTCAGCAGAGGGGGTAGGAATGTGTGCCTCCCTGCTTATGTACCACACAACTGTAGTATTGTCCGTCTATCAATAGTTGCCCTGGAAGAAGTAGATCCTTGAAGGCTGTCAGGGCATCCTGAACAGCTAGCATCACTTTTTGATTGATATGTAGATGCATTTGGCTTGTGGTCCATGTGCCCTGAATACATCCTCCTGCCATATGGGCCACCCTAGGCATAATCTGATGCATCTGTTGTTAATGTCTGCCCGGCAGTGGGTAAAGTGAATGGCTGTCCCTTGTTGTGGTGACCGGCCTTTGCCCACCATCGAAACTCCTGCTGCAGGCAGGGAAGGAGGGTAATTACTGTTTCCAGGCTGTGGCAATGCTGAGTCCAAACACTTTTTAGACACCACTGCAGTTTCCTTATATGTAGTTTTGCATATGGAATTAACAGAATGCAGGATGCCATGAATCCCAAAGCCTGCAGAATTTCCCTTGCAGATAACTGGGTCTTTGTTGCCAACATTCTGAAATAAGTAGTCAGTTGTCTTTGTCTGGCATGAGATAAGCCATCTGGGCAGTTGTATTTCAGCTTGCACCCAGGAATATTATCTCTTGAGAGGGTACTAGTTTTGATTTCTTTTCATTTACTGTGTACCCTAGGCATGTTAGCAATCTTTTTACAAATGCCAGATGCTCTAGTAGAATGTCCTTGTTCTCTGCTTGAATAAGACAGCCGTCCAAGTAAGGATAAATTTGTATTCCTCTTTGTCTGCAAAAAGCAATTACTGGTGCCAGGCATTTTGTGAAGACCCTGGGCGCAGTAGATAAGCCAAAGGGCAGTGCAGAGAATTGGTAATGCATTGAGTCAGGTATAAATCTGAGGTATCTTCTGCATGACTGTCTGATTGGGACATGCAGGTATGCCTCTTAGGTCCAAAGTCACAAGCCAAGCCTTCTTGCCCAGCATGGGCAGAAGCTGCTGCAGAGTCAACATTCTGAATTTCGGAATATCCAGAAATTTGTTTAGAATAGACAGGTCCAGTACTGGTCTCCATGCTTTGTCCTTTCTGGGCACCAAGAACAGTCCTGAGTAAAATCCTAGTCCCTGCACTTGTTGTGGTACTCTCTGAATGGCCCTCATGTCCATGAGGGATGAAACTTGCTTTTGTGCCTCTGCCCATTGGTTGTGTGGCAGATCTGGCATACCGTTTGTCCTTGGCAGGGTGTGAAAGTGGAACCTGTAGCCTTGTGACACTACATTCAAGACCCACTTGTCCTGGGTTATGTGCCAATTTTGTGTAAAAAGTGCTAGTTTTCCCCCCTAAAGGAGCTGCCAGAAGATAAGTGCTTGGTGCTGGCAGGGGGAAGTCATTGAGACTGTTTGTTTTCTGTATGGCTGTGATTTACCTTCACCGCCTTTGGAGTTAGAAGCAACCGATTGTTTAGCCCTGTATGAGCCTTGGGGCTGGGATCTGCCTCTGGGGCGTCTGTATCTGCCTCTTTGTGGCCTGTCTGACACTGGAAATGACCAATTCTTTTCTAGGCCAGTTCCTGCTAAATCTGGGAGGCTGTACATGTAAGAAATCCTTGACTGTTTGCATAGATTTAGCTTTGTCCTCTATTTTCTTCAACACCTCTACTGCTTTAACACCAAACAAGGTATCATGCTGTAGTGAAGCATCTAATAATTTTGCTTTAACATGATCAGGCAGATTCTGTTCCTTTAACCAAGCATGCCTCGTAATGACAGAACCCGTAACAGCGGCCCTGCAGGAGGCCTCCAGAGAATTAAAACCACATTACAAAGTATGCTTTCCCACTTGTTCAGCTGCATGCAATAAATCCTGCATTTCTCTGTTTTCTGCACATTCAGAATTTAACATTTTCTGTTTAAGCAGTGACAAAGTATTGCTGATATTTAAGCATATGAAACTGACAATTTAAGGCCCTTACGGCCAAAGTAGCAGAAGTGTAAATCTTTTTGCCCCATCTGTCCAGGGGCCTTGAATCCCTATCAGAGGGGATAGGGTTTTTTTGCAGTGGAAGGCTCGACCCCCTTGGGACCCTGAGAGATAGTTTCTGGGTCAGCAGCAGGGTTTTTATAAAGAAATTTGTGTGAATCAGGAACCTTGTAGTATCTGTCTGGCTTAGCAGAAGCAGGTGGTAAAGAGTCAGGAGACAGACCGGACTCTGAAAATACATCATCTACAGTGTCTAAAACAGGAGGAATAGCAAGGGGCCTGTGCTGAGGTAATAAAAGGAAATTTCTGAGCCTTTTCTTAGATTTTGAGTAATCTTGGCTCTCCCAGTAGAAGTGCTCCCTCATAGTATGCAGGGTCTTCCCCAAAAGAATAATCCTCAGGAGGAGAGGCTGAAGGGATAGATTCTTCAGCATCAGAATCCTCATAGGGAGGAAGACAGTATTCCTGTTCAGAAGAGGAATCAGAGGAAATGGAAACCTGATCTGAAGATGCATAATCTGCCTCTTGCCTAGGCCTCTTATCAGGAGAGGGATGGGATCCCCTGATCAAAGTAATTAGGTCTTGGGCCATTTTAAGCATCTGTTTTTTAGGGATGGAGGCCTGTCCAGGGGAATGTTGTACTCGTTTCTTTGTCTTTAGAGGTGCTTTAGTCTTTGCCTTTGAAGCTGAAGTCATTTTCACATATAACTGTGTAGGTCTGAAAACACCCTCAGAAGCAGATGCCTGCTCAGCGGCTCTGGACCCATCTGAGGGAATAGTTTCAGAGGGTCCAATACCTTGAGTTTCCAGTGGCCTAGTCAGCTCCACGTGGGAGTCGAAAGAGGCCTGTGGCTCTGAGGTAGTGGGCATCAGGGGCTGCAAAAGCGCCTGAGAACTGGCGACTGGCCTAGCAGAAGCCTCATCGGTTTTGGACCTCGGATGCCTGTCTGTCTTTGCACTTTTTATAAAGGTAGTCGGCTGTTCCGACGGCATTATATAATTAAATCTTCTGCCAAAGTAATGAAATGCAAAATCGAACAGACGCTTAATAGTGCGCTGGTTAAATCTAGCACAAGACAGCCAGCAACGTCGTGGTCGGGGCATAGGCAAGGAATACAGTAAGAATGAAAATCCTTATGAGGTATTTGCTTCCCACAAGAAATGCAATTAACTTTTTCTGACATCGGTCTGGAGCAAGAAAAACGTTTCCCCAACAGGGTACTTAGCTTTAATGAAGACTTCGGATCTGAAATTCAAAACTGAAAATTTCAGGAGTCGGCCGACCAGCACTTGCAAACTGATTTTGCTTCGGGCACCATATGGCAAGAAAGACTTGGCGTCGGCTGCATCTTTTATACCCTTGGCGCACTGACGTCAGGGAGGAGGCGACAGCAACCGACGCCGGACCAGGACTTTGGAATTCAGGCCAACTGCGGGTAGCCTGCCAGCAGGATAACCCAACTGTAATGACTGCAACAGTGAAACATGAACATCTAAAAGTACTCCCCAGGAGCCTTAGGAGAGGGGTAAGAAGGGTGGGACGTGATGAATGAAAGATCAACAACACAGATGGAACATTATGGAAAGACATGACTTCTTTATCTGATTATGTTAATCTTCATTCATTCATCACTGATGGGACAGAGTCCCCAGCTACCTTGGTCACTTCGGAGGCCCTTATGGAAGAATATTCCTGTGCAACATTGAGCCAAAACAGGTTCTTCCCCGGAGACCAAATCTCATTTGTAATGAGTTATAAAGGTATGAGTATCAGCCCACATTGCTCCTGCATAGCTATCGTCCATAGAAGCTCTTAACTGAAATGCCACAGAAGTCACCATTGATCTGGTGGAGTGAGCTTTAGTCTTCTGTGGAATAGCTTTACTTTCATGGCGATAAACGAGTATACAGTCTCTGAGCCATTTAGATAAGGTCACCTTAGAAACGGACTTTCCCCATTTTAGGACCTGAAAAAGATACAACTAGCTAGTCAGATTTGCGCATTGTTTTTGTCCTTTCTAGATAGAATCTCAACTGTCTGGTCACTTCTAATGAATGCAGACAGTACTCTCCTTTATTTGAAAAATTAGGGAAAAAACTGGTATGTCAACAGTCTGGTTAACAGACAGATCAGAAATTACTTGGGGGAGAAAAGAAGTATTCGTCCGGAGTGATACTCTGTCCTTGTGGAAAATTAAATAGGAACATTTTACACAGAGCGTGGAGCTTAGAAATCTGCCTAGCTGATGTGATGGCCACAAGAAAAAGCGATTTCCAGGATATGAACTTGATGTCACAAATTGCTGCAGGTCCAAAGGGAGGTTGCGTCAAAGACTGTAGCACTAGTGTGAGACTCCATGGTTCTATCAGTTGTTTGGAGGTCTAATGTGAGAGAGTCTTTTCAGAAAGGTTTTACACAGACGATGTGAGATCAAAGAGGAATTCCCAAAACCATTATGAAAATTTGAGATGGCAACCAGGTGGACCCATATAGTTGAGGCTGCAGCCCCGTCTTCAAAGAAATTTGACATGTAATTTAGCACTGCAGTAACTGGGCCTGAATATGGGTCTAGCTCCCACTGCTTAGACCAAATTGAAAACCTCTTCCATTTGTTGAGATAAAGTTTCCTGGTGGGTGGTTTGTGAAAGGCCAGAATAATGTCATGTACTGGGGAGGAAAGGTTGTGCTGCCTGGTGATCAGTGGAAGTGGGGAAACCAAGCTGCCAGCTTGAGACTGGTGAAGTTCGGGTGGCTCAACCCTTGAGAGTGAAAAATCAGACCTGGAATTAGATCCAGAATCCACGGAAGGCATAGTAAGTGAGGCCAGAGAAAGGGGAACCATACTTGTCGAGGCTAATAAGGAGCTATGAAGATCACGTTTTTTTAACCAAAAGAGCTTTCTTCATGCATTGGGGAATCAGAGGAATGGGGGGTAAGCATAAAAAAGTCCCGTGGGCCAACCGTGGACAAGAGTGTCTCTCGGGGACTCACCCTGCGGGGGGATTAGGACAAAGTAGCTGCTGCATTTGTGGTTTGGATGGGGAGGCGAATAGGTCACAGCAAGGCTGGCCCCAACGGTTGAAAATTTCTGTCGTTATGTGCAGACTGAGGTACCACTCGTGAGGCAGAAGGATACATCTGCTCAGTTTGTCTGCAATCATGTTGGAATCCCCAGGGATATGCACTGCTATCAGAAAGCGGTTGGAAGTCATCACCCATTGCCAAATTCTCATGGTCTCTCAACACAAGGAGCAGGAATTGGTTCCTCCTTGCTTGTTGATATACCAGACTACTGACATGTTGTCTGATTGGATGGCAATTGTTCCAGAAGGACAGACAGAATGAAACGCCTGCAACGCTAAAAGCACTGCCCTCAGTTCTAGGGTATTTATATACAGATTGGCCTCTGCTGCGGACCATATGCCTTGGACTGTCATTCCCTGAAAATGCTCTCCCCCACCCTATCAGGGAAGCATCCGTGGTCTCAGTGGCTCTGGGTTGAGAAGGATGAAAAGCACAGCTGCAAAGCTCTGTTTCTGGCCTCATCCACCAAATAAGGTCCTGTTTGTATCAGTTTATTTGAATCTGAAAGGACAGAGGATGATGATTTGGGTACCACTGACATAGCAGAAGCAATTGGAGGAGTCTCATGTAAAGTTATGCAAGAGGCACCACTGGTATTAGAAGCCCATTGAACCTAGGAGCTGGATGGCTTCTCGAGCTGAAACTTTCTCTTCAAAGAGTGTCACCTGGAGTTGGAGCCTTAGTCTTTATCTGTGATCTGAGAGAGAGAGAGACTAAACAGGACTGGGTGTTGAACACTGCTCCTACGAATTCTACTGCCTGGATCGGAATCAGGACGGATTTCTCCCAGTTTATAGAAATTCCCAGAAGATTCGCCAAAGAGAGTGTGTATTTTAGGCCTGTTACCAGTAAATGCTTTGCAGGGGCGTTAAGTCAATCGTCTAAATATGGAAACACCCAGAATCCTTGCAGTCTCAAGTGAGCTGTTACTACTGCCATGTATTTGGTGAACACAGGGGGTTGTAGAGTCCGAATGGTAGAGCACGGAACTGGTAATGACTGGCTCCCACCTGGAAGCGAAGAAGCCTTCTGGAGCGTTTAGCATTTTGATGTGGTAAAACGCATCCTGAAGGTCCATAGAGCACATCCAATTGCTTTTCTCCAAAAAGGGAAGAATGGACTGAACCATGACCATCCAGTATTTTGCTTGGGTGACAAACTTGTTTAAATTACTGAGATCCAAAATTGGTCTCCAGTCCCGTCTCTTTTTTGGCACCAGAAAGAATCTGGAGTAAAATCTGGATCCAATCTGGTCTGGTGGGATGGCTTGGATGACTTCTTTGACGCAGCTTTATCTCTACAGCTGCTTGTTCCCTTTGACTGGGTGGAATGTCGGCAATTCACCTTGGTGGCTTTGGGAAAGAATTGAATGGTATGTGGTAAAGTACAGTTGTGTACACTTACCATAAATGTAGATGTTAGAGTTATTGACTGTTGCAGTCATTACATTTGGGTTATCCTGCCAGGGGTAGCCCTCAGTCGGTCCAAATACCAGAGGATTAGTATTTCTGCGTCAGTTGCTGTCGCTCCAGGACTGACGTCAGGTCATCAGTGGTATAAAATCAGGCAGCCAACACCATTACATCAGTTTTTTTTGCAACTGTCAGGAGCCCCCAAATAGGGAGCTAGGTTATGGTGGAAGAACACCACCAGTATAAAGTAAATATCAAAAGGAGAGAGAGAGGGAGGGAGGGAGGGAGGGGGGGAGAGAGAGAGAGAGAGAGAGAGAGAGAGAGAGAGAGAGAGAGAGAGAGAGAGAGAGAGAGAGAGAGAGAGAGAGAGAGAGAGAGAGAGAGAGAGGAGAGAGAGAGAGAGCGAGAGAGGAGAGGGAGAGAGAGAGAGACGAGGGAGAGAGAGAGAGAGAGAGACAGAGAGAGAGAGAGAGAGAGACACAGAGAGAAAGAGAGTCAAGGGGGATGGAGGGTGGGAAACCAGATCTGCAACAGTGAATACACTCTAACATCTACATTTACGGTAAGTGTACACAACTGTGTTATGTTTTTCGTGTTTCACTGTTGCAGTCACCACAATTGGGCTGATCCCAAAAGCTGAAGAAAAGGGTGGATGCATTCAAGAAGTCTGGGGGCTGGCTAGGATGCCCTGCAAGACTGCGGTGGCAAAGCCTGTCCTGGATTTGAAGAAGATAGGCAGGTGGTAATGCTTGGTGAAAGTATGAAAAGAAGTCCATGTTACAGCCTCCAGGATGTCTCTGGTGGGGACCCCCCCCCCTCTGAGAAAAGCTGCAGAGGTGGAGGTTGCCCTGGTGGAATGCATCCTGATCCCCTTTGGGGGTGGTTTCTCGTGCTGTTCGTAGCAGAAATGGATGCAGTGTGCTATCCATTTGGAGACTGTTTGGATATGGCCTTGCCCTCTGCCCCTGCTGCAAAGCTGACTAGCAATTGGTCAGTTTTTCTAAAAGAGTTAGTCCTATCCAGATAGAATCTGAGCTGTATGTGCACATCTAGAGTGTGCAGAATCCTTTCCCCCTTGTTTTCAGGGTTAGGGAAAAAAGTGGGCAAATGAATGGATTGGTTGAGAGCCACACTGGACACCACTTTAGGCATGAAGGATGGTTAAGTCCTGAGGGAGACCCTGTCATCATGGAAAATGATGAAGGGCTCCACAGCCATGAGTGCTTGTAGCTCAAACTCTTCCATCTGAAGTGACGGCCAGAAGCAAGGCTGTTTTCCAAGAGAGGAATTTTAACTCTGCTGAAGCTGCAGGCTCAAAAGGGGGTAGGGTGAGCTTTTCCAACACAGAGTTAAGGTCTCAAGCAGGGGTAGGAGCTCTTCTGGGTGACCTTAAGTTGTTAACCTCTCTTAGGAACTGTTTGATGAGAGGGTGTGAGAAGAGAGGTGGCTCTGTGCTTTAATGAAAAAAAGAGGACAGAGGCATGAATTAATAGAAGAGGATAGACCTCTGTGCAGTAGGTCTGCTAGGTAATCCAGGATAAGAGGGATGGAGGGTTTTGCTGTTTCGGCTCCCATAGGCTGGATTCAGGTGCAAAACCTTTTCTAATTGTCAGCATAGGATTTTCTAGTGCTGGGGGGGGTTGGCCTCACGTATAACATCCAGGGCTCGTGTGCTTAGGCTGGCAGCTTGAGGAGAGGTCAGGGAATAAACCAGGATGCCAGGTTCAGGGTCTGCAATTGTGGATGTATGAATTCTCCATTCTTCTGGGTCAGGAGTGTTGGAATCTGAGGTAGGTGCCATAGTGGCAGGGGTGACAAGCTGCGCAGCAGAGGGTACCACTGCTGGCATGGCCAGTCTGGGGTTTTTCCTCCCTTGTTTTGAGCAATACCCTTAAAATGAGTGGTATAGGGGGAAATGCAAATATTGAGAAGTTTACCCATTGGAAGGATAGAGCACCCACTTTCCAGGCCTTGCTGTGAGGTTCCCTGGTGCAGAATTTGCTGAGCTGATTGGAGTGGGAAGCAAAGAGGCCCACCTACGGGGTGCCCCATTTCTGGGTTACAAGGTTGAAGGTTCTGTGGTCTAGCTGCCACTCGTGTAGGTCTAGCAGATTACTGCTTAAGTTGTCTGCCAGAGAGTTTATGGAGCCTGGCAAGAATTGTGCTAGCCGGTGTTTTTGCATGGCTGAGGCCGTGTGCTAAAGGGTCATGGCGGGCCTACAGAGAGGATAAGAGTGAGTCCCTCCCTGCTTGTTGATATACCACATTACTGTGGTGGTGTCTGTTTTGATCACTAGAGGCCCTGAGGAAAGTTGGGGGTCTGAAAGCTGTCAGGGAGTGAACAGCTAGCATCTCTTTTTTGTTGATGTGCACATGTATTTGATTTGGGCTTCAATGGCCCTGAATGCACCTGCCGTCCAGGTGTGCACTGCAGGCATAGTTTGATGAGTCTGTGGTGAGGGTCTGGGCGGTGTGGGGTTGTGAGAAGGGAAGTCCCTTGTTGTGGTTGCATACTGCTGCCCACCAAATAAAATCTTTCCTTAGACATGATAGATATGATAGTTTCCAGGTCTTGAGAGTGTTGACACCAAAGGCTTTTTAGGTACCACTGTAGTTTCCTCATATGCAGTCTGGCATATGGAATCAGTAGAATGCAGGAGGCCATGAACCCTAGAAGCTTGCAGGAGTTTCCTTGTGGATAACTGGGTTCTGGTGGCTAGTTGAGAGAAGTAGCCTGTCAGGTAGGCTTGTTTTTCTGGAGTAAGGAATGCTATCTGGGATGCTGTGCCAGGCTTGCTCACAAGGGTACAATTTTTTGTGTAGGGACTAGTTTTGATTTCTTTTCGTGGACAGTACACCCCAGGGAGGTCAGTAGGTCCATTACAAAGGTCAGGTGCTGTAACAGCTTTTCATGACTGAATCAGGCAATCGTCTAAGTAGGGGTAAATTTGAATATTTCTTTGTCTGCAAAAAGCAATGGCTGGAGCCAAGCATTTTGTGAAAACTCTGGGAACAGTAGAGAAGCCAAAGAGAAGCGCAGAGAACTGAAAGTGCATAGATCCAGGCCTGAAACGTAGATATTTTCTGCAAGATTCCTGACTGGGATGTGTAGGTAGGCCTCGTTTAGGTCTAGGGTGGCTAACCAAGCATCCTTGGAAAGCATAGGAAGAAGCTGCTGGAGGGTGAGCATTTTGAATTTTATCACCAGATAGGTGTTTAGAATAGATAGATTGAGGATTGGGCATCAATCCGGAAAGTACCAGTGCTTGGAGGGGCAATGCCTACTGAAACTCGTAGGCTGGACCTGTAAAAAGTCTAACTGCCCGCATAGATCTAGCTTTTTCTTCCATCTTTTTTAAGACCTCTTCTGCCTTGGTGCCAAACAGTCTTTGTTCAATGGTGCGTCCAATAATTTTGATTTGATGTGGTCTGGTAAAGTCTGTTCCTTAAGCCAAGCATGCCTTCTAAAGATAGAACCAGTGACTGCTGCCCTGCAAGATGTTTCTAGGGGGGTCAAAGCCACATTGCAAGGTGTGCTTAGTAACATGGCTTGCAGAACGGATAAGCTCTTGTAATTCTTTATTTTCTGCACAAATAGGAAAGGAAGATATTTTTTGTTTGAGGAGTTCCATGGTATGCTGCTAATTCAGCATGTGGAACTGACAATTTAGTGCTCTAATAGCAACAGTTGCAGAGGTGCATACTTTTTTACCCCATCTGTCTAAAGCTCAGGAATCCCTGTCTGAGGGGGTGGGGTTCTTAGTTAAGGTTGCTTTAATTCCTTTTGGTCCTTGGGAGATGACCTCTGGGTCAGCAGTAGGATTTTTGAAAAGAAATTTGTGAGAGTCAAGGACTCTGAAGTACCCGTCAGGTTTCCTAGAAGGAGATGGGGTGTCAGGAGTCAAACTGGATTCCATAAAAACATCCACAACATCCAGGACAGGAGGAATGGCTAAAGGTCTGTGCTGTGGTAAATCTAAGAATTCCCAGAGTCTCTTGACTGAGGATAGTCCTGACATTCCCATTGGAAATGCCCCCTTAAAGTATGTAGGGTTTCACAAAATGAAAAATCCTCGGGAGGAGAGGCAGAAGGAATGGATTCCTCTGCATCAGAACCCTCATAAGCAGAGGGGGTTGTAGGTCTTCATATTCAGAAACCTCCAAGTCATCGGACATCTGTTCAGATAAAACTACTAGGGACAAGTCTCTCTTTTGGAAGGGGTAAGCCTGGCTTCCCCTAATAAGCATAACAAGATCTTCCGCCATTTTAAGCATTTGAGATTGAGGCATGGAAGCAGGTGCCTGAGCCAAGGTAGTCTGTTTTTTAGGAGTAGTTCGTACCCTGGGCCTTAGAAACTCTGTAGTTTTAGAAAGAACTGAAGATGCGAAAGAAGTAGTCTGTTTGTGTAGAGCATTGGTAACGTGAAGAACTTCCTCGGAAGTCAGTGCCTGGTCAGCGGCTCCGGACTCATCCAAGGTAGAATCACCTGCAGGATCCTTAGTTGAAGAAGAGCCTCGCAACATACCAGACTCTGAACAAGTCTCGGTAGCGGCCTGCGAATCACCAGAAGCAGGCATCAGGGGGCTGCGAAAGCACCTGAGGACTGGAGAACTAACGACTAGCTTAACGGAAGCGTCATTGGCAGTTTTGGACCTGTGCGGTCCGTCTCTGTCTATCTTTATGTTTTTTTGGAAGATTGGTAGTCTGATGGATTACAGAAGCCATATCGGAATATGAGGACTGAGTGCAAAAATATTTAGCTACAATACGGGCCTGACGACGTATAGTTATGGCGTTGAACAAAGCACAAAAGCGACAGCAAGGGACATTGCGGTCTGGGCCTAAACAGGTGACTCAGTAAGAATGGAAGTTTCAGTGTAGTATTTCACAGGCGAGAAAGTTGTTAACTTATTCTGACATCAGTTAGAGCAAGAAAAAAAAAGGATCCACAATGGGGTACTTAGCTTTAGACGACTTCAACTTCAATTTGGAAATGAAAACTCGGGTAGCAGCCGACCAGCACTCGTGCAAACTGCTTCTGCTTCGGGCTCTTCAGCAAGCAAGACTGATGTAATGGTGTCACCTGCCTGACTTTATACCACTGACGACCTGACGTCAGTCCTGGAGCAACAGCAACCAACACAAAAATACTAAGCCTCTGGTAATCGGGCCGACTGAGGGCTACCTCTGGCAGGATAACCCAGGTGTGATGACTGCAACAGTTAAACACTGAGAACATCCTCTGGTTATCATCTTCTGCACACAGGAGTCTGTGGTCATTGATTGCCAGGTAGCGTGGTGCAGAGAAAAACGTCCCCCGACTGCTTCCAGAAGAAAGCAATCGGGCTGCTCTTCAGGAGCACTGGTAGGGCTGTCCTGAAAAAAAGTCTCTGGGTCCCTGGTTATGTGGGCCCCCTCTGCCTCGGTAGGGGTGTCTCCCAGAAGAGTTAGCCCTCTGACAGAGTGAACTCATCACGTGTGTCACGAAAAGGACCCAAAGACTTTTTGTGCCAAAAATTTCCACTCCTCTGATTTCTGGAAAAGGAACACGGGGGGGCATACACCTACAGCAGACAGGGTTTTGCCATCCTCACACTTGGCTACTGTGTCCTTCACTTTTGGGCCAAACAGGGAAGACACTTCAACTGGAGCGTTCAATGAAGGAAGACTTAAAGGGCTCTGCAAAATTACAAAGGCACATCCAGGCGTGACATCTCATAACTACGCCTGAACCCGCAGCTCCTGCCGCCCCTTCGGTTGCATGGGATATTAACCTCATTGCACGAGTTCAATATCGATTCTAGGGTTGCTAGCTGCGAGGCAACTTTGTCACTTACCTCATCAGACACCTGTCCTGATTAGGTTCCACAGAGTTTAGAAATAAAGTCTCTTTGGAGCCTAGTAAAATGTGCCAGATAGTTCTAAGACCGAAAGGCACAGGTCAATGAAGCAAAACTAATCTGTCTACTGCCTGGGACTCTCTGTTAAGCAGATGAACAGTCTGTCGCTCTTCGGAGAGCTCTTTCTTTGTGGCTGCCACCACCAACACATCTACTGGAAGATGTATGGACCAATGTAGGCTCTCCTCAGGGTTCGAAGCTGAGAATGCAGAATCTGGCCCTCCTGTGGGGTCATCAGAGTAGGGGTTTGAGGCAGGTGCCATGGAGCCAGCAGTGACACACTGCCCAAGAGGGGGTACCAGTGTTGCGTGGCCAGTCTGGTGCAATCAGTATTTTCCTTGGTTTGTCCTGTTCGATCTTTAGTAGTACTTTGGAGAGGAGAGGCAGAGGAGGAAAGGCATAAACTGATAGATTTTTTCAGTTGAAGGACAGGGCATCCACTTTCCAAGCTTGCTTGTGGGGTGTCCTTGTGCAAAATTTGTCCAATTGGTAGTTCGGGGGGGGCAAACAGGTCTATATCTGGGATCCCCCATTTGTTTATCAATATGTTGAAAGTCTTTGGTTCCAGTTTCCACTCGTGTGGGTCCATGAGATTTCTGTTTAGTTCGTCTGCCAGTGTATTTAGCTTTCCTGGCGGGAATTGAGCCTGTAGATACACTTGGAAGATCAAGGCTCTGTTTCACAGAGCCATGGCTAGTCTACAGAGGGGGTTATGAATGGGTACCCCCCTGCTTGTTTATGTACAACATAACAGTGGTGTTGTCAGTCTTAACCATTAATTGTCCTGGAAGAATGTGATCCTTGAAGGCTGTCAGAGCATGCTGTACAGCTAACATTTCTTTTTGAATGATATGCAGGTGCATTTAACTTGGGTTCCATTTGCCCTGAATGCACTTCCCTGCTAGGTGAGCCCCCCATGCATAGTCTGATGCGTCTGTTAAGGTTTGGGCGGCAGGGGGTAGAATGAATGGTAGTCCCTTGTTTTGGTGGCAGGCCTCTGCCCACCAAAGGAACTCTAACCGTAGACAAGGTATGATAGGAATTATTGCTACCAGATCCTGAGAATACTGACACCATAGGCTTTTTACATGCCATTGTAGTTTCCTCACATGCAGTCTTGCATATGGAATTAGGGGAATGCAGGAGGCCATGAACCCCAAGGCTTGCAGTATTTGCCTTGCAGATAGCAGGGATTTTGTGGCCATTAGTCTGAAGTTGTCAAATTAATTTGTTTCTCTGGCTTGAGGAAAGCCATCTGGGAAGTTGTGTTCAAGCTTGCACCCAGGAATATAATTTGCTGACAGGGTACAAGATGTGATTTATTTTCGTTTATAGAGTACCCCAGACAGGTTAGCACCTTTTGTACAAATGTCAGATGATTCAAAAGTATGTCCTGGCTTTCTGCCTGAATTAGACAATAGTCCAGGTATGGGTATATTTGAATATTTCTTTGCCTGCAAAAAGCAATGACTGGAGCTAGGCACTCTGTAAATACTCTGGGTTCAGAAGATAAGCCAAAGGGCAGTGCAGAGAAATGATAATGCATGTAGCCTGCTTTGAAGCGTAGGTATCTTCTGCAAGATTCCCCGATTGGGATGTGTAGGTAGGCTTCCTTTAGATCCAGTGTTGCCAACCAGGCATCCTTGCCTAGCATAGTAAGCAACTGGTGAAGGGTTAGCATTATGAATTTTGGGATCACCAAAAAGGTGTTTAGGATAGAAAGGTCCAGGATAGGACGCCACGAGTTGTCTTTTCTGGGTACCAGGAAAAGTCTCGAGTAGAAACCTTGTCCCTTTTACTCTTCTGGTACAGGTTGAATAGCCCTTATGCTTAAGAGAGAGAGTACCTGCTTTTGAGCCTCTGCCCACTGATTTGGGGGAAGATCTGGCCAACAGTTTGGAGTTGGTAACGTGTGGAAGTGAAATCTGTATCCTTGGGAAACTACATTTAAAACCAATTTGTCCTGGGTAGTTTTTTGCCAGCAGAGCAATCTTTCCCCCTAAAAGAGCAGTCAGTTGAGAAGGGCTTGGAAGTTTTAAAGTTAAGTCATTGACACAGTTTATCATTGGGGGTTGCCTTACTACTCCCTGATTTGGAAGTGGGAGCCCCCCACTGCTTAGTCCTGTGAGTATCCTGGGACTGAAGCCCGGGTGTTCTGCTGGTTCTGAGTTTGGGCTGAGAAGGCCTGAAAGAGGCAGAAAAGGACCAATTCTTAGAGGGCCAATGCCTACTAATTCTTGGGAGGCTGTACTTGGAGGAAATCTAACAGTTTGCATAGATTTAGCTTTTTCCTCCATCTTTAAGTACTTCTGCTTTGTTGCCAAACTGGCGTCCTGATTTAAGGGAGCATCCACCAATTTAGCTTTAACATGATCAGGCAAGGAGTGCTCCTTAAGCCAAGCATGCCTTCCCAAGTACAGACCCAGTGACAGCAGCCCTTGCAAGATGCCTCTAGAGAATCAAAACCACATTGCAAAGTATGTTTTCCAACCTGTTCAGCAGAATGCATTAAATCCTGTAAATCCTTATTTTCAGCACAGCCAGGAATCAACATCATTTTCTGTTTAAGCAATCCAATAATATGCCGTTGATACTTTAACATATGAAACTGGCAGTTTAAGGCCCTAACAGCCAAGGTTGGAGAAGTGTATACCTTCTTACCCCATCTATCCAGCGCCCTGGAATGTCCATCAGAGGGGGGTAAGATTTTTGGCAGTAGTAGCCTTAATGCCCTTGGGTCCCTGTGAAATAGTCTCAGGATCCGCAGTAGGATTTTTAAAAAGGAACTTGTGAGAGTCAGGAACTCTGTAATATCTATCAGGTTTTCTGGGAGCAGGAGATAGCGAGTCAGGGGCCAAGCTGGATTCCGAAAAGGCATCATCAACAATGTCTAGTACAGGGGGGAATAGCTAAAGGCCTGTGCTGGGGCAGGAGTAAGAAATCCCCAAGCCTCTTTTTAGAATCAGAGTAATCCTGGCTTTCCCAGCGAAAATGCTCCCTAAGAGTATGCAAGGTTTCACCAAAAAAGAGAAATCCTCTGGAGGGACAACAGAGGGAATAGAGTCCGCTGCATCAGAATCCTCATAGGTAGATAAGGGTAAATCCTGGTCATCAGAGGAAACAGAATTTTCATAATCCTGATCAGAAGTAACATAAGCAAATTCAGTCCTAGGTCTCTTAGAGGGGGAAGGTTGGTTCCCCTGATTAAAGTAATAAGGTCTTCAGCCATTCTTATCATTTGTTTTTTAAGCATAGAGGCCAGACCATGCGGTCTGGGCGTCGGTTTTCTAGGCATGGTTCGAGTTTTAGGCCTTGAAGAAGATGGTGTCTGTTTAATATGCAAGTCAGTAGGCCTGAATATGGCCTCAGAAGCCAGTGCCTGCACAGCGGCTCCAGACCCATCCAAGGTAGAAACACCCGCAGGCTCCACATTTGAAGCATCTTGCGGCATACCGGACTCCGAATGGGTCTCAGTAGAGGTCTGCGAATCTGAAGTAGCAGGTATCAGGGGCTGGAAAAAAAAAACTCATTTAGTACCAACGAACTGGCGACTGGCTTAGGAGAAGCGTTGTCGGCAGCTTTGGACCTAGGCGGCCTGTGTCTGTCTTCATCTTTGCGTTTTTCGGAATGTTGGTAGTTGGATGGCTTACCAAAGACATATCTGGATAATTGAACAGAGTACAAAAATATTTAGAAGCGTAAATATACCGATGACGAACAGGTCATTTTTTAAATAAGGCACAAATCTGACAGCGAGGTACGTCGTGGTCATGGCCTAGGCAAGGAATACAGTACGAATGAAAACCTTTGAGGTATTTGCTTTCCTCAATAAATACAATTATGGACTTTTACTGACACCAGTTTAGAGCAAGAAAAACTTTCCCCAACGGGGTACTTAGCTTTAGTTGAAGACTTCAGTTCTGAAACTCGAAAATGAAAATTTCAGTAGTCGGCCGATCGGCACTTGCGAACTGCTTCTGCTTCGGGCACCACACGACCAGAAAGACTGATGTAATAGTGTTGGCTGCATGCTTTATACCCCTATCTGACGTCATGGAAGATGAGACAGCAACCAACGCAGGACCCAAGACTTTGATAATCAGGCCGACTGTGGGCTACTGCACGCAGAGAACCCTAAATGTGACTTCAACAGTGAAACACAAAACATCAGAGAAAGACCACCTCAGAACAGAGGTCACATCCTGCTCCATCGAGCCTGCTCCCAAGAAAGGAGCCTCAAGAGGGATCGGTACAGACAGGGCTCCTGGCACCGTGGACAGCACCGTAGACATGCTCAGAATTGTATACGGCACAGAGGAGCCTGTAGCCCAATCCTGGACCTGAGGAAGGCCTGGCTTCGAACGATCCAAAGGCCAAAGGATTGGTTCCAGGGCCAAAGTGAGATCCACTAGTAGCACCAAGGATGTGGGTACCAAAAAAGGCATCAGTGTCGAAGGCTTTGAAACCTGCAAGGAGGTCAAAAGAGGACAATAGGATGTGGTCTGTGGAGAAATATTCCCAAGTCCAACAAGGGGTTAGGTCTTTGCAGGTGTAGGAATCCCCCTGGCTGTCAGAAGCTGATCCATAAGGCGCACCACATCTAGTTCAGAAAGGCTCCTGGTGGATATCCCCAACGGGGACTCTGGCCACTCAAGGAAGGGGCTACTAAACACCTGCAACAACTGGAGAGGCCACAAAAGTACCTCAGAGAGGAAGCTAGGCCTTAAACATTTGTCCTATCTGAACAGACTAAAAAAAACTCCAACTATTCTCTCTCTCATATCGCCTACTTACAGGCAATCTCTGCTGGACTTACAAAGCCATGTCTGACAGAGCTCTGTTAGAAATGCTACATCTAAAGAAATCCCAATCCCTCCGCACCGCATGCTCCAGAGACCTAAACCTCATCACCACAATCAACAGAACATGTTGGAGACAGGTTCATAACCCAGAGACTGCCCATGCTATGGAAAAGACTTCCCATACATGTCAAGCAGAGCACCTTACTGGCCCTCTTCCAAGAGGAATCTTGATGAGTGGATGGGAAATAGACAATTCACCCTAGGGATCACTCCAGTGGCTTTACTCAGAGGTACTGGGAACTAAGGTTGGGTGGCACGATGCCAGAGTAATCCTATGGGCTAGGCTTGTAAAGGCTCCAGGGCCATTAGCCTAGTACACACCTATGAACCTATACATCTGCCCAAGGAAAAGATCCACTGATGGGGAGTATTGGGTCTCTGTTGCAATGTCCAATAGCACCACTGTCTCAGGTTGAATAAGAGGGAGGTAGGAGTGTCCACTATAATCGTGGGTACCATGGGCAAGCTCGGTGCAGTGATGGCACTTCTCAGAACAGAGGTGGATGTGGAGGTGACAATCTGAAGCTCAGCAATGGACAGTGCTGTAGACATTGTCCGTGCCGAAACAGGCACCAACGACACTAAGATGGTTGACGGTACAGAGGTCAGTGCCAAAGCAACTGGTTTCTGTTCTGAATACAATTTAGGTATTTTCAGTTTAGAAGTTCTATCCTTATCACCTGAAGGTGAAGAAGATACAAAATGTGGTCTCTCTGTCTTTCTTAGGAGGGGGGTGAGCCTCCGATGCATAAAGCATCTCTGAAAAGGGCGTTTTAAGGAGGCCCTTTAGAATTAACTTATTCCTGCATTCGTTCAGGGTACGGGAGCTAAATCCCTGGCAAACGGAACAAGGTGGCTGCAGAGAGATGAGGAACTCCCAAACAATACATACAATCCTACTCATGAGAGTCGTTGTTAGGCACTTTGACTATTTCAGGCATTTAAAGCCCAACGTCCCCTTTTTCTCAGACATACTGAACACACACAACAAATTAACCAACAGCAAGAAAGATAAATATATATATATATATATATATATATATATATATATATATATATATATATATATATATATTTTTTTTTTATGTTATGGGAAAGGAAAGAGAAGTAAGGGGGAAGAAGAAAAATACCACAAAAGGGTAGGGAGAAAGGCCATACCAGCAATGGTACTGAAGTTACCAAAAGGTAATTAGAGGAAAAAAGGGAATCAGACACTCCACAGAAAGGGTAAAGTGTAGCGACAGACGAGAGATAAAGATAAGGAAAAATACAAGAAAAATTCTTATCAAAGTTTTATCAAATATCCAAAAAATATTAGACTTAGCTGAGAGCTGGCTCGAACATGGCTTTACGGCTACGAGGCAAAAAAGATCTGAGGTAACAGGGAGAAGGTCGTCATAGGTAAAAGCTTAGCTCGAGAGTTTTTGGCTGGCACGAGCTTGGTATAAGGCCAACCCATCAGTGATGAATGAAAGAATGAAGATTATCATCATCAGATCTAAGCCTACCAACAATGGTAGGTAAAAATTTACACTAAGAAGTTTACAAAAGGAGTTTAGAAAGAGACTAAGAACATAATGCAAATTTAACAAACTGTTTTAAAAGGAAAAATAGGTATGAAAAACTAATCTCCCACACTATGGCTCAAGAGCTGAAGGCGACCTCATCTAGATATGAAAGCAGCAAATGAGATCTGAGGGATGTTGGGTACTGGTGCATTATGGGTAGGGAAGGAGCTCAAGAGTATTTTGGAGGCCACAAGTTAGTGTAAAGGTAGAGTCGGATCCGAGGATCGGATCTGAGCCCATTAGTAAGGAATGAATAAAAACTGACATCAGATACTTAGTTAAAAAAAAGGGGTCTATCCCCCCAAAATACAATGTCATAGCAGATGGCCTTATTAAAGCACCTGGCACAATTAAATTGCACAATATCAGCCTCCGTAGGTGCATTTGCAGGAAAGGATATCAAAGGAAGAGATGAAGAGCAGAGAACTGACAAATTTTCAACTCTGCTGCTCTAACAACCTCAGGAAATCTCAGGACTGACTGACATGCAAAATCTCCACACTGTAATTGTGAAAGCTTTTGCTGCCATAATTTCTTGTCCTCCTTACCAGTACACTTCCAATCCCTACTCACAAGAGCAGATGACTACTCCTGTCAGACTCTGGGGCAGCCAGCCTTGTGGAAGAACCTTTCTATGCACTAGAAAGTTGTACAACACTCACAGTCTTTGCAAGACTCTAAAGTCCAAGGCAGAAAAGACAATGAAGGCACAAATCTTTATCTGTCAAACAGAAGAATGCTTCTTGGTGACACTGCCATGGAGACACTGGTCTTGAAAAGATCTCCAAATCATGGATCTAATGAACACATTAACAATACAAATCACTAAAGAGTAGCAAAAAAAGAAATACCCAAAAAGGGTACTAGATACAGCTCTAGAGCTCACCTAGGTGGTACTGACTTCTAAAAGCCAGGGGAAGGAGGGTGGGACGAAGAAGAAGAAGAAGAAGAAGACAATGGAACATTGATGGGACCGCGTCCCTAGCACTTTTGTCCGGGGCTGCTAATTTAGGTTAGACGCCGAGATACCCTTAGCAAAAAGGACGGTTGGTTCGTATAGACGTCGAGTAGGGCGTTAGGCCAAAAAAGGGAGTTGGGATACCCAGATAAGGAGGTCGACAGCTGAGTGCATGAAGTTCTGAAACTCTTCTAGCTGAAGCAATAGCTACCCAGAAAGAGAGTCGAGGTCTGAGAAGAAAACTCCTTCAAAAAGGCTTTTGCAAAGCTTGGGACAGCACCTATGAAGGTAATAGTACGAACAAGCGACAAAACAGACTTTTTTTGACAGTGTAATGCTAAAAACCCCTGGCCATCAGAAGGAGATGCTTATCCTGAAGGTCTATAGAGCACATCCAGTGATCCTTGCTGGTCTGCTACGCCCTGGTTCATGGGAGCCCCCCCCCTCGAGGGGATCGCCCTGCCTCTGGCGGGAAACGACTTTTGTGCCCAGGCGGTCCCTTGAGATTGTTCATCAGTCTCGCACCTAGTCAAGGTTTCTTTCACTTGAGGACCAAAGAGATGATCCATCAAACGGGAATTACTGAATCAGGAGCCGCCCATGCCTTTTAGCTACCACCTGCATGGAGGGGTCACTCCGAAGGGTTGAGGGCTGGCCCATTTCCCTCTGTTTGAGATGAGGGAGTGAGCCGACTGACCTGAGGCAGGAGGAGGAACATATTGATGGACAGGGGCAGGCATCAGTGCCTCGACTTAAGAAGTCGACTCACTACCCTCTGAAGGTCAGTGATCCGACAGCCTCGGCGACTAGAGGGAGTGATTTATGGTCGCTGGACCTAGAAGCCTTGGAGGCTTTGTGACAGTCTGTCAGAGACATTTTCTGTAACCACACACACTCAGTCAGACACACTGATTACACTAATCTTATTTTAAAACTCAAAATAAAACAATTAACTAAAAGTTTTATTTAAGAACAGTTCTTGTGGGAAAACGGAAATTCAAAAAAACAGAACCCATCCAGCAAGAATGAAGGCAAGATAGACAACTTAACATTGTTCCTTATACAAAAAATACAAACATGGAATAGGCAGTTTACAGCATAGCCTGTGAAATAATTCTTGCATGTTATGATTCATGCCGTAGTAGTGATCCTTGCAGAAAAACATCTTCAAAATTCTTAAAGTAAAAAGCTGTCCTGTACAAGCAACGGCAGTCATGACAACTGTGTCCCGACAGTCAGAAACAAGATGTACAATAAACTCTACAAAGAACAGCACTGTTCCTATATTCTCATTCTTCATAATCACAAAAATAAATAAATAAATAAAACTGTTACAGAGATCAGTGAATTCTATGCTCCTCTCCTGAAAGGCAAAGTAACAGCCTTGCATTAGACAACTAAATGATACTTCACTGCAGGCAATAAACTTCAAGGTGTTGAATAACATACCCAAAAGCAGCACTGCGGGGTAGTGTTAGTCAGTGGATGAAATGCAACCTTTAGGCTCCCTTCGGTTGTGCTTTCAAAACTGAATGGAATAAATAAAGCAGTGGTGTCTTCTAAATTCCATGGTCATGGATCTCACCACAAAAAAAATAAGTTCAAGGGAGCCCTCTAACAGAGCATAGACAAATAAGTGATTATAGCATATTACTTCTAAAATGTTTCACATTTAAAAAAAACAGTTTAATTCAGTGCAAGTATCAAATTAGTAATTCAAATTACCTGTTGCATTTTCTTGTATTCCCCAACCCTTGCATAGGCCATAAATAAATGTGAATGATACTCCTCGCTGCTTGGGACCTTCTTTACAGCTGCCTCATAAAGTTTAGTCACCAACTCCGCTGAAAGAAATGAAAGAAAACTGCTAACTTTATTACTTTTTTAACCATGCAAACTAATAACCAGATATCTGTTCAGAGGACCAATGAAAGTTTCCCACTCCAAATTTTAATTATAACATTGTATTTTTTTACTTGGCTATTCAAAATTGTTTACTTTCAAAGCAAACTCTAAAGTCCAGATTGATAGGATTGCCTGGATTAATGACAACCATAGCCATATCCTGTGACTGCTGCTCATGGAGCATCTTCAATTCAGAAAATGAGGAACATCCTACATTATATGTTCATAACCTTAAAAGCTAATAACCTGTTCGTAGAAATATTCTGAATTCTCGATCGATTAGAAAGCACAGTTGTGTAAAATGAATAACATAACAATAGATGTTTCGATTCTCACTGCTGCAGTAGCCTTAGCTATATAGGGGTTATAGCCTGCAAGGGACCAAATGGCCGGCCAGCTTTGAAAGCTTCAGGGCACCTTCCACATATCCAAACTGTTAGGCAGCTCGAGCTGAACTAAAAGAAAATTCTAGGCACAAAGCTCTTCGGAGATTTCCTGCCTGCACAGAGGAGGAGGCGGCCAAGCCCTGAAAGGGCAGTGCTAGGAACAAAAATAAATGCCCACACCCGGATATAAAAAAGCACCAAAAAACAAGGGGGGGGTGTGAAGGAAGGAAGTGGTTACTGCAACAATAAATCAAACATCTACGGTTATAAGTTCAACTCACACAACTGTACTATGTTTATCATACTGAATACTGCTGCAGTAGCCTCAGCTAAAAGGGTAGATAACCCACAGCTAACTACATCTGGGAAATGGAAGGACAAAAGTCCAGGAATACCTGGAGAATGAGCCTACTAAAGCTTGAGCTGAACCTAGAGAAGGAATCGTGCTTCTAGTGCTTTGTAAAAGTATGCAAAGAAGACGAAGTAACACTTTCTAGCACATTTCTAGAAACAAACCCTTTCCAAAAAGCTGTAGATGCAGGCAAGGTGATGGTAGAGAGCCTCAGGCAACCATTTAGAAATATTCTGTTTTGACACAGTTGTCCCTTCTTACCATCACAAGAAATAAACAATTTATCTGAAGATATGAAAGATTTATTTCTGACAAGACAGTACCAGATGTGTCTGTAGACATCCAAGGTATTAAGCCTCCTTTCTCCCTCATTTTTAGATTCAGTAAACAAGACAGAAATATGGATAGCTTGACAAAGTAAACTTGGATATCAATAGCGGCATAAAATAATTAATTCTCAATGAAACCCTGTCCCTATGAAAAATGAGATGAGGCTGACTCACACCTTAACAGCTTGCAACTCAGACATCCTTCTTTTTCCATGTTAAGAACCTAAAGTCAGCCAGATTAGCTAGTTTAAATGGGGCATGTTTTGGCTTCTCCAACACAAAATTAAGATCCCAAGGCAGGGTCACCAGTTTACTTGGTAGCCTCTTAAGCAAACCCCTTTCAGGAACATTTTGACATGCGACTGCCTTGAAAGAGGATATCTATGGGCAGACATGCTGAAATGGCTGATATAAATGAACCCTGATAGAGGAATAAGAAAGGCCATAAAACAGTAACTGACAATTATTTGAGAAAACAAAAGTTATGTAGTCAACCATAAAGATGTTGCTATGTTGTCCGTTTTATCCTACCTCAACCAGCCGGGGTCTTGGATCCAACTTCAGCCATTTCTAAAAACTAGGAGAGCAGAAAACTTCCAAATTAAAAGGTTGGTGGGTGGGAGATTGAGGAAAGAGGAAATCACACAACACAAATACATCATTAAGGCATATACATAACTTCTATATCTGATGTCCTTTTCGTCCATTCCTCAAATGATTTGGCAGAGTCCGCAGCTAAAGAAATCCCAGGGTAGTCCTCAAGGAAAGATATTCTGAAGTACAGAGAAGACAAACATTGTCTCATTTCTGGGCCAGATGCCCAATTTTTAAGTCAGCAATGAAGGTATGAGTATTAGACCAAGTGTCAGCTGCACAAATTTACCTAAGGAAGCTCTAGACCAGAAAGCAGAACATGTGGCCACAGGTCTGGTGGAATGAGCCTTAGGGAGTGCCAATCACTTCCTATAGACAAAAGAAAAGCAATCAGAAAGACATATTGCTAAAGTCATTGTTGAAACTGATTTGTCTAACTTGGTTTTGGAAAAGGAAACACAGTGGTACAGCGGTTAGCGTTGCCACCTCACAGCAAGAGGTTCTCCGGTTCGATTCTCGGCTGGGGTGCCTTCTGTGTGGAGTCTGCATGTCCTCCCTGTGGTCGCGTGGGTTTCCTCCTACATCCCAAAGACATGCAGTAGGTGAACTGGACACTCTAAATTGGCCCTAGGTGTGAGTGTGTGTGTATGCCGCCTGTGGAAGGTTGGGCACCAGGCTGGCAACTCGACACTGTAAAACTCCACTGCCAATTATGTGCGGTCAGATGATCCGCTGTGGCGATCCCTAACTGGGAAAAGCCGAAAGAAGGTAGTTTTGGAAAAGGAAACAAATAAATGGTCTTACCTTCTGAAACATTTTGTTCTACAGAGATACACATCTAAGCAGTCTATGAGCATCCAAAAGCTGCAGTATATATTCTCTTTGCTGGAAAAATTTGGAAAGAAAACAGAAAGGTTGATAGACTGATTCACATCAGTTTCTGAATCCATCTTCGGTATAAAGAAAGGATTAGTATGGAGAGACACACTGCCCTTATAAAAGATCAGATATGGTTGGCTCAGAGAGAGTGAGCAAAGAATTCTGATAACCATCTGGCTGACGTGATTACAACCATAAAAAAGTGTTTTCCTAAAGACTTAAGGTCTACCTTGGCAGCTAGTTCAAAAACAAGTCATACCAGGGCTTGAAGTACAGTTAAATCCCATGTAGGAGTAGGAACTTTAATAGGGGGATTCAGAGTAAAAAGGTACCTCTGAGAAAGGCTTTGCTTAATCTAGAAGATGGAAAGAACAAATGTTCATCTCCTACATAAAACAAAGATACCTGCAAGTAGAGACTTTATAGTAGAATAACTAGCTCCACTGTTAAATACAAAAGCAATGAAGTTGAGCACAGCTGGAATAAGTGCTGAAAAGGGATCCAATTACCCAAGGACAGTGCAGAGAGAGAACCTTTTCCATTTGCTCTTACATACCTTCCTAGTAGCATCCTTCTGAGACGATATGACGAAAAAGGGAGGAAAACCAGGACTGTCTAGACATCACTGGAACTGGAAAAACCATGCAGTTAATTTGAGGGTCTGAATGCCCAGATGACGAACTGCTGATGGATGAGAGAGATAGGACATCACCAGTTGGATCAGAAACCCAGAAGGGCGCACTAGTTGGAGACACAGAGGAAGAGAAACCATACTTGTCAAAGTCAGAAAAGGGCATTCAGGATTACTTTGCTCTTCCAGTGAGACACATTCTGAAGAAACTTGGGAATTAGAAGTGAAGGACAAAATGCATATAGCAGTCCAGGGGTCCAACTGTCAATAAGAGTCTCGGGGACGCCCCTTCTGGGGGGATTAGAGCGAAGTACCTGCTGCACTTGGAGTTGAGAGGGGAAGTGAACAGATCACAGCACAATTGCACCCACTGGCGAAAATTTTCTCCATCACCACAGAGTTGAGATACCACTCATGAGCGAGTAAAGATGGACCTGCTCAGTTTGCCTGCTAGCATGTTTGACCTTTCCGGGATATGCACTGACAAAAAGCAGCAGCCGAAACAGATCACCCAGTAAAACTGTCAGAGCCTCCAGACATGCGGAATAAGATCTGGTTCCCACATGCTTGTTGATGTACCAGAATACAGACATACTATTTTGATGGCAATCATTCCTGGAGGAACAGCATCTTTAAACTGCAACACTAACATGACTGTTCTCATTTCTAGGACAATGACGTAAATATCTACCTCCAGTTGGGACGAAGAGGTTTAAATCATCCTTCCCAAGTAATGCCCCCCCCCCCCTAGTTGGGAAGCCTCTGGACTCAATATGGCTGTGGGTGTCAGAAAGATAAAAGTGTGGCCCTAACAAATGTCTATTGCGCTGATCTACCAGGGTGTGTTTCCCTGCAAATCTTGGTAATCTACATTGCTGTACAACAGGGGGTGTTCACAGGTTCATAGGTAGGTGCTAGGCTATTGGCCCTAGGGCTTATATAAGCCTAACAAAAAAGGTACCCTGGCTTTCGCCACTCAAGAAAATTATTTTCCTGTGCCCCTGTCGAGCAGAGCCACAGAAGTGATCTCCGGGGTGAATTTCCTATTTCCCATCCAATCATCAAGATTTTTCTTGGAGAGTGCTAATGAGGACATCTGTTTGACATAGGTAGTCTGTTCCAGAGTATGGGAAGTCCCTGGGACAGGAATCTATCCCTCCAGCATGTTCTGTTTATTGTGGTGACAAGGTTTAGGTCCCTACAGCGTGTAGCTCGGAGGGATTGGGATTTCTTTAAGTGGAGCATGTCCTACAGCTCTGGGTTTAACATAGCTGTGTATGTTAGGCAGAGATCGCCTCTGAGTAGGCGATATGCAACGGAGTAAAGCTGCAGTTATTTGAGACTGTCTGCATAAGGCATCTGTTTGAGGCCAGTAATCCTCTTTGTGAGGTATTTCTGTGGCCTCTCCAGTTGTTGTAGATGTCGTGAGGTACATACCAAAAGGGGCGCTGTACTCTACAATGGGTCTAATGAGTGAGAAGTAGAGGGGAACAATTACTTTTTTCTGGATGAGAAACCTTTTGTGATGAGGTATGCCACGTAGAAGGATTTCCTGACCACTGCGGCTATGTGATTATCAAAGGAGAGACTACTGTCCACCTGTGTCCCAAGGTCTCATCACACTTTCGGTGTTAAGTAGACTACCACCTATGTGGTATTTCATGGGTACAGAGTTTTTACCAAAGGGGATGACAATGCACTTTTTGGCATTGAGCATCAGGCCATGGCTTTTACACGAGGCATATGTCTCAGTGAGGCCGTTTTGTAGGATGTCCACATAGTTAGGAGTTTTGATTATGGCTCCCAGTCTGCAGTCTTCTGCACACTTAGTTAGTCAAAGACCCTCTGTGTTAGCCTGGACTTCACATAAGTAGATACCAAACAGGAGAGGATCCAGGATTGAACCCTGTTGTACTCCACTTGTCACTGGTCTGAAGTCGGATTTGAAGTCTGCTACTTTCACAGTGAGGGATTTGTCTGTGAGCCAGTTGGCAACCCATCTTGTGACATAGGGATTTATATATTTAGTTTAGTGAGTTTATCTATAATTCCAGAGTGGGGAATGATGTCAAAAGCCTTGGCGAGATCTAAATAGGCTGTGTGAACCACGTTACGCTCATCTATAGCTTTGGTGACTGCTTTCAAAGAAGTCTATCAGGTTTAGGAGACATGATCTGCCTTTTACAAACCCGAACTTGGTGGAATCCAGAGTTTGGAGATTACCAATGTCTTTGTTTAGGAGTTGCATGAGGATACGTTCCATGGCCTTGCAGAACAGGCTCATCAGGCCAATGGGGGGAGAAGTTCTCGGGGTCTGTCGTGGCTCCCCCTTTGTGGAGTGGGATAACTGTCGCAGTGCACCATTCAGTGGGCACAAAGCCTGAGGTGAGGCTGTAATTGAGCATGGTACCTACGTGGGGTACCAGTTCGTTCTGTAGTTCGTGTAGAACACAGCCTGGGATATTGTCAGGTCCCATGGATGCTGTGTTCTTGGCTTTGGAAAGTGTTTTTTTTTTTTACCTGTGCAGCCGTGAATACAGGAACTTTGCATTCTTCCGGTATAGAGATGGGCCCTCTAGGGAGTGAGAGGGGGTTAAAGTTAGCACTGAACCAATCTGCCAGGATGTTGGCAATATCAATTGGTTCTGCATATTTAGTGCCATTGTGCTGTAACTCAGAGCAGAACTGAGTGTTGCCACTGAGATTCTTGACATAGCTATAGAATGCTTTGTGGTTGTCTTTAGAGTCACTGGCAATTTTGTTTTCGTAACTAGCTTTGGAGGATTTTATGAGGGATCTCAGCTTCTTACTGTGGCTGACAAAGGAGCTCCTCCAGTCATGGGATGTTTACTCTTTTACAACAGTTTTTTTCTTCTGTTGTAGAGTTTGCTTATGGCAGAGGACCACCAGATTTGCTTCCTTTTTTTTGGAGGATAGCATCTTGGTTCTGTTAGGGATAGCACGATCCCATGCACTCGTGCAAGTGCTTATAAAGTGCATTTGTGTAGGATTCAGCAGTCGTACCTCTATTGTCCGTCTGCATTGGTGTCATGAAGTTTGCCACTTCTGTCTTAAGAAGTGTGAAGTTGGCTTTGGAGAAGTTTTTTATGGTGGTTTCCCTAATGGGGGTGGGGGCAAGATGTGGCTGTCTAGGGAGATTACCTTATGGTCGGATGTGACCAACGAGGAATTGACATCTGGTGTGGAACATCGGTCACCCACGTTGGTAATGACCAGCGCTAGAATATTGCTGCCCCTGGTGGGGGTGTGAATAAGTTGATCCAAGGCGTTGGAATTTATGAATTCCAGAAAACGATGAGCAAAAGAGTTGGTACATTAGTAGTTTTCCTAGTTAATGGTGAGGTAGTTGAAATCGCCCAATATTAGGGTGTTGGGTTGTACCCTAATATTTTCCAGCTTATCAAGAAATGAGGAGTAGGAACCCTGGGACATGGTGGGAGGTCTGCAGCAAGCTACAATTTGGAATGCGGTTTTGCCCAGAGTTAGTTGCACTTGGATAATCTCGGATGCATTATGCTGTGCAACTAGCCTGGAGGTGTGGATATACTTAATGAATATGGACACGCTTCGGTCTGGGTTACGTGGCCGAAAGGTGTGGTATGAATTATAGCCTGGTAATGCAGGGGTGCTCTCTGGAGCTTTGAATCAGGTCTCTGTCACTGCACAGATGTCAATGTTCTCCATTTTAAGGAGTGCCTCGAGTGAGTGCATTTTGAGGTTTAGACTTCTAATACTGAGTAGCATTACTCTCAGATTTTGCTTGCTTGTACCTGTTACAGTGGTGAATTTATCATTTGAACCTTGCTTAAAAAAGGCACTAGAGGGGAGGCAAGAGCCTTGGCCAGTATCCAGAATCCCAAGGGCGACAGGTATAGGCCATCTCTGGCAAAGCATCGTGGTCTGTCAATAATGTCATCCCAGGCAGACAAATACTGGATCCCCTTAGAATGACACCAGAAGCTTAGCCAAATGTTGAAGTCGATCATTTTGTCCTTGTACTGTGGTATCATTCTGGGTGATGACAGGATGCTACTCAGAGCTAGGGTCATACCTGCCTGGGCTACAAGATCGGAGAGCTCTCCCAAGTCTCTTTTCATGTAGTCAAGGGAGGTACGTCTCAGGTAATTCACACCAACATAGACAATGACAGAGTCAGATTTGTATTTGTAGTGGAGTGATCCGAGTGCGTGCATTATGTGGTGGATCCTGGCACCAGACAGGCAGCTGACAGTAACTTTCTCCTTGTTTAGCCTGATGAGTGGAACATCAGTGTGCCTGACTATAGAGTCACCTATGACTAGCGTGTTGGGTACGTTGTTATGCCTTATAGGGCTGTGGTTGAGTGGCACACTGAGTTTGTGGGCTGTGTGTCATGTGGGCTATGTCTCATTTGGGTTGTGTTGGGGGGTGGAGTTTGCTTGCGTTTCTGCTTTAGAGGTCCCTGTTGCTTGGGCAGGTTTTTGAGAGCCTCTGCGAATATAGGTGTGTGTTTTGGGTCTATATTACAACGACGAACACGTAAATGTTCAAATCTGTAAAGGTTGACGTTTACAGATCAAACAGTTATACATTCGAAGTTGTAATAAATTAAATTAAAAAACAAAACAAATAGAAGGAAAGGGTTCCATAGCAGGGGGGTAAGCTCCCCTGCACCCCCCACACTGCTGCGCTACTTAAATATACTAACTTCGAGATCGCACTTCAATGAACTACAGTGCGGAAATGGGAAATTTCCCATTCTGTACAATGTAGCGTAATCTTGGAGTTGGTATATTTAAGTAGGGGGGTAGTGGGGGTGCACGGGGGCTTGCCCCCCCCTGCTTAAACACTTCAGTTTTGTTTTTTGACGTGTGATTTTTTTTTTTTTTTTTTTACTTTTTAAAGGAATTCGAACGCTGAACTGTTCAATCTCTAAAGGTCAACCTTTAGAGATTCGAACATTTAAGAAACAGTGGATCTAATACAGACCCTGTGTTTTGTGTGTGTGTGTGTGGTGTAGGTTTTGAGGGACTGTGAGGACTGTGGTGTGGAGCAAGTGTTTCCTTCTCCTTGACTGTCTAGTCCAATCTTGGGTGAAGAGAGCTTTGCTTCCAGTTTGGCTATATAAGTGCAATTCTCACAGGTTGCAGTGTTGGGTGATAAAAGGAGAGGGTTGTCTGTGTACATGAGGCAAATGACATATTGCCCCAAGATGCCCAGATTCATCAGGTAGACAGGAGAAAACACCGGAAGCTGATCCTTAGACATGCCTGGATAGGTGCTTATTTATTAAATACTAAAAACTGCTTTGCTCTAGACAAGAGAGGAAAGTTGAGTGCTGTAGTAATTTCTAGCTTTAGTGCTTACGAGTTCTGAACAAGTGCTGAGCTCAAAGAAACAGATTTGAGTGATTAAACTAAAAAAACAGGCTAGTTCTAAGAAAATTAAGCTAGAAGGCTTCTCTCCAACATAGAAAAATTTGGGAGCTCTGAAGCTTACACACAGTCCTGGATACACAGTAAACCTGTATGTGGACTAGAGTACTTACAGGAAAGGCAGGAAAACGAGTTTAGAAATTTCTTTTTCCCCTTCCCAAATGCTCTCTCTGTACACAGTAGGAGTGCCTGAAATCAGAATATGACCTCACTGCACTCAGTTGAGTGAGCAAATGAGACGGGCTCAGAAGGAGTATCCAAATACAAATTTACAAGAGGGGCATGCAATTTCAAAGCCACCAAGATTAACACCAAAACAAGAACGGGGGGGGGGGGTACTAACTGTAGAGACACAGAGCCACAAATTCCACAATTTTCAGTTCAATTAATATTCACTGAGAAATAAAAATACATAAAATGCAGTACTATGTGAATAAACTGCAGATAAAAGTGTGCTTAAATTTGCTTATACGTCCAATTGATTGCAAGCAGATATTAGCCGGCCAAAGTTAAAAGTATTTAGCAGAGAAAAAACAAAATGTACCACGTGTATAAAGGCAGGACAGCCCCTCAGCTGAAACACAGAATATCAAAGTGAAACTACCCTCCACTGCTATCAATGGCTACACTTCTAACAAGATCTCTGTAGAGACACAGACGCACAATTTTCAGTTCAATTGATATTCATTGAGAAATACAAATACATAAAAATGCAGTACTATATGAAAAAAGTGCAGATAAAAGTGTATTTAAATTCGCTTATACGGCCAGTTGATTACAGGCAGATCTTAGCCGGCCAAAGCTCAACTACTTATCTTACTAACCACTGTACTGCAAGCATCAATTGCAGTACCCTCATGTAATACACCTGGCTAGAGGTACTAGAATACGGAAGCTGCCATAGATCCAAGGAGTTGCAATACCATCCTTGCTGGCAGGGAAGTGAGAGACACAATGTGAGATGCTGGACTCTGTAAGGTGTTTATTCTTGGCTGTGGTTAGCTTGCAATCTCTATTACTATATTCAGAAGAGCACCAATAAAATCCAGGACATTAATGGTGAGATCGGAGACTTTGAGTAGTTCGTGATGCCAAGTTGAAGACAGATGGAGCAAGTTCTTCCCGACTTCAATGAGTAGAAACTTGGTGGGAGAAGAAAGGAGCTAGTCGTCGAGATATGGAATCTTCCACAATACCAGCAGTCTCAAGAGAGTTGCAACTACTGCCATTAACGTGGTTAACACCCAGTGGGCTGTGTTGAGGCCAAAGGGCAGGGCCTTGAACTGGAAATAACCGGCTCCCAGGCAGAAATGTAGATATCCCCTAAATCACCTATCTTGATGTGATATCCTGGAGATCTATCAAGCACATCCAGTCTTCCTTGTACAATAAGGGTAGAATGGAGTGAATTCTGACCATATGCAACAGAGCCTGTGATGTCCGATTCAAACTGCCGCTATCCAAGACAGGTCTCACGTCCCCATTTCTCTGACACCAAAAACCTTGA